>NC_091838.1:21032539-21657539 GCF_037783145.1 Equus przewalskii | reverse complement strand
AGATTAGTGACTGTAAGAAGCACCTACCACCCCTAGGACTGGAAGAATAAAGGGAATAGGTGGGGTCACCACAGACCAGAACTGTGGAGCAGTGTCACCTGGGCTGGTTCTGGGACCACAGAGGAGTCCTTTCACTGGTACTGGATCCACTGAAGGACTGAGGGGGGCGCCACATGGCTCTGCTGGAATCCGAGGGAAGGGGCCCTTAGCAGGTGTCAGGAGGAGGGGTCTGAGGGCTGATGCTGGGACTGAGGAAGAGGCTGTGCCCGGTGGGTAATGGTGCAACTAAAAGACACTCTTTCATAGCTGACTGCAGCTGCAGAAGGGTTACTGACACAATGAAGAGCAAGTGAGTCCCTTTTCCTCTCCTCCCATCTTCCAATCTCCCATTAGTATTTCATTGGTAGAAGCTACCAGAAGTCAGCTACCAAGGGAATCTGGGAATAAAGTTTGCAAGGTCTCCATCACAAGAGTACATATCAGAGCATAGAAGGGACAAATGGGCATAGGGACTGGGAGCAAAGGGGCAGATGACATGCAGAGGGCCAGGCTGATGAGAGTGCAAAGAGTTTGGAGTTTGTTTTGGAGGCAATCAGAAGCTCCCCGAGAAAGGAGAAATAGGTTAAATTTTCGGGAAGTCTAAGTATGCATGAGTTTTAAAAATATTTAAATTATAAGAGGAAGAGAATGCGAATATGACTAAACTTTGAGCACTTTATTTTCATATAACATTTTCTATTAAAAATTAATACATGCTCATAGTAGAAAATTTGAGGAAAACAAAATTATTAGAAAGAAAATAGTTATGCTATCTAGAGATTATCACAAATAATACTTAAGTATATTTCCTTCTAGTCTTTTGTCTAGAAATATATATATTTTAATATTAAAATCATAGAGTAAAAACACACTTTATAGTCTTTTCTTCAATCACCATTATGGTGTGAGCATTTCTTCAAAGGGCAATTTTTTAATGTTTGCATAATATTTTACCGAATGAAATACACTATAAATTATTTAACCATTCATGACATTATTAATCATGGAACAGAACGATAAAATTGAAGTTCACCGGATCCTGAGGTATTTAGATATCATATACCAGATGAGTTGTAAGACAAAGTACTCTGTAGGAATAGCAAAGTAGTTGCTTGAAAATTGGCTCATAACTTTTGAATGCTTTATTCTCATCTACTATATAAAAGGGTCAAAAGTGTAGATGAGGCAAAGATTTATAAAGAGGAGTTCTCTGGATAGATTCACGCTGAGTTCCCTGGGAGAGATGAGAGTAGATGTTTGTCCCTTTTTCCTCAAGTCAAGGGAGTTTGTCTTCAGCGTGGTCCTCCAAGTGCTAATATGATTGATTCTCCTGTAGTTAGGCAGACCTGGTATCTGATTCTTGGCTAGAAAACATACAGGGCAGAGACCTGTGGGCTAGCTACTCCAACGGCAAGAAGAGAGAAGAACATTGGGCATCCCCATTCTCAGAACTTGTCAGGGTAAAAGATGCTGAGTGCTTCTTGTGGACAACATCTGGGCCATGCTTGAGCAAGAGCTAGCCTGGAGCTGCTTTAAATTCTGTCCAAGAGGGGCTCCCTGGGGATACTGGTCCCAAAAGAAGTCTGTATGGTGCAGACCCTATCATGGGCTGAATTGTGTCTAACACAGGTCATAAGAACAAAAACAAGCTGAGAGGGCAAGGTTCAGCCAGAGGAAAAGACATACACTATAATAGTGGTTTCTCAACCAAGGATAAATTTGCACCCCTGGGGACATTTGGCAATGTCTGAAGGTTTTTTTGGTTGTCACAACTGGGGATGGGTGGCGTGCTACTGGTATTGCACGTAAAGGCCATGTATGCTGCTAAACATCCTGGGATGCACAGGACAGCAAATGATTTTCTGGCTCAAATGTCAAGAGTCCTAAAAGGTTGAAAAACCCTGGTTTATATCACAGAAAAGAAGGAAAGAGTCAGTGTTAAACATCTGCCAAAAAAATTGATTGTGGGATGGTTGCACAACTCTGTGAATATACTAAAATACTAAAAACTATTGTATACTTAAATGGGTGAATTATATTATAAGTAAATTATATCTCAGTAAAGCTGTTATAAAACAGTGGGCATTACAAAATTATAGAAATAAAATTATAATAGAAAACGATTTAGTATATGTAAACAATGCATTGAATAAGCAGGGCTCAAGGAAGTTAATCAGAAGGAAACTTTATTTTTGTATCCCATTGTGACTTTACAATATGTCCATTGAAAGAAATTCTTCCTCTACTCTTGGAAGACTTTTTAAATTATTCTCAGATTAAAAGATTCCTGTTATTGCTTATTTCACCAAAACAGTATCAATTTAGAAATTAGAATGTTTAGTCCTATGTAATAACCAGAACTAAGAATTTGACTTAGATTTTCACCTGATTCCTAGCTGGGTCTTTCCACAGGGAGAAAGGTGAATGAACTCACAATTTCACCCAATCAACACTAACTTATTAGCCCAGAGTTTAAAGGCACCAGGAAGAGACAAGGGTTGAAGGATGAGAGAGAAGGAGGGCAGAAAAATTCTCCCTTAACTGTATAGATGTAGTGCTATGTTTACATTCTATGGGAATGCTATTTTTAACTTTTTGAGGAACTACCTGGATGTCTCCCATAATGGGTACAACATTTTATATTCTTTCCAGTAGGGTATGAGGATTTCAATTTCTCTACATCCTTACCAACACTTGTTATTATATGATTTTCTGATTATAACCATCTTGGTGTGAAATGGTATCTCATTATGGTTTAAATTTCATTTCTCTGATGACTAATGACCTTGAGTATATTTTCATGTGCTTATTAGCCATTGTTACGCTTCCTTGGGGAAATGTCTATTCAGATCCTTTGCCTTTTTCTAAATTTTGTCGTTTTATTATTGAATTGTAAGGGTTCTTTATACATTCCAGATTTAAGTCCCTCATCAGATATATGATTTACAAATATTTTCTCCCATTCTCTGGGTTGTCTTTTCACTTTCTTGATAGTGTCATTTGAAGCACAAAAGTTTTTAATGCATTTTGATGAAATCCAATTTACTTTTTATTTTGTCACTTGTGCTTTTGGTGTCATATTTAAGAAGACTTTACCTAATCCAAGGTCATGAAGATTTGTACCTATATTTTCTTCTGGGACTTTTATAGTTTTAGCTCTTGTATTTAGGCCTATGATTCATTTTGAGTTAATTTTACATATGGAATGAGGAAGGGGTCAGATTTCATTCTTTTGCATGTGGATATCCAGTTGCCCCAGAACCATTTGTTGAAAAGATTATTCTTTTCCGCATTGAACTGTCTTGGCACCCTTGTTGAAACTCAATTGACCATAAATGAAAAGGTTTATTTCTAGACTCTCAATTCTATCCCATTGATCTATATGTCTGTCTTTATGTCAATACCATACTGTTTTAAGTACTGTAGCTTTGTAGTACATTTTAAAATTTGGAAGCACGAGTCCTCCATTTTGCTCTTCTTTTTCCAGATTGTTTTGGCTATTCTGGGTCCCTTGCATTTCCTTATGAATTTTAGGATCAGCTTACAATTTTTACAAAAAATGCCTCTGAGATTTCCATAGGGATTGCATTGAATCTATAGACCAATTTGGGGGATATTACCATCTTAACAATATTAAGTCTTTGGATTCATAATCGTAGAATGTCGTTCCATTTACTTAGGTCTTTTTTAGTTTCTTTCAAAGTTATTCTTGTTTTTAATTGGCTTTATTGAGTAAATCCTAAGATATTTAAATCCTAAGATATTTAAAGTGTCCATCCTAATGATTTGATATGCATATGCATTGTGAAAGGATTCCTCCTATCCAGGTAATTGACACATCCATCACTTTTTTTTTTGGTGAAAACATTTAAGTTCTACTCTCTTAGCAAATTTCAATTATACAATACAGTAGTCATCATATACATCAGACCCTCAGACCTTATTCATCTTATAGCTGAAAGCTTGTATCCTTTTACCAACTCTCACTATTTCCCATACTTTCCTCTTTTGTAATTTTCAATGTACATGTCTTACACTTCTTTTGTTAAATTTTTTCTTATTTTATTCTTTTTGATGCTATTGTAAATGAAATTTGTGATGAAAATATGTTTTCAATTTTTTAATTTCATTTTTGGATTGCTCACTGCTAGTATGTAAATATACAATTTTCATATGTTGATCTTGTATCTTGCAAACTTGCTGAACTTGATTGTTAGCTCTGCTAGTTTTGTGAATTCATTAGGATTTTCTATATGCAAGATCATGTCATCTGCAATGAGAAATGGTTTTGTTTCTTACTTTCCATCTGGATGACTTTTATTTCATTTCCTTCTTCAATTTTCCTAGCTAAAACCTCCAATACAATGTTGACTAGAAGTGGTGAGAGTGGATGTCTTTGTCTTGTTCCCGGTCTTAGACAAAAGCATTCAGTTTTTCATGAAGTATGGTGGTGTCTGTGGATTTTCCCTAGGTGCCCTTTAACAGGTTAAGGAGGTTTCAACTTCCAGGTTGCTGAATGTTTTCATCATGAAAGGATGTTGGATTTTATCAAATGCTTTTTCTGTACCTAGTAAGATGATCCTGTGTTTTTTGTTCTTTACTCTATCAATATGGTATATTATATTAATTGATTTTCTAATGTTAAACCAAGCTTACATTCCTTGGATAAATTCCACTTAGATATGGGATATAATCCTTTTATATTTGGTAGATTTGATTTGCTAGTATTTTGCTGAGGATTTTTGTGTCTGTATTCATAATGGGATATTCGTCTGCAGTTTTCTCGTCATGTTTTGTCTGGTTTTCGTGTCAGGGTAATACTGGCCTTATATAATGAGTTGGGAAGTGTTCCCTCCAAATCTATTCTTTAGTAGAGTTTGGGAAGAATTGACATTAATTCTTTAAAAGTTCAATATAATTACTAATAAAGCCATCTGGGCCTGAGCTTTCCTTTCTTTTTCTTGTATTGATATATAGTTGACATAACATTATAATAGTTTCAGATGTACAACATAATGATTCCATATTTGTATATATTTCAAAAGGATCACTAAGATAAGTCTAGTTAACATCCATCATCATACATAGCTACACAATTTTTTCCTTGTGATGAGAACTTTTAAGATTTACTCTCTTAGCAACTTTCAAATATGCAATACAGTATTGTTAACTATAGTCACCATGCTGTACATTACATCCTCATGGCTTGTTTATTGTATAACTGAAAATTTATTCCTTTTGGCTTCCTTCACCCATTTCACCCACCCCTGACGCCTCACCCCCATCTCTGGCAACCACCGATCTGATCTCTGTATCTCTGAGATCCGTTTTGGATTTGACCCCAAAGCAAAGGTAACAACAGCAAAACTAAACAAGTGGGACTACAAATATTGAATCATTATGTTGTACATCTGAAACTATTATAATGTTATGTCACTTATATATCAATCTGATCTCTGTATCTATGAGCACAGTCGTTTTTTTTACATTCCATATATAAGTGAAGTCACAGGGCATTTGTCTTTCTCTGTCTGACTTATTTCACTTAGCATAATGCCCTTAAGTTTCATTCATGTTGTCACAAATGGCAAGATCTCATTCTTTTTTATGGCTGAATAATATTGCAGCATCATGTTTTCTTTACACATTTACCCATTGATGGACACTTAAGTTGTTTTCTTATTTTGGCTATTGTAAATAATGCTGCAATGAATGTAGGGATAAGTATATCTGTTCAAGTTAATGTTTTCATTTTCTTTGGATAAATAGCCAGAACTAGAATTGCGTGGTCACATGGTAGTTCTAGTTGTAAATTTTTGAGGAGCCTCCATACTCTTTCCCATAGTGATTGCACCAATTTACATTCCTATCAACAGTACACAAGGGTTTCCATTTCTCCACGTCCTTGACAATACTTGTTATTTCTTGTCTTTGATAATAGCCATTCTGATAGTGATGTTGAGCATCTTTTCATATATCTGTGGGTCATCTGTATGTCTTCTTTGGAAAAATGTCTATTCTGATCCTCTGCCCATAGTTTATGGATTGTTTGGTTTTTTTGCTACTGAATTGCATGAGTTCTTTATATATTTTGGATATTAACTCATCAGATATATGATTTGCAAATATTTTCTCCCATTTGGTAAGCTTCTTTCTCACTTTGTTGATGGTTTCCTTTGCTATGCAGACGTTTTTTAGTTTGATGTAGTCCCACTTGTTTATTTTTACTTCTGTTGCCTTTTCTTTGGGGTCAAATGCAAAAAATCATTGCCAAGTTCAATGTCAAGAAACTTACCTCCTATGTTTTGTTTTAGGAGTTTAATGGTTTCAGGTCTTATGTTCAAACCTTTAATCGAGTTTGAATTGATTTTTTTGGGGGGGGGGGCGGTGAGGAAGATTGTCCCTGAGGTAACAACCATACCAATATTCCTCTATTTTTGTACATGGCTGCCACAGCATGGCTTGATGAGCAGTGTATAGGTCTGCACCTGGGATGCGAACCCTCAAACCCAGTCCACCATAGCAGAGCACTTGAACTTAACCATTGTGCCACCAGGCTGGCCTCTGAATTGACTTTTTTGTGTGGTGTAAGATAGTCGTCTAGTTTCATTCTTTTGCATGTGGCTGTCCAGTTTTCCCAACACCATTTATTTAAGAGACTGTCATTTCCCCATTGTATATTCTCGGCTCCTTTGTCAGAAATTAATTGACTGTATACGAATGGGTTTATTTCTGGGCTCTCTGATCTGTTCCATTGATCTATGTGTCTGTTTTTGTGCCAATACCATACTGTTTTAATTCCTATAGCTTTGTAACATAGTTTGAAAACAGGGAGAATGATGCTTCCAGTTTTGTTTTCTTTCTGAAGATTTCTTTGGCTGTTCTAGGACTTTCATGGTTCCATACAAATTTCAGGATTGGTTATTTTATTTTAGTGAAAAGTTCCATTGAAATCTTGATAGGGATTACATTGAATACGTGGATTGTTTTAGGTAGTATGGACATTTTAACAATATTAATTCTTCCAATCCATGAGCATGGTATATCTTTCCATTCATTTGTTCCTTATATTTCTTTCATTAATGTCTTATAGTTTTCAGTGTACAGAGCTTTCACCTCCTTGGTTAAAGTTATTCCTAGGTATTTTATTCTTTTTGATGTAATTGTAATGGGATTGTTTTTTAAAACTTTCTCTCTCTGATAGTTCATTATTAGTGTATAGAAATGCAACAGATTTTTGTATATTGATTTTTGTATCCTTCAACTTTACTGAATTCATTTATCAGTTCTAACACTTTTTGGTGGAGTCTTCAGGGTTTTCTATGTATAATATCATGTCCTCCACAACTAGTGACAGTTGTACTTCTTCCTTTCCAGTTTGGATGGCTTTTAATTCTTTTTCTTGCCTAATTGCTCTGGCTAGAACTTCCTAAACTGTGTTGGATAAAAGTGGTGAGAGTGAGCATTGTTCTCTTATTCCTGATCATAGAGGAAAGGCTTTTCAACTTTTCAATGATGTTAGCTATGGGCTTATCATATATGGCCTTTATTATATGAGGTACATTCCCTCTATACTCACTTTGTTGAGAGTTTTTATCATAAATAAATGTTGAATTTTTTCACATGCTTTTTCTGCATCTATTGAGATGATCATATGATTTTTACCCTTTATTTTGTTAATATGGCTTGTCACATTGATTTACAGATGTTGAACCACCCTTGTAACACTGGAATAAATCCCACTTAACCATGGTGTATGATCCTTTTAATGTATTGTTCAACTTAATTTGCTAATATTTTCTTGAGGATTTTTGCATCTATTTTCATCAGGGATATAGGCCTGGAATTTTCTGTTCTTGTGATGTCCTTGTCTGGTTTTGGTATCAGGGTAATGCTGGCCTCGTAAAATGAGTTCGGACGTGTTCCCTCCTCCTGTTTTTTGAACGAGTTTGAGAGGATTTGTATTAATTCTTCCTTGAATGCTTGGTAGAATTCACCAGTGAAGCTATCTGGTCCTGGACTTTTGTTTTTGGGGAGGTTTTCAATTACCGATTCTATCTCCTTACTAGTAAATAGTCTGTTCAGTTTTTCTATTTCTTCATGATTCAGTCTTGGTAGGTTGTTGTTTCTAGGAATTTATCCATTTCTTCTAGGTTATCCAATTTGTTGGCATATAATTGTTCGTAGTAGTCTCTTATGATCCTTTGTATTTCTGTGGTATCAGTTGTAACATCTCCTGTCCATTTCTGATTTTATTTGTCTTCTCTCTCTTTTTCTTGGTGAGTCTAGCTAACAGTTTGTCAATTTTTTTTTTAATCTTTTCAAAGAACCAGCTCTTAGTTTCATTCATCTTTTTTCTTGTCTTTTTAGTCTCATTTATTTCTGCTCTGATATTTTTCATTTCCTTCCTCCTACTTACTTTGGGATTAGTTTGTTCTTTTTTGTCTAGTTCCTTGAGGTGTAAAGTTAGGTAGTTTATTTGAGATTTTTCTTGTTTCTTGAGGCAGGCATTTATCACTATGAACATTCCTCTTAGAACTACTTTTGCTACTACTTAGAAATACTTTTGCTGTATCCCATAAGTTTTGGTATGTTGTATTTCTATTTTCATTTGTCTCAAGTGAATTTTGATTTCTTCTTTGACCCGTTGGCTGCTCAGTAGCATGTTGTTTAATCTCCACATATTTGTAAGTTTTCCAGTTTACTTCTTGTAATGGATTTCTAGTGTCACACCATTGTGGTCAGAAAAGATGCTTGATATGATTTCAATCTTCTTAAAGTCATTGAGACTTGTTTTGTTGCCTAACATATGATCTATCCTGGAGAATGCTCCATGTGCACTTGAGAAGAATGTGTATTCTGTTGCTTTTGGATGGGATTCTGAGCTTTTCTTTGTGGGACTTTTTTGATTACTAATTCAATGTTTTTACTTGCTCTGGGTCAGTTCAGATTTTCTATTTCTTCTTGATTCAGTTTTGATAGTTTGTGTCTTTCTAGGAATTTTTCCATTTCATTTAGGTTATCTGATTTGTTAGCATACAATTGTTCACAGTATTTGCTTATAATTCATTTTATCTCTGAAAGGTCTTTAGTAATGTTTTCTTTTTCATTCCTAGTTTTAGTAATGTGAGTCTTCTCTCTTTGTTTCGTAGTCAGTCTAGCTAAACTTTTGTCAATAATTTCGAAGAATCAACTTTTAATTTCATTGATTCTTTCTACTGTTTTTCTATTTTCTATTTTATTTATCTTCACTCCAATCTTTGTGGTTTGTTTCCCTCTCCTACCTTTGAGTTTAGTTTCCTATTTTCTTCCCTAGAACAGCAGTTCCTTAGAACAACAGTTCCTGGTAGTGGAAGGTTAAGTTATTGATTTGAGATCTTTCTTCTTTTTTTGATGTAAGCCTTTACAGCTAAAAATTTCCCTCTGACCATTATTTCCAATGCATTCCATATTCTGGTATGTTGTGTTTTAATTTTCATGCATCTCAAAGTATTTTCTAATTGCTTTTGTGATTTCTTCTTTGACTCATTGCTTGTTTAAGAGTGTGGTGTTTAATTTCCACATATTTGTGAATTTTCTGATTTTCCTTCTGTTATTGATTTCTACTTTCATTCCATTGTGATCAGAGAAGATACTTTGTACGATTTCGGTCTTATTACTTTGCTGATACTTCTTTTGTGGACAAACTTGTGGTCTATCAAGGAGAATGCTCCATGTGCACTTGAGAACAATGTGTGTTCTGCTGTTGTTGGGTGGAGTATTTTATACATATCCATTTGGTCTGGTTGAGTTAGAACATGTTCAAGGCTTCTATTTCTTGCTGATCTTCTGCCACACAGTTTTATTCATTATTGGAAGCAGGGTATTTATTTTGTTTTCTCTCTTGTTCTTCTATTTTATTAGTATATTTTCTAATCTTTATTATTTCCTTGCAAAGCCCATTCTTGTATCTAGGTCTTTCTATGTATTTATGGTTATATCTTTAGATATCTAGCATTGCTGGCTCAAATGGTATGAACATTTTAAAATATTTGATACATGTTGTAAACCTTCTTCAAGAAAAATTGAACTACTTAATAAATCCCCCAAAAGTAGTACATATTTTTCCAATGGATTACAATTTTTGTATTACAATAATGTAGGCAAGTAAGGATTCCAAAGTAGCAATGCTACATTAATAGGAATAGGTAACTAAGCAAAAAATCAAGTATGTAACTATATTTGTTTCTTAGTGCCACTGTAACAAATCGCTACAAACTTGGTGGCTTAAAACAACACAGATTTATTCTTTTACAATTCAGAGGCCAGAAGTCCAAAATCAGTTTTACTGAGCTCAAGTCGAGGTGCTTGCAGGCCTCCTTTGTTCTAGAAGCTCTTAAAAGAGAATTCACTTCCTTGTATTTCTCAGCTCCTAGACTGCATTCTTTGGCTGTAGCCCCTTTCTTCATCTTCAAGGCATATCTCTCCAATTTCTGCTTGTATTGTCTTCTCCTCTGACTTTGCCTCCTCCCATATCCCCTTTATAAGGACTGTTGTAATTACATCAGGCCCATGCAGATAATCCAGGGTAGCCTCCCCCTCACTACATCCTTAATTTAATCACATCTGCAAAGTCCCTTTTGCCATATAAGGTAATATTCACAGGTTCCGGGCATTGTTACTTGAATGTTTGGAGGTCATTATATAGCCCACCACGTCGACCTTTTATAGACACTGCATAAATTTATTCACAAGTAATAAACTCTCACATATTTTTCGTTGTTAGATCTGATGGCACAGTATTACAACTAGTGGCATTGAAGTTCCCTTGCATTTATTGACAATGTTATCGGAAAAAAGCTGAAGAGCATATATTAACATGAGATAATTTTGTGATGTATGAAGCCATGAGCAAGTGAGATCATTGGGGGAAAAACATCCAGTGAAGGAGAAATTTCTTGACTCTCATTGATAAAAGGCCTCTGGGCCAGAACAGGTAGGACTTTTGCACAGACTGCACTAAATACCATACATAATTACATGCATGTAATCATCAGTGTTCCATAACTTTGGATTACTGTAGATGAATATCTGAAACTTGAGAACTACTGGTAACTGGAAAATTACTGATCCAAATTTCTTAAAGTACTATATCGTAAAGTACTGTATTGTAGTGTTTCACAAAGTATGGTCTAGATGCCTCCAGTTATCTCCAAGGACCTCATGGTTACCAAAGGTGGATATATGTCTTTTAATATTTACAATAGACGATTGCTTATATTATCATTTAGCATAAATCAATTCATTTTTCTATCATATTTAATGTGTCACCTCCTTAATATTGCGTTAAATCAGCACTGGAATTGCAATGGGATATGTTTTTGTTAATTGGTTGTGACGTGATGAAGAGATTGATTAAGGGGAAGTGAATGACACCTTGAACTTCAAAACAGAATCAAAAGTTTGAGAATCAGTGGAGTAAAAAGAAAACACACACACACACACACACACACACACACACACCCCCCAACAATTAATTTCACTGTAGCACCACCTAGTGGAACTTTAGAAGAAATCAACCGGTTTTTCTGTCAGCCTTGGAAACAAGGAAAAATTAAAATGAATCAGAGTTCACTTGAAAGTAAGCTCAATATAAATTTGCATTTCCTAAAGTGAGGAGGGAGACTGGTATGCTCTATTTAAAAATAAGAAGCAACTTAATATTTGTAAAAAAACAGTCCTATTTTTCTAGTTATAAATTGAGATATATTCATTTTATGTATTTTACAAAATAAAGAAAAGCATACCAGGATAAAAGTCATTCATAATTCCACAATTGAAGAATATATATCATTTCAAACATTTTTTTCTATATACATGTATATACATTCATATTTTAAAATGGAGTTTATGTTGTAGTACTCTTTTCATTTAACACGTCTTTGGTTACATTAAGCTATTAAGTTTTTATCTATAACAATGTTCATGAATGAATCTAATAAACATAAATTAGACATATTCTTTAGCAAATTAGCGAGAGCAAAAAATTTGAAAAAGCCTCAAGTTTGAGTCGGAACAGTTATATGAATTCTTGTTCAACCTCAGGCTAGTACTAAAATTTACTGAAGGTCAGGGTTTTTTTTTTCAGTAAAACAGAAATAAAGTTGACTTCATAAGGTTGATAGGAATAAATGACACATAATACAAATAAAATAACTAGTACACAGAGAGACGATCAATAAATAATAACTATAAGTTTGTTGATGCAAACTAGATATAAAAATCATATAGTTATGCTGGAAATTCATTTTATAGTTATTAGAATTAACCTGGCCATCACAGCTAAGCCTTAAAACTCCTTTGTTACAAACAACATTAATAGAATTTGTTTAAAAATTCTATATTGACTCAATAAAGTATTAAATTTTTACATGTATTTTGTTAGAATCTGTCTAAAATTAAAGAAAGATCTGTCAAATATATATAATGTTATGGAGTTGTAAGAATGATGTGGCTACAACGTTCACCTCTATGTAGGGAATTACTGTATCCGCATCTAAGGTCATGACCTGTCATGAGAAATTTCAGTTATCCTCATCTATTACCATATTTAGGGCATGTAAAAAATGAGATTAAACTATTCATGTTGTTATTAAAATTTAACTATTGTATATATGGTGAATATGTATATGGTTTCCACTATTACCTTATTATAAACTGTTATAATCAGTATCTTTATTTATACATCTTTGCATGCAAGTCAAATTATTACTTTAGGGTAGACTTTCTAGAAGTGAAATTGTAGAAATAATGAGAAGTTTAGAGTAGAAATAACACCAAGTTTCACAGGGCTGTTCTTTTTTAAAGATTGGTGCCTGAGCTACCCACTGTTTCCAATCTTCTTTTTTTTTTCTATTGCTTTTTCTCCCCAAATCCCCCCAGTACATAGTTTATATTTAGTTGTGGGTCCTTCTAGTAGTGGCATGCAGGATGCCGCCTCAACATGGCCTGGTGAGCGGAGCCATGTCCGTGCCCAGGATCTGAACTGGCGAAACCCTCGCCAATGAAGCGGAGTGCGTGAACTTAACCACTCAGCCACAGGGCTAGCCCCAACAGGGCTGTTCTTTATAGCATCACTCCACAAAAGCAGATATAAGACCCCTCCAGGCAAATTAAACTAAGCAATTCTAGGGTGCCCAATATTAAGTTAACAGGAAAGCCACCTCTCTTATCATCTAGCTAGAGCCAGGGGTTGAGCTGACAATATGTGAAAGAATATTCTGAGTATGTCCTAGATCAGGGTCTTCTCTCAGCTAAGACATCGATAACATCTCAGTAAACAATGAGTAAATGTATAATGCTTGACCATTACCTGAACTCCAGATTTTCTGTGTTGTCATTTAAATATAGACTCATGTATATTATCAAACAATTCAGAAGTCTGATGTCCTCTGTGAAAACTGAGAAGCCTAACAAAAAACTGCTTTTGAATGAAGGCTCCCCTCCACTCTACATAGCACAGCACGGTAATGTGGCTTCAAAACTTTCAGCCTGCAAAGTGAAGAGGCATTCCTAGGATTCTAAGCTTTAATCGGTTAGAATAAGCAGAAAGTCACTAAAGACATAAATAATCAGCAGTATATAAGGAAGGACAAAGACGTACAAATAATCAGCAGTATATACAGAAGGAGACTAGAAAATTGACTGCACTACTATTATGAAGATTAAGACTTGCCAGGAAATATACCACAAAGAGTCATGAAGCCTGTGAAATGAAGTTTCATCCTCATTTTTGTTCCTTAATTTCTTCCGTGGATTCCAAATGGAGTTGGGGAAATTCTGCTGTTTCTCCTGATGTCTTTTATTTAACAGGATGTATCATTCTGTTCTGCATTCCTAGAGCATCCTCCAGGATTTTCAAATGAAATTCCATTTCTTGGATATTAGAGTGTACATGACAAACGATATTTTCTACTGATTTTCCTAAGATTCTGCACCTTGGTGCTTTTCAGTACTTATCCAGTGCTTTCTCAACTTCTCCAGATATGTTGGGATTCTTATGTTAAAAAATTCTTTTTGCTTTTGCTATTAATAATATTTTTGGTGAGTAAGTGAATATTCATAATCATTTTTTAAAATCATGGATTATCACTTTTTATTTTTTGAGGAAGGTTAGCCCTGAGCTAACATCTGTGCCCATCTTCCTCTATTTTTCTTATATGTGGGATGCCTGCCACAGCATGGCTTGACAGGTGGTGCGTAGGTCCACCCCCAGGATCCGAACCAGCAAACCTGGGCCATGGAAGTGGAGCAGAGGAACTTAACCACTCAGCCCCAGCACTAGCCCCTGGATTATCACGTTTTGATACAGCAATCCAAAAGTTGAGTTACAAGTTCAGCTTATTTTGATACTTGTTTATTAAAAAAAGATATCTCACAAAGATATATAGATTCAATACTCATTTTTCAATTCCATCCATTTATCCAAAAGTTTTTATTGAAAATCAATTAGTAAATTTCCACCTTTCCTAATGTCAATGAACTGTTCTTGACAAGTAATTAGAAGATGCTGTACTTTTGAATTTTAAAAAAGTGAATCCCACTGAAGTGCTTCATTTTAATGTGGAAGACTTTAAAATAAGTCAGAAAAATCTGTTTCCAAGTTTTCTAAGTGTGGGGAGATATGAGCATTTTTAAGGGTGATACATTTATATCGACTTCAAAAATAAAATTAAATGATTATTTCAAACATTTTTTTCAAAATGCTTTTGTTTCTTTTTTGAAAAAAACTGCTTTTGTATTTATTGTTAAAATGTCATTACATTCACGTGTCACGTAATGACATTTCATTCAATGAGAGACTGCATATACGATGGTAATCCCAGAAGATTATAATGGAGCTGAAAAATTCCTATTGCCTAGTGACATTGTAGTCATCATAACATCATAGTGCAATGTATTACTGGTGGGTTTGTCGTGATACTGGTGTAAACAAACCTACTGCACTGCCAGTCGTATAAAAGTGTAACACACACAATTGTGTACAGTACATATTACTTGATACTAATAGTAAATGACTATGTTACTAGTTTATGCATTTACTATACTATAATTTTTTAGCTATTTTAAAGTGTACTCTTTCTACTTATAAAAAAGTTTACTGTAAAGCAGTATGCTGTTACGTCAACAGCCACCTCATACATCTCACGTTTATCATATCTTTTGATTGCATCATTTTCTCTTGTGCTTGATTTAATCTTGTGTTGTTTTGTTCATCACAGCCCGTAAGCATATAAAATCCACTGCTACTGTTGCCAGTAAGAGGCCACGTCAAGTGATTGACCTATAAACAAAGTTAAATGTGGTGAAGGACTACGAAGGTGGAAAATCAGTGATGGTTATTACTCACAAGTCAGGCAAGTCCCTTTCCACTATAGCTACCATCTTGAGCAACAAGAACAAAGTGACAGAAGCTGTTAAACGATCTGCTTCATTGAAGGCAACAAGACCAATAAAAATTCAAGAAGGGCTTCTATCAGATGTGGAGAAACTTCTGATGACCTGGATTCAAGACCAGACACAGAAGTGTTCCCCTCTCAGCACCGTGATGATCACGGCCAAAGCAAAAAGTTCGTTTGCGATACTGAAAGAAAAGGCTGTACCCACCCATAAGGTTAAATGTACTGCTAGCTTTGAGTGGTTTAAGAGATTCAAGAATTGTTATTCATTACATAATGTGAAAGTGAGTGGCGAGTCTGCACATGCTGATGTGAAGGCAGCTGAAGAGTTTTTGGAAACTCTAGATAAGCTGATTGCGGAGGAAAATTACTTGCCAGAGCAAATACTCAGTATGGATGTACCTCCCTGTTCTGGAAATGAATTCCCCAAAGAGCTTTCATCCATACAGAGGCCAAGTTAATGCCAGTTTTTAAGGCTTTTAAGGACAGGATAACAATCTTACTTGGGGGCAATGTTGCAGGCACTAAATTGAAACCCTTTATGATCTGGCACAGTGAGAACCTCAGGGCCTTCAAGCATATCAGAGAGCACACACTGCCAATGTACTACAGGAGCAATAAGAAGTCATGAGTGACCCAGCTCCTCTTCCAAGATGCCCCCCTGAATTGCTCTGCCAGAGAAATGGAGAAGTACTCTTTGGACAATAACATACCTTGGAAGATTTTGCTTATTGTTGATAATGCTCCCAGGCATACTTCTTTTATTGGTGATCTTCATCCAAATATCAAAATTCTGTTTCTCCCTTAAAATACCACCTCTTTGATCCAACCAATGAATCAAGGAGTTATAGAAGCTTTTAAGGCCTACTACTGAGGAGGACTTTTGCCCAGGCTGTTGCTGCAACTGAGGGAGACACTGATGTAATTCTGGAAGGATTACTACATCTCTGATTGCATCAGGAACCTTGCTTGGGGTTGGGGTGATGTAGCATCTGACAGACTCTCAAGAGGTTCATTCATGACTTCAAAGGATTTTCCAAGGATGAGGAGGTTGCAAAAATCGACAAGTCTGTGGCTGAATGGCAAACAACTTTAACCTGGATGTGGATAGGGATGTCACTGAGAAGCTGCTAGAGGTAGTTTCTGAGGAATTGACTAATGAGGAGTTGTTGGAACTGGAACAGGAAAGCATAGCTGAAGAAGGGGCAAGAGAAAGTGAAACTTCAGGAGAAGAAAAAGACGAAGAACCTCCAAGATGATTCACAGTGAAAGGTTTACCAGAAGCTTTTGCAGACCTCAATAAGCTCCTTAAAAAGTTCGAGAACGTGAACCCCAACATCAAAAGGTTTTCATTAACAGAAAGGATGTTTTCATGGTGCATTATCTTCTTACAAGCAAATCTATGACAAAAAAAGAAACAAACTAAGCAAACCACCATGGACATATTTCTGAAAAGAGTGACACCTGCTCAAGAAGATCCTCAGGCAGGTCCTTCAGGGGATGTTCCAGAAGGCATTATTATTGTAGGAAATGATCACTCCATGCATGTTATTGCCCCTGAATACCTTCTAGTAGGACAAGATGTGCAGGTGGAAGACAGCTATATTGATGATCCTGACCCTGTGTAGGCCTAAACTAATGTGTGTGCTTGTGTCTTAGTTTTTAACAAAAAAGGTTTAAAAAATTTTAAGATAGAAAAAGGCTAAGGGTCGGCCACATGGCTGAGTGGTTAAGTTTGCGTGCTCTGCTTCAGTGGCCCAGGGTTTCGCCGGTTCACATCCTGGGCGCAGACATGGCACCACTCATCAGGCCATGCTGAGGTGGCGTCTCATGTAGCAGAACTAGAAGGACCCACAACTAGAATATGCAACTATGCACTGAGGGGCTTTGGGAGAAGAAGAAGAAGGCAAAAAAAAAAGATTGGCAACAGATGCTAGCTCAGGTGCCAATCTTAAAAAAGAAAAAGGTTTCTAGAACCAGGATGTAAAGAAAGAAAATGTTTTTGTACAGCTGTACAATGTGTTTGTGTTTTAAGTGAAGTGTTATTAAAAAGGTCAAAAAGTTAATAAAATAGAAGTTTATAAAGTAAAAAGTTTGCAGTAAGGTAAGGTTAATTTATTATGGAAGAAAGAAAATTTTTTGTTTTATAAATTTAGTGCCTAAATGTGCAGTAGTGTGCAGCGATATTCTAGACCTTTGCATTCACTCACCAGTCACTCACGGACTCACCCAGAGCAACTTCCAGTCCTGCAGGCTCCATTCATGGTAAGTGCCCTGTACAGGTGTATCATTTTTTATCTTTTATACCATATTTTTACTGTACCTTTGCTATGTTTAGTTATATTTAGATACAGAAATACTTACCATTATGTTGCAATTGCCTACAGTTTTCAGTACACGTTTATAGCCTAGGAGCAATAGGCTATACCCTACAGCCTAGGTGTGTAGTAGGCTAAACCATCTAGGTTTGTATAGGTCCACTCGATGATGTCCACACAATGATGAAATCACCTAACCATGCATTTCTCAGAAGGTATCCCTATCGTTAAGTGACACAGGACTGTATAAGAACTGATACATTAAATGTGTGAGTGTTTTTAAGAATCCACTAGGAGAAGTAATATTCATAGTCACTTATCAAAATAAAGGTCAGCATAGTTAGAATTTTGTTTTTTAACTTATTATTGAAGGTGAATATATATGCACTATGCATAAATAAACTCCAAAAGGATGATAGACCTAAATATTAGAGCTAAAACTATAAAAATTTTAGAAGGAAACATAGAAGACGATCTTTGTGACCTTGGTTTAGGTAAAGATTTCTTAGGACACCATAAGTATGAACCACAAAAGTTAAAATGAATAAATTAGACAATAAAAATGAAAAACTCTGGTTCTGAAAGACTCTGCTATGAAAGGGAAAAGAAAAGCCACAGACTGGGAGAAAATATTTCCAAACCACAATAATAAGGAGACAAACAGTCTAATAAAAAGATTTGGACACATCACCAAAGAAGAAATATGGATGGTAAATAAGCATATTAAAAGAGGCTCACCATCATTAATTGCTAGGGAAAAGCAAATTAAAACTACAATGAGATACCTCTACACAGCTCCTAGAATGTCTAAAATTAAATGGCTGATAATAACAAGTGCTGACAAGAATATAGACCAAGCAGAACTCTCATAAATTGCCAATGGGAATGCAAAATGGTACTGCCATTTTAGAAAAACAGTTCAGCAGTTTCTTTTTTTCTTTTTTTTTTTTGAGTAAGATTAGCCCTGAGTTAACTGCTGCCAATCCTCCTCTTTTTGCTGAGGAAGACTGGCCCTGAGCTAACATGCATGCCCATCTTCCTCTACTTTATATGTGGGACGCCTCCCACAGCATGGCATGCCAAATGGTGCCATGTCTGCACCCAGGATCCGAACTGGTGAACCCCCAGCTGATGAAGCAGAACGTGTGAACTTAACAGCTGCACCACCGGGCCAGTCCCAGCAGTTTCTTGTAAACTTAAACATGTGCTTTCTGTACAACCCAACAATCTCATTCCTACATATTTATTTAAGAGAAATGAAAACACCACAAAGATCTATAAGCAAATGTTTATTCATAATAGCCAAAATCTGGAAAGAAACTAAATGTTCATCAATTGGTAAATGGATAAACAAATTGGTAGTTTTTATAGCTGAGTAGTGTTTCCACTATATAGAAGTATATATATAGATGTATATAAATACATCTATATATAGAGAGAGATGGAAACACTACTATATATATAGGATACATATATATAATGGAACATATATATAATATAAACACTATCTACATAATGGAAACACTACTCAGCAATAAAGAGGAATGAAAAACCAATATGTGCAATAACATGGATGAATCACAAAAGTATTACAAATGATGCTACAATGAAAAACCTACACTATATGTGTCAGTTTGCAAGTGTTCAAATATACATACAAATATAATAAATTATAATAAGAGGAGTTACTGGGTCAAAATCATGTGTGTAATTTTGATAAATCTTTCAAATTGCCTCTGTAGGGGCTGCACCAATTTACATTCGTGCCCTCGGTGGAAAGTTCATGTATTTCTTTATAACCTTATCAAAAGTGCGTATAGAATTTTTGGATTTTTGCTTGCCTGGTACTCCAATTGATTGTCTGGCACATGCCCTGAGGCCTCACACATTACTTACTATGGTACCTCCAAACTGCCACATACCTTTCCCCTCTGTGCCCTTGCACAGACTGTTCCCTGTTCCTGGAGTGCCCTCACCTCCGCCATTGGCCTGCTGGACACCTGCTCATCCTGTAAAACTCTCACCAGCTTTGTGGAGCTTTCCTTGATTCTCGGAGATTGAGATAATCATGCTTTTCTCTGAACTACTATTGTACTTTGTGTCTACAATCCTAGATTTCATGGTGAATTAGACTTATTTGTCTTCTCAATTCACCATGAGCTCCTGGGCGTATTAGAAGGTCTATCTCACTTCCATAAGACCAGGGCTCATTCATTCAGCTCTCTATCCTCAGGAGCTGGTAGGGTGTCTGGCACAAAATACAACAACAAATGTGTGCCAAACTGAAAGGCATGGCCTCTGAAGAAGCAAACATGTTTCTGTAAATACATATGCATGAATGAATGCACATCTATAAAGAAATTTTGTGATAAATAAATCTAACAACATAATTCTGTATCTAATAATGAGTTTTCTCAAACTTTCCTCCCTGAGAACTCACATTTTAAAGACTAAAATTTATGTTGTTTGACTAGTAGTCCAATATGGTCCAGAAACAGCTGGTAGAATGAGAGAGCCAAGCGTCCTCATTTTATGTTGGGCTTCACTCGTCCATAAGGACATAATGGACAAGATAATCTGAAATGCTGGCATGGACGAAATTCATTGTCTTCTATGACAAGTAAAGGTAGGGAAAATCCTTCTGGTGGCACAGTAAAACAAGATCTGAGGTAGGAGAGAGTATGCAGGTGATATTCCAAATTGAGTGCAGATATCTGGAATACACCAGGCAGAGGACTAGTGTCTGCATTTAGTAGTTTGGGCAGCTCTGCCTGTATTATGAAAGTCTTACAGAAGGCCTTACATTGTGAGTCCCTCATCTATGCTGATCACTAATCTTTGCACTGGTCCAAGCCTACAGGTTCAGGAAAATTCCTTGTCATCTGTTCATCAAAGAGTATTACGCCTGGAAATAAACAACTTTCTATACCGAAACCTCACGAACTCATTGGGGATGATGCATATGTTAACCTCTTCCATGATCAGCACAGAACTTTGCAAAATTACTGGATAATAAGTTAACAAAGACAAGAAGTGTATCCTTAAGACTCATAGCCACTCCTAAAGAATCAGTACAAAGGAAAGCAGAAAAGAGTTACTGTATGCTATTTGACAAATATTTATTAAATAAGCACGTTAGGCAATCAGGACAAAAGAGTAAACAAAATACAGTGTCTGCCATAAAGGAGCTTATAATCTAGTTCTGAGGATGAAACAACAGTAACATCATATATTTGTACAATGCTTTTCAGTTTACAAAGTACTGTCGCATATTACAAAGTCTCTTCTCTGTCCCCTTTCCACACTGCCAGAATACAGAGGCCATCGACAACATACACACTGCGATGGAGGTTCAAAGGGAAAAGATTCCTTGTGTCGGGTAGTAGGAGTGGGGTGGAAAGCGAAGACTTTATGGAGAAAGAAGCATTGCACGTGAGCTTTGAAAGGTAGACAAATTTCAATAGCAAACCATCGGTGGCATTCATTATAATAAATAACTTGGGCATAGACATAAAGTCAAGAGAATATTAGGGACAAATTTAGAGGGAGCACGAGGAGCATAATTTGGCTGCAATAGAGAAGTAGAAGAAAACAAGCTGGAAATAAAGGGTTAGAAATGCGTGCTTAATTCACTCAGATTTGGAGCTAGCAAATTAAATGAGTGAATTGTATTTTAATCTGAGGTAGGAAGATCAGTTTAGCTACTTCAAAAGAATTCTTCATTTATTTCAAGCCATCGTTCCTAGATCCCCATCAAATTCATTTGATCTTCTGTGTCTCCCTCCAAGAATCTTGTCAAGATTATGCTTTTCCTAATCAGTCACTAATCAGTTCACATACATCTCTCCTCTCCTCCCATTCTCTGCCACATAGCAGTTGTCTGTAGGATGGTGAAAGTTTGACCATTCTTTCATTTATTTCCTTGTTTGTGGTTTTTGGTTTTCTGTAAAGAGCAGGAAGTGTCCTCAATAATACAAAACTGTTTTTGTAGTACAGTGTTTATTAATACCTTAAATTATATTCTCCAAGATTCTTTTAAATAAAATGTGTGTTACTTTTGTACAATCTGATATGATGCACACTGTTTTGCAACTTATCTATTATTGCACATCTAGGTTATACAAATTTTTGAAATCACAAATACTGCAGAGAAGTTCAAATGAGATAAAAATAAATTAATACAAAAAATACAATCCTGCCCCTGGGGGAAACAAAAAGCAAAATGGGCAACAATTCTCGAAGATACATAAACATTACAAAACCACCCCATGACCAAAATGACATGTTGTCCTGCCTGCTTTCCACCAAACGACCTTTGGCTGAATTATTTTCAGCGGAATAGTAACGTTACGCTATGTGCTGAGTCCTATGCTAGGCAATGATGACATAAAGATGAAATCCCTGATCCTTCTCCTCAAGGAGCTTCATGATTAGTAAGGGACGCAGGTAACGCAAAGGATACCCAGGTTGCTATGGGAACACAGAGAAAGGTATCTGACCCTGTCTGAGAGGATCTGGGAAGGTATCCTTCAAGATAGTAATGTAAGTGAGCCCTGAAGGGTGAATACGAGTTAGTCAAAGAAAGGGTTGGGCGAATGGGAGTATAAAAGGATTTCCATGCAGAAGCAACAACCTGTGCAAGGATACAAAGTCAAGAGTGAATGTGGTATATTGAGAGAATTCTAAGTGATATATTGTGGCTAGAAGGTAGGAGCATATATGTACGTGAGTTGGTGGGAGTTGGAGGGAAGAACATGAGAAGATAGAGGTCTATGAGGTGAATGTGCTCAATATGGTACTCTAGAGTGTAGGAAAAATTAACATTTTTATTTACGTTTAGTTTAGTTTATATTTTAAACTTTTCTTCCTATAATGTAATTTATATTAGACCTAGTATTCATACAATAATACAAATAAAGTATAAAAAATTAATTTGGCAGTATTGGGGATGAATGCTCCAAATTATTTTCCTAGTTAAGGGTGTGAGTTCATTGAAATTTAGAGCTAGCTGCTCTGGGTGAAGAGAAACCATGAAGGGTTTTAAGGAGGGAACTATGGCAACAAGATTTGAATCTGGCAGCAGAGTGGATGATGGTTGATGGGAGAGAGCGTGCAGGCAGTTCAGAGGCATTAGTTAAAGTGAGAAAGGATGAGAGCTGAACTAGGGAGTATCATGGGAATGGAGAGAAAGGGACAATTAGAAGGTAAAAGAGATAAGGCTTGGTAAACTGACACTTTGTGCGATACAGAGGACAAAAGAATAGAAATAACAGAAACAAAAAGAAGAGGACGGATGCCTCGTAAAGCAACAACATGTGGGCCAAATCAAAATTCAGATGCAGAATAAATTAATTCAGCACTATTACAGGATTCGTGTCTTGCATAAGCCATTGTTTATAATATTAGTTTAATATTAGAGTGCATTTTAAGTTCTAAATTTCCAGCTCACAGAGATATACGACAACAAATGTGTTGTTGAAGACTGCCACTCCAGAAGTAAAACAAATTATTGTTTTCTGATATGAAAAGAACATTTGCAGTGTAATGAGTTCCAATGAGTTAAAAGTTCTGAATTCATTCATAACTACTTGTAAACACCATAGAATGTTGTGAAAGATAGTGACATAGCTACAAGAGCACATAGTCTCTAAAACCTTAAGAGAACACCCATCTGGACACAATATGAAGCTACAGATAATGTCTAGAAATAGGCACAGGGTGTAGGAGTGAAAACATTTTGACTCTAAAACTATCGGTTATGACAAGTTAATTTGGAACATTGTGAATAAATGAGATTTTAAATAATGGCTAGACTTTCCCCCCCGTTTGAGACCTAAATATGTTACATTACCTTATTTTCCAGCCTATTTGCCCAGCAAAGGAATAATATAATAAAAATCTAAGAACTTTTTCAAGCCCTAGGCACTAACTCTTCCCTTTGCTCTCTATGCTCTAGCCATCCCGCATGCCACTCTCTCAATTCTGAAACATGCTCTTCCCTCTGTTCTCTCTACCACTCTTCTTCTTACGGTTCACCTTGGGTGTGTTCTGTCTTATTTTTCATGTTTCAGCTTAAACATAATTTCCTCAAGGAGGCATTTATCATACCATTATAGATTTTAAATATTTTTGCTATATGATCCCATATACTTCTGTCTTGGTAACATTTATTTGACTTGCAATTATTTTTTAGTACCCACCAACCCAAATGGACAGTAGACGTCAAGTGGGCAAGAACACACTGCCTGGCACGTGATGGGCACTAAATAATTATTAATTGGTTTAAATTGTGCTTTATAGGCTAAACCTATAAATCACGTATATGAGGCCAGAATCTCCACCTACAACTCATATGTGCAAGAAATATAATTTAATTTCTATGATTCAAATTAATTTCTATTTCAAGTCATCATTTTAACAGGCTGGCAGAAATTTTGTCTTGGTCAATTCAGTATCTTCTCCTCTTTTTCTCTAATATTTTCATAAAGCTAAGCTACTGAGATGAAAGCTCGTTTATCCTCAATATCATCTGGCCATTTTGAATTAGTCCATGTAGGTTTCTCTGGAGACTTTGTTTTTCCTGTTCCACGACTCCTTTAAGCCAGGATTCATTCTGCTGCCTTGGTACTGCAAGGGGCACTCCATGCAGCTGCCTCCGTGGAGTCCGCCCCAGAGGTCAGGCCCGGAGCTCCTGGGCCCTGGGACATCACATACTCATCAAGGATGGTGCCGCCTCTGTCACTCAGCAAGGACAGAGCTTTTCTCTAGGACCCTCCCACGTGCCTCTCATCCCCAACTCTCCACCTCTCCCAACTCTTCTCAACCTTGGGGATTCTTGTTTGCAGAGAGTGTGGAGAGAGTGCAGAAGAGGGAGGGGAATCTGTATGCTTACTAGTGAGCTGTCTCCAATCTTTTGTCTATTCATTAGTTTCTTCTTTTTTATCTTAAGGCCTCTGCTTTTAAAACTCAAAGGCCAGGAAGAAATCCTTTTTTTTTTCCTGTAGCCACATTCCTTCCCTGAGTACAAACAGCAGAGCCTAGCTGCTGTTTAATTATGGAGAAAGGACCAAGAGGACAAAAGGAAATGCTGAGAAAGAGGAGAGAGGGTTTGGATGAATACTGATAAATATTGCAAAATTAGTGTTCTGCTTTATATTCATAAGTAAAATCTTGACTCCTGAATGAAATATTCGTGATGAGTTATTAAACGGGAATTTAGCATTATTGGCATACTTTTAATCTGAGAATGTGGTAAAATACAATCACCATGCTATTGTATAGAACATCCCTGGCATGTTCTCAGAGAGAACTGCCATTGGCTGAGGCCCTGGTTGGCCCCAGGTGCCGGTCAAATGCTTCTCAACAACTCTGTGACACAGGCATGATGATTCCGTTTTTAAAATGAAGAAACTGAGCCAGCGTTAAATAACTTAAGTTCACACAGCTATTAGGTGGCTCAGCAAGAATTTGAAGCTATATATATATGACTGAAAAATTCATGTGTTCTCACTATTTCTAACTGCCTCTCATAGAATTCTGAACTCACGAGTAGTCTTGGTCTAAGATAGTTTTTTTTATTATTTTTCACTTTATTTTATGATTTTTTTAATTCTCCAAATGATTCTCTTATTTTTTAAAAAAGTTAAGATCGTCTGACATCCTTAAAATAGATTCATAAGGTATCAGATTGGTTTCCCAGGGCTACTGTATCAAAGTACCACAATCTGTATGGTTTAAAAGAACAGAAATTTCTTGTCTCACAGTTCTGGAGGCTAGAAGTCTAAAAACAAGGTGTCAGTGGGGCCGAGCTCCCTCTGAAACCCCTAAGGATGAATCCCTCGTTACTTCTTCCTGGCTTCTGGTGGTTTGCTGGCAATCCTTGCCATTCTTGGCTTGCAGCTGCAACACTTCAATCTCTGCCTCCTTCATCACATTGTGTTCTCCCCTTGTGTGTCCGTGTTTCTGTCTATCTTAAAAGGCACCAAGCATATTGAATTAAGGGCCCACTCTACTCCTACCTCATCTTAACTGTAAGGTCACATTCGCAGGTACTGGAAGTTAGGAATTCAACATAGCTTTTTGAAGGACACAATCCAACCCATAATAAGCATGTTACGTTCTAAGTGCTTTAAGATTGAATTGTCACAGTTTAAACAGCATAATCACTATTTTATATACAGTGAACTAACACTCGGTCATTAACATCTCATAAAGTGAGAAGAAAAAAGATATTAGTAAATATCTCAAATTTTTTCATCATCAGCTACCACTTCGGGATTTAGTAGTTTTTTTTTAAACCTAAGTATGCAGTGTATAAAATGCGCAAAATATTTAAAGACTAGTTCGTTATAAATATTACTGAGACAACATATTTGCAAAGCACTTAGAAGTTTCACAAAGTGTTTTTTGGATGTGATTTCTCACTTAAAACAATCCTCATATATTTTTGTCCATTTTAAAAATTAAGAAATTGGAATTGAGAGTGTTAAATACTTGTTCAAGACATGGCTTCTAAAGAGGCAGACTTGGGACACGAACCCAGATTTTTTTAGCAAAATTCTGGAGCTCTTGCCGCACATCCTTGTACATTTTAATATTTCATGATGATGATGAAGGTGATGATGATGACGGTAACTGCTAATGTTTATTGAATGTTTATTAATTGATAAGGACAGAGCCAAGCACTGCACATACTTCTCTCTCATTGAATCTTTCCAAGAACCCTAAGAGGCAAGTACAACACCAAAGCATGGAGATGGTGAAGGATTAGCCCAAGGCCACGTAACTAGTAAATGCAAAAGCCAAGATGCACACTCAGGTCGTCCTACTCCAGAGCTTGCCTTTTTAGTTATCTACGGCCTAGCTGACCTTGCGAAGCCTTACTGGACAGTCTATTCCAGAGTCCTCGTCACCTGAGTTCTTGTTACACCATTACTAACCAACATGAGAGTGTTTATCGGCACATTACGAACCAATGTCTGACTATCCACATGACTTTAAGCAAGTTACTATCTCCAGTGCCAGCTGACTCGTGTAAAAAGGAGATACACTGCAGTGAGGACTGAATTAAATAACATATGTAAATGACCTAGTACACATCAGCCATATAATAGGCACTCAATTAATTGTATTTACGAATCAGACTGATATGAGAATTTATTGTTTAAAAAGTACTCTGGGGTTTGGAGGAGGAGGCAATTCATTTTGACTGGGGAGATCAGAGGTGTTACAGGAAAGGTAACAGCTGGACCTTGAAGAACAAAAAAATGTTAACAGGTGAGGAAGGGCATGCTATGGTCTGAATATTTACGTACCCCCAAAATTCATATGTTGAAGTCCTAATGTCTGTTGTGATGGTTTTAGGAAGTGCAGGGCCTTTAAGAAGTGGTTAGGTCATGAGGCAGAGCAAAGGGATCCCTAGCTCCTACTGCCACATGAGGACACAGGGAGATGTCCCGGAAAGAGAGAGGGTCCTCATGAGAATGTGACCATGTTGGCACCTTGCTCTTGGATTTACAGCCTCCGTAACTGTGAGAAATAAATTTCTTTTGTGTATAAGCTACCAGTCTGTGGTATTTTGTTATAGCAGCCGGAACAAACTAAGACAGGACATTCTAGGCAGAGAAACCTACATAAACAAAATAGCAATATCTCAAGCTGCCCCTGCCTAGAAGAACAGGAGTCAGAAGATTGAGACTCCCCTATAGGATTGTGGGAACTGCGACTCCCAAATCCGTGATTTCCACCAGTGTTGCTGAGTAGTTAAAAAAAAAGCCCATTCCTTCTGCAGCTATCAGCAGTTCGTAATTCTCTATTCACACGTGGGGACCACTGCCAGTTACTCATGCGTCACTTTTACTTTTTACCAATGGCGAGTCACTCTTGTATTGGCAGGAATAGCTGCAGTCACTGCATTGGCTCCTCTGAGCCTGAGGTACTTGATCCTTTTCTTCTCTGGGGACTGTCATGCCTTTAGCCTGAAACAGTAGGCCACCACATCTACAAGGGAGACGTGTACGCCCTTGGGTTTGCAGTTGTGGGGCAGGGCAGTTACTTAATTTCCACATCCACTCTGCTGGGCTGAAGTCAGTGGTAACTCATCTCTCGTTGGCCATGATCCAGTGACCCTGGGACAGCACTCTCTGGTCTAGTCTCCTTGCAATCTTTGGGGTAGGGTAGGGGAGAGAGTAAGAGTCAGGAGAGTTCTCTGCCCAAGTGATCCTAAGATGGCCTCTTCACAAGTCAGCAATTCCAGGATTCTTGCCCCCCTCCCCCATCACCTCTTAGTACCACTGCTAAGTTTCTGTTTCCATGCTCCTGTTCACAATGCTCCCATTATCTAGACTTTTCCTCTTCACTGCCCATGTAAATGCCATCCACTCTTCAAGGTCCACTTCCTAACCTCTGTTGATCTCATAAAACTCCTATGGTACTTGGCATCTGAATTTTATTATTTCAGAAAAAGCAGAGGCCTTTCCAAAAAAATGCCTAAAACTTGATCAGAAAACTGGCCTAAGCATCTGAAAATCTATGTTCTAATTCCAGTTCTATCATTTTATCACTGATTATTACAATCTCAGTCTTCATCTTTTATGAATGGGTTATATACTAGGTATCCTGCCTCAGAGGACTGAAATGAGGCTCATATAAAAATGTATGCAAAAACATTCCTGAAAACTGTAAACCACTATTCAACTGAGGTATTAATGTGGGTAGGTTTTATCTTCCTAACTAGAAAAGTTCTTTAGAGGATAAAGATCATGTCTGTTTTGTATAACCTCCAAAACTCTTCAGAATGTGCTAGAGTCACAGAAGGCATTCAGTATTTTTTGACTAACGAGACACAATATTTTTACTAAAAAAGAGGTCTTTTGGTCAGTTTCAAGAGCTTTACACTCTTAATTTTATTAAATAAGATTTTAATTAAAGTATTCATTCAGTGTTTTAAAGATCCAGTGATTTTTCTGATTTTTGAATGACATTTACAAGCATTGTCTTTTTGTACTCTTCTGCCATCTAAATCTAATTTCATTGTTTTTGCTAGATTTATCTGAAACATCAGCATTTTCCTTTTGAAGTTTCCAATTTCAAAACACTGATTTTTGAAAAACAAAACTGGAATTCTTCAAAATTTTCACCTTAAAATGAATAGTTTTCCTTTTAAAATATTTTATTTGATGCAAATGTGAAACTCAGGGAAGCACAAATCTCATTTAATGACATGTAGTCAGTCTTTCAATTTATGGTGGGTTTAATATTGACAAAAATGTTATAATTTTAAAACTTTAAGTTAAATCTGATTTTTTCAGAGGCTTGGAGGTTATGTCAACTTTCTATGACCAAACCACCAGTTAAATGACATATTTTTTAAATCTACATATTGTTCTCTAATATATTTAACTCACTCATATAACTCACTTATATGAGAACCACAGCACTCATATAAAATTTTCTTTACTAAATCAGCATTAGTCTGTACCTATAAAAAGGGAAATGAACACTTAATTATCACTCACAGGGGCAAGCCTGGTGGCATAGTCATTAAGTTCACGCACTCTGCTTTGGCAGCCTGGGGCTCACCCGTTCAGATCCTGGGGACAGACCTATGCACTGCTTATCAAGCCATGCTGTGGGAGGCATCCCATATACAAAATAGAGGAAGATGGGCACAGATGTTAGCTCAGGGCCAGTCTTCCTCAGCAAAAAGAGGAGAATTGGCTTCGGATGTTAGTTCAGGGCTAATTTTCCTCAAAAAAAAAATAGCACTTATATTGTGCCAATCACTATGCTTATCACTTTAATTACAGTTAATCTTTATTATTCCTGCCTTCTGTATTTGCAAATATGCCTACTTCTTAAAGTTTATTTGTAACCCCCAAATCAAACCTGGAGTGGTTTTGTGAAGTAGACATACACACACGCGAAGTGGGGAACATTTGAGTTGCTCAAGGATGCACACGTTCCCGGCTGAGGTCTAAGAAGGCCACACTCTGCCTTCCTGTTTCAGGTCTCATGCTGTAAACACATGTCTTTTTTGTGGTCTGCTTAGTTCCATGATTTTCATGTTTTTGTGCTTTTTGTTGCTGAGTTCGCTGTTTAAAATGGCCCCTAAGTGTAGTGCTGAAATGCTGTCCAGTGTTCCTAAGCGCGAGAAGGCCGTGAAGTGCTCCACGGAGAAAACACGTGTTAGATAAGCTTCCTTCAGGCCTGAGTTGTAGTGCTGGCCTTGTATAGTCCTGGCCAATAGTGTTGGCCCTGATTTCACTGTTAATGAATCAACAATATACATGAAATAAGGTGTCCTTAAACAGAAACGTAAATAAAACAAGGTTACGTTTTGATTGGTTGACAAAAATGCTGTGATTAGAGGCTCACGGGAACCTCGCCTTTATTTTCCCTGGGAACAACAGTTCAGTAGATGCCAGGTCAGTGTTCCCAGAGACTTTGTAGAACCTAATGACTGAGAAGAATGAGGATCCACTGTACATTTGTTTGTTTTTAATCAACAAAAAAATTAATGAGCTAATTCTTCTCTTAAAACATTAGGGAAAATTTCAAATATGCACATAGACAGAATAGCATAATGAATCCCCAGGTGCCTATGACCCAGTCTCAGCAATTAACAACTCATAGCCAGTCTTGTTTCCTCTTTCTCCTCTCCATAGCCGGGTTGTTTTCAGACAAATCCCAGACATTATATCACTTCATCCATAGCTATTTTATGGGTACATTCTTGTTAACTTTTTTTAAATTATAAGAGTAGAAAATCTGGAAAACAGAAAGTAACAAAGAAGAAAATAATATAAATCGATACTGAATTAACATTTTGATTTATTTCTTCTCTTTTTATGCATAGAGTAGATTAAAAGACTGGAACCATACTCATTGGATGCTCCCTTTTTATTTAACATTAACATAGGTTTCCATGTCGTTGAATATTGTTCAAAAAGATAATAAAATATAACTCGATACCTTTAATAAGAGGCATGTCACGTCTTTATAATGTCTGTTTTATCTTTTTGAGAGATGTGACTGGTTGTTTAAAATTAGGCTTTTTACTTTGAGACAATTGTACATTCACATACACTGTAAGAAATAATACAGAAGATACAGTATACTCTTTACCCAGTTTCCCCCCAGTGGAAACATCTTGGCAAACTATACAGTAATATCACAACCAGGATAACGACAGCCATACAGGAAAGACACAGAACTTTCCATCACAGGAGGATCCCTCCTGTTGCCTGTTTATAGCCAAACCCACTTCTTTCTCGCCCTCAACTCTTCCTTAACTCCTGGCAACCACTAATCTGTTCTCTGTTTCTATAATTTTGTCATTTCAAGAATCTTATATAAGTGGAATCACTCAGTATGCAAACTTTTGGGGCTGGCCTTGTTCGTTTAGCATAAGATTTATTCAAGTTGTTGCATACATCAATAGTTTTTTCCTTTTTATTACTGACTAGTCTGCCAGGTGTGGGTGTAGCATAGTTTGTTTAACCATTCATCCTCTGAAGGACTAGGTTGTTTTCAGTTTTTGGCTATTATGAGTAAAGCTGCTATAAAAATTTGTGTACAGGTTTTGGTGTGAACATAAACATGCATTAGTTTCCTCTTGCTGCTCTAACAAATGACCACAAACAATTTAAAAATCTCAAATTTATTATCTTACGGTTATGGAGGTCAGAAGTCCAAGTTTCTTCTGCAAGCTCTAGGGGAGAATCTGATCCTTGCCTTTTCTTTCTAGAGTTGGCTGGCATTCCTTGGTTCCTGGCTGCATTAATCCAACCTCTGCTTTCAATATCACAGGATTCTCTGACTCTGGCCCTCCAGCCTCCCTCTTATAAGGTCCCTTATGATTACATTGGGCCCACTTGGATCATCCTAAATAATCTCTCCATCTCAAGATCATTAACTTAATCAGAATTGCAAAGACCCTTCTGTCATGTAAGGTAACACATTTACAAATTCCGGGAGTTAGCATGTGGACATTCTTGTGGGGCTATTATTTAGCCAACAACAAGTTTTCATTTCTCTGGGATAAGTGCCCAAAAGCTCAGTTTTATAGGAAATTGTCAAGCTGTTCTCCATAGTGGCTGTACTAGTCTACAATCCCACCAGCAATATTTGAGCAATGCAGTTTCTCTACAACCTAGCCAGCATTTGGTCACTTTATTTTAGCAACTCTATAGGTGTGTAGTGGTATCTCATTGTGGTTTTAATTTGCATTTCTCTAATGGCTAAAGATGTTGAACATCTTTTTATGTGCTTATTTGCCATCTGTACATCCTCTTTGGTGAAATATCTGTCCACATCTTATGTGCTTTATTTTTAATGCAAATAACCAGAAGCTCTTCAAAAACTTTTTCACCAGGGCTAATCACAGAATTTACGACTTCTTTGGGTGGATTTTTGGCCTAGATCTTTGAGGAAACTTAAGTGCAGTGGTTCTAAAACTTAGCGTGCCTCAGAATCACCTGTTGGACTTGATGAAACACAGCTTATCAGGACCCACCCCAGAGTTTCTGATTTTATAACTATGGGGTGGGGCCTACAGAATTTGCATTTCTAACAAACTCCCACCTAGCACTGATGCTCTTATCCCAGGACCACACTAGGATATGCTTTAGGGAAACATTAGGCTTACTTGATGTTTTCTGCTGCCTTTTCTCTGTCATTGTAAATTTCCCTGTATTAAACATGAGAATGAATGAATGAATGAAAAAATTGTTGTGCTCCAAAGTGAAGTGCTGAAAAAAAAAGGATGGGGCCATGTCAAAAGGACACAAAAATTAACCTGATCTCCTAGTGGCCAGAGCTTGGAACAATTTGAGCAACAAAATAAATAATGATAATACTGGATTACATGAATTCCAAATAAGACATGTAGATACTCCAAGAGATGGAGCTTTAATTCTCTTCTCCTTGAGTGTGGATTTGAGGGCTGGATTTCATGACTCACCTCCCAAGAGTGGAGTATGAAAGGTGGAAAACAGTAACTTTGCTGCGGATGCCACCTTAATCAAATGACCAAGATTAACATCACTAGCGATAAGTCATATTGATGTCATGTGCCCCTTGATGTGATACAATGAGAAAGGCACCTCACTTGTGGTATTGTCCTCCACAACCCCTCATCCCAGTCTCGTCGTGAGAAAACATCAGACGAACTCAATTTGAGGTTCATTCTAAAAAATATCTGCCTAGTACTCTTCAAAATTGTCAAGGTCATGAAAGACAAGGAAAGACCAAGAAACTGTCGCAGAATGAAGGAGACAGAAAAAGGACATTCATGACAACACTGTGGAAATTCAAATAGTCTGTAGTTAACAGTATTGCATCAATGTCAATCCCCTAGTTTTGATAAATTCACTGTGGTCACGAAAGATGTGAACATTAGGGGAAGCTCAGTGAAAAACACAGAACTCTCTGTACTATCTTTGCAACAGTCCTGTTCATCTATAATTATTTCAAAATAAAGAAGTTTCCTCCTCCCTACCATACACGGAGTTTGGTCCCAACCCTAGACATTCTGATTTGGTTAATACAGTGGGTCCCCAAAATTTGCATTTGTATTAAGTTCCCCAGAGATGATGCTGTCAGAACCCCGGGAAACACTTTGGAAAACATTGGTTTAGGGAAACCTTTAGGCTACTTCATGTTTTCTGCTTTGTCTTCTCATTGTAAATTTCTCTGCAGTAAACACAACAAAGAAAAAAAAGTTGTTGACTTTTCTGTTTCAAAGCAGGTTTAATTTTTTTTTGTTTAGGCTTTATTCAGTGTCCTCAGCTTTTAGTTTTACCTTAAGCATGATACTTAAGGATACCTTACTTTTAAAAAGGCAACAATCACTCTTCAAACTGAATTTTCCAGGCTTGTTTCACTTACTATGTTACTTAAAGATAACAAAAAGCCTTAAAAGTTTGGTTTAAATACTGGCAAAATTCACAGGTAAGTTTAAATGCTGTTAGGAAAAGAAGCGACTCTGGGTAATTGCTATGCTTACACAGTTTATTACTATTTATCTCTCACTATCTATTGTCCCCTTCTTCCTTAGAAGTAAACTTTCTGATTTTTAGCTGAGCACATGGCCACCCAGAATATATCAGAATATATAAGTTTCCTTCAACCAGGTATTTCATAAGATTGTGTTCTAGTTAGTTAGAGGTAGGTGGAAGTGGGAAATGCAATTTCTACAAAATGTCCTTAAAGGGAAGAGATGTGCCTTTCTTCACCTTGCTTTCTGCTGGTAGGAATGTGATTATGATCGCTGGAAGTTGAGCAGCCATCCCGGACCACGGTGGAAGTGTTACTATGAGGATGGTGGGGCTAGAAGGAGCTGGATACCCGACACCCTGACAGCAGCCCAAGCCTTGGACTGACTACCTTCAGACTTCTTCTGTATGAGAGAAAAACAAACCTCTATCTAAGTTCCCGTTATTTTGGACTTGATATCACCTGCAGCTGAACTTAATTTGAACTGATACAGTAAGTTCAATCAGTTCGATACAATCAGGAGTCACGCATAAGTGCAAGGCCAGTGATTATAGTTGTGCAGAGAGGAAGTTCACTGGATAAAGGCACCAAGGTGGCTGAAATCCAGCCTGCCCTCTCCTTTCCAAGCTCTGAACAGTGCTGTTCAGGAGGCTGATATACCAGTGGCCCTGTAGAACAAGGAAATTTTGTCTACAATCTAGAGAGAGCAGCATTTTCCAAAATAGCATCTGCATACTTCTGGAGGCAGTGGAGATGATTTTAGATAGTTCCCAGATATACTTCAAAAAATATATAATATTAAATTAAATAGGTTTGTATATATCAGGGCAGTTAAGCACTCCATCCGGCAAGTTCAGACCTCAATGCTAAAAAGGACAATAAGCAAGGAAGGAGTTTGCTGAGGGACAGGAATGAAAGAGAACAGAAACTCACCAGAACATCATGGCATCAAGCAGTATTATATGTGGCGACAGTACAAGCTTTGGAGTCAAACTGCCTATGTTCAAATCCTGGCTCTCACAGTGACTGTTATTTTGGGCACGTTTCTTAACCTCACTGTGTGTCAGATTTTATGATAGCACTTAACACACAAGGATGTTGTAAAGATTTAAATGATTATTACAGTCTCTGACATATAATGAACACTCAATAAATGTAAGCTATTGCCACCATTCTGAAAATTTAGCAAAGGAACCAGGAACTAGCCCTGTATATCAACTGTCTGTTGACAGCTTACTCTGTGCCAGGAATGGTACATATCTGACCTAATTTTATTCATGAGGAAACAAACTAAGGCTTAGAAAGGCTCAGTGGCTTGAGGTTATACAACTAATTCTAGCCCAGCCAGAATTCAAGATTGGTTGGAGTCCAAAGCTACGCTTTTTAACTAAGATAATTAAGGATCAGATATAAGGCCTGCAAGCGTTCACAGGATTCCTCTTGTGTACTCTCAATTTCCCCACTCAAGCACTTTCAAACTAGAAAGGTCTGTGCCTGAGTGGAGGATGGGCAGACCGGCGAGACGAACAGCGACAACTGGAAAAGTGGGAGGAGTCTTGGGAAATAGCCAGAGGGCTCAGCCTGAGCTGAAAACCAGGCTGAGTCCCTGGGAGGTGTGGCAAAACGGAAGAGCAGGGGAGCTGAACAGACTTGACAAGTGCTTCTCGGCCTTTTACAAAAACGGTACTCTCAAGATAAGTTTCAGTTCTACTACTCAGTGCTTCTAAAATCTTGTTACATTGTAAAACCCAAAATTAATCCTATAATTCATCAATTTTATACTTTCTAAATTATCACTTATTTTATGGCTTTAAAATAAAGGATTTGGTTATTTAAATTATTTCTTTATATGGAGACCGCATCACACCTGTTAGGCAAGGAATCTTTGCCTTTACTGCAAAGAAGTTACTTTAACAAACAGTTCAAAACGTTGCAAATTGGCTCTTTTGGTTTTGCCAATTTGCAGAAAAGTAACTGTCAGTTTCTATTGAAACTTCAAACGTTTCTCCTTTTAGGAGTAAAAACGCAACTATGCTTTTCTTTCCTAAGGTAACTTTATTCATTCCTCAAAATCAACAACGTCAGGGTAGGGGAACACAAGTCCATGAACTGGGTGGCAACGTTAGACTCCCGGGGTGACGGGTGAACCTGACTAATTCTCATCCAGTTCCTGGGGCTCCGAGAGAACGAACACTTGTGGGCGCACCTCTTATTTGCTTCCGCTTGGCGGTGCCCAGAGCTCCAAGGAAACCGCGTTCGCTGCACGTGACGGCTCGCGCGGACGGCCCAGCAACCCTATCCTGAGGGCGCCTGGCTGACTCAACCACCCACGTGGCTCTGGATGGCCTCGGGAGACTCCCGCGGAGGCCGGGCCACCACGGCTGGCCCACCTGGGGCTGGCGCGGCTGCGGCTGCGGCATTCCAACCGGCCAAGGGCCAGTCCAACGCCAGGAAGGCGCCGCCAACCCTGCGCCTTCGGCCCCGCTCTACAATCCCTGGCAGCCGCCACCTCCCGCCCAGGCCCACTTCCTGCCCAGAATGCGACCGAATCTGGGTCGGGTCCGGCTTCCCGCGGCCACCGAGCGGGATAGAAGGAACGCACCGCCGCGACCCTGGCAGTCGGCGCTCGCAGACACGCAGACGCTCTACCTCCTCGGCGCACGCGCCGTGGCCGGCCGCGCGATGCCGTCTCCAGTGACGTGGCGAGGCGGGGGCGGAGCCAAGGTCGGTGGCGGGAGGGTGGGGGAGGAAGAGCGAGGTGAGCACGGACGTCAGAGTAGAGAGCGGAAGGTCAGGGAGGCTCGGAGCGGAAGTGAGACTAAGGCGTCTGTCCGCCATTGTGGACCCGAGAAGCGGAGAGAGAGAGGGGGAAGAGGAGCGTGCAAGCGGAAAAGACGGGCCTCTTCCACCGACTCCTGAGCGCGAGGCCCTCTTCTGGCTTCTCAGCAAGCGGCGGCGGCGGCGGCGGCTGGAACAGTCCCTCGGCCGAGGGCGGCAGCCAACTGCTGTGAGTGCACGGGGAGAGGCCCAGGCGGCGGCGGCGGCGGCGGCAGCAGCAGCTCCTCTCGGGTTGCGGTGAAGAATGTCAGCCACTAGCGTGGATCAGGTGAGGGAGCAGAGGCCTCAGCCTCAGCGAAGGCCTGAGCCCCGGAGCTCCACCCTCGCGCGGGGCTCCGGCTCCTCCCCGCCGCCGCCGCCGCCGGCCCCATAACGGTGCCCCGGGCGCAGGTTGCGGCGCTCCAGCCGTCCGGGCCGGGGCGTGCGCTCTGGCCCCGGAGCCTGCGGCCGAGGCGGGCGCCGCGGGCCGCGCCGGGTGGGGGAAGGACCGCTCGCGGGGCCCCGGGGCGCATCCCGAGGGCGGCGGACGTAGGGCCGAGAGCGGGCGCGCCGGGAGCCGGATCCCGAGCGGCGGGGAGGAGGTTTAAAGCCCGGGGTGGGTGGGAAATCGGTGGCCCTGGAGGAGGCGGTGGGTTTTCCTCCTACGCGGATTGTTTAAAATAACTTGTCATTGATAACGTCTTTGATTAACACACGTTCCCTGTCTTCTGTTTCTTTTCCCTTTTCGTTACCACGCCTTTCGTCTTGCTACACAGAGACCTAAAGGGCAAGGAAATAAAGGTGAGTTTGGGTATTTTTCTCTGATTTCCCAATGTTGGTTTGCTGTTACTTTTAAAATATGTGAGGGGCTTTTCTTTGTTTTTGCTCCCGTTTCTTTTTAAATGTTTCTTTGAAATGTAAGGTTAGAGAAACATTCATCACGGTTAAGGCTGCCAAATGCTATCCAAAGGTTCGGTGGTTCCTTCCTTTGAAGCCACTTTATAGAAACCAAAGTGGTACAAGAAACAGTTTTCTTAGTTGTATTTCAGTTAAGGAGGTGTTGTGATGGAGGTAGTGCCGTTTCTTTAATTCTACAGTTTTATCTGTATTACGTAACTACTTGTGCCACAAACATTTCTACTAATGTATGTAAGTAAGTGGACATCTTGTTTGGCATGTCCGGATTATATTGGCACATGCAGCCCACATGGAATACCATGTCACATTAGTGAAAATTGTGCTGTTGATCACTGATTGTATTGAAGTAGGCTGCAGTGAGGCACTAACACGTGAGAGATCAAAACCGAACAGGCATGTCATCTTGCTGTGTAGTCCTGATGGCAAGGTGTGACTCAATCTGGTATTTTAGAAAGGACTGAGAAGGAAATAATTTGTGAGGTTTCTGCCAGGATTATGTGATTTACTCCTGAGTTAAAAAAATATATCTATTACTGAAAGTAAAGCATTTTAAAAAATAAGTGTAATTTGTATTTATTAGTATGGTATGATACAGTCTACTGATTGAAACATTATGACATTAATCATGTGACCTTAGTAAGTATAGAACAATACGTGCTTTCTTGGGACAGGGCCAATTAAATAACATTGCAGCAAATTATATATTTATAACATTTGTAATAGGGCTTGAAATTAGACTAAGTAGAATTATGCTTCCTGTTTTTTATTTTAGTAGCAAAGTATTACCTAGAAAATAAGATCTACAGTAGCCTTTTAGATGTAAGTTCAGTGTTTATTGGTGCTCTTTATATTCTTAGGTTTTTTTAATTTGCTATTGCAAATTTGAAAGGAATGGGTTCTGTACCACAGCTTAATTAATTTTCTTTGAGTGGTAGTACAATTTATTTGGGAATTTGTACATACCCAGGATATGGCACTGTATTAGGTAACATAAATTTATTGCTTTGTTTTGATGAAAGATATATTTTCTTGGAGTATATAAACATTTAGAAAATTTAATTTTTACAATTTAATTTTTAACTTTTAGTTAAGGTTTTAATTTTAGAATTATGCTCTGTGTTGTAAGCATAAACCTCAGAATTTGATATTGTTGACTTATTTTAAATAAGTTTTAAAAAATTTATCTGTATATTTAAAAAGAATGATCCGTTAATTTCTTTTTGCTAGTCTACCCATTAGGAAGTTTATAGACTTGGAGATATGTGGAATGTGTGGTCGTTATTGCCTAGCATAAATTATTTTATCCTAGATCTGTGGGGAGGTGGCACTTTGCAAGGCTATTTGAAATGCTAAGTGTTTTGTGTTATCTGCTTTAAGGTAAGTATGCAAGTTCTATGAAGTACTTAACTTGTTTGACAAAACAAAATAGAGCATCTACAGCATTGTAAGCCATTAACTATATTACTTTGTTTGACTTATGACATAGTCATTTCACTTAGGTATGTCCTAGTAACATCTTTGATGATAGTAAATAAAAGTTATCTATAAACAATGTTGCCTATTGATTATAAATAAATATTTTTTGGTTATCTAAATTTTTTTAATCTATCAGTGTCACCTCTGTTAGATGTATTTAGACACACATGCGAAGTATTTATTTGGATAGTTCTTTATTCCAAGAAATTTTCTTTCTTTCCCCCTTATTGTTCAGTTAATAATATCATCCATGGATAGAACGTGGACTGGGATCCTAGGAGACCTGTGTTCTAATACTGCCTGTGGCTACTGACATGCCAAGTGAGCTTGGACACGTTGCACATTTTGGTCAGAATTTCCCCTCTATCTATAAAAGTATTAATGCTAGCCATAAATCCTTTTGTATGCCTTGAGGATTGTTGTAATTACAATTACAGTAATCCGCTGGTAGCCATTATATTTGCTGGATTTCTTTTCACCGTCCTCACCTCATCTATTTTTAAGGTGCAGGAAGACTGTTGACTCAGACCTGGCAGGAGGGAAAAACTCTACTGCCTAAAAGTATTGGTAATCATTTAAGATGCTTTAAAATGGTAGATACTACAAGTGCACAAATACACATAGACATTACTTGTGTTTTTATGCCTCTGTAAGGCAAATTACGAGGAGGAGGCAGCACCTCCAGTGAACTGATATAAGGAGCTGTGTGTGTATTTAAGAAAAACTACTCTGCCTTAGCTGACTTGGTTTTCAAGCTAGTAAAATTGTTTTATAATTCTTGTTTACTCTTATGAAGCAGAAAGCAAAGTTATTTTTCTTGAGCTATGGCCTCACTATTCTAAGAATATGAGTATTAAACTTGAATTCAGAACTTATCAAACTTATGAAAAATACGTATTTCTGAAGAGTTAAAGTTTTGAAAGGATAATCCTTTTCAGTTGACTTAATGTAATTTCAGAGGTGGTATATTCCTTTCCTGAATTATCTTCAGTTAACAGTGTTAGCCTAACACCTGGCTTTAGTGTCTGATTTTCTGCTGAGTGTTTTTCTGTATATCCTTAATGACATAAATCCATTAAAGCAGCTGAAATTTGAAAGGAGTTCTGTATCAGTCTCTTTGTAGGGCAAAAATGCTTTTGTAGTATAAATAATAGTTCTAGGTTTACTTGTTTATAAATGTGAATTCTTTTTAATTAACAAATTGTCCCTATGTTCAATATTATAATTATCCTTGACCAGGATGGTACTCAAGGGTAGTAGAACTTTAAGGATAATTAATTGCTTATTGGTCCATAATGCAAAATTGACTTCATTATCACTTTTATTGGTTAGCAAGTGGAATTTTTGCTTCCTGGAATAAAAGTGTACTGTTGCTCTTCCTTCCGGTAGCACACATAGAAGTGTCAGATCCCTTTACCTAGTAGCCTCAGGCCTTGCTGCCTGCTTCCTCCTATCCCTTAAGTTTATAAATAGGCAAATATATGGAAGGGAATTTATCTTTTCCTTCCTCTCCTCCCCATTCTCTTCTGGCGGAAGGACCCATTCATTGTTTGGTACAACTGCAATTTAAAAGACTAAGGTTGAATTTGGCTCTCTTACAGTGTTTCAGAGAAGTGGCGGAAAATGCCTTGTATTTTGGCAATATTCTTTTGTATCCTCTCCCCACCTCCCCTCTGGAAATGATTGCAAAGCACTTTACTGTCATTTTAGGCTTCATTTTAATACTAATCCTCAAAACATTCCTATAAGGAGATAGAGGGTACATGGTATTGTCACTGTTTTTGTAGGTGGGAAAACATGATGCACAGATCTGTTGACTTTCCTAACTTGATGTAGTCAGGACCAGAGCAAAGAATCACCTGGCTCCTAAGGCCCATGTTCTATCTTGATTTGACTCTGCTTCATAGAGCAGAGGAAACAGGCGAAGAATCATGTAAGTCATCTGTTCTTTTTTCCCTGAAGAACTTGTACAGACTATGGAACTGGCTTGGATTTCATTACTATTTACTGGCTTTCAATCTCCAAGACATTAGATTGTCATTAAGTAATGTTCGAAAACTAAAGTCTTTAAGATAGTTAAATTTCTTAAAGGAAGGTATGCTTCTGAAACTCAAGGGCTAGCTTCTATTCTCATTTCTAATTTAATGCAAATTGCTTGTCAGTATGAGTGAAATACTTTTGGTAAACATTTTTTTGCTTAGAGTGCCATACTCTTTGAATAATCTTTTAGGAGTTTTTAGATGTATTTATGCATCATTTATAAATGACCGTAGACAGTATTTACTTAGTGTATGAGAATATTTTGTTCTTAGTCTCAGCCTCTCAGAATTAGAAAAGAGAAAGGATAGAACAGGAAATGAGTAAGAATAGCAGTATAATATCTATTTAGATGAATTTTAAGTAGGCACTTTTTTTTTTTTTTTTTGCTGTATTAGCAGTATGGACTAACTTCCTGAGAATCTTAATGAATGTGAGAAATAGTTGTAATTTTGAAATGGGTACCTGTCTCAGATGCTGACTAATATATACTAGTGTAATAGTACAATAGTGTGAAGAATTTTTTTTCAAGAGGTAATAAACTGTGCGTAACTACCTTTGATAAAGGAGGGGTAAAGGAGAACAGGTATGTCAGAATCTCTTGGACTGAAATGATTATTAGCCCACCAGAAATAACCTAAAGACGCCCTCCTCTTTATTTTCCTCTCTAGTGGCTGTTACGTATTTAAATTCTAGGGAGCGCATTTAGCTCAGGCCTGATTCTGATGCAGTCCTTCTACAGTTAACCACCTCAGGGGAGCCAGGATCAAGGTGACATTGAGGTTGCTCTTGTAGTCTTTGAGGGGCAGTGTAGTATCATAAGAGGTCTACTTTGACGGCTTCACAGAGTAGCATCGTTTCTTTGATCATTGCTACTCAGCGGGTGGATTTCACCTGTCTTTGCTTCCATGCCACTGTCAACTCATAGTATTTTAGGTGATGTTGGGAAAATTAGGGAAAATAAAAATGTTGTGATATTATAGAAGAACACACAACTTAAATCCATTGCCCCAAACCTAATTTATACTTTGTCACGCTGTATTTTTAAGCAATAAATCTTGCAGATTTTGAGGGATTTTTTTGTTTCTAAGAGATTAGTCAACATGCATCAGAAACTTTGTTTTTTCATCTCACATATTTCAGAAGTAGTATAAACAGTGTGTTTACATAGTGCTAGCACATCAAGTTTTAGTCTTGTAAAATTTCTGTTTATGTGGTCTAGAGTAATTTTTGGTCCTGTTTGGATCTTGTAATATTTTATGTAGTACTGTCATTGAATACTCAGATGAGCTGAGGTAGGTACTATTAATAACCTCCTTGAGCAGAGAAGTGGAGTTAGAGAGACTTAGTCGCTAACTAGAGATCACCCAGCTTCTCACTGTTGGACTTGGGATTCAAACCCAGGACATTCTTACCTTAAGTCTCTGTTCAGAAGCACTCTGAGACATTGTCCAGAGAAGAGCAACTTTATAGAGCATTTATAAAAATCATCTCTGAACAAATAGGGTGTTTATAAATTCTGTTTTTCTCGTGTGTCGCAAGAGTAATCATGGTTATTTTTAGTATTTGTACTTTCATGTGAAAGTTCATAGTTTTTTGCTTTAGAATTAGGCCCTTTTTATTTAGATGTTTCATAATTATTTGTAGTGATATTTCTTCAAGTGAATTTTAGTCACTTTCTTTAACCAGAGGCGTTTATTTACTGTAACTTTAGTTACCAAAGAAAGTTATTTTCTTCTTTATTTACCTTTATTGAACTAATTAATATAGACATTTAACAAAGGTAGAGAACATTCAGAAGTCTCTATTGTCTGCAATAATGTTTGAAGTGATTATTTTAGATTTAAATACAGCACTAATGAACCTTCCACCGTTTTAATTTAACTATTTGCTTACTAGAGTGTTGAAATTGGGCTATTTATGTTATGTTATTGGTAATTGGAAGGGTATATATAGTTAGTGTTTATGTAGTCTTGGCCTGATAATATACAAGATTTGTAAGTTTTGGGTGGCACATAAGTATTAATATTCCAAATTAAGTTAATCCTTAAGAGAATTTTTAAATGAAGAGAGCAAAGAACTTAGGATTTAACTTTCTCTGAGTTGGTTTGAAAAATACTGAAAATGTTACATTGTTCTGTGAGTTTCATAAAGATAATTACAACACATCTAATGCAAACGTATTTTTTAGTTTCAGTACAAAACGGTTCGATTCATCAAAAAGATGCTGTAAATGATGATGATTTTGAGCCATACTTAAGTAGCCAGACAAATCAGGTAAGTCTGACAGTCCAATATTTAGGAAATCAGACTTTTATTAGCAATAATTGACTTTCCAAATAGGTATTTTAATTGAATGAGTCTAACCATAACATGGATTAATCTAGCCTGTCTGCATAATAGTGAATAGCAGTTGCAGGTTTATGGCACTGGAGAGTTCTTTAAAAATTATAGATGCCTGAAACTAGATTATGAAATATACAGATTTGGAGATGAACATTATTTGTATATGTTATGGTTCTTTCTTTTGAATATTGAAAGAATTTAACCTTTTAAGGTCACTGCCACATCTTCATAGCCAAAGCAAATTACAAGGTTTAGTTAGCTAGAAATTTGTGGGGAGGACTAGTTTGTGCCTAAAATTTTTGATTAAATGTCTTTTCTTCTTTATTTGGCATTCCAATTTGAATTTCAGTGATAATTAAAGTTTTAATATGGCCTGGTAACATAGAGAATAGAATTAAAGACTTTATAAGCACGCTTGTATATTGCAAGCATGGAGAGTTTCATCACATCAAATACTGGTGGCTTTTGAGGTTCTTTTGTGTTTAGATTTTTCGCAAATAATTTTGTGAATTTGTATACAGGAGTAATTTAGATTTAAACATTGAAAAAGAAAAAACAGTGCAACCCTTTGGTCTCTATACATTTCTGCATCCATTTCTGTTAATAAAAATGGCACTACTAGAAATAAATTTTAAAAACTTTCCTTAACCCGTTTCTTTAGAGAGAATGTCATGGAATGAAACTGCTTTTATTGTTTTGCTTAAAAAAAGATATATGAAAAATGTACCTTGAAATCTTAACCTCTAGATTTTTTTAAACTATAAAAAAATAAAGAACCAAATGATACTACAGAACTTGACAGTTGTAGAGAAAATTTGAATAAAAAGTAGTTTCCAATTTGTGGAAGGTAGGATTATTTTTAGGACTGTGGAGACCCCTGGTTATTACCTTCAACTTTATCTACCTCTTGGTCATTTCTCTGTAACCACCCCCTCTCTCTGTTGATCTACATCCCCAGCTTATGTTGGGAGGGAATAAATAAATGAGAAAGAATAAAAACAAGTGATCTAATCTATAAAAGTTTGGCTACTCTTAAAAAAGAATGAAAAACTTAATTTCATGCTGATAGAACCTAACGTTTTGATCTCAATAACAAATTAACTTTCCACCTAAAGGTTGTGAAAACATATATCACTGGAAAGTAGGGGAAGATCATTTGTTGTGAAATGTGTTGAAAGTTTTAAAAGAAATAGTCAGTGTTCTATTTGGGCCCATATGGTAATCTCAGTTAATATTCCTTGTGGCAGTTTCCCAACTTTTTTCAGAAATTCTGTTATTTTGAGGTATAGTAGATATTTCCCCAAAAAGGTCTCCATGATCAGATAGGTTTGGGAAATTTATTTGCTCTAAATAATTGATTTGATTTTTGCTACTTGATTTCATACTTTATAATGTAAAATGAACTTGTAAGATGGGGGTATAGGATGAAGATCCTTTCACTTATGTTTTCAAGGAATTGTAGTGTCATGTAAATGTTTGAGCGTTAACTACCTGTATGAGAATTCATTTGTCACAGAGGCTTCCAAGATTGTTGTTTTGGCATTCCACAGAGGTGCCCATATCTGCCTAGGAGAGGCTAGAGCAGGGTACCCTGGATCCCACCCAGGTGGCCACCAGCGTTGCTCTGCTTTTTATCTGTTTTGTATATTGGACTTCTGCATAAGATTTCACTTGTAAAAAAACTTTAAAGGTATTGGAAAAACATTACTTTTCAAGAATATAGAGGCATTTACCTCAGTGAACTCAGTTTTTAAATTGTATCATAAAAGTTATGTTGGGGCAAAAACATCTATAAAAGATTTTTTTTTATGTGATGTTTTAAGTGGAAGATCTTATGCTTTTCTTAATTAAATCATTATTTTAATTTGTGATATTCGAATCAATATATTCCTGTGCTACTTAAGGAGAAATTTTAAAATTTGATATGGTAAGGCTGTATCTTACCATTACCATGCCAGTGCTAATGAATAGTTTTTCAGCAATTATCTATCTATACTACTAAAAATAATCATCTGTAATGAGGACACATATTTACCTTTTAAAGAGTACTACTAACACTATAGACTATGGAAAACTCGGTTTATTTGAGAGAAAAATTGAAAGTTATCTGAAATCTTAAAAGTAAGTTGTATAAGAATTTGTTACTCATAATTGCCTAGCTAAAATAGAAAATTAAAAAAAAATTGACCTTTTAATGTAGATGAGTGAAAACTGGACTTAATTGGTGAAATATCTCAAGTAATTATTTGCAGATTTAAAGTTATGCAAGTATTTATAGTTCCTTGGACTTGCCTAATTGAAATAATTCTTTAATTAAAAAATTTTCAACTAAATACACAATGTTTTTAAAATTAAACCTGTTCATCTGATTTTCAAATTATAAAAAACAAAAATCAGTCTTTTGTTTGGAGAGATGTTTGATGTTTTTGGCTGTTGATCTAAATTGTTTTGTATACTTAGATTTAATTTAGATCAAACCGAAGGATACTTTAAAACAGGTTGTTGGCCTTTGCTTCTGTGGCAGCATATTTCTTTTATAGTGTTCAATTTCTGGGGGAATAATTTTTATAGCGATTTTAAAAGTAAATATCTGTCTTTCAGGTCTTAAAATCCTCTATAGTTCCTCAGAATAATCTGATGATTAAGTTGATTGGAAAATTCAGATTTAATTGACACTGTTAAAGATGCCATGTGGTTTGCGCATATAAATTTGAAAGAATGAATTGGAAGAATGGTTTGTTTATCTGCTTGTACATGTGGGGAGATAAATTCATAGCCATGTTTAAGAGAAGAAGTATAGAGAACTAAGAAAGTAAAGTAGTATTTTGAGTTTCGTTATTTTCTGTCCCTGCCATCACTGCCTTTAGTTAAGTTTTTCATTCTCTCTCCCTTATGGAATGATATCCTAACCGGTAATTCTGTATTGCCAGTTAGCAGTCTTAAAAGTCCAAGTCTGATTATACTGTTGTCATGTTAAAGAACTGCCACAGCTTCACAACAGTGGATACCCTTATTATATTGAATACCCTTAAAATGGCTCCACTTCCCTCCCTGCGTCATCTTTGATCAAATTTTTCCCTCGTACTTGCTCAGGGAAATAGAACTTATTATTTTCTGAAAATATAAATATTTTCTGAGTATTTTCTTTTATGTCTTCCCCACTAGACCTGTGAAGTGAAATGCTGCAGGTCAGAGACCATGTTCATCTTCTTGTCTCCAGTGACTGACACCATGTCTGGCACATAGTAGTTATTAATTATGTATTTGATGAATGAATGAATTAGATTATCTGCTAGAATTAGGGAATGAAGAAGTATGGTTGATGAAATATTCAAGTTGAGTATGATGTATAACATGTTTTTCTTATGACATCCTTATGGTTAGATATGCATGGATTATATTTTTTGAAAAGTACAATAATATTTTAAAAACTTAGAAGAAAATACATAGAAGCATTAAAAGTATACTAAACCTCACTTCATTTTTTTATGTTAATTCAGAAGTCAGTTCGAGTTTGAAGTACCTCTCAGGTTTTTAATGGAAAGCAGTTTTTCATTTTTCTCTGTGCAGAAGTGCTGTTAATGGTGAATAATGCCTTAAACTTTTTTTAATTGAACTTCTAAGACATTGTACAATGTTCTTTCTTGGAAGTTTGGATACTTACAAAGTAAAAATGGATATTAAGTTACTATAAATAAAAGACTGTCAGTTATAATGGGTTGTATTAAAATGTCCTCAGGTCAGAATGAAGTTTTTCTACTGTTGTTCAAGTTTTCTTTGAGATGATAGAAAAATAATTGACCTACATAAAAAGGCTAAGGAATAATGATTATAAATGATTTTGAAATTCTAAGGAAGAACTTTTAGTCTGTCCTATATTTTAGTTTCCAAATTAGAAAAAAAAAAAAAACTAAAGGCTTAACTCCTATGCTTTACTTCCATAAGCATTTTTCAATTAACAAAGTAGATTTAAAAAAATTTTTTAAACTGATTAGAGCAGCAAGTATTATCCCCATTTTACCAACGAAGAAACAGAGTTAGAGATAGTAAGTGATCTGATGAGATGCCTGACATACAAAGTGGAAGAGTAAAGAATTGAGCCCATATTTTTGACTACTACATCACTCTCTGACTTTATACTCTTAAGATCTGGACTAAGGTTGTAATTATACCTTGTGCTTTATGATTAATTTACGTTTTAAAGAGGCAGGTTAAGTTGTATTAATAAATATGACTTGTTGATTGAATAATGTGTCCTAGGCACTGTATCCGTATTTCCTTTTAACAGATGAGGAAACTGTAGAGTTTAAGTAACCTTGATACTTTCACATAACTGATAGTACCTGGGCTGGGATTACAATTTAGATACTTCTTGGCGTCACTTCAACCTTGTATTAAATGGCCTCTCCAGGTTGTGTTTCTAAGTTTATGCTTTGGGTAAAGGGTCTGTGGATCTGTTCTTACATATTTAATTATATCCGTTAATTATATCACTTTATATTTACATACTCTTGTTATTTTTCCCTTTCCAGTTAGTTCTTGAGAGAAATATCAAACATTTCACATCACTTTGTTTAAAGGTTGTACATCTTTGAAGAACATAGTAAAATTTCATTATTACTGACTAACTTCCCGATTATGAATCATTCGGACATAAATTGTTAAGTTGATTATGTCTCATTATAACCAGGTTTAAAGTAAAAGGTGAAAGTAACTTTTGAGTTATTATTTTCCATCATCAGTAAGTGGAAATTTTTTTCCTCTTCACTACCTAAGTACATTCCTCTAATTGATATTTCATTTACTTAGCAATTAAAGATTTATCTTAAATTTAGCAAAGCATATTTTATAGTATTTCCAGTTACAGTCGAAGCTCTACTGTTGACCATATCTTACTTTTAAACTTTGAAGAGTTTCCTGCAACTTTGTTCTTACTAGAACCCAAACTGAAGTCTGCCGTTTGAAAGGAGACTGCTTAAGTTACTTTCATAGAGCTAAGGAAGAAACATCTTGAAATTCAGCTGAAACTGCTGAAAGAATTGGGAAATAAATGGTTAGCATTGTTTGACCAGCTGGAGAAAGCAGGCCACTTATCCAGTATGCTCAGGGTGGTAGTGACACCGTGGCAGCTTTAGTAAGTGCGTCTCTGCTTATTAGCTAGAGCTGTCTGTTGGATAGGCAGTTGTGACTAATGGAACACCTTTTAAGGTAAACTTCTTATTTTGACAAAATCACCAATTTAGGGGTGAAGTAGTAAAAATCATAATTTAAAAAAATAATTGAAAAGATGTATAATAAAAGTCTCCACATCCAAAACAGTTTGGGCCTATTGCAGCCCCAGAGGTGACAGAATCGGCAAAAATTTGTTCCCCACTAATTTAATAGTATAGGTTGGGGGCTTTCTTTTTTTTAAAATTAGTATGGCATAGATAATCAGTTAAAACAGTGTTGACAAACTGTAGGCCAGGGACTAAATCTAGTCGATGCCCTGTTTTCTTTGAGAAAACCCTTGAGCCTTCAGCATTTATTTTTTTTTTTTTTAAGATTGGCACCTGAGTCAACAACTGTTGCCAGTGTTCTTCTTTTTTTGTTTCTTGCTTTATTTTCCCAAACCTCCCATACATGTCTTAGTTGCAGATCTTTCTAGTTGTAGGATGTGGGACGCTGCCTCAACGTGGCCTGACAAGCGGTGCCATGTCTGCGCCCAGGATCCAAACCCTGGGCCGCCGCAGCGGAGTGCGCGAACTTAACCACTCAGCCACGGAGCCAGCCCTTAGCCTTCAGCATTTTAAAGGGTTGTTTAAAAAAAAAAAAAAAGATGAATATGTGACAGGGACCAATGACTGTATTTGGCTTGGAAAACTTAAAGTATTTACCTTTTGGGTCTTTAGTTTGCTGACCCTTGAACTGTATTATGGGTATAGCCAAGTTAGAAACTTGATGTGTAACTGTTGTATAAAGCATTTGTGATGGTGAAATAAGAATATTCACCATAACTTATAAGTGTAATTTTACAAACACTTTATTACAAAGAATGAACTTAAAACTTTCTACTTGGTCTGCTTTTACACTCCCACATCCAGGTAAGGACTTACTGAGTCTGGATTTCAGTGCCAGCATTCTAAATTAAAACTTTGCAACTTCTTATCTCCATGTTTAGCTCAGCTTTTCTACTCTTTCCCCATGTAGAATTGTTTACTTTCTATGTTAATGTGTCTTTTTAACTGTAGATTTTCTTTTAGAATGAGTATCTTATCAGATTTGTTTTTTGTTTTTTTGTTTTTTTTTTTTTTACAGTGTAGGCATTCTGTCAGTCTTTGGTTAAAATAAGTAATAAAGTATTAAAAAATACCTTTAGTAACTATTTAAACTAAAAAAGGACAGTCTTTAAAGTCTTTTTAATCAATTATATGTGTTCATTTATACTGGCTGAACTTCTGTTCACTTTCTTTAAGTTTTTTAGAGTCTTGCAGTGACTTCCTTGTCAGTATGAAACACTAGGAGTACTTCTGTTTTTCACTAATGATTTAGTGGCTGAATTATGTGTGTGTGTGTGTGTGAAAGAGAGAGAGATCTTCATGGATAGTAAAGTTTACTCATTAATTTCTTCCAAGAATTTTTTCTTTGAAAACCATTGTTTGTGATTTGAGCTTCCCTCAGGCTTCTCTTGTATTTGTATTTAAATACAGCACTGAGTATTTCTAATGTCAGTTTCTGTAATGATGCCACTACTGTGGTCGTTCAAAAGATGCTCTTCATTTCCTTCATACTAATCTTGTGAGCATCCTTTGAATATATTTTCAAATACAGTTAATAATTATCCATTGTAGTAAAGAAAGTGTTCAACTAAATTAGTAAATAGTAACACAGTTACTATTTCATTCCAGTTTTGAATATGGTAAAATATATTTAATATGAAGTGTATTTAAAAAGTCATTTTTTTCATTAAATAGTACTGAGAAGACAATTGTTTTTTGTTTTTAAGTTCAAGCTTTACTGGAAATACTCAGTAAATCTGTGTCATAATTATTAATTTAAATGCAACCTCTTTGTTTTTCTTATTTTCATTTTAGTTATATCAGAATCATTTCAAAAGACAAAATATTAAACTAACTTTCTCACAGACAGTGGACAGTTGTAACAGTTGTGAGATGTGTCACGAGTAACTTAACAGTAACAATAAAGCATCTCAGTTTTCTTTCTTTCATTTTTTTCCTGAGGAAGATTAGCCCTGAGCTAACAGCTGCTGCCAGTCCTCCTCTTTTTGCTGAGGAAGACTGGCCCTGAGCTAACATCCATGTGCATCTTCCTCTACTTTATATGTGGAACGCCTGCCACAGCATGGCTTGCCAAGCAGTGCCATGTCTGCACCCGGGATCCGAACCAGTGAACCCCGGGCTGCCGAAGCAGAACATGGGCACTTAACCGCTGCACCACCGGGCTGGCCCCAAAGCATCTCAGTTTTCAATGATAGGCATTTAAAAAATAATTTAAAATGAGTTAAGGTAGTATCTATGATGTTAGTCACAGATTTGTAGTGATATACTTTCTTGAGTGGGAAAGCAGTGGCAGAAAAGTTCCAAGAGATTAACAGCAAAAAAAATGGGTTAAACACTGTTTCAGAGAACTTAGAATAATGATGTCTATATAAATTGTGAATAATCAGCCTTCAAAATAGTATTGACCCTTGCAAAGGGAATACTAGTTGTTCTGATTAGATACTAGCTTAATTTTTTCACCTTGCTTAATTCTACAACTTCTAAAGCTCTCCCTGAGGCTTTAAAAATCACACCTAAATCAAAGAGTAAAAATTTATTATCAGGCCTGTTTTTGGCATATGAAATCCATTTTCAAAAGAAATCCTTAAAATATTTTTAGCATTGGCTAGTAACAAATTTGACTGTTTTTTTTTCTTTAATTTTTTTTGTCCTGATTTTCTGCAGATCACTGAATGATTAGTTAATATTATTAAAAGTAAAATTTGATTTAATTGCAGTAATTTTGGAAAAAAATTACCAGAACTCACTATTTCTAAGTTAAAATTCTGATCAGGAAAGTGTTAAGTTTATTGCATAAAATTTAGAAGTAGAGCACAAAGAAAATAGACATCTGTTATCCTACTGCTAACAAACCATAGTAAGGTTTGCTTTTTCAAAATGAGCAAGGCAAAGCAAAAGAAGAAACAAATTTGAATCATGCTATAGGTGTAATCTTGAATCTTTTCTTTTTCTTCTTAGAGTGTGAACATTTCTCTATTTTATTTTTTCTTTATGAAAGTACAAAATTTAATTGCTGAACTGGATTTCATCATATAAGATAGACTATAATTTAATTCCTCTATTATTTGGTATAGCTTCCAGCTTGTTTAATCTTTGCATATAAATTTTTGGATACATCACTTGCTTAAAATAAAGCTGGCTGTAAATGATCATTTTGTGTCTGCAAAGCTTATAAATGAGACTTTTATAGAAATTACAGTATTTTTAAATTGTGCCAGAGGATCTGGCTGTTGAAAGAAAGAATCCGCATTCCCCTTCCCCCAAAAAAACCTGCAATTTTATAAAAACTATTTTAAAATAAAAATAATCATCAGCAAATTTTTCTGGTGATAAAACTGGATTTGACATTTTAATTGTGTTTATCTGGAACAGGTGCATATGTTTTCCATTTATGTAAAACTATTTGATTTTAATCTTTCAGATGTCTTCTTTTCCTCTACTCTTCAAAGGACATTTCACTCCTGATTACCATCTTTTGTTTTCCAGAGTAACAGCTATCCACCAATGTCAGATCCATACATGCCTAGTTACTATGCTCCATCCATTGGATTTCCATATTCTCTTGGGGAAGCAGCATGGTCCACGGCTGGAGACCAACCTATGCCATATCTGACAACTTATGGACAAATGAGTAATGGAGAACATCATTATATACCAGATGGTGTGTTTAGTCAACCTGGGGCATTAGGAAATACCCCTCCATTTCTTGGTCAACATGGATTTAACTTTTTTCCTGGTAATGCTGATTTCTCTACATGGGGGACAAGTGGATCTCAGGGACAATCAACACAAAGTTCTGCTTATAGTAGCAGTTATGGCTATCCACCTAGTTCTCTTGGGAGAGCTATTACTGATGGACAGGCTGGATTTGGCAATGATACTTTAAGTAAGGTGCCTGGCATAAGCAGTATTGAGCAAGGCATGACTGGACTGAAAATTGGTGGTGACCTGACAGCTGCAGTGACAAAAACTGTAGGTACAGCCTTGAGCAGCAGTGGGATGACTAGCATTGCAACCAATAGTGTGCCCCCAGTTAGCAGTGCAGCGCCTAAACCAACCTCCTGGGCTGCCATTGCCAGAAAGCCTGCCAAACCTCAGCCGAAACTTAAACCCAAGGGCAATGTGGGAATTGGGGGTTCTGCTGTGCCACCACCTCCTATAAAACACAATATGAATATTGGAACTTGGGATGAAAAGGGGTCAGTGGTAAAGGCTCCACCAACCCAACCAGTTCTGCCTCCTCAGACTATAATCCAGCAGCCTCAGCCATTAATTCAACCACCACCATTGGTGCAAAGCCAACTGCCTCAACAGCAGCCTCAGCCACCACAACCACAGCAGCAACAAGGACCTCAGCCACAGGCTCAGCCTCACCAAGTGCAGCCCCAACAGCAACAGCTGCAGAATCGCTGGGTCGCTCCTCGGAATAGGGGAGCTGGCTTCAACCAGAACAATGGAGCGGGCGGTGAAAACTTTGGTTTAGGTGTTGTTCCTGTCAGCGCTTCACCTTCTAGTGTAGAAGTGCATCCAGTGCTTGAAAAGCTAAAGGCCATAAACAACTATAATCCCAAAGACTTTGACTGGAACCTGAAGAATGGACGTGTGTTTATAATTAAAAGCTATTCTGAGGATGACATACACCGTTCCATTAAGTACTCTATCTGGTGTAGTACTGAGCATGGTAATAAGCGTTTGGATGCAGCTTACCGTTCCCTGAATGGGAAAGGCCCACTCTATTTACTCTTCAGTGTGAATGGTAGTGGACATTTTTGTGGAGTGGCTGAAATGAAGTCTGTTGTGGACTATAACGCATACGCTGGTGTCTGGTCTCAGGATAAGTGGAAGGGCAAATTTGAAGTTAAATGGATCTTTGTCAAAGATGTTCCCAATAACCAATTGCGGCATATTCGCTTAGAAAATAATGACAACAAACCAGTTACCAATTCAAGGGACACTCAAGAGGTACCCCTAGAAAAAGCTAAGCAAGTGCTTAAAATAATTGCTACTTTCAAGCATACCACCTCAATCTTTGATGACTTTGCACATTATGAAAAGCGTCAAGAAGAGGAGGAAGCCATGCGTAGGGTAAGAGTACAGTAATTTTTGTGTGTAGGGTTTTTTTATTGGGGTGGTATGCATGGATGGGTATTCCTTAATGCCTTTGAATATTGCGTTCTGAGTTTAAGAACTTTACTCTGAAGGAAAGCAATCATTTCACTTAAGAAAGAGAAGTCTACAAATACCCTTAAAGGCCTCTGATGCCGTCTTCGAATCTTTACTCTTTCTTTCCCAAGGGTGAGTAACCCTTACTCTGAGTTTGCTTCCTGCCTATTGTTCATACTCCTCAGGTGATAAAGGTCATTGATTCATGTTCATCAGAGTTCAGTAAGTTTTGTGTTTATAATTAAGCAGACTTAGGAACTGGCAGGGACTCTAATCACTAATCATAAACATTAATTTTATGGGAAAATGTGTTTGGAGTTTGAAACCAATAGCTTTTAAATAAATATTTGAATATTATCCATTTTGTATTTATCAGAAGTAAAATAGATTTTTTTCTTTCAAACTCCTGGAGCATTTTTATAATTTGTGCACTTAATGCATTTGTATACAATATAGTAAGGATTTGACCTGAGGGCAGCCGCTCAGAGTTGGGAAGGCACGGATGTTTGGTTTAGTTTCAGCAGCATTTGATCACTAATCCTGTTACTTACCCTCTCTGAGACTCTCAGGGAGATTTCCCCTGAAGTTACACACTGTGCTTGCAGCATACTGGCCAGAATTCGATCACAGGGCACATAGAGCAGTACAGGCTGGGGAATGTTTTCCTTTCTAAACTACAAAAGAAAATTAGGGTCTTGGTTTTAGGAGGACAAGAGAGAACGGATGGTAGGCAACTAGCAGAGTTTTCCATGGAGAGTACATTTAAATTTCTTTTCAGGTGAAGCAGGAATAAAGTTAGAACCTTCTACAATAAGTTGTGTTGTTTGCAATGGAAAACTCTTATGTAGAAGTTAAGATAAAGTAGGAACTTAACTCTATTTAAAGCGTCAGTGATTGTTTCTGTGAGTGAAGTTAGATATCTTGTGGCTTCTTGGTCTGAGCAGAAGAGGGAACTTTTGAACTAACATTCCTCACTGGTGAATAATGTTGAAGTAATGATCCTAGAGCAGTAGTTTCCAAACCTTAGGGCACATAAATATCAATTGAAGTATTTCTTAATGCAGATTCTCGAGACCCACCCCAGAAAAATCTGATATATTTGATAAGGGACCTGGTGGCATACATTTTAACAAGCACCTCAGGTGATTCAGGTGCTAGTGATTGCTGTACTGAATTGTTAGACTTTGCTTTGGAATAATACAGATGACTATTTAAGGCTCTGCTCAACCTTGTGAATGAATTGCTGAGTATAATTGAGCTTTCTCCCATTTAAATGTGAGAAGTAAGGGAAAAAGGAGGATCAAAAGTAGCTTCTGAATTTTTGAGCTCCGCAGTTGAGTAAGTAGGTATATGGTAACTGACATTACAAATAGAGGGTCAGGAGAAATGATTTGGGGTATGAAAAGTAGGATGCAGGTGAAAATTTCATTTTTAGGATGTGCCGATTTTAAGATGCCTTTGGGAAAGACAGTGAAATCTTTTGGATGAGGCAGGATGTAGGAGTTAAAGGTTAGGGAGCTTTTTGTTCTAAATAGTTGATTCCATGGAAGTGGGATGAGATTACTCAGGGAGAAAAGATGAGTGGCAAGGAAATATATGTCAGCTTTTCTTTGTCCCACTCACGTTTGTTTGTCTTCCCATATTTCTTCCCTATGCACTCTGAAAATTTAGTCCCGGTTTTATTTCTTTTATTGTATAATTGTCTCGAGTTATTTACAACAGTTACATATTGTTTTGTAATTATATTTATACAGTGATTTAAACTTCGTAATTTTTGAATTTTACATTTAAATTGCTTTATGGTTTACTACCAGTCTTTTTATAATGTCTAACTCATCTTTGACATGTTTACTTTGAATCTTATTTAACTTATTTTGTTATTTTTTTAGGAAGAGTAATTTGGTAATGTGTCTGTTAAGCCCTTATCTAAGAAATGCTTTTCTTTGGCCATGATGTGTGAATAGCAGTTCGCCTAGAGGATTCCTGGTCACAGTCTTTTCATTTAGGGCTCTGCTTTATAGTTTTATCTTTATTTTATATTATTTATAGTTCTATGTTATGGAGAAGTCTGAGACCAGCCTAAATTTTCTTCTTTGCAAATAGCTATTTCTGTCTCTGCACAAAAGATTTTTCTTTATTCCTGCAGTATGAACATGTATGGAATGTGTACAGTATGGGTCTCTAGTATAATTTTCCTTAACCCTTTGTCTATAGGCCAAGTTTTCTTTTTTTTTTCCTAGTAATGTCTAAAAATATGTTGAATCTTTGTCCCTGAGTGCCATTGGTTCTTATCTTTATTATTTTTTTCTGCATTTGGAGAACTTTTCAAATTTGAATTCTCTGTTATTGATTGGATTTGGCTTGTGTTGATTCTGTGATTTGTGAGGTTTTGAATTCTTCAGGGACAGTATTAGTTTGCTTACATTATCACATCTAGCTCCCCTTTCCATCTGTTGATTGTTTTCTTACCTAAATCCCTTGACCCAGTCCATGTTGATTTTGAGTACAAAGATGACTGTTTAAAGCCTATTTTTGCTTCCTGTAATTATCATTTTTAGAAACTACTTCATCTTCCATATCCTTCTTAATGTGTTTTTCTTCTCTTAATTTACATACAGTAAATTTGTAAATTCCCTTTTGCTGTCTCTGTAGTTCAAGTGCCCCGCTCTGTCTTCCCCTAATTCAGTGATCTGTTCTCTGTCTCTGTGAGGCATTTTTCATAATGTTACATAAATGAAATTACACAGTATTTAATCTTTTTAAGACTTCTTTTCTCAGCATGATATGTTTGCAATTTATCTGTGTTGTTTTGTGTATCACTTCTTTATTCCTTTTAATTACTAAGTACCTTTCTCTTCTTTGGATATGCCAGCGTTTGTTTATCCATTCATCCATTGAAGGACGTCTGGGTTGTTTCCACTTTTTGGAGTGTGTAAATAAGCTCCTATAAATATTCTGTACATATGCTTTTTAAAAGTTAAAAAAAAAAGTCATACAGTAAATTCACTTTTTTGGATGTACAGTTCTGTGAATTTTAATACATTTGTAGACTTGTGTAACCAGCATGACAGTCAGGATACAGACTAGTTCCATCATCCCCTGAAAACTATCTTGGAGTACCTGTTTATATTTACATCCTTCCGCCGAGTCTAACCTCTGGCAGCTATGATCTGGACTCATTATAATTGTGTTAGTGTCCTTTTTTGTGAAAAAATAGTTTGACTCATTTTGGCTTTTTTTCCCTGTCATCACTGAACTAGGAAGAGGATCATCTACATCAGGTGTTTCCTCCAAAATAGTTTTTTTTTTTTTTTTTAAGGCTTTCCTTTAATGCTTAGTGTTAGTTGCGTATTCTCTTCCCATTGCAAATGTGGAGATGGAAGAGTCATAATGTAAGTTGATTTTACCAGTTAAATGATTGATCACCATGTGAAGAGTAAGAAGAGAGAATCAGTACAATGGATATGCTAGTAAGTGAAATCTGACTTTTCTTTTAGTTTGAAACCTCCATGTCACTGAACAGTTTTCCATGCTTATTAACTGTTTGGCAATTGGGGTATCACATGTCCTTGCCCAGTTTTCTTCCTGGTGCTCTTATCCCTTGTCCAGGCAGAATTTGTGGATTTTCATTTGTGTATTTTCTCTTAGATATGCTTGTGCTTGCACTTTGGCTTTCCAGCATAACTGCTTTCAAATACTCTTGGCATCCCAGTGATGAAGGATGTACTCCCTGTCTGTTCTAGGTCGTCTTTAGCTCCACCAAAAAGGACAAATTAGTGTTGTTTTGCTAGAATTCATTCCTTTACTTGTTAGACATTTTTTGTTTCTTCTTTAAATAAAGATTTGCACGTCATTACTTAGTGTTTCTCTTTTAACATGACCCCATCTGTCTTGTATTTAGCTGAAATTCCTCAGAGCTTCTGGTATGTGGAGGTCACATTTTCCCAAATGCATATCCTTCAGACCTTGAATAAAGTGGGATTTCTTAAAAAGAGACAAAACAGCACTATTATAAAAGAAAAGATTGGTAAAATTTGACTAGATTAAAATCTGTTCATCGAAAGATGCTTTAAAGAGAATTAAAAGACATGTTAGGAACTGGGAGAAATTTGGACATAACTTACCGAAGATTAGAATCAAGAATATATAAGGAATGCCTATGAATCAGTTTAAGGAAAAGATAGATAACCCAATAGAAAAATGGCCAAAAGATATGGATAGTCATTTTATGAGATAGGAAGGCAGATGGCTAACAAGTATATAAAAAGGTCTTCAGTCTTAATAATTAGGGAAATGCAAATAAAGAGTATAATCAGAAAATCTTTTCTGTCCGTTTGTCTGGCAAAATTAAAAGATTTCGTAATAGCAAGTATTGGAGAGACTATACATCAAAGTCTCTTACACAATTGCAGATGGAATATTAAATTGATATAGCCTCTTGGGGAAGCACTTTTGCATGTTTTTATAAAGCTGAACATTTCATATACATTGTAATTCAGTAGTTTTCCTTCGAGATATATACTTAACAGAAACTTCCAAATACCCCAGAAGACATGCAAGCATGTTCTTAGGAGCACAATCGATAATAGTAAAAAACTGGAAATAATCCAAATCTCTATAAGCAGGAAAATAACCAAAATGCATTGTTGCTATAGTAATATAGTAGAATGATTGAACTATAGTTACATGCAACGTATGAGTGAATCTTTTTTCCTTCATCTTTTTATTTGGAAACGATTTTTAATGTATTTGGAAAAATACGAATAGTATGTAGGACACTCATATGCCTTTTACCCAGATTCACCTATTAGCAGTCTTCCCTGTTTGCATTATGTTTTGTTGAACAATTTGAGAGTAAGTTTCATATATCATAGCTCTTTACCTCAAAAAAGTATAGTGTATTTCCTAAGAATAAGGATATTCTCTTATATAACTGTCGTAGTCTGTTATTTGAGCCACAGTGTCCTTTGAAGCCTTTTTTTCTTTTTTATAATACAAGGTCTAGGCTAAGATCAGGTAAAGGACCTAGAATAGCCCGAACAGTTTTGGATAAGAACAATTTTGGAAGGCTTATACTGGCCTGACTTTAATTCTCTGCCTTCCCCAAGTTTGGGAAGATTGTTTCCTTTGCATTTTAATAGAAGTTTTATAGTTTTAAATTTTACGTTTAGGTCTGCAGTTGCTGTAGTTTTCTTTCATTTCTCATCTTACTGTGTTCATGGTTTTCTTAAAATTCGTGAGCCTACTTGTGATAGCAGACAAGGACTTTAAAAAGCTATTTCCATTTTGTCATTGCTGGGTCTTTTTTATTGACTAATTTTTTTCCTTCTTGTTATTTTTTTCAGTGGAGGAATTCCCCAGTTTGCCTTGCCAGCAAAGCACCCTATGGAGGAGCCAACCAGACATATCTTGTCTGGTTATGTAAAACTTAGTCAGGCCCTCTATTTTAGAGTGATGGGTATTGATGAAACTTAAAACTTGAGGAGAAATCTATGTTATTGTATTTGTCCAGTTCTTCATTCTTAGATTTGACCGCATAATTTTGATACATTTGATTACAATCAAGCTTTATGAAAGAAAACCCAAGACAGACCTACCAAAAGAAATAGATAATTCAGGGAGCAGAAGATAATTTAAAATATAAAACAGAATTTGGCTTGTTGTTAGGATTCATATGTAAAAAGAAAACTAGAAAATGTTCTTGGAAATGAGAAATGCAATTGTCAAAAAAAAAAATCAGTGATCAAGCAGATTAATAAAATGTTCATATTTTATCCGGTTATGATCTAGAATTTTAAATCAAAGAAATTTCCAAATGTGGAGCAATAGAGATGAAAAATATAAAGGGGGAAAGATGTGATGGAAAGAGAGGAGATCCACTTCTTTCTAAACGAGTGTTATTAAGAGTACAGGGAAAAAATAAACGGAAGAATGATTAAAGAAAAATTTCTAGAGCCAAAAGGTACACATTTTCAGAAAGAATGGGCTTACTGCGTGACCAGCATAATTATTTAAAATTAAAAAGAAAAGGGGGAAAAAAGACAGGGTAAAGAGAAAATCTTAAAAGCTTCCTGAGCAAAAGACAAATTACCTGCAAAGGAAGGAGAATCAGACTATCATACTTCTCTCATCTATACCTCCAGATACTCATATGTAAAATTAATTTCAGAGTGGGGGGGAGGTAGTATTAGAATTATGTTCTTAAAGATGAGTATTGAATTAGATTAGTAGTGGGGAGTGCAAAATAAAGATTTCAAGTGTACAAGAGCTTAGTCGCATGTCCTTCATGAGAAAGTTACTTGGAGTATTTCAGCAAAATGAAAAAGAAAGTCAAGAGATAATAACAGTTGGTAGCTGGTTATACTAGAACAGATTTTTCACAACAGGGACTTTGCGTTTTGAGTTAGACAAGTCTTCATTGTATGCAGTCTATCTCAGGACTACAAGCAGCTCTCTCCTCTGTCTGTTAAATGGCACTGTGGTCTTTGAAGCCAGACAAACGAAATGAGCCCTCACTTGGAAACCACTGACCTTGAGAAGTGAAAGAAGCTAAAAAGAAAACATAAAATTCCTAGCCAATCTTTGTTCTCTTTGGAACATAAGCTCTTAGAAAGTAAGACTTGCTTTATTCTCTGCTGATTCCTCGCACTTAATGCTTGGCGCAAAGTAGGTGTTTAGTAAACATTGTTAGATGAGTAAATGCTTTGAAGAATCTCTTTCCTTTTGGAACATTTGAATGTCATAGAATGTTTTTTCTTTATTGGTTTAATCACTGCACTTTATTTAGGAACTATGTACTTGATCATTCAAGTTATATAATAAATGCTGCCTGTTGGTTTTTGCATTTGTAGAAATGGACAATAGTATATAGAAGATTTAATTAGTTAGAACAAAATGTTATGAGGTGGAGTGGGAAGAACAGGTTTGAGGAAGGGTAAATAAATGTACTATTTTTCTCATCTTTCTGAAAGTGAACAGATAATTGTTTAAAGATGATATGTCAAGCAGTTGTGCCTTACGCATATTATTTAATGTCATAAGGACAGTCACTAGAACTGAAAATAGTGTGGTGTCTAGTGTAGGGATGGGGAAGTGAAGGAGAATATAATATATTCACTGTGATAAGTTACTCATCATATACAGTGGGAATTGATAATGTCTAAATGACAAATCAAGAAATTTGTGTATTAATATGCTACTTAAAGTTAGAATGGCAACCCATCAGAGGACCTTAATTTAGAGAGGGCTAGAGGAGGAAAGGGGAGCTTTACTTTAACTTGGTTTTTGTATGTATTACTTTCAGTGATAAAGCTACTGTAGTTGGAAAATAAAAGAAAGAAAACAAAGAACTAATAATGTACTGAGTTTATTTCTGCAGTATAAATTCAAGTAATCTGCATAGCAGTAGCATTTACTCTATTCTACTATTTAATCTTTTTATTGAAATTTTACCTTTGTTGAATGTGAGTCATTTAGATCCTACTATATTCTTTCACTCTTGTAAATCTTTATTGATCAGGAAACATAATCTGAGGTGAGATTTTTAGTTCACTGGCTCTTTTAATTCCATATAGGAATAATTAGAGGTTTCAATTGCCCGTAACTTTGAGATGAACTTCCAAAATATGGCATTTGCTTATTCCCTTAGAAAGAGGTGAAGACCTGCAGCGTAAGCAGAAACAAGCGAGACATAATTATAATAAAATCCCTATGAAATAGTTTTCATTTCTAAATCTTCTATGCGTTTTAGTCATTTATGCTGTTTTATATTGTTGGGTATTTCCAAAGAGTAAATTTTAATACCTGATATAATTTTTTTCACAATTGGAATAATTGATTCTGAGATGAGATGATGTTAGGTCTGTCACATCGTAACCAAGTTTGTGTTAATATACAAGAAGTTACTTCACTAGTAGTTAGACCTCTGACAGCAGTAAGCATTTCCCTGACAGTTCTATACTACTTTTTCTCAAGTAGAACATTTAGTTTAATGCTTTCCCGTTAATCAAATTACAGTCTTAGGATCAAGAATGGGTTGAGGTTTCTGATCAGCTACTTTTTTGGTCGACTTTTCTGATTGTAGTTCTCTGTTTCTGAGTGAGTTAATTATGATTAACAGAAACAAATTCATTTTGGCCCAGGAGATATCACACTTGATACCAAAAACTTTTATATTAGATATTTAAATAATTCTCTGATAAAACATTGTGTTATAGTTTGAATAGTCAAGATGATTCAGTTTTTATTACAGTAGTAATCTATTCTGAACTTGGTAAGTATTCTTTTCAAGTCAGGGGGAGAAAGGAGGTACTTCAGTTAACATTTTATAATATTGGTTTGTTTTAATTTTTCCTCAGATTAATTTTGTTTCCCCCAGGAGAGTTAATGGTGACTGTGTTGTGTTCCAGTACTGATAAATAATTTTATGAGTTTTTAGTAAACGAACTACCTATAGTTTGTTGGGTTAATTATAGATCTTTGGGAGATAGTTCTTCTGTACCTGTTATGGTATGAACAGTCATCAGTAAATTGAATGGTATTTCAATTATTTCATTTAGTTTTCTTCAGCAAATACATGATTACTTCAGGAACATATATATTTAATTTTAAGTGAATGTGAAATATCTTAAGTTTCTGAAAGTAACAATTACTGAATAATCTTTCCTCTTAATAGTTTATTTTAAAAATTTGACATGCAGTTTCTTCATTTAGGAATTTACTAACTATTGCACTCTAATTTCTGAGTGAAACTGACTTTACTGTCTCTTGGCAGAAAACTGAGTTTATTGAATGGTGTTTCTTTTTTTTAAAATTTTTTTCCTGCTTTTTTTCCTCCCTAAATACCCCCAGTACATAGTTGTATATTTTTTAGTTGTGAGTCCTTCTAGTTGTGGCATGTGGGACGCTGCCTCAACATGGCCTAATCAGTGGTGCCATGTCCGCACTCAGGATCCAAACCTGGGCTGCTGAAGCGGAGCGCGCGAACTTAACCACTCGGCCACGGGGCCGGCCCCTTGAATGATGTTTCAGCTCTAGTATCTGTCACAGTTGACATTCCGTATTGATGTACCCTCGTTTCCATTTGAAATAACATAAGGGAATAGAAACAGATCATAGCATATATAGTAAAAGAACTGGGATGTAAAACTAATAGTGGACTATTCCACTTGTAAATGACAGTCTGGAATATAATTATTATTTTCACTTTATTGTAAAGAGTTCAAAATCTGACTGTGAAATAGAGTTGCATGTGAATTCCTTTGCTTGGCTTTACGAGCTTCTGTTACCAGGTCCCCAATCAGTCTGGTTCTTTTTTTGAGGAAGATTAGCCCTGAGCTAACATCTGCTGTCAATCCTCCTCTTTTTGCTCAGGAAGACTGGCCCTGAGCTAACATCCGTGCCCATCTTCCTCTATATGTGGGACGCCTGCCACCGCATGGCTTGCCAAGCGGTACCATGTCCGCACCTGGGATCCGAACCGGCGAACCCCAGGCTGCCGAAGCAGAACGTGCACACTTAACTGCTGAGCCACTGGGCTGGCCCCCAGATCAGTCTTTTTTTTTTTTTTTTTTTTTTTTTGAGAATTCTCCTAGCACACATCTCGTATTCTAGTCAACGTGTATCACCATGTATTTACATCCTGTATGTTTTTTCCTTAAGTTCTCTTATTCATACAACAGATAAATAGTAAAGGTTGTCAGTGAGCCACTAAGGATAAATAGCCATTTCTTTCTAGAACTCAGTCTGCTTGGAGAGATAAACATAATTTCTCTCAGGAGAGTTTTGTAGTTGTCAGCATTGAGGGCCTGCATGTCTCTTGCTGAATTTATTGCTAAGTATTTTGTATTTTTAATGTCATTGTAAATGTAGTTGTATTTTCAGTTTTACTTCCCAGTTGTTTGCTGCTGGTTTATAGAAATGTCCTGTATCCTATGACTTTCATAATTTGCTTATTAGTTCTAGTAGTTCTAATAGAACATCCTTGGGATTTTCTGCCTAACAATCATGTTGTCCTCAAGTGGAGATGTTTTTCTTTATGATCTTTGTCTTTGTCTCTTTTTTCTTTTCTTTTTTTTTTGGTGAGGAAGACTGGCCCTGAGCTAACATCTATGCCAGTCTTCCTCTATTTTGTACATTGGACACCACGTCAGCATGGCTTGATGAGTGGTGTGTAGGTCCACACCCAGGATCTGAACCTCTGAACCCGTCTGTTGCCAACCTTCCTCTTTTTGCTTGAGGAATATTGCTGCTGAGTTAACATCTATGCCAGTCTTCCTCTATTTTGTATGTGGGATACTGTCTCAGCATGGCTTGATGGGCAGTGCCATGTCTGCGCCCAGGATCTGAACCTGCAAACCTGGGGCCACTGAAGCGGAGTGCATGAACTTGACCACCCTGCCACTGGGCTGGCCTCTGTACTTTTTCCTTTATTCTTGCAATTATATTTTTAATATAGTATTACTTAAATATGAAATTAAGCGAAAACTGTAAAACCAAAATAAGATGATACATAAACAAAATACTTAATTTATTGTGATGAGTGATGTTATTTTGCTGAAACTAAATCACAGTTTAAAACATCAATTAGTCCTAAGTCTTAGAACCATGTTCTTACTCTCATTTGGACCACCTAAACATATGTTATGAGTGTTCTTCACCATTTTTCACTATTTGAACTTCTTCCTGACTCTTCCATTTCATCGTACACTTTAAAGTTATTTAGTCTTTGGTTGGTACAGATTAACAGTTTTTATGTTACTAGACTGCATCTATTCTTTTCTGAAAACTGAAATACTACTTTATTTTATAAATGCAAACTTGGGCACTGGAATCTCTTTTTTTCTTTGGCTGAGGAAGATTCACCCTGAGCTAACATCCCTGTGCCAATCTTCCTCTATTTTTTAGCATGTGTGCTGCCAGCACAGCCTGGCTGCTAACAGTGGTGTAGGTCTGTGCCTGGGAACTGAACCCAAGCCACCTGGGCTGGCCCTGGAATCTTTTAAAGCACTTTTTTATTATAGAGTGGACATGCAGAGGATCAAGAATATTAGAGTCTCGCTTAAATGGAAATGTAAGTTTAAAAAATTTCAAGAGTTGGGTCAGCCCTGGTGGCCTAGTCCTTAAATTGGGCACCTTCTGCTTTGGCAGCCCAGGTTTGGTTCCAAGGCATGGACCTACACCTTGTCTGTCAGTGGCTATGCTGTACTGGTGGCTCACGTAGAAAAAATAGAGAAAGATTGGCAGCAGATGTTTGCTCAGGGTAAATTTTCCTCAGCAAAAAAGAAAAGAAAGGAAAAGAAAAAGAAATTTGAAGAGTTGACTTCCAAAAACAGAACCTCCAAAGCATAATCATTGTTCTTTCCCTTGATTTTTTGTTTTGAATTTATTTTACAGTGCTGAGTTGGTCTATTTTCTTAGCATTCTTTGTTTGTGGTCTTGTAATGCAAAAAAGGATCCTTGTTGTTGGGACAATGCATGTCAGAAGCTTATCTCAGTATTACAGTACTTTAAGGGCTCTGGACAAATGTACAGTCTTTTGAACAGCCGGGAGTTTTATTCATCAGTTACGGTCCTTCTTTTACTCATTAGCATGGATTTTTCCAGTCCTCTCAGCCAGCCTATGCAGATTTCATTCTGGGTAAATCATTAATTTTCCTGAAGAATTGAATTTATTGTATATTTTAACTTCAGTCATTGTTCATCTATAAACTGGCCTTTCTTGGACCATGCACACTCTTTTAAATTTAAAAATATAGTCTGTTATTTCACTGATTTTAACTTTCGGACAGAATTTAAGTAACACTTTTATCCTTGTAAACGAGGAGGAGAAAAGCAGGGCAGCCATTAAGATAGCAATACCCTGTAGAACATAGATGTATTTCATATTTCTGCAGCAATGTATTTGGGAGTTGTGTTTTTCTAACTTTTTATTATGATTTTTAAAAACTTTATTTTGAAATAATTTTAAAGTTATGGAAATATTGCAAAGGTAATACAGAGAATTTCTCTATATCATTGTTTTCTTTATTATTAACATGTTACATATTCATGGTACATTTATCAGAACTAAGAAATTAAATCGATCTGATGCTGTTAACCAAACTATAGATTTTTTTCAGAATTTCCGCAGTTTTCCCTCTAGTGTCTTTTTCTGTTCAAGACCTGGAACACCACCTTTGAAGACTGCTGGTCAGGTGTTTTGTAAGGTGTCCCTCAGTGTCTCTTTGCCTAATCCTTTCTCATGATCAGACTGAGGTTATGTGGTTTGGGGAAGAATACCACATAAATGAAGTGTTTTCTCATCCAATCATATGTAACTTAGTACTGCTGATATTAACTTTGATTACTTGGTTAAGGTTGTGCCTGCTGGGTTTCTCCAATGTAAATGTTCTTTTTTCCCCTTTGTGTACTTCTCTTCTTAGAAGCAAGTTAGTATGTCCAGCCTACTCTCAAGAGGAGGAAGATCAAGCCCCAGTTCATGCAGGGAGGAGTATCAAAGAACTTGTGAAATTTTTTTAGTTAGTTAGTTCTTCCATTAGTTCTTTTTCCTGCTTCTAGATTGTTCATTTTTCTTGGGTTTATCCTCCAATTCTGTTATTTTTTCCTTTGTGATTTTTACCTCTTTTTTTCTGCTTTGTAATTTGAGGTATTTCTTGGACTTAATGTTCTGCTTCCCAAATGAAGCAGTGACCATTTTTCCCTTTAATTCAGTTACTAAAAATTTCAATTTGAAAATGAGATTTCTAAGCTAGAAAAAGGGTTTTTGTTTTTGTTGCATTTGGGTCTCAAGTGCCTGCTTCCTTGCTTTTTTCTTTTTCATTTTTTTCTTTGGCTGAGGAGGCTTCACCTTGAGTGTTAGAACATCTGTTGTCAATCTCCCTCTTTTTGTTTGAGGAAGATTCGCCCTGAGCTAACATCTGTGCCATTCTTCCTCTATTTTATATGTGGGTTTGCCGCCACAGCATGGCCCCTGATGAGTGGTGTATCTCCATGCCTGGGAACCAAACCTGGGCTGCCAGAGTGGAGCACGCTGAACTTAACCACTAGGCCATGGGGCTGGCCCCTCTTTTTTTCTTTTTTAAGTGTTCACTGCCTCCTTCAGCAGTTCTGTTTTGTTGTACTTGTGTTCTGAGTGCTTATCGTTATTTTCTTTCTGGGTAGTATGGCTTCTTAGATCCGCAGTTACTTTTTCTCCTCATTTGGGCTCAGGCCTGGTTACTGACATATTGCTAATGGTGATAAACCTACAGATGATTAAAAGGAACTAAGTCATTTACGTGTAATGTTAAGGGCAAGTTGTTAGTCCCTCTGAGGACACTGAAGAGAATTTCATTTTCCAGCTCTTCCCTAGCCTTAAGAATAGGGAAATCTTAGCTCATCTGTTAAGCTCTGTCAAAAAGATACTGTTGGCAAGTAAGTTTCTTGCTGGAGTTCATCTCCATAGGCCAAGTTCTCGGTCTTGACCTTAGGAACATGTATATATGTTGGTCTCTGGTACCTTTGCTCAGCTCAATGTGGTGAAGAAGCCTTACATCAGAGACTCAAAAGCCCTCAAATATCAGAATCTGCCTGGTGATGCGCAGCTCTCCATTAATGGAAAAGTGAGGGAGGAGGGATCCCTTTCCAAATTGTTTTCTGAATTCTCAATCACAGAAGTAAAAATTGAGTTCTGTGAATCACTTTGGGAAGTGTTTATCCTAAAGAGTGTACATGTCTAAAATGCAGTCTTCTGAACTATCACTAGAGGCTTGGCCCTTCTCCGGGTTTACTGATCATGGCTCCTTTATTGTAATTCTGAAGGAATTGTTACTTCCCCACAACACACCAGGACTTGTAACTGTGATGTCAGCCATGTAATATGTACCTTGTTTTGTAGCAACACCAGAAGTTAGTGATGTTACCGATAGCTCATCATTTCTTGGTCTCATATTTCTAGTGGTTTGTAGATGATAGCATGCCCATAGATATCTCATTATATTCAAATATTTAATACTAACAGTGTGAGGTGCAGTTCTAGATCTTGTTAATATAAATGCGTTTTTTTGTTTTTTGTCTGAAAGCAGAGATATTGATCATAAACTTCAGAAGGACTTGAGTTTTATTGATGAATGTTTACCTTGCTGAAGGTTCCCAAATTTGCATACCCATCCTGGACCTTTCCTCTTATCTCCAGATTCATGTATCCAGTTGCCTCTTCCATATCTTCACCTGGTTGTCTAATAAGCATCTTAAATTCAGTGTAACTCCTGTTACTCCTGGGGCATTGCCTGCCTCAAACCACCTCCGAGTTTGTAGAGGGCACCACTCTTCTTCCAGTTGTTTAGGCCAATAGTGCTAGAGTCATTCCTGATGCCTCTCTTTCTCACCCAATGTCTGATCAGTATCAGTAAGTCTTGCTGGCTCTGCTTTCAAAAGGTATCCTGAATCCAAGCACTTTTCACTAGCTCTCCATCTTTCATCCCTGTCTAAGAGCTCTTATTATTATCCTACTGGTTTATGATTTGTGATAGCCTTCTTACTGGCCTTGCTATTCCCACCTTGCTCCTCCACACTCTGTTACCAGCAAAAACAGCCCTTAAGAGATCTTTTTGTGACAAGTGAGACTGGATTGTTAGTTTTCTCATGCTTTTCTTGACAATGTTAGTATCAAAGTATTGCTAACCTCAGAATGCGTCAGGAAATATTCCCTCTTTTTTAGTCTTTGGAGCAGTTGGTGTAAGTTTAGAATTATCAGTTCTGGGACACTTAATCAAATACACCTATAAAACCGTATGAGCCCAGTGGTTTTTTTATTTGGGGTAGATTTTTAGTTGTTGATTAAACTTCTTTAGTATGGCTCTTCAGGAAGTTGTCTGCTTTGTCCTAAGCTTTTGCATCTTGGCATTAATGGTATTTTATTTTTTAGCTCTATCAGTCTTTGTGATATTTTTTATGCTTCAATTCTTTTTTTTATAAGTCTTTCCAGAGATTTTTTTTTGGTTATGTTGTCCCCCCACCCCCCAAAAACACTACCTTTTAATTTTGGTCTCTTTATTTTGTTTTCTGTTTCATTATTTTCTCCTGCTATCTTATTTCATTCCTTCTACTTTTGGGGGCTTACTGTTACTCATCTCCTATTATTGAGTTGGATGATGAGCTCATTACTTTTCAGGTTTTTAAAAAAATTCTACACATGTAAATTTCCAGGTGTTTTTTGGGAACTTAGACTTAGCATTTTTGTTATTGTACTGATGTAAAAATTTTTGAATTTCCATTATGATTTTTGGGGAGACTTTTAGAAGAGTGTTTTAGAATTTCCAAAAGTGGATGGGGGTTTTTTGTTGTTGTTTTCTGCTTGTTTTGCTTCTAAAATTGATGTCAGAAAATGTGATCTGTATGATACTCTTTGGTATTTATGTTTGCTTTCTGGTCTGGCATATAGTCTCCTTTTGTGTTTGTTCATTGTGTACCCTGTAATTATTTGACTCAGTTTTCTGTATTCTGTGTATTCAGTCTATATTTTTACCAGCTTTTCTGCTTTACTAATTATTAAGAGAAATGTGTTCAATTCTCCTGCTGTAATGAGGAACTTGTCAGGTTTTCTTTGTAATTTTGACAACTTTTAACATTTGTAAAGTTGTATTTTTAGTTTAATATTGTCATAGCTTTTAAAAAAGTGTTTCTTATTCAGTATGTAGCGATCATTTTATCTCCAGCAGTGGTTTTTCCCTTAAAATCCATTTTCTCTGATATTAGTGTAGTTGGATCAGTCTTCATTTGGTTTGTTTTCATTACTTTTAACTTTTCTGGTCCTTATGTTTTAGTTAATAACATGTTATTTCTTGTAAATCATATTTTAAAAAAAATTTAAAAATTTGAGCTATTTTGTTTTCATTGATGAACCTACAATCTTTCGATTGTTTACTGTAAATGTATAAATAATATAACTATTTCTGCCATCTTATTTTTGTGCTTTCTGATTAATCTAGATCTTTCAGGCTATCTCTCCCTCTTTTTTTGTCCTATTGGATTGATGGAGTTTTTTGTAATTTTCTTCTTGTCCACTGAGTTGGAAGTTACGCATTAAATACGTAGATGTATTATAATATATATGTAATCTGTATATTTTATTGATTCATTTAAAGTGCATAGTTGATGACAGTTCAAACGGAAACAGCGTCTCTAACTTCTATTTAAGTAACACATAATCCTCATTGATCTAACTAATCATCTTCCTTGAATTAAACTCCTCTTTGTCTAACTTATCCTTAAGGAGTGTCCCCTTTTTTCCTATAGTTTTGGGGGTTTTCATGAAGTTGATGAATTTCTCTAGTTTGATCAGTCATTTTATGGAGAAGAATGAGCAATGTGCTTTCACTTCTTGCTTCATCTATAACACCTTGTTTTATATCTAGCTAATTAAAGCTGGCTTCAGAATTTCGCATACAAATCTTTTTGTTTCCTTCATCTGAGAACTAAACTTTCTGTATGTTTAGGCTGCTTTTTAAAAGCTTTAGGGCCTTTGTAAGTTAGACTGCAGCTTCCTAGTACCAGATTTTTTGTCTTTTTTTTCCCCTTTGTGGTGTTAGATTTTGTTTATTCTTTTGAAACATGATTAATTAGCTAGCTCTGTGCTTTCATTTTTGTTTTATTCTTTAATTTCCAAATATCCCACTGATAACTTATGAGTCTATGAAATAATTTTATTTGTGGTTATGAGGGCATTTATTTTATTAGCTTTCTGTATTAAATACTGTTATTCAAGTTTCTAGGAATATATTAAAATAAAAAAGAACTGACTTTATAACAAAGAACTTAAAGTTCTCTTTGGGATTTAAAGTACAGTTTTCTGATGGTGTCACAGAAGATGGGAAGCTAATCTGACCATGTGCAAAATACATTCAGATTTATTATGGAACATGTATTACCCAGAAAAAAAATGAGAGTAGTGAAAACAGAAAGAGAGTCTTATAAAATGTTAAACACAAGTGGTTTTCAGAATGCAGTCCTTGGACCAGCAGTACTAGGATCACCTATGAACTTGTTAAAAATGTGAACTCAAACATACAGCTTCAGACCTTTGGGGCCCAGTAGTGTTTCCACAAGCCATCCAGGTGATTCTGATGCTTCTGAAAGAACGGCTGAGTTACACATTGAAGCAAGATGGCACAAACTACGTGATGTATTCAATTGATAGGCATGCACAATGCTGGTCATCCTTTTTTCAAAGTATTATGGGCAAATGTTTGGTTAATACACATGAAAACATCACTCAGGCTTTTTATTCAAGGGGTTTCTGGTTTTGTAGAAGAAATTAATAAGGATTAATAATATTTCTTGATGTGGAATATGAGAATATGATATGGAGGAAGCTTGTGCTTCAAAGTATTTTTTTTATTAGCACTGAGATCTTAATTTAATGCAACTTTAATGCAATTTACCTCAACCCTTTTCCTTTCCTCCTAACCCTACATCAGCCAGTAGTTTTCAAATTGCTGCAAAGGCCTTTTAGGTCTATTTGATAGCTCACCATCAAAAACTCATTGAAAGGGCTAGAAAGACATTATTATGATATTCTCACCTTAAACAAAATCCTTGTGGGAAAATAGGGCTGTAGAGAGGGTCTGTACTCTCCTGAAATAAGTCTTTGTGTTTGGAATGTCTTTATTTTAAAATATTTCGTGATAATCAATCCACTATGGTGGATATAGGTAATAGTAAATCATTTTTAAGTAATTACTTGAATTAATTATTTGAAGAACTTTTATGGAGATGTTTGCATTCTATGTGCATATAATTTAAATCTTTAAATAATGATGGTATTTTGTTAAAATTCTTTGTGTTTTTCTTTCAGGAGAGAAATAGAAACAAACAATAACCATATGAAGATGTCCTGTTAGATTACAACACTAATGATGTAGACTCTGAAAATGCCTAATAAGTCAAAGAAGACGTTATTAAAGCTTTTTTTCTGCTTAAAGGTGACATCTTTGAACTCTTTAACACAGAGTTGACTCTTCTTGTAATGGTTTTCATCAGCGCATCTGCCCTTATACTCTCACCAAACACACTTGAGAACTGTAACTTCGTCAAGCACTTTCTGTCCTGAAGCTTTTACCAGTATCTGCTGTCTTTTGTAATTATGCATCCTAGCTAAGGCACAGAAGACTGAATGAATGCAAGGATTCATTAACTCTTTGAATTTGTTAAATACTAACAGTTAACCATTAGAAGTGGTTCAATGATGTAAGAGTCACACTGCTTCAACTTTTTCTTTGTTGTAGTTTTTAAATTGTCAATTTTTAGCTATTTGACAGATTAAACGCAAAATAATCATGCCATATTTAGTCCTGGAGTTCAAGTCTAAATGTTTATGTGAAAAATTATTGTAGTTAACTTTTAAAATGGCAAAGCAACCTTACTCTCTATTTTAGCCAAATGAAACATAATCTGAAATTATATTAGAACATTTCCCTTGTCTTCAAACTGTTTGGTGTAACAGAATATTGATATGCAGCTTGGTGGATTTCACCAGTTAATGCACATTCTTCTCCCCGCCTTCCCCCAATAATATGTATACTGAAAAATGTGCATTTGTCTGAGGAATTATTTTGTTTGCTACCACTTAATGAATCTCAAAATTTTGAGTAAATGTACCTCAGTCTAATCAGACTTTTTATGACCTTTATAACTACATTTAAAACCCTTAATTCCTATTTCTGGGTGTTTGCGAGCCTGATTGCTATCATGAAGTAAAAATTTATTACTCTAGGTATTCACTAGCTAAATAAACATAGTTCTTGTTTAGCAAGCATATACTGTTCCTCAACTCTTTTCTCCAGCTTTTGCAGTGTCCTGGCATCCTTAAAATACTTTGAAAATATGGCCTTGATCCATGGATTAAATCAGTATCTAAGTGAATGTGTTGATGTTTTATTGATCAGATCTATATAAATGGGAATACAGCATATATCTGGGTATTCTTATAGTTATCTTTTTAACATCTTATTTTTTTCATTAATTACATATCAACATTAATTTTATATCTTGAAACAAATTGATTTTGTATAATTAAATGTATCATGCATCTGTATTAACTGATTTGATGGCATAAAGTTATGAAGATAATGTACTGCCCCTTATATTACTGTTCCAAAAGGAGAAAGCTACGTAGAAAGATACATTAAGGGTGAAATAGCAATACAGTAGATTTGAATACCTTGATGTTTTGCATTACTTTATTTATGTTTACATCATGTTTAGAGATGTTTTCATTTAGTATGGTCTTTGGTCACTTCAGTTCAAAAATTTCGTGACGTATTTCTTTGAGGCTTTCATTTATATAATTTTTTTTGTACAATGTTTTCTTAAAATGCACAAATACTGTATTCAAGTGAAAAAGATACAGTATTTGCAGATAATCATAGCTCCTTCACGGTTCTTTGGTAGTCCCAGTGTAGTTATATCAGTGTCTACTGAAGGGAACATCACAATATTAATGGTATATTACAGAATAAAGACTTTCTTAAAGGAAAATTGCACCTATTTTACCTTTTTAAAGAGTAAGCCATGAAATCTTGTTACACATCTCTTAACTATTTATAATGAAAATTGGCATTTGGGTAGTCACCATAGCAATGTTCTACATCCCTAAGGTTATATGATAGGACATGTTCAAAGTGACTGTTGTCACTCTGGAGGTCCTATTAGAGAAAACTGTAAAGGGGTGACCTTGTAGAAAGGATATGAGTCCTCTCTCTGAGGTTCTCTTTTTCTTGGTGCTTTATTAGCAACTCTGAATATTTTTATAAAACTAGTTACATTATAAATGGATTCAAACTTGTTTAATTTACTTAAGTTTCTATGTAAGAAGTGTCAGGGAAACATTCAGCAAGCAGGCTGATTGCAGTAGCCGACTCAGAAGTGTCCAATGTAATTGAGTAGTCTGTTCATGGTGAGGAGTACATCCCAGTGCCTTTAACCTGGATTTCTAATATTAAGTGAAATGGGTGCAGCATTCCTTTTGGAAAAAAAAAAAAACAACAAACACTTTATCTTTTCAATTGGTAATTTTTTTCCTCATTTTTCTTCAGAGCACCTACTTTCTCTCCCTCCTTGGTCTGTCAGTGTATTGCAAAATGTTTTTCCTCTAAGCGAAATTATCACAGGTTGTCTCAATAGCACAGCTAACTGAGTGTTTCCTAACTGTAGAGACCAAAAGGGAGAGAATGTAATCAAATGTTCGAATAGTCACAAATTAGGATATTATTGGCCCAGTGAATTTCTTGCTTAATGTTTTTCCAAGATCTGGTTTGAATGTTTCTTATTAAAGTTATCTTATGTGGGTATTTTATTTTGAAAGGTATTATAGTTTGTATATTTAACAGTAAGGGGGAAAATGTAACCAAAATTAGTATTCTTTCTCTATACATATTGGTACTTGAAGATTCCTTGCAAAAGAAACCCCAGCCTTTTCCTAATTTCAATACTTGATTCCTTATTTTAACTTAAGTGATCTTTCTAATTCAAAAGCTGTGTTCTTTTTGAATACCATGCATGGGGGTTAAGCTGATGTTAAAACAGTTTGCAATAAAAAAGAATCAGCTTAAGTCATTTAATCATTTCAAGTGCATTCTGTGTCCTATAAATTGTTTGAGAAATTTAAGAGAATTGTGTTTTCATTGAGTTTTGCATATCTTTTGTTATGCCATGTAAATTCCCTTCTTTTTCGTATGATTAAAGAAAGGTTATGATAAAATGATTAGTTCATTTGCATTCACTTGTAGCAATTACATGAGAATTTGAATTTTGTCGTGTTTGGGTTTGTTCATTCCTGTGAATGATGGTACAGTTAGGTGAGATTTTCTGTTATGGTACCCAAACTCACCATTTGGTCCTCTTTAATCTTTGAGGGTTTCAATAAAAATTGTTCACTCATATCTGTGTTCTTTCCATTTTATCTTTATAAATATGTATTGCCTGCCAGAAAACATAACATTTTTGTCAACTTTATTGTGGATTTCCTGATGGACATATCTTTCAAGTACAAATAGATTATATCACTCATTTTAGTTGGCTATTTAAATTAAGTGGGGGAATTAAAGAGAGGGAAGATAACAGTTTATCCTAATTTTTATCCACTCCAGTGAGCTTATTGAATTGTGTGCTCTTAATACTAAAAGAGAAAGAGGCCTATTTATTTTCAGGTAATAAGAAGTAGTGGCACCAGCTGTCTAATAACCCTAATCCCCCATTCTTGGTACCAAAGAATGCTTTTCTGACAGTCTGTACATTATTCTTTGGGATAGATAGAGCTTATGTAGATAGGATCATGGTGACTCTGGATGGCACATTGATCATTGCTGGGCTCTCTATCTAAGGTACTTGCTCAGATGCGGGGAAACCAAAAAGTTTCGTTTTGTGCTCTTGAAACCCACCATATGCATACAACAGAGTTTGCCTGTGACCAGGGCACAGTTTTACAGAATCACTTTAGGTGTCCCACACTGGAGCATCACCAGAACCTTTTGACTGGTCTTCTAAAGCGAGGGTTTGCATCTCATTAGCATACTTACATTTGAGACTACTCATTTGAAGTTGAGACCCTAATTGGCTTGGCTTTGTCTTGCTTAGTGATACTAGATTTAGTAATTCTAGTCTAGAAACTAAAATATTCTTGGAGTCAGAAGTTAACTGGCCAGTTCAAGGTCTTTTTCTTTGCTTTCTAATCACAGTATTTGCCATGGCATGATCTTGCTGTGTAGTCTTTGCTCGTTTGTCTTGGTGCAGTAATGAGAAGTAGATCTCTTCTATATTCGTGCATAGTAGTGGCAGTTTAAATACAGTTTGTTTATAAAGAGTGCAGTAAATTCAGAATTTGTAATTTGAGTTAGCTATACAACATTGGGAGTAAATGTAAATGAGAAATTGTTTTCATAAAACTTAGTATGCAAGGAAAGATATGAGTGCAGAGTTCATAACACTGGTGGGTTCCTCATCCCTTCCTGCCACCCCCCTTGCTCCTCCAAAGAATACTCTACTTAGAACACACTTAGAGATTTAGATAATTGAATGTCATTTAAAAATATTATTGGATATTTCTGACACATATGTAACCAGAATGGAATTAGTGTATAGGGGAAGATCTTAGAATTGGGAGTTGAAAGACCGGACTTCCAGTTACTTCTAACAGATAGATTGACAGCAAATCATTCCCTTTGTTTTTAGTTCACTTATTGGTAAAATCAGAGCTTGGCTCTGCATCTAAGATTCCTGGTAGAATGCATCTATGATTCTTAGCCATTCTGAAATTTTGTAATTTATGATTTAAATAGCTTTGAAGGCTATGGCTTATTCTAGCAATGGTGAATGTTCGTTTTGAAAATAAGTTTGGGACGAGTGTAATTTTTTTATTTGATGAGGAAGATGGTCCCTGAGCTAACATCTGTGGCAGTCTTCCTCTATTTTGTATGTGAGGCACTGCCACAGCATGGCTTGATGAGAGGTGTGTAGGTCTGCGCCCAGGATCTGAACCTGCAAAGCCTGGGCTGCCAAAGCGGCGTGTGCCAACCCAACCACTATGCCACTGGCAGGCACACAACCAGTATAATTTTTAATAGTCATCCTTTGGTTATTTTCAGAATATAGGTAATGAATACCTCAAATTATATTTTATTCATTGAATCTGATAAAATATGACCACTATTTCCCTTCAGTGAATTTCAAAATCTAAAGGTACAAAGTCCCCATCTTTTCCACAGTGTTGGTAAACAGCAAGAGAATGTATGTCACAAAGAAATCCACGTTTCTTTTATTCTACTGCTATTTTACATTATCTTTTTTTTTTTTAAGTAGACCTTATTTTTTAGGACAGTTTTACAGAAAAATTAGGCAGCCAGTAGAGAGAGAGCCCATATACCTTGCACCCAGCTTCCCCTATTAACATCTTAAGTTAGTATGGTACATTTTTTATGATTAATGGACCAACATTGGTACATTATCATCACACTTTTTTCAGGTTTTTAAAGTTTTTTCCTGATGTCCTTTTTCTCGTCCAGGGTGCCATCCAAGGATATCACATTACTTTTAGTTGTCATGACTCCTTAGGTTCCTCTTGGCTGTGATGGCTTCTCAGGCTTGTTTTTGATGATATAGAGGAGGATGACAAATCCTCTACCCTCTGGGTCCTTCTAGCTGGCCTACAAATTAAATTGACGTGAGACAGAATAACAGGAGAAAATCAAACAACGCTTTGTAACGTGTATACATAAGAGAGACCCAAAAAACCTGAGTAACTTGCCAGAATGGCCAAGCTGCCAGCTTAAGTAGCATCTTCAGCCAAAGACAAAGAAGAGTGTTGGGAGTAGTGGTTTGGGGCTTCAAAGGGGAGGAAGGCAAATCACGTGGAAATGGAGAAGCAAATGTTTGGTAGATAAGAATGGGCTTAGCCAGGACTCTCACAGTCTGTTGATAGCCAGAGTTGTCTATGATGATGGCCTGTCATGGGGGCAGCCTTTTTATCTTAAATTCTAAAATCCTAAAAGGCAGTTAGGCTGAAGGTCAAAGTTTCTTTCAGAGTGTTTTGTTCTTACTTATTTTGAGGGGCCAATTCTGATTCCCCCACAATGACCTTGACAGTATGAGGAGTATTGGTCAGATAGTTTGTAGAATGCTCCTCCTCTGGAATTTATCTTGTGTTTTTATGATTAGATTGAGGTTATAAGTTTTGGGGAGGAAGACCACATGGGTAAAGTGCCATTTCTGTCACATTATATCAAGGATGCATACTACCAACATATTCCTGTTGATTTTGACCTTCGTTACCTGGCTCAGGTAGTGTTAGGCTTCTCCATTGTAAAGTTACTCTTTTTTTTTCCTTCTCTTTTCCATACTCTAGTCTTCGGAAGGAAGTCTCAGTCCACACTCGATTGGGCAATTTTATTCCCCCTTATCCTTGTAGTTTTAAAGGGGAGTATGGGAATCTGTTTTATTACTACTTAGCCTCATCCCAGGAGGCTTGTGTGTCAATACAAATATATTTGTTTTGCTTTTCTCTTTTTAGAACAACTCCCCTGCCGTCCCCGCCACCTCTTTTCCCTTCCTCGTTTTTCAACAGAACAGTTGTATTTTGGAGAGATTCTAAAGAAGACTCATACCTATTCCCTGAATTAATTCTAATTGTGTGTATTTTTACACAATTTTTTAAAAAATGGTTTTTAAAAAGGGATTGAAGATCTATCAATAGAGAAGATTTAAATGATGGCACAGTATTTTGATCTTATGTGTAGAGGTAAGAATGGATAGTCGTTCAGATTTGGCTGGGTTGAAAAACCTGAGGTAGGAGTTAAACAGGATATTATGGTTAGAATGGTGCATTCCTTTAAAAGGAAAAGGTGATTTAAATAGCTTGGCATCTGTTTTCTGATGGAATTCTTTTGAAACACTTACGAGGCTGCTGCATAATATTCTGGCCAAAAGCATGGACTTTGGAGGCCAATAGACCTGTCCCAGAATCCTGGGGCCACTGAACTAGCTCCAAGCCTGTATTTCTTCATTGATTAAAAAAAATAAAAGAAGGCTAATAGCCTCTGTTTCAGAAGGATTAAATGCAATAATATTCATAAAGTGCTTAGCACAGCCCCTGGGCCTGTGGCAAGGCCTCAAATGTTAACTATTACTATCGTCTTGTTTCTTAGGGAGAATTTAGAATTTATTGATTATCATTGAAGATTTCTTAGAGTAATCTTTACTGCTTACATGCAGTTTAGAAGTTGTAGAAAGTTGACTAGTTTCATATGGTTCATATTGATATTGAATTCAATTCAGTTCACACTGAGATTCTGAGAACTGTCACTGCCTGAATGAAGCCTAGTTAAATTATTTATCTTTGTTTTTGCAACTTTTGGCTTCCAGGGTTTTCAATGATATCACTCTTGCTTTTTCTAAGTAAAATATAACAGCATAGAGTTGGTTTATCCTTCTATAGAGCAGAGCAGATGGCAGAACCAAAGGCAAATTAGACTAAAAGGAAAGCAAATATGGACAATAACATAAGAAAACCTATAAACAATAGAAGAAAATTAAAGAAGCCAAAGATGAAAACTAGTTCAAGAAGAATTTTTTTGCTTTGTTATTATTGATGTCATGTAAGTGTATTAGTGTCAAAACTGAAACAATTTAGTTAAGAGTTTGATGTCCTTTATTCAAGGGAAAGAGTTCACGGTTTGAGGAAGTACAGTGCCTCACGAGCAGCGGAGCGCTCTTCCCGAGGGAGTTTGGGCAAGAGTGCATTTTATAGAAGGTTGGAAGAGGTTACACTGAAACAGCATGGTTGGCTGTGAGAGATTTCCTGCTAAGGCTAGCAGGTCCTATTGCTGAGCTAGCTAAAGCCAAATTGGAGCATTGTGGCTGGTGAATGTTAGGTTTCCTTAACAGGTTTTTCCCATAAGTGCAGGCTGACCCAGGTTTAGATTTGTGACATGTGCCTGGCCACTGGGGTGGCCTCCATTCTCTGGGTCCTCATCACGAATTAGCTTTATCATTAATAAATTCTAAGAGCTTCATTATGAATATTTAGTAACAATTCAAAATAGACACACTAATATGGATGTTACTTGCATATTTCATCAGTGACCTTGTGCAGTTTAGAAGGAACAGATATTTGACATACATAAAATAAGATGGCACTTCTAACTATTCTAGTATATATTGAAAAGGAAGATACTATTTTGAGGTAAAACGTTTACAAATAATGCTTCAACATAATATTGTTGCATGCTAATGTTCAAGCAATTATCTCCAACACATATATTACGTGATTTCTGCTTGGGCTTGCTGTATTAACTGACTTTTGGTTTCCTTGCTAAAGCACCCAGTGCTTAGAGCACAATTACTACTTGTATCCCGGAGCTGTTTTCTAGTTTGCCTGTGTTTACATGCTTACTAAGAGTCATCTGTGCTTCTATCTTGTTTATTCCAGTTGTACTTGTTTCTTTTATGATGAGATTTAAATATGTAACCTGGTAAAATGTGACTAAAAGAGAGTTGTTTCTATGCAGGCTAAATTGACTGCTTTGGAAAAATACCTGATAAAAGTGAGTTGTCTAATTTATATAGATTGGAGGTATAGATCAGAAAACTGTAAAAACTTGGCAGGAAAACCATAAAATTTTGCATGTAATTTGCAAGTGTATTTTCAGTTCTCACTTCGGTGGGGAATCTTACATGACGCATTAGAGGTGACGTGTGGTTTACAGAAGAAAGACATCAGAGAACTCGAATCAACAGATTCCTACTCAAAGGAAAAGCCTTGGGCCTATATCAGAAAATTGGTGAATAAAAGTATATGTCTGTTTTCAATTAAAGTGTTTAAGGTTTGTTTGTATCACTTTTTATGAGTCTACTCCTTAACTAACATCTGCTTCATTATTTAACACCGTTCATTTTTAAGATTTTAACCTAAATTATTCTTTTTAAAGTCCCAAAGCTTTTTTTCTCTCGACATTAAACAGGTTAACCATTATCTGCATGTGGCCCATGTGTACATGTGTATTGATAAGCTGTTATGACATCTTTACAAATAAATGTGAGAAAGAAGTATTCATACCATTTAGAAAATTATAATGTGCTAGCACCTACATATTTATTTCAAATATCTAAACTGTGAGAAACATTTTCTGTATGAAATGTTGGAGAGAAGAAATGCACCCAGTAACAATTCCTGGTATCTATATTTAAAGCCGCTGAGACCGTGTCAAGTCTTGGGAATTGCCTTGAGTAAACTATTCCTCCTTTGCAAAGGCACATGTTTCATTTCTCAGAACTTACATAAATGGATGTTTTTTTCCTATTACTCCCTTTTAATAAGGGGAAAAAAATGCCCAAGGAAAAGGAAGTTAGCCATAAAGACCTATCTAGGAGTTATGTAGCTTTTGCTTTCTAGATAAGCTTGTTTTTACATTTTGTCTTTGTTTTTGTTTTAAATTTCTGTTGCTTTCCAGACAATATTTGAAAAGTCACACATTAAAAGCAAACAAAAAACCAATGGAATGCATATTAATAGCATATATATGTAGAAATAAACTAATTATTTGCATCAGTATTTATTTGTATAGGCAATCGTATTAAAAAAAGATTTCACAGAAGACATTTTGAACAGCTTTCCAACAGGTCCAAATTTTACAAAGACATTAGTACCAAGTTTTATTCATATAAAGACATACAACCTCTCCTTCCCCCTTAGTTCACGTGTATAGTTTGGTGAAGAGACTATTCCAGTTCACAATGAAGTTGCAGGTTTCACTGTTTGCAGGGAAAGCCTCAGACGTTTAATCATTCCATACCTTTTTTACACCATCCACGGTGTGCACAGGCCCCCCACTGGCACAGATTATCTACTGCTTAGAGTGGTTGCTGAATGGTTTTGATCCTTGAATTTACTGTCTCAAGGATCTGGTCTTCATTTATTTCTTAATTTATTAAACTTATCACCAGTAAATGTTGTATTTGTAATATTTACATAATACTTATAGTATATGATAATATCAAATTTATTAACAGGTTGGGCAGCAGTTCTTGCACTTTTTAGTCTCAGGACCCTATTACTCAGAAATTATTGAAGAACCCAAAGGCCTTTTGTTCGTGTGGGTTATATCTATTAATATTTACCGCATTGGAAACTAAAACTGAAAAATTTTAAAGTGCTTATTGTTTCATTTAATAGCAGCTGGATTTTCATTTTTCGTGTGTTCAGTCTGTTGCAATATCTCTTGCCACGTGATCCTCTGGAAAACTGGATTGTACACTCATCAGAGAATGCAGCGAAAAGGTCAGTACGACAGTGAATCTAAATTTGGCATTGCAGACTCCCTGTGGGAACCACTCCTCTGGGATACACTTTGTTGATGGACTATTTGGTGTTCATATTCATTAAAAAAATCTGTGGAATCACTTCTTCACCAGTCCTGTCTTGGCAACTCTCCACTCTACACATGCACAGGGCCCCCTCACCTTCCCACAGATGCATACCATTCTTTTCTTGATCTATTAACATAAAGTCAAATACATATCTCAGTTAACATTTATAACAAAGGATCTATTGATTCACAGCTTTTAGTTATCATTGAACTTTTTTTCTTTAACTTTATATAATTTCCTCACCTTATCTGGTGCTTCATTGCCTGTAAAAATAAGAATGTGAGTGGTTTAACACTCAAAGTTAATTTTGATTTGTGCCACAAAATAAGTTTTGCTTTGTGTTTTTAGAGGAATTTTTATAAGGATACTTTGTATCTGAAAAGATACGATTTTATCTTATCTTATCCTTTATTTTATCCTTGGTGTTCTTGTCTTGTCTATCCTAAGCCCCACTCTCCCCATAGTGTTCTCTCGCTTCCCTTTCCCTCTGCTCTTCTTTCAGTACCACTGATTTAACTTACCAAGCTCCAAGCAGAGGGCATGGTAACAAAAGCAGGGGCATATGGTCAGGTAATCAGTAATGCGCTTCTCCACTTTCCTCTGCTGTCTTTCTCTCTCATGTCAAGTCAGTGCTCTTTATGCCCATTGTTAGCCAGCCCAGATTCGGTGCAGGTCTCAGCTCACACCACCTTCTTTCTGCTTTGTTGCTGTGCTCCAGCCACAGTGGCTTTCTTTCCTTTCCACAAACTTCAGATTCGTTCCCACCACTGGGTTTTTCTGTCCTCTCTGCCTGTATCAGATATTTTCTCTCTTCACCTACAGGGCTCTGCTACAATAACTTTCTCAGAGAGTGTGTCTCTGATCACGATATCTAAAATTGTTATTCTGTCTCTCTATTCTCTTGCTTTCTACTTTCTTCCTAGAACAAAACTAAAAGTATTTGTGCGTGCCCTTGTCTTTGTTCTGTAAGCTGTGAGATTCACGAGGGAAGGAACTCCGTCTTCTTTATTGCCCTAAACACTGCCTGGCACATAAAGCGCTCAGTAGCTACTGGTTGAATGAGTCATTGATTCCTCCAAGCCTCTTCTTAGGTTGTGATGAATGGAGCCATTACTATTGATGCTGCAATGGTGGCCTTCATTGCTTAGGAACCGGAAGTCAGTCCATGAAATGGTGATGCATAGAGTAGGAAAAAGTTGGTGCTGCTAATTATTGCTTCAAAAAGCCATGTGACTTTCATTTTCCTTATCAAGGAGCAAGTTGACTGCCAGCTAATATCTCCATTTCACCTTAGTATTCTATTTGGCTGCTCTTTGAAGTCTGCCTCCCTCTCTCCCTCCCTCCCTTCCTTCTTTTTTTCCTTTTTCCCCAAATTGTGTTTGATTCTCATTTACATTGGATTTTCTCTGGGTCAGATAAGGGGGAGGAATGCAGTGTGATTTACGCTGAGATTGTTTAAAGTGCTAGAAAGACCTGGGAAGTCATTTAATGACACCTTCCAGTTATAGATGAAGAAACAGGGTGGGAGTCTATGACTTTTCCAAGGTCCCAGTTAGTGACAGAACTAAGACTTCGACTCCAGATTTTCTATTTCTCACTTCAAAGTCAAACGCTTCTAAATCTGCGCCCAAACCTACTACTTAGTAGTTGACTCACCAAGCAATTGAGTGCCTCTGTTTCTTATTTGTAAAATGAAAAATATCCTCACTCAGATTTGTTTGGAGAATTAAATGGAAATGCACACTGCATGGCTCTTGAAGGCTTCGATGCGTGCAGCGTTTGCTCTTCCTCCCTCGTCTGGCAGTCCTGGCCATCCTCATGTAGAAAAGCTTGTTCTTTCCCTAATTTGGCTAGTGTTCGTTTCCTCCTCTGCAGTCAACCATAGATCCTCTAACTCCTTGTCAAAGCCGGCGGCTTTCAGCTTTCACATGCCCAAAATTGTCTAGACAGGTGAAACTTTAAAAGTTTTATTTTTAAAAATTAGTCTGATTTTTAGAGATTGGTGTTTCCTTGTTATTGAAGCATATATATCACTTTTCTCTTGAGAGATGCCATCACTTCTTTAAATTACACTAACACCTCTACCATATAGAAAAATGACCATAAGATGGTCATTATTCATGATACAAGAGTGATGCTTCCAATTCTAGATACAGTGTTAAAGATCTTATCAACTGACTTTTATACTCCCCAGCTTAATGTGGTTCTTAGTTGAATAATTACAAAATAAAACAAAGATAAATAAAACAAATAAAAACTTTGAAAAATTACGCAAAGTGACAGCAGAGGGAGCTATTGAGGTTTGAGTACATTTTCCCTTGCCCTGGCTGAGGGTTTTTTTTTCTTTAAACTATATAATATTTTGACTTCGACTTTCTCATCTCAAGTATCAATATGCAGGAAAAGTTTTATCATATTGGAGGATGTATATACCGTTTAGGGGAGTGAAAATTGAGGCTTTTTTTCTATCAGCTCCCTTCAATTCCCTCGTCATCCCCAACACTCCTATAAAGGTAGTGGGTATAAGAAAAGTAATGACAGTTTTACAGTGGTAATTCTAGAAATGAGTCTGCTCCATTAGTGGCAATCTGGGTCATCAGGATCAGTGCTCCACAGCCCATTGTCCCAAACTGTGTTTTTGCCTGGCTTCCTGGAGACCACTGTTGGGCTTCAGAAGTCTTAGGGCCTGCTTAAATGATCGCCAATGCTCTGCCCTGCTTCAGTTATATGTAGTGGAATATGAGACCTGAAAGGGCTAAAATTCACAGCGTTTCGTGAAAAACTCTCATTAGAAGGGAGGACGGTTGTACCAGGACTAGATGTGGTGCATGCATGCCTGTGTAGTACGTGGGTGGAAGGTGGTGGAAAAAGTTGGTTTCAGGCCTTTCTCCTCAATCTTCTTTAGGTCACATTCATGTGTATGATCTACTTCTGCTCTTAGTATTTTTGTCTCTCCCTACCCTACCTGCTGGTCCTGTGTCTCCTAACTGGATCCTCAGCCTGAGTTCTCCCGACTTGAGCCTCTCCTCCACACTTCAGCCATAGTCTTTATTTTTTTCAACACTACTCTGAATTTCTTTTCTAGAGATTTTTCCTTTTGTGCACAAGTGCAAAGTGGGTGGGTGTGTAGGGATACTCCTTGCAGGATTATTTGTAATAGCAAATTAAAAAATGGGAATGAATCTGTTCATCTAAAAAATAAATTTGAAATTCCTTACAATGAAACACTATTTAGCCATTAATGCTGATGTGGGACAATGTTGACGTATTTTCTTAAATTAAAAAACTCATGGCACATATGATCTGTATGATCTGTACCGTGAGTTTTAAAATTTAACGTATAATTGAAATATATGATTTACATATAATTTTAATACATAATGTAAACTTAAAGCAAGTTTTAAAAGATTTTATAGGTAAAGTTTCTGGAAATATACACAAGACATTCATAACAATGGCTGCTTCTGAAGTGGGTCCTAGACTTGCTGGGTATGCGGGAGGAAAGAGGAGAGATTTTGCTTTTTGTCTTGTATCTTTCTTTGATTTCAGCTGTCTACTGAGAGCTTATAATTAACAAACTAATTTAAATTTAAATGAATAAATCTATTGATCTTCCAAGATTGAAGCCCAGGTGTCAGTGTCCCCCTGATGCCTTTCCTGACCCCCTTGCTCTGATTTAGATGATGTTCCTTTGTGGTCACTGAATTGAAATCCTCTTCTCTACTTGAGACAGCTTCATGTGGTAGAACCGGTAGGGGTTTTGATCTCAGGCCTAACTGGGGTAAAATCATAACTCAGCCTTTATCTGCCTTGTGGTATTGGGCTCTTGAGACATCTAACCTCCTTTAGCCTGAGTTTCTTCACCATAAGAGTGGGAGTATTGATGCCATTCTTGCAAGATTGTTGTGAAAGGCAGAGTGAATTTATGCAGAGGCTCATAGTATGATGACAGGCGGATATGCTCGGTAAGAGGTATTAGGTGTTTTTTTGAGGATGGAGGTTGTTTTCTCCATTCTAATAGCCTTGACAGTTAAATAAATGCAGTAATGGTTTTTCTACAGGGTTTTTCTTCTGTGGCATAACAACGTTTCTAGACTATCAAATTGTACCTGTACTATGTCTCATTCACTTCAAGCTGTGCACTCAGCCAGCTGTTTGGATGAACAATCTTGATGAAGTCTTAATACCAAAGCCTGACATGTTTCCAATGGTCCTCTACTGACTTACCTAAAAGGGGAATCTAATGGTGGCATCCAGGCACCATTTTAGGACAAGCACGATTGTAGAAAATTCAGCATGAAGATTTGGCATTCTCAAATCAACTATATAGGTAGTTTCTACTGCTGATGGTGTGAGTTTTATCTGGCCAGCATGGAGCAGAGAAGAGCAGTCAAGTTGGTGCTGCCCCCAGGGCATCACTAGCTTGCATCAGAGACAGTGGGTGGTCTTAGAATTTTAACAGTGTCGCCCCCCTCTTATGAACTACCTCTTTTTAAAGGCACTTCTCTCAGACTGCTTTTTATTATGCTTTCTTTTGAAATTGTAAGCAGCATTGTCCGTAGCAGTCTTGTCAACACAAATTTTTAAATGAATGAATTAACCCATGATTTTTGCCCAAGTCTGATAATATTCCCAAGCATCTAATTTTATGTCATTTTGTTTAATGAAGTATAATCAAACATTTTCTTCTGCTTCTTGAGAAGCATTTAGATAGCAAGAACCACTGATCAGCTTGATTGTTCCATAAAGATGTAAACGCTACTGGCAGAGTTCACTTGTTTAGAAGATGCTTCTGGAACTTGGTACTGCATTAATGTGATAAGATGGTGAATCCAGGTGAGTGAAATACATATCAGAAATAGATCCCATAAAAATTCAGTGTTGCTCATCTCCTTTAGTTCCTTTCAGCAACAAACCAGAAGTGTGCTTGGTTTTAGCTTTCTGCTTCTTTTGACACTTTGCTTTTTATCAGCAACAAGAGATGTATTGTTTTAGCTTCTGTTTTAATCTCTGTTTTAAACCTTGCTCCCCCACCGCCCACATGCCAAAAACAAATTAAAGGTCTATTTTTCTTGATAGCTAAGATTGTTATCCCAGGAAATGATTCAGTGAAAATGTGTCTGCATAAAATAGCAGTAGCAAAATCTGTTCTTAATGAAATGCATTGTTCTAGCAAGAGCCCAGAGCTCAGCAAAGAGGTCAGATGATTCCCCCAGATCACCATAGCCAAAACTTTGTCAGTCAAGTCAATATGCCAAGTTATATACCTGGGAGGAGATAATTCCTAAAGTGTATCTCCAATAAGCCTACTTAGGGTGATGAAAAATGGCCACAGTTCCTTTGTCATTCCCCTAGTTGAGAGGTAGAGTTTATCTTCCCCTGGAATCTGGCTTGCTCTGTGATTGCTTAAACAATGGGAGGCAGAGCAATGACACTTGCCTAAATGATCTAAGCCTTAACAAGGTCTGGAAGTTTCTGGTTTACATTTTTGGGAGTCCAGAGTGGCCATATAAAATGTCTGGCTACCCTGTTGGAGGGACCGCAGGATAATACATGGAGAGAAAGACCGATCCACCCAGGTGTCATTGGGAAGCCTCTAAATGACTTCAGTCTCATCCCCCTCCTGATCACAGCCTCGTGAGAGACCTGTCACAAGAACCTATAACATAGGAATTTGGCTTTGGGATGGGTAGAAACTGGAAGTGATTCAAGGAGATTGTTAGTGAGGCCTGGAAGGACAGAGAGGAAATTGTCATTGGAGGTTGGAGAAAAGGTGACCTGTGTTACCCATGACCAAAAGCTTGGCAGAAAGTTGATAGTATGGAAAATAGAGAATATACCCAATGAACTTGTGGCTAGAGCTCTCTGCATACATTCACTGTACTCCTCTCAACAACCCTGTAAGGATGGCATCAGTATTCCTATTCCCAAGGTGAGGAAATTCAAACTAATGAAGGTTAAATACTTTGCCCAATATCACACAGCTGCTAAGTGTCAGAGTCAAACTTTTAACACAGTTTGGCTAAGGGGCTTGTCAGGCAGAATGAAAAGTACTAATGGATTTCTTTTATATGAAAAGGTATCAATAAAGAGAGATGAACTAGAGAAGAAACTGTTGCGTTTTTGAGCAGAACCTAGAGGACACATTTCCAAGCAGGGAACTCTGGGAGACTTGGCAGGTGCATCTATCTGACGAGAAAATGGGAAAGGTTCGGTTGTTGGAGGGTGACTGGCAGCAGCTAGGCTGTCTTACATATGGCCCAATGACTCAAGCCATTATGCAAACTCTTCAGCTGGGATGGAATCATGCACAGAAAGGCTTTGGATATCTGTTTCAATGAGTACTTCATGGCCAACTCATGGAGACTTTCTTAAGGCTGATAAATTCCCAGGAAATGTGGTGGAATAAACTATTCAAAGCAGGAGAGCTTTAGCTTCTCCATGCTATCTGTACAATGAACCGAATGGCAACTCTAGTGATGAACCCCGTACCCAGAGAATGATGGGTGAGTTCTTAAAATCTGCCCTTCAATGTGGGGAACTCCACAAATTTTGTTGTTAGTACCTGGAGTCCCTGTGCAGGAGGCTATGATGATTTACCAGGCTAAAGATAGACCTTGCCACCCCCAAATGAAGCAATCTCTCTGCAATCTGAGACAAAATTCCCCTTCAAAGGAACCTAGCAATAGGCTATATGGATATGGATTAATAGGGATTCCCAAAGAAAAGATTGATGGGGTAAGCACTGGAGAAATTTGGCCCATATATCAGCTGGGAGAAGTGGGATCCAGGTGGCAGTTGCCCACCCAATTGAAACAGAAAGTGTCTTTTTAGAACTATATTCCCCTGTGGTGATCAACCTGAAGCTATGGGAGGGAATAAGTTGGGGAGCTGCCTGACTGTATACTCTTGTGTCCTGATTTGACAGCTTATAAGGAAAAAGACTAAGGGTGGGACCAAGAAGGAACTGGCCCCAGAAGGAACCGGCCCTAGAAGGAACTGGCCCTAGAAGGAACTGACACTGGAAGGAACTCTCTGACCCTAGAAGAAACTGAAGAGCTTATACTCCGTTGAGGGTACAATGGGATAGGGTAGAAGGGTTAGGGGTACAAATTTTTATGGTTCTTTTGGATACCAGTGTTCACGTGATTATCTTAACAGGTTCTTTTGAGCAGTGGGGGCCACACATTCAATTCGCTGGATTTGAAAAAGGAGTGAAACGTGGAGGGGAGGTAACTGTAATCATCTGGATTGGGCTGTTCAATCCACTGTTGGGCACTGCTGTTGCTCTCATTGCTGAATGCATAGTTTCTATTGATGTTTTACATGCTTGTATTATAAATGCTTATAAATTGCAAGAAGGTTTCCCCAATTGAGAACAATTACTTATGAGAAGATGATAGTGGGATGAAGTCACTAACAGGGCTTCTAGTTCCATCCATGTTGTACAATGAAAACAATAGAATTACAATATAGAAATAGTGGAATTCAAAACCATGATTAAGGCCTTAAAGGCAGCAGGAGTATTGAGAGATGCAATTCTTTACAACAGGTCAGTGGCCATTGAAAGTACTAAAGGAAGCTGGATACTTATGGGAGATTACTGCCACTGAATTCAGTTATTACAGTCCTGGCTTTTCCAGGCATTGTATATCAAAATGGGTAGTACCTTGAATGTCATCTTGAACGTTGCTAATGCCTTCTTTTCAATCTCTTTGGCACAGGGAGATCAAGATCAGTTGCCTTTACCTAGCTGGGGCTTCAATACACACTTATGGTATTGCAACAGAAGTATGTGCATTCTTATGTTATCTGCCATCAATGGGTGGGCTGAGACATGACGTAAATCTCTCTCTCTTTAAAGGGCGTACTTTCACTGGATTGATAACATCACTTAAACAGGCCCTACCTTAATTATCTGTTTCTGGGTAACAAGTGGCTACCAACTTAATAGTTTAAAATAACACAAATTTTTTTATTTATAGTTTCATTGTATCAGGAATCTGGCATGACTTAGCTGGGTCCTCTGCTTCAGAGTCTGTCATAAGGCTGCAATCAAGGTGTTGCCTAAGGCTGGGCTCTCATCTAGGGGGTCTACTAGAAAAGAATCTGCTTCCAGGCTCACATAATTGTTGAGTGAATTTAGTTCTTCAAGGATTGTTGGACTGAGGGCTTCAGTTCCTTGCTGGTTGTTTGCTGGAGGCCACCTCAGTTCCTTGCCATGTGGGCCTTTCCAAAGAGTAGCTTGCTTCTTGAAGACAGCAAGGAAGGGGGTCTGTTAGCAAGATGGAAATTACGTAAGATTATGTAGTCTAATTATGAAGTGACACCCCCTCAGTGCTCAGGTATTCTGTTGGTTGGAAGCAAGTTATTTAAGGGCTGGATCATACGAGGCTGTGAATGCCGGGAGGTGGGGTTATTGGAGAACACCTTAGAGTTTGCCCACCATAGACCCCATAAAGAACAGGTGACAATGATTTGAGAGTGTATACTAACTCACATGAGAGCCCAGGGGAGGCTTGTTAATTGTGATAAAATACAAGAAACAGCCACATTCTTGGGAGCAATGTATTATGAGGCTCAAAGTTTGACCCCTGAGACAGCAAAGAAAAAGTTATTTACCTTATGGCCTGCCCACTACCAAAATGGGAGCCCAGTTCTTTATTTGATTATTTGGGTATTGGAGACAATATTGATTCATTGAGGCATTTGGTTGAGCCCAATATATAAGTCAATCAGAAAATATGCCAAATTTAGCTGGAGATCTGAGCAGCAAGCAGAGATAGAGTCAGTGTAACAAGCTGTTTCAGAGCCCTACTCTTGGGGCCTGTGAACTCCAGGGTCTCCTTGAACTACAGGTTCTCTTGTTATCTATCACTATCTATATCTATCTATTACTCACAACAATGTTGATTGGAGCCTCTGGCAAAGAGCAACTGGTTTCTTGATGGCTGAGCTAAATGTAAAGCTAATGGTGTCTACTGGATGACAGCAGCTGGCTAGATCAAAGACAGCTTTGGAAGATTGACTGTGATAAGGTCAGGTGAGCACAATGGCCTAAATTGAAAGCCACACTGTTTCTCTAGACTATACTCCTAAATGCAAGATATGTTTTGTTTTTACTGAGCCTTGAGCTGTGACTAACAGTGTAACTATCTGGTTGGGCACCTGGATGACGACTGAATGGTATATTAAAGACACATTTCTGTGAGACCATGGGCTCTGGAAAGCCATTGCTGAAGCTAGATGGGACATTTCTGTAATGCATATAAATACTTTTGGGAAGAATCCATGCTGAGATAAGACTACATGAAATGATGGATTGATTGGGCCTACACGGCCTAGGCAGGCAGCATCAATACTTGATTTTGTCCTTTTTTACTAATTTCATTATCACTGACAGTTTTAGGGTCTGTTTTTATTGACTGATTTTTGTCTTGGTTATGGGTTACATTTTTCTGCTCCTTGGCATATCTGGTAATTTTTAATTTATTATTATTATTTTTATTGTGGTCATAATAGCTTATAACATAGTGAGATTTCAGTTGTACATTATTGTTTGTCATACACCATATAATTATGCCCCTTCACCCCTTGTGCCCACCCTCCACCCCCTTTCCCCTAGTAACCACTAATTTATTCTCTTTGTCCATAAGTTTATCTTCCATATATAAGTGAAATCATATGGTGTTTGTCTTTCTCTTTCTGGCTTATTTCACTTAACATGATGCCCTCAAGCTTCATCCATGTGGTTACAAATGGGATGATTTTGTCTTTTTTATGGCTGAGTAGTATTCCATTGTATATTTATACCACATCTTCTTTATCCAATCATCCGTCGATGGGCACTTGGGTTGCTTCCACTTCTTGGCTGTTGTGAATAATGCTGCAGTGAACATAGCGGGGCATAAGTCTCTTTGAATTGTTGATTTCCAGTTCTTTGGGTAAATACCCAGTAGTGGGATATCTGGGTCATATGGTAGTTCTATTTTTAATTTTTTGAGAAATCTCCATACTGTTTTCTACAGTGGCTGCACCAGTTTGCATTCCCACCAGCAGTGGATGAGGGTTCCCTTTTCTCCACACCCTCTCCAACATTTGTTGTTTTTTGTCTTGGTGACTATAGCCATTCTAATGAGTGTAAAATGGTATCTAAGTGTAGTTTTGATTTGCATTTCCCTGATGATTAGTGATGCTGAGCATCTTTTCATGTGCCTATTGCCCATCTGTATGTCTTCTTTGGAAAAATGTCTGTTCATATCTTCTGCCCACTTGTTGATTGAGTTGTTGTTTTTTTTGTCATTCATTTGTGTGAGCTTTTTATATATTATGGAGATTAACCCCTTATTGGATATATGATTTTCAACTATTTTCTCCCAGTTGGTGGGTTGTTTTTTCATTTTGATCTTGGTTTCCTTTGCCTTCCAGAAGCCCTTTAGTCTGATGAAGTCCCAGTTGTTTATTTTTCTTTTTTTACCCTTGTCTGAGTAGACAAGATATTCAAAAATATCCTTTTAAGTCTGATATCAAAGAGTGTACTACCCATATTCTCTTCCAGAAATTTTATGGTTTCAGGTCTTACCTTCAAGTCTGTGGTCCATTTTGAGTCTATTTTTGTGCATGGGGAAAGATAATGGTCTACTTTCATTCTTTTGTGTGTGGCTGTCCAGTTTTCCCAGCACCATTTATTAAAGAGGCTTTCCTTACTCCAGTGTATGTTCTTGGCTCCTTTGTCAAAGATTGGTTGTCCATAGATGTGTGGTTTTATTTCTGTGCTTTCAGTTTGGTTCCATTGATCTGTGTGCCTGTTCTTGTACCAGTACCAAGCTGTTTTGATTACTATACCTTTGTAGTATATTTTGAAGTCAGGGATTTCCCTGCCACCAGCTTTGTTCTTGTTTTTCAGTCTTGCTTTGGCTATTTGGGGTCTTTTGTTGCCCCAGATGAATTTTATGATTCTTTGTTCTATTTCTGTGAAGAATGTCATTGGAATTCTGATTGGGATTGCATTGAATCTGTAGATTGCTTTAGGTAGTATGGACATTTGAACTATGTTTATTCTTCCAATCCATGTGCATGGAATATCTTTCAATTTCTTTATGTCATTATCGATTTCTTCCAGTAATGTCTTATAGTTTTCTTTGTATAGGTCTTTCACCTCCTTAGTTAAATTTATTCCTAGATATTTTATTATTTTTGCTGCAATTGTAAATGAAATTGTATTCTTGAGTTCTTGTTCTGTTAGTTCATTATTTGAGTATGGAAATGCTACTGATTTTTGTAAGTTGACTTTATACCCTGCAATTTTGCTGTAGTTGTTGATTATTTCTAATAGTTTTCCGATGGATTCTTTAGGGTTTTCTATATATAAAATCATGTCATCTGCAAACAACGAGAGTTTCACTTCTTCAGTGCCTATTTGGATTTCTTTTATTTCTTTTTCTTGCCTAATTGCTCTGGCCAAAACCTCTAGTACTATGTTGAATAAGAGTGGTGAGAGTAGGCACCCTTGTCTTGTTCCTGTTCTCAGAGTGATGGCTTTCAGTTTTTCCCCATTGAGTATGATTTTGGCTGTGGGCTTGTCATATATGGCCTTTATTATATTGAGGTACTTTCCGTCTACATGCATTTTATTGAGAGTTTTTATCATGCATGGATGTTGGATCTTGTCAAATGCTTTGTCTGCATCTATGGAGCTTATCATGTGGTTTTTGTTCCTCATTTTGTTACTGTGGTGAATCGCATTGATGGATTTGCAGATGTTGAACCATCCTTGTGTCCCTGGTATGAATCCCACTTGATCATGGTGTATGATCTTTTTAATGTATTGCTGTATTCAGTTTGCCAATATTTTGTTCAGGATTTTTGCATCTATATTCATCAGTGATATTGGCCTGTAATTTTCTTTCTTTATGTTGTCCTTATCTGGCTTTGGTATCAGGGTGATGTTGGCCTTGTAGAATGTGTTAAGAATATTTCCATCTTCCTCTATTTTTTGGAATAGTTTGAGAAGAATGGGTAATAAATCTTCTTGAAATGTTTGGTAGAATTCTCCTGAGAAGCCATCTGGTCATGGACTTTTATTTTGGGGGAGGTTTTTGATAACTGCTTTAATCTCTTTACTTGTGATTGGTCTGTTCAGATACTCTATTTTTTCTTCATTCAGTCTTGGGAGGGTGTAAGAGTCTAAGAATTTATCCATCTCTTCTAGATTGTCCAGTTTGTTGGTGCATAGTTTTTCATAATGTTCTCTTATAATCTTTTGTATTTCAGTAGTACCCATTGTAATTTCTTCCCTTTCATTTCTAATTTTATTTTTTTGAGTCTTCTCTCTTTTTTTCTTAGTGAGCGTGGCTAAGGGTTTGTCAATTTTGTTTATCTTCTCAAAGAACCAGCTTCTTGTTTCATTGATACTTTCTACAGTCTTTTTTGTTTCAATTTCATTTATTTCTGCTCTAATTTTTATTATTTACTTCTTTCTACTGAGTCTGGGCTTTGTTTGTTCTTCTTTTTCTAATTCTGTTAGGTGTAGTTTAAGATTGTTTATTTGAGCTTTTTCTTGTATATTAACATAGGCCTGTATTGCTATAAATTGCCCTCTTAGGACTACTTTTGCTGCGTCCTATATGAGTAGGTATGGTGTTTTCATTCTTGTTTGTCTCCAAATAATTTTTTATTTCTCCTTTTATTTCTTTGACAACCCATTGGTTGTTTAGTAGCATGTTGTTTAGTCTCCACATTTTTGTTCCTTTCTCTGCTATTTTCTTGTAGTTGATTTCTAGTATCATAGCATTATGCTTAGAGGAGATAGTAGATATGATTTCAATCTTCTTAAATTTATTGAGGTTTTCCTTGTTTCCCAATATATGTTCTATCCTTGAGAATGTTCCATGTGCACTTGAGAAGAATGTATACTCTGCTGTTTTTGGATGGAATACTCTATCCAAAGTCTTTATTCTAGAGCTAGTTTAATCTTTATTCTAGGGCTAGTTTAACTCTCACTTATATATCTATTAAGTTCATCTGGTCTAGTTTTTCATTTACTTCCACTATCTCCTTGTTGACTTTTTGTTTGGATGATATATCCATTGAATTAAGTGGGGTGTTGAGGTCCCCCACTATTATTGTGTTGTTGGTAATATTTCATTTTATGTTTGTTAATAATTGCTTTATGTACTTTGGTGCTCCTGTGTTGGGTGCATATATGTTTATAAGTGTTATGTCTTCTTGCTGGAGAGTCCCTTTTATCATTAAATGCTTCCCCTCTGTGTCTCTCTTTACGTTTTATCACGAAGTCTACTTTGTCTGATATAAGTATGGCAACATCTGCATTCTTTTGTTTGCCATTAGCTTGGAGTAGTGTCTTCTATCCCTTCACTCTGAGCTGATGTTTGTCTTTAGAGCTGAGATGTGTTTCCTGGAGGAAGCACATTGTTGGGTCTTGTTCTTTAATCCATCCTGCCACTCTGTGTCTTTTGATTGGAAAATTTAGTCCATTTAAATTTAAGGTGATTATTGATATAATCACTTAATACTTAATACTGCCATCTTATTGCATGTTTTCCAGTTCTTCTGCATATCCTTTTTTCTTGTCCCATGTATATTGGGCTACCGATTTGATTAGGTAGTTTTCTATGTTGGTTTTCTTCATTTTCTCCTTGTTTATCATATATGTCTCTGTTCTAATTATTTGTTTAGTGGTTACCATTAGGTTCGTATAAAAAGTCTCGAAGATGAGAAAGTCCATTTTCTGATTGCCTCCTATTTCCTTAGACTATACTGATTCCATCCCTCTCCTCTTCCTCTTCTAATTTATTTTTTGTCACATCTTATTCCATCTTGTGTTGTGAGTTTGTGGTTAAGGTGATGATGTAATTTTTATTTTGGTGTTTTCCTTTTCTTCATTCTTGATGTAAGAATTAAGTGTTTACCAACCTGATCTGATAGACAGCTGCCAATTTCTGATTGTTGCATACCTCTTCATCTCCTTTCTCAGGGCTCTGTAACCCTTTTCCTGTTTTCTTTTTTCTACTTGCAGGTGTGAGAGCCTTCTTGAGGATTTCTTGTAGTGGGGGGTCTTGTGGTGATGAACTCCCTTAGCTTTTGTTTATCTGGGGAAGTTTTTATTTCTCCATCATTTCTGAAGGAGATTTTCACTGGATAGAGAATTCTTGGCTGGAAGTTTTTGCCTTTCAGGATTTTGAACATATCATTCCACTCTCTCCTAGCCTGTAAGGTTTCTGCTGAGAAATCCTGTGAAAGCCTGACAGGGATTCCTTTGTAAGTTATTTTCTCCTGCTTTGCTGCCCTTAATATTTTTTCTTTGTCATTGAGTTTTGCCAGTTTTATTACTATATGCCTTGCAGTAGGTCTTTTTACAATAACATAGTTGGGAGTTCTGTTAGCCTCTTTTACGTGTATTTCCATCTCCTTTCCCAGGTTTGGGAAATTCCCCACTATTGTTTCTTTGAACAAGCTTTCTGCTCCATTCTCCTTTTCTTCCCCCTCTTGAATACCTTTAATCCTTATGTTGCATTTCCTAATTGAGTCAGATATTTCTCTGAGAGCCTCTTTATTTCTTTTTATTCTTAGTTCTCTCTTCTCCTCCCTCTGAAGCATTTCTATAGTATTGTCTTCTAAATTGTTAATTTGGCCTTCCATATTGTCAGTTTTGTTGTTTAGGGAGTCCAGATTTTTAAAATCTCATCCATTATGTTTTTCATCTCCAACAATTCTGATTGGTTCTTCTTTAAAGTTTAAATCTCTTTTGTGAAGAAGCTCCTGAATTCATTAATTTGTCTTTCTGTGTTTTCTTGTAACTCATTGAGTTTTTTTATGATAGCTATTTTGAATTCTTTCTCATTTAGGTTATATATTTCTGTGTCTTTGGGATTGTCTTCTGGGTATTTGTCATCTCCCTTCTTGTCTGGAGATTTAAAATACTTTTTCCTATTGCTTGATGGTGTGGATTTTTGCCTCCACATGGCGTTATTGTCTGGTCGCTGCTGCCATGTCCCGCCACTTTGTGAGGATCAGGCGCTGTGTATTCTGAGTCCAGCACAATCTGGGCATCCCCAGCTCTGGCCACTGGCTGCTTTTCTCACTGTGTGATGCTCTGGCTGATGGCAGATCTGGAGCACTGGGCAGGGGGAGGGGTACTCTCCTTCCCCTGTGCTTCCCTCAGCCTCCACTTCTCACTCTGTGTGGAGCTCTGGGTGATAGCAGGACTGGAGTGCCAGGTGGGGTGAGGAACACTTTCTTATACCTGCATGCCCCTCCCAACCAATGCCTCTCTCTCCGCGTGGTGCTCTGTGCACTCACAGGGCTCCACCTGCCACTGCTTCTCTCTCCGTGTGGTGCTGCCTGCGATTGTGTGGCTGGAGCACAGGGCTGGCACACCAGGGCAGGAACAGAGTGCCCCTCCCCAGCTGAGCCGCTAGTCTAACTGGCCCATCTCTCATTGTGCCACTCTCTGGGTGAACGTGGGGCTGGAGTGTGGGGCTGGTGCATTGGGCGGGAACAGAGCACCCTCTTCCCAGCTGAGCTGCTCATTTAACTTCCCCCTCCCTCACTACACTTCTCTCCTGGCAAGCATGGGGCTGGAGCAGGGAACTGGCATTCCCAGCGGGAACAGAGAGCCTCTCCCCAACTGTGCCCCTCCTTTAGCTGTGGGTCTTCTCTCTCTGCGGAGCTCCTGCTGAGCAGCTTCACCTTCTTCTGGAGGATCCAGTGTCACCATCACCTTCAGGCATATGGCTGCGTGGGTCTCCCAGACATCTCCTGTGTTGTGTGTGTGTGTCCTCTGTTGGTGTTTGAATGTCCCTTTAGTTGTATTTTAGAAGGGAAAGTCTGAGGGAAGAGCTCACTCTGCCATGATGCTGATGTCACTCCTCCATATCTGGTAATTCTTGATTGTCATTGTAAATCTTAAATTGTCAAGTTCCTGTGTTTTGTTGTCTTCCTTTAGAAAATATTTGAATCTTGTTTTGACAGGCTAGATATGTTACTTAGGGATTAGCTTGATTTTTTGAGGTTTTTGTCATTTAGCTTTATTAGGGCAGGTCGAGAGTAATATTTATTCTAGGGCTAGTTTACCTCTATTTGTAAGGACACAGATAAGATAAAAAAAAAGAATGGAAAAAATATATCATGAAAATACTAATTGCAAGAAAGCTGGAGTGGCTAAATTAAGATCAGACAATGTGGACTCAGGACAAGGAATGTACCAGAGATAAAGAGAGGCATTTTTTAATGATAAAGATGTCAATTCATGAAGCAGGCCTAAAAATTCACAAAGCAATAACTATGACAGAACTAGAAGAATAAACAGACAAATCCATAATTATTTTTGGAGTTTCAATACTCTTCTCTCAGTAACTGAGAGAACAAGGAGACAAAAAAATCAGTAAGGATATAGAAGACTTGAGCAACACTATCAACAAACTTGAACTAGTTTATATTTATAAAATCCTACGCCCAACAACAATATAATACACACTTTCTTTTACAAGTGCACACAAAACATTTGCCAAGATAGATTGCATACTGGACCTTAAAAATGTCTCAACAAATTTGAAGGGATTTAAATCATACAGAAGACCAAAAAGGTCTGGAAAAATCTCCAAATATTTAGAAAGTAAATATTACTTTTCTAATGACCCATGGGTCAAAGGACTTCAAAAGGAAAGTTAGACAACACTTTGAAGTGAATGCTATGAAAACAAAATCTATTAAAATTTATGTAATGCAACTAGAAGAGGGCTTTAGAGAAAAATTTATAGTTTGAAATGTTTGTATTAGAAAAGAAGATAGCTTTAAAGTCACTTATCTAAACTTCTACCTTAAGGAACTACAGAAAGAAAAAGAAATTAAACCTAAAGTAAAAAGAAGGGAGGAAATGATAATAACAAAAGAATGAAAATCAATGAAATAGAAAACAACCATTGAGAAGATCAAAGAACCCAAAAGCTAGTTATTTGTAAAGATACATAACATTAATAAACGTCTAGCTAGACTAATAAAGAAATAGACCAGCATAATGCCCAAATAACCAAAATCAGGAAAGAAAGAGAAGACATCACTATAGATCCTATAGATATTAAATAGATAATAAAGGAATATTATTAACATCTTTATGCTCATAAATTTGACAACTTGGAAAGGATAAATTATATGAAAGATACAAATTATTAAAAATGAATTAAGAAGAAATAGAAAATATGAAGGGACTTATATTTATAAATGAATTGGATTCGTAATTTACAGCATTCACACATACAGAAACTATGCCTGATGATTTCACTAGTTAATGTTGTCAAACATTTAAGGCGAAAAAAGAACACCAGTCTTACTCAAGCTTCTTTCAGCAAATCAAGGAGGAGGGAATATTTCTCAATTTATTTTGTGAGGCTGTCACACTTATCCCCAAACCAAAGACGTTACAAGAAAAGAAACTACAGACCACTTTCTCTCATGAATAGGCTTAAAAATCCTTAACAAAATAAATGCAAATCATCTATATAAATATATTCCTAAATATTTATATACATATTTAATATATAAATATATTTATAAATATTTATTTACAAATACATATATTATAGGTTGTGAACCGGTGAGGTTTATCCCAGAAATGTAAGATTTGATAACATTCAAGAATCAATTCATTTAAATTGCCTTATTGAGGAAAATCATATAGTACTCTCAAAAGATACGTAAGAAGCACTGGAAAAAATCCAATACCCACTTGTTAATAAAAACTCTTATCAAACTAAGAACTCTGTCAACTTCCTCAAAAGGCATCTATGATAAACCTTTATTTAGTATATGTAATGATAGAAGACTAAACGCTTTCCGCCAAAATTGGGAGCAAGGTAAGACTATCTGCTCTTACCACTCATTTTTAATATTGTGCTTGACTTCTTAACCAATGCAATTATTCAAAATCAAGACAGGGAAATCTTCTAGATTGCAAAGGAAAAAGTAAAATTCTATTTATTTGCAGATGACATGATTATCAATGTAAAAAATTCTAAAGAACTTACAGAAAAAGTACCAGAACTAATAAGTGTATTAACAAGGTCACAGGATAAAAGTTCAACATAAGCAGTCAATTGTATTTTTATATTCTAGTAATAGCATCAAAAATCATAAAATGCTTGAGGAAAATATGTGAAAAATTTGTCTGCTAAAAGCTATAAAACTTTTTTGAGAGAAATGAAAGAAAAAACAAATAAATGGGGAGATACATCAGGTTTATATAAAGACAATATTTTTTTTTTTTAAAGATTTTATTTTTTTCCTTTTTCTCCCCAAAGCCCCTCTGGTACATAGTTGTATAGTCTTCGTTGTGGGTCCTTCTAGTTGTGGTATGTGGGACGCTGCCTCAGCGTGGTTTGATGAGCAGTGCCATGTCCACGCCCAGGATTCGAACCAACGAAACACTGGGCCGCCTGCAGCGGAGCGCGCGAACTTAACCACTCGGCCACGGGGCCAGTCCCCTAAAGACAATACTTTTGACATGTCGATTTTTTCCAAACTGGTATATAGGTAGATTCAATGCAGTCTCGATCAAAGTTTCAGGAAGATGTTTTATGTAGAAATTGACAAGCTGATTCTAAAATGGAAATGGAAATACAGAGAACCTAGAATAAAAACAATTTCGGAAAAGGAAAACAAAGTAGGAGGCTTCACACTGCAAACTTACATAAAACTTCGGTAATCAAGATAGTGTAGTATTAGAGGAAGGGGTAGACATATCTACTCCTGTCAAATGAACAGAAGAGAGAGTCTAGAAATAGATCCACACATACAGGTTCAAATGATATTTGACAAAGGGGCCAAAATATTTCAATGGTGAAGAGTATTTTTTTTTTTTAAATAATGGTACTGGAACAGTTGGAAATCAACTTTAAAAAAACACTTGACTCCTTCCTTGTATCATATATAAAAATTAATTCAAAATGGATCACAAACTTAAAAATAAACCTAAGAGAAGATAATACTTCTAGAAGAAAACATAGGAGAAAATCTTTGTGACCTTGGGTAGGCAGAGATTTCTTTGGACACAAAAAGCACAAATTGTAAAAGAAAAAACTGATAAATTGCATTAAAGTTAAAAATTTCTGCGCTTTAATAGATACTGTTAATAAATAAAAAGATAAACCAAATCTTTGCAAAACACTAGGTAAAAATATTTGCAACCCATTGAAGTAAAAAAGAACTTGTCTCCAGCATTTACGAAGAACTCTTCAAGCTCAATAATATGGAGACAACTTTATTGAAAAATGGGAAAAGATTTGAGCAGACGCTGCACCCAAAGATACATTTATGTTTGTGTCAAGCACATGAAAAGATGCTTAACATCATTAGTAATGGGAAATGAAAAATTAAAATCATAATAAGATACTTCTCTACACTTATTAGCATGGCTAAATTTCAAAAGATTGACAAAAATCAAATGTTGATGAGGATGAAAAATCACTGGAACTCTCCTCATACATTATTGGTAGAAATGCAAAATGGTACAATCATCTTGGAAAACAATTAGGCAATTTATTATAAACTTAATAGTAAGTTTAGCATAATTCTCTGCAATTTTGTGCATAGGTATCTACCCAAGAGAAATGAAAACATATATCCACCAAAGACCTATATGCAAATATTTTACAGGAGCTTTATTAATAATTGTCAAAAACTGGAATCAGCCCAAATGCTCATGCACTAGTGAATGGATGAATAAGTTTTTACACACTATGTATTGAAATACCCAGCAATACAACGAACAAGGTATGATATATGCAACAGCATGGATAAATCTCACAAAGCGTTATGCTAAATGAAAGAAACCGAATTCCAACAGGCCACACACCCTATGATTTCATTTCTATGACATTTTGAAAAAGACAAAACTTGAGGGATAGAAACTAGATGAGTGGTTGCCAGAGGCTGAAACTGGGGAAGGATGCACTCTTGGGTTAATCGAAATATTCTATAACTTGATTGAGGTGGTAGCTACAAGACTATATATTTGTCAAAACTCATCAAATTTTATACAAAAGAGAGTGAATTTTATTGTGTATGAATCATACTACAATGAACCTGACTACCTGACTTAAGACCAATTTGTATTTATCTTTCAAAAGGTCTACAGCAATCATGTTTTTTTTGGTCATTTTTTCCCTTTTTGTTGTACAAGTAATTCCAACACATGGAAAGAAATCATCTCAAGCTATTCTGAAGGATATGAATGAAAAAGAAAAGTTTCTCTCCAGTTGTTCTACCCCCTGAGGTAACCACTTTTAATTATTTTTGTTTTAAGCTTTTTCAGTGCTTATCTCTCTAAATCTTCTTTTATCTCTAGAAGCTGATTTATTAATTTGTACAATACTCATTAACTTCCTGCTATGAAAAATGACGAATTAACTCATACTGTCCCACCTTTATAACTGCAATTTTTTATAATTTTGTTTTGTCATTATTAATCTTAATTCTCGTTGATTACCTTTGTACATTTAATTAATACTCGAGACATCATCTGTAGTCAGCTCCTCTTGACCCCCTCTGTGGAAGAGGAGGAAGTCAACCTGGCTGCTCTTCCCCAAGCTTCCTGTTCTCCTCTGCTTCCCAGCTTCTGCCAGGCGACCAGTGTTTTCACATAGGCAAGATTTGTAACACTTATATTCTGTTCCAAGTGACAAGGCCAAATTATTTACTTCTCCTCACATAGAAATCAGTTTAAAATCATGCAAAATTTTAGATCTGATACTGTAATTTTCTTGTACAGCTATTTACTTCCTTTGTTCCCCCTCTCCTCCCAATGGCTATCTTTTTTTCTTGTTGATGATAGAAACTTATACCTGATTTACCCATATGACTAAAAGCTTCAAGCTTTTAATAGCTTCATCTGCTGAATGAAATGTGCTTTTTTCTTGAGGACATTTTCCTCAGAGCCCTCTGGCTTCCTGTTTTACTTTAGGTTGATTACTGTCTGGATCCTGTGGCTCTTTTGTCTTCTGTGATTTATTTTCATTGCACTCCTAGTTGAATTCTACTGTTTCTTGGCTCTTCTGTTTTCTCTTTCTTGGATTCCTCTTTCATTCTGTGGGATGACATAATCAGGTAAATATTTTTTCATGTAAATATTTCTAAGTAAATATTTTTTCATACAGGCTAAGTACATGGTAAAGTTTCTGCCTTTGCATGTGTGACACAGTCTAATGTTTTCTATGACACGTTGATAGTTTGGGAGGATGTATAATTTTAGATTGAAAATAGTTTTTCCCTCAGAATTTTGAACCATTGCTTTGTTACCTTCCTAAATCTAGTGTTGTTAGCTAGAATTCTAATTCCAATCTGAAACTCCTTCCTTTGCATATAACTTATTTTAATTTTTCCCTACAGTATGTTCTCTTTGCTTTGGTATTCTGAGTTCTACAGTTTTGTCTACATATGGATCTTTTTTCATTCTTGGTTCTGGGTACTTCCAAACTGCGGATTCATGCCATTCTTCAGTTTTGCAAGATTTTCTTCTTGTATTTATTTGATTATTTTCTGCCCTTATTTTACATATTCTCTTATTAGAATTTATATTAGATAATTTGAACTTTCTGAAATGAGCCTCCCTGCCTTTAATTTTGTTCTCTTTGTTTTCAAGTTCTATGTTTTGATAGATTTCCTCACCCAGTACTTCTAGGAAATGTTTTCCCCAAATATCTGGTGACTCTTGGTTGTTCATTTCTGTTTATGAATGAAAAACTAAGTGGACTATTATGGGGAGTTGGTGTGGCTTTTCTCTCCTCTTTAGCTGCTTCCATGAATGCAAAAGTTGAGTGGGAGCTCTATGTTTGCTTGCTCATTATTTATTTCCTTATTAATAAAACAAATATGTAGTAAACACCTATTTGTCATTCTGGGAAATATCGAGACTACCATGGTGAGCAAAATAAAACATGATTCTTGCTTTCATGGACCTTGCTGTTTAGAGGATGAGACTGAATCAAAATACATTCAAATAAATGAATAATAGCGCACTCATATATGAAGAAAGGACCATAGTGATATGAAAGCATATAATAAAATAAACTGTATATTAGGACGCTTTTTGTTCCTAGTGACAGAAAACCAACTGAAGCTGAACTGGAGAAAAGAGAATAGGTCATTTAGTCAAGACTCCATGTCTCAAATGGTATTGTTAGGAATCTCTCTTTTCCTTACTTGTCTTCTTTTTCTCTGAGTTGTTCTAATTCTTAAGTGGATTCTCCACAAGTGGTGACAAAGATGGTGACCAGTAGTCTGAGTTTACATCCCACAAGCCTAGCAACTCCATCCTAAACACCAAGCAACCTAGTTAACACCTAACTTAACTGCCTCCTATTACTTAAGCAAACTGCTGAACAGATATCTTTCTCAACAATTTCATAATGGCCCCAGGATTGTGTTCCATTTACCTGGTTTGTGTCGTCTGTCCTTCTCTGAATTTATTACTCTGCTTGAGAGTATGGAGTGCTTTGATTGACAAAGTATGTGTGTATCCCTGGTTGGGAGATGGAGTTGGCCATAAAGCTTTAGATTGAAAGACGGTTCCACAAAGAAAAATTAGTCAAGACAATGGATGGTACTGTAGTGGAAAGTGCATAATATTTGATTTTAGATGGATTTAAGTTCAAATTCCACTTTCACTGTTACATGCTATGTGATCAGGGGCAAATTAATCATCTCTCTGAGCATTTCCTTCCCCTTTGAAGGAGTATACCTATCTTGCATGGTTTTCAATATATGACATAATGGATGCAATGGGTCCTGCACAAAGTAGCTGCTCAATAAATAGTAACATTACTTTTAAAAGAAGAATATAACAAACACTCCTGTACTTACAACCTGGCTTAAAAAGAAAACGTTACCAGTATATCCAATTCCTCCTGTGTACCCTTCCCTGATCACATCTTCTGATGTGTTTCCAACAGGATATCACTATTCTGAATTTACTGGTTTTCATCTTCATTATTAGTATTGCTTTGCATATTGGTAAACTTTGCATAAATAGCATAATGCTGCATTTATTCATCTGTAGCTTGCTTTTTTTGTTCAACATGATATTTGTGAGATTCATCCGTGTTTATATATGTAGCTGTAATCCACTGATTTCTACTTTTACGTAATATCCCAGTAGATGAATACATTGCAATATGTCAAATCCATTCTCTTCTTAATGGATATTTAGGTTATTTATATTATTTTGCTATTAGAGACATGATTGCTTTGAATATTCTCATTCATGTCTCCATGTAAATATGCAAGAGTTTTATCTAGGGCACATTTGTAGGAATGGATTACTGGGTTTTAGGGTATGGACTTTTTCAGTTTCACTCAATTTTGTCAAATTATTTTTGAAGCTTGCTTTAATTGTTTACACTCCTCCTAGCAATGTTTAAGAATTTCCATTGTTATTGAAAAATGGACAGAGGAACTGAATAGACATTTTTCCAAAGAAAATGCACAAATGGCCAACAGGTACATGAAAAGGTGCTCAACGTCACTAATCATCAGGAAAATGAAAATCAAAACCACAATGAGATATCACCTCACACCTCTTAGAATGCTTGTAATCAAAAAGACATCTGGTAACACGTGTTGGTGAGGATGTGGAGAAAAGAGAACCCTTGTGCACTGTTGGTGAGAATGTAAATTGGTGCAGCTACTTTGGAAAACAGTATAAAGATTCCTCAAAAAATTAAAAATAGAACTACTTTATAATCCATCAGTTCTACTATGGATATATATTCAGAGGAAACAAAATCATTACTTTGAAGAGATATCTGTACTCCCATGTTCATTGCAGCATTACTTACAATAGCCAAGACATGGAAACAGTCTAAGCGTCCATCAATGGATGAATGGATAAAGAAGATGTTGTGTATATATATAGAATGGAGTATTGTTCAGCCACAAAGAAGAAGATCTTGCTATTTGTGACAACATGGATGGAACATGAGGGCATTATGCTAAGTGAAATAAGTCAGACAGAGAAAGACAAATACTGTATGATCTCACTTATAGGTGGATTCTAAAAAAAACGAACTCACAGAAACAGAGAACAAATTGGTAGTTGCCAAAGGCAGGGGGTAAAGGGGTAGGTAAATGGTTGAAGGTGATCAGAAGGTGCAAAGTTCCAGTTATAAATAAGTTCTGGGGATGTAATTTGTGCATGGTGACTATAGTTAACAATATTGTATATTTGAAAGTTGCTATGAGAGTGGATCTTAAAAGTTTTCATGAGACACAAAAAATTTGTAACTGTGTGAGGTGATGGATGTTAACTAAACTCATTGTGGTCATCATTTCACAATATATGCATATATCAAATCATTATGCTGTATGCCTTAAATGAATATAATGTCAATTGTATCTCAATAAAACTGGGGAAAAAATTCCCATTGTTCATTATCATTTGAAAACATTTTCACCATCTTAGAGTGCTGACAGATAGAAGATAGAAATGTGAAAAAATAAGATGGTACAATGGAATAAGTGTTTCAGTTTGTACAATGGGAATAAAAGAAAATGTAATAGAGATCCTCTGTATCTAGAAGCATAAAAAAGTGAAGGGAAGAAGAAAGCATCTTCTCTTTGAAATAAGGCAGGTGAAATCCCACAGCGTCAGGCTACTAAGTTGAAGCTTGGCAGGTCCTTGGTGTTTCTTCCATAATTCATAAAATGAAGAAAGCGTACATTTCTCGCACGTCTTGTCCATTATGTGCCTGCTTGGCAAAGGAATCACTTTTGGATGTTTGTTCACAATCCTTGAATAAATTCTATCAATCCTAATGACATGATTCTCTTTGGTGTCCTGGATCTCTGTTAACTATGGAATGTTATGTAGAGAAAAGATTTTAAATTATACACTTAGGGTTATCAGGGACTTTTAATTTAACATTATATGGTGATCTCTCTCTCTCTCTCTATATATATATCTATATATACATATAGACGTTTACACACACTCATAAAATATAAAAATATATTTTTGGACAGTCAAATTTCTTTAGCAGTCTGCAATTTTAACAACAAAGCCAAGACTTATGTTAATAGAAGATGATGTGACCAAAACAGAAATTGTCAACCTCACTAAGTTTTAATACTTAAATCCCCAGAAAAAATTTTGTCATATTACAAGTAGCTGGAAAAAAAGATAAATGTTTATTTTTGCTTAAATGTTAACTAAAACCAGAGGGCAGAAAATGTGACATCATATGTGTTACTGCAGTAGGCTTAAGTTCCCATATTTGAGGGAAAGAGTAAATTAGAATAACTTGGATATCAAATTAACCCTTAAAGCAGCAGCCCTACCCTCCCACCCCCCACCTCCAGCTGGGGAGTTTAGGAATGATTTTTCGAAGAAGCATGAAAAAACGTTTGTGATTGCTCTCATTAGAAATGTCGTAAACAAGTTTCTCGAAGAAGATACAGTGAATAACTGATTTTCCCATTGTGACAGCCCTCCTCAGTGTCTGAATCAAAATGATCTGCTATCTTACATCAGTACATCTTTTTACAGTTGTGAAATAGTACATGAATTTTTGATAATGGTGACGATAATCTGTTTTGTGCTCTCAACTCTGAAAAGAAAGTTGAATTTATATCAAATGGAAAAACCATTTAAGATCAAAGTTTGCAACAAGAGTTGGGGGACAATGATAAGTAACCTGAATTGAAGCAACTGAGTAGTTCATATTATGTGCACATGTGTCATCTTCCAAACAAGTGACTCTAAAGACGCCCTTTCATATCTTCCAAGTCTACCCTACATGAGTTTAAGCTTATCTGCCAGAGTTGCAAGTAGACAAGTTTAAGGATATATAACAAAAATGGTGAGGTAAGTCACCTGTGGTCAAAATCCTTATCAAGCAAATCAGCTGTGGCACTGGATTGGAAATTCAATGAGGGGAAGGGTGATGGAGAGTATGGGAAATGGGAGACCTATATACTCGAGATGTGCAGGTCGGAGAGACAAGAGAGAATAGGGTGCAGGGAGAGAAACGGAGAGAGACAGAGAGAGAGAGGGAGGGAGAATGAGAATGAGGATAAGAACGAATTTGCTTTTCCCATTTGAGAGCGAACGTTTACATGGAGGCCAGGATCAGGCGTGGGAGGGGAAATGGAAGCTGATGTTGCAGGAGGAGAGGGAAGGAGGAGCTGCCTTAACCTGTTGTAATTCAAAGAGCCTTGTTCCTTCAGAGGAGAGAAAGAATTAGATTTTTCGGGCCTTATTGAAGTGATAGTTGGGGAAAAAACTCCAGGTCTCGCCCCAAACTAGAGAGCAATGGCTGTGCCAGCCACCGAAGGTGGTGAGACAGACAACTTAACGTGGAGTAGAGTTCACAAAGAAAGAAGCCACCACCTCAGAGAGAATTTTCTGGGTCTGGTGAGACTAGAACTTGAATTCCTCAGGTTCCCACAGCAGCAACAATGCCAACACATTAAGGTCATCAGGAGAACCCAAGTCAAACCCATGGTGACTGGTCAGTTAGGAGGCCTGTGTGGATATGGAATCCACTCAACCTTTGGTGGGGCCTGAGGCAAGACAACAAATGGAGGCTTATGTGCTATTTGCCCAAATATTTAAAAGTTATAAATCAAGAGAAAACACTTTGAAATAAAATATGTTTCATCCTCCTGCCGTGAAAATATACATTCAGAATGACCTAGAAAATCAAGGTTAATTTAGAATTCTCAGATTTCTCAGAATTTCTTATCAGAATATGACACGAAGGAGAAAGCTGCACCAGGAGGGCTTTTACGTGTGTGGTGGACCCCTTGCAATCCAAACAGTTCAACCCTCTTCCCATAACTAGTTACCCCTCAATTAGACACGCCAGAGGAAGAGGCCTGCACTGGCCATTCTGGAGGTCTGGAGTGAGATCTAGGGGTGGGCTCAGCCCCGTGGGCTCCTTGCCTGGTGGGAAGGGGCTTGGCTGCAGCAGGGCCAGAGTGAGAGCTTCTAATGCATAGGAATAGAGCAGGGACAGCACTGTGGATAAGAAGGCACTTTGTGAAAAACCCCAGCACACATGGCAGGGAAGGAGCTTGATGCTGCTCCACTGTTTCCTCAATGGGGGCACCGAGGGAAATGATGTGCTATAGGCAGACACCGGACATTAGCATTCCCTGCTTTTGAGATTTGGGGAAAATACCCATTATGCTCATTTTATGGGTTCTCAGGGCGTTTTTACCATTAGTGTAAGGGACATAAGAGAAATACTTGACTAAGATGGAAAATCCTATTAAGAGCTGCATGTTCCAGTGGTCAGTTCTATTGTTTCCTTCTCAGCTCACCTGTCTCCCCAATCCCTAATTTACACCTCCTGATTCACACTTCCATGAGGTTTGTCCCCCACGTCCCTCCCCAGCGGCAGAGGAGTTTTGCTTCTGTCTCACAAAGAACATAGAAATGTCAGGGGCACGCCCTCACATCCCCAGCCATCCCCACCCCTATACTGCATGTACTTTCCGTCTGTTGCGATGCAATGAGAATCTTTCTGATCAAAGCCAATTCCACCATGAATGTGCCAGGTCCCGTGTCCTCCTGCCTACTCAGGGGCTCTGTCCTATGAGTTCTCTCCCCTCTCTCCTGTCTTCAGTCCATCTCTCCCTTGTGGCTCTTTCAACAGCACTTCAAGGTATTCAACTCTTTCCCCTGCTATAGAAATCAACGACTTCCCCTTACCTTCTTCCTCTTGGCTGCCTCCCTATTTTTCTCCTCTATATAACCAAAGTTCTTCAGAGTATTCAGTTTCTACTCATCACTCAACCTCCTGCAGTCTGGTTTCCCCCATACCAGCCAACTGAAACTGCTTTGGATGAAGTCACCAGTCATCATCATCATGTCACTAAATCCAATATGCACTTTTCAGTTCTTATCTTACCTGAAGATAGTGTTGACTACATTCTCTGGCCAGAAATATTCTTTCTTCTGGCTTATGTGACACTGAACTCTACCGATGTTAATCCTATTCTCCCTCGTAGCATTTCCCCGGGCTCCTTTGTTGCCTCCCTCTATTCTATACATCCTTTAAATGCTGGGTTCCTGTGGGGTTGTGGTTGAGATGATTCTCTCTTCTCACTCTAAATTCTCTTCGTAGGGAGTCTTATGCCCTACCGGGATTTGAGGCATCTAAATATACTGCTGATTCCCAAATCTGCATCCAGTCCTGACCTTACTCACGAGGTCCAGATCTTTGTATCCCACTACCTTGTGGACATAAACCAGAAAGTCACACAGATCCCTCAACACATCATGACTAAAGTCGAATTCATTTTCTCTTTCTATCCCCCGTTCTCTCTCCCCAGTCTCACCACCACCTTCCAGGTGTCCAACTCTGAAAGCTGAGACCATTCATTTTTTTCTTTTAATTTTTTTTTTTGAGGAAGATTAGCCCTGAGCTAACATCTGCCACCAATCCTCTTCTTTTTTGCTGGGGAAGACTGGCCCTGAGCCAACATCCATGCCCATCTTCCTCTACTTTATATGTGGGACGCCCGCCACAGCATGGCTTGACAAGTGGTGCATAGGTCCGCACTCAGGATCCAAACCAGTGAACCCCGGACGGCCAAAGCAGCAGGTGCCAGCTTAACCACTGTGCCACTGTGCCAGCCCCCCGAGACCATTCTTGAATGCTATTTTTCCTTCATTCCCAACATCTAATCAATCACTAATTCCTTTTTTCATCCTAAACATCTCTAGATTCTGTCCACTTCTCTCCATTTCAAAGGTCACTGTCTTCATCCAGACCACCAATATCTCTCTTGCCCTCTGCCTGGTCTTCCCGTCTCCACCCTTAATCACCTTCAATATATGTAGCCAAAAGCTGATTTTGAAAAATGCAAATCAGAACATGCCACTCTCTGCTAAAATGCCTCAAAGGCTTCCACTGCTCTGAAGATAAATCCAAACTTCTGAAGTGGGTCACAAGGCCCTGGAGACCTCGGGGCCCTCTCCAGGTTCAGTTCTCCTTGCTCTTTCTTTTGCACTGTATGTTGTGTCCATACTGGACTTGCTTCAGCCCCTGCAGACACCCTGGTCTTTTACCCCTGGGCTTTCTCACACCCTGTTTGAAACTGTGCTCACCTAGGCATCATTCATCTAGCTGATTCCTATTTACCCATTAGGTTAGCATAGGCCACTCCCTGATGCTGTGCCCAGGTGGGGCTCCTTGTTCTATCTTCTGTGGCACCCTGTACTTTCCTATGATGATATTCTTCCACTTTGGCCACAACTGGCTCACTAATCCACTTTTACCTCTAGACAATAGTCCTCTTGATGGCAAAGGCCCGCCTATCTCTTCTCTACAGTAACACCAGGTCTTGGCACATTTTGATGCATACTAGTTGCTTAGTAAATATTTGCTGAATCAATGATTATAAAATAAAATTCCAAAAAGAAGTAAGAATTACCACTTATGTCCCTAATTCCATGCATGATGTTCAAGGCCATATGTGGAAAACACTGTGTTTTCTATATCTAGAAGAGAGACGCAGTCTTACAAGGAAAGGAGCTGGAAAACTCCCCATTTTGCTTAAGATACAGTAGGAACAAATACACAACAACTGTCGTGGTCCCTTTCTAATATGAACTTATCTTTGTGTCTGAGTGTGATAATCTTGTTTTATCCTTAGACTTTTTCTTACACCACACTTACTTTGGCAAACCAGCTCTCAACTCTTTATTGATAACTTTCAAATGTGCAGTTTATTCATCATTCATTTATTTATTCATTCATAAGTACTTGTAGAGTGCTAGGCACTCTACATAAAGATGAATGAATCATAGCCTCTGCCCTCAAATAGCTCCTGTTATATTGCGGAGACTCATGAATGAATAGCTTACCATATAAGTTCTCCAGTAGCGCTAGCACAGAGTGGTATGGGAACATACAGGAGAAGCCATACCCCGCCTTGGCTAATGAAGGATGAGGTGAAATCTAATGCAAGTCCTGGAGAAGGTAGAGGAGAGAATCTAGGAGTTTGAGCGGGAGGTATCTGGTTCAGAACTTACTCCCGAATATCAGGAATATGTTGCTGACTGCTTGTAGGATATACACCCTCCTGAATGTGCACCCAAACCAAACTCTTCATCTCCCTTCCTCTATCAACAAATTTTCTCATCCTCCTTTATTTTTTACTTTTGTGAACTTGTGTCATCTCATATAAAATTATTTAGGCCAGAAATACTGGTGCCATATTTGACTCTTCCTTCCCCTTACTTCTCATGTCTATTCAGTAAGTCAGGGAAATTTTGTTGCCTCTGTGATGTTTATATCAGTTCTCTCTTTTTCTCTCTCTACCAGGATTGCCTTATTTCATGCCCTCGTCATTTCTCTCACTGTAAATCTCTCCTAATTGACTTTCCTCTTTCTGATCTCGCCTTCCTCCAATCTAGCTTTCGCTCAAATTCTGAGCAAAGCATGGGAGCCCTCTGTGGTTTGATCCCTGGCTGTGTGGCATCATATTGATTGGTCAACCCACATTTTTGACTTTCCCCCACTCCGTCCTTCTTGACACTGTCAACAATTCAGCCACAATGGATGTCTTAGCCTGGATTCCCCTGAAAGTAGAGCCTGAGACAAAGGCTTATGTGCAGGTAGCTTGTTTGTGAATGTGTTCCCAGAGAGCAAGAGTGAGAGGCTGGGGAAATGGAGCAGAAAGAAGAGAAAACTAACACAGCAATGTGCTATTGATTTGACTCCCACTGTGGGCAAATGGTGCTTGATCCTGCTGGGACTTTTGGAAGAATCTTATGACATATGTTTCAGAACTGTGTGCCTAGAGAATGAAAAATAGCATGTATTTATCAACTTCTACTCTTCCTCCTCTACTAGTGAAAGATGGTCCCATGGTGGTTAATGCCCCTACATGTACAGATGGAGCATGTGTGTCGAAGCAGTTGCTATGGACGTCCCAAAACCAGGCATCAGAGAAGCCCCAACATGGGCAATGAGTGGCACAAGGAGAAAGGGCACTAACTAATTAGACCTGTGCCAAGCGAGCCCATATCTGCACAGAATTGACTGCTGCAGCAGTGGCTGGAGAAGAGGTGGCTCAGAAGTTGTGAAGTGATGCAAGAGGAGTGTTCAGTTCATGGAACTACCTTCCACTCCACAGCACGTCATGTTCTTCTGTTCTCTCTGCCTTCTCACACACTTCTCCCTCCTCCTGAACGCGTGACCACTTTTGTCTATCTGCAAACCTGCTTACCTTTTTGAGGCAGAATAGTAGAGTACAGTGGTCCTCAAACTTTAGTGTGCCTCAGAATCACCTGTGGAGTTTGTTGAAACAAATATGGTAGGTCTCTTTCCCATAATTTCTGATTCAATAGGTCTAGTGTAGAATCGGAGAAAATTTACATTTCTAACAAGTTCTCAGACGATCTTGATGCTACTGGTCTGGGGTATAGTAGTTAAGAGCGCAGACTCTGAAGTCCAATTGTGTAGCTTTGAATCCTGGCTCCACCACCTGCTAGGTGTATGATTGTGTGAAGTTAACCTAAGCCTATGTGTCTCAGTTTTGTCATCTGTAAAATGGAATAATAGTAATGGCTATTTCATATGGTTGTCAGGAATAAATGAGTCGATATCTGCAGTGTGTTTAAAGGAGTGCCTGGCATGTAGTATCTTTTCTGTAACTGTTTACTTTTAGATTCAGCTTCAGTAATGACACCTCCCTGACTTCCTCAGGCACAGCTGCTGTCCTTTGCACATGTCGTAATTGTGTTGGAAAGGGCTGGTCCTATCTGTCTAAAGAGACTAGTAATGGTTAGATGGTAGCAACTACATTTGTTCATCTTTTTGCTTTCAAATCATCAGTGATTTGCACTACTTAGGTGCTTTATCAATGTACATTGAACACATGAATATTATTATTCACACATACGTATTGATCTCTGTGATGGTTAATTTTGTGTCAGCTTTACTGGACTAAAGGACTCTTAGATAGCTGGCTAATCATTATTTCTGGGCATGTCTGTGAAGGTGTTTTGAATTGGTAGACTGAGTAAAAGAAGATCATCCTCACCAGTGTGGGTGGGCATCATCTAATCTGTTGAGGGCCTAATTAGAGCAAAAAGGTAGAGGGAGGGTGAATTTGCTTTCTACTTGAGCTGAATATCCATCTTATTCTGCCCTCGGGCATTAGTGCTTGTGGTTCTGAAGCCTTCAGACTCCAACTGGAATTTACTGCCTTGACCCCATAGTTCTCAGGCTTTTGGGTTTGGACTGGGACTATACCGCCAGCTTTCCTCACCTCCACCTTGCAGAAGGCACACTGTGGGACTTAGCCTCCATAATCATGTGAACCAATACCTCATAATATATTTCTTTCTATATATCTATATATATCCTATTGGTTCTGTCTCTCTGGAGAACACTGACTAATATAATCTCCATCTACTATTTATTAAAGGTCTTTTGAGTTCTCTGAGTTATTCAAAGAGATTTAAGACAATGCCATCAATTTAAGGTTTCCTTCCACCTCCCAAAACTTCTCAGGCCAATCGTCTCCACTCTGTTAGCCTTCATTTATTCTTCAACCTGCTTGGATCTTACTTTAGTTCCTACCACTCCACTCAAACTTCCTATGCTAAGGTCATCGACAACCTCCATCCTGCTGAATGTGAAGGACAGTTCTCAGGGGTCAGGTCAGTATCATTTGACACCATTACCTTTTACATAAAATGCTCTCTTCTCTTGGGTTCTCTGACACTGCACTCCTGGGGTTCCACCTACCTTTTCCTCCTACTTAAATTTCCTTTGCTGATTCCTCCTCCTTGTCCTCTTACGCTATGCAGTCTCTAAATGATTCAATACCCCAGGGCTTGTTCCTGGGCATTGTTTTCTTCTCCATCTACAATCTGTCCCCAGGTATGTCATCTGCTCTCGTGGTTTGAAATACCACCTATTTGCTGATTACATTAGAATTGATATTTCCAGTTCAGTTTTGTCCCTTGAGCTGCAACCTTGTAAATCTTACTAACATCTCCATGTGGGTGAGTAATAGGCCTCTCAAATTGAACATCTTTAAAATAGAGCTCCCCAGCTCCACAAGCCACTGCCCCCTGCTCTGCCCAGAACCCTGCTCTGCTCAGGCTCAGTAAGTGCTCAGGCTCCAAACCTGGGAATCAGCCCTGAGTCCTCCTTTTTCCTCACCATTCACGTCTAGTGACTCAAACATATTTTTTGAAATTGCTGACCAACTCCACTGCCACAAGTCTTGCCCACACCACCATCATCTGTCACATTTCCACCTGTGACAGCTTCCTCCGTGGTCCTGCCACTTCAAACCCCATCCATTAGCCACACAGCAACCAGGGAGATTTAAAAAATATAAATCAGTTTATCTCATGACTATACTTAAATCTAAAATCCTTTCTCTGGCCCAAGAGGCCCTGTATGATTGGGCCTCTCTGAGCATATCTTGTATTCCCTCCACCTTCATCATTGTGCACCAGGCACAGAGTCTCTCTTTCTGTTTCTTTGTCACTCCAACCCTTTGCCATAGAGGGTCTGTGTACTTACGTGTCTCTCTGAGTCGAATACTTTTCTCCAACTCTTTGGAAGTCTGGTTCATTCTCATTCCTTAGATCTCGGGTCAACTATCACCTTCTCAGAAAGGCCTTCTTTGATCACCCTATATAAAGCTAACCTCTCTCACTTATTACATAATCATGTTGATTTTCTTTTTAGCACTGATCACAATCTGTAATTATATTTCCTATTTGTTTACATATTTATCATCTAGCTCTCCCACTCAGAGTAAATCCTATCAGGGCAGGGTGTTTTTTGCCTTATTCACCCCTGTATTCCCAGTGCCTCATATACTTTCTGGCACATAATAGTCATTTAACAAATATTTGTTGAATCACATTTGTGTGTGTGTGTGTGTGAGGAAGATTGGCCCTGAGCTAACATCTGTTGCCAATCTTCCTCTTTTTGCTTGAGGAAGATCATTACTGAGCTAACATCTGTGCCAATCTCCATCTATTTTGTACGTGGGACACCACCACAGCATGGCTTGATGAGCAATGTGTAGGTCCACGTGCGGGATCTGAACCCATGCCCCAGGCCACTGAAGCAGAGTACACGAACTTAACCACTATGTCACTGGGGCAGCCCTTCACATTTGTTTGATGTGTCATTTTCTGAATACCTATTTGTCCTGGAAGGGTGCTGTGAGTAGATAAGAAAATGTAAGATAAGGTTCTGTTACTGCTGCCATATCTGTGTTTAGTGATATCAGGGTTAAATCTTTTAGAATGTGGGCTGCTAGAATGTGAGAGATTTACCTGTGTATATACACAGTGGTGGGCAGAGCTGAGTGCTTAATAAATACTCTTTTGCATGATAGTGCTTTGCAGTCAATTATTAGGAGTAGCTATAAATACAGAATGGCTAATTAAACTTTTGAGAAAGAATTTACAAGTGTGCATGACTGGTCAATATGTATTATTAATTTAGGGATTAAATTTACTCTTGAAACATTTCATAATTTGTTTCAAATGGTTGAACTTGTCTAACTTGAGGAAGATTTTGTCATTGGTAGCTAATGGACCAGTCATAAAGCTATTATTTTTTTGCAATTGGTTTTGTGTTCACTTCCTGCATGATCAAAGTTCTTTTAAATGTTATCTAACCAGAATAACATGTTTATATTTCTAATAGAGATTTTAAAACAATTATAATTCTATGTATTAATTTTATATTCTTAAGGGAAAATAGTGAGAAATAGAAAGCAAAAGGCAGTGTGGCAGATGACTTCTGACAGGGCTTGCAATGATCCCACCTCCTGGTATTACTGTCCTTGTGGAATCTGCTCCCCTTGGGTGTGAGCTGGACTTGGTGACTTGCTTCTAATGAGTGAATATGGCAAAGGTGAGGACATTACTTCCAAAATTAGGTTATAAGAAACCATGACTTATGGCTTGTTTGCACTCTCTTTGCATCCTCTCATGTGCTTGCTTTGATGAAATAAGCTGGAGAGGTCCATATGGGAAGGAACTGAGGGCAGCCTCAAGCTAATTACCATTAAGGAGCTGAGACCCTCAGTCCAACAGTTCTTGAGGAACTGAGTCCTGCCAACAGCCATCTCTGTGAGCTTAGAAGTAAATCCTTCCCCAGGTGAGCCTTCAGATGAGACTGCAGCCCTAGATGACATCTTGACTGAAGCCTCATGAGAGACTCTGACACAGAGGACCCAATTAGACTGAGCCTGGATTCCTGATGCACAGAAACTATGAGAAAATAAATACATGTTGTTTTAAGCCACTAAGTTTTGGTATAATTTGATACAATAGATAACTAATATAGCAAACTTTTATAACAATATTAGGGAACTGGGCAAAAATATTAATTGAAGTATATTTTGAGCTACACTTTCGCCTGTATTATCTCATTATTCTTCAGATTAATCCTGCTGTTCACTTTTGACTGGCATTTTCATGGATTTAAACAGAATTAGCATAAGCAATTATTGCATCCTGAAATTTCCATTTGGGCTTTGTGCCAGTTATCAATTTATTGCCTGTCAGCTCCAAATTCATATTTCAATACCTACTCTGCAATAATAGACAGGCTAACTTTAAACATTTCTCCTTTACCATGAACATGATATTAAAACTTGTCATAGAGGCACTGGAAGGACATTGCAGGAAGAAGGGGCTTTTTGAGTTGCTTCTGGTGGCTGCACTGTCTGTCAGCAGTGTGGGTGTGAGGACTTCAGAGATGCTCTGCCCCAGCCATGAGTCCAGAACATATGGTCCTTTGGTGATCTTGCAGCCCTGGTCTGGACTGATGGTCACAAGACACTGTGTGCTCTAAGCCGCCTTCCCACACTGGCACCCCAATTCCCTTTGCTTGCCTGCTCCCCCAATCCCTGGTTTGTCCCCTGCAGCTCTCCCAGTGCAGACACTGGGTGACCCAGACCTCTTGTCTACTCTGGTGCCTTCCCTCCCTCTGCACACTTGTGAGCCTGCACATTAGCCACAGCTTGCTGGCACTACAGAGGTTTGTTTCTTGCTTGTGCTACAACTGTAGATCAGCAAACTTCCCTGCCATCTAGTGGGCTGCAACTACACCTCCAATGAGGTCTGAACTGCAGCCTTGAGTAGGGGCTCCCTCTTATGTTTGTCTTTCCTTGGGTACTCTCCTTTAGCTCTAGGGTACCATATAGAGTTTTCTTACAGATTAAAATTACCCTCGAATCATAGTGTAGTAATTTTTTATATTAAACTTCCCTTGTTTAAATCACTGTGTTGATTTTGTCTCCTGATTGGACCCAGACTGACCTGGGGCTCTTGAGAAGCACAGACTGCTATGTAGTATCTTGATGCCAGCTTATTGTGGTCCCTCTCCCCAGTGGTCCTGAGAAGCATAATGATAGATAGAAAAGCACCAGGGCAGAGAATCAGGGAACTGGAGACCTCTGGTTCTATGGCCAATTGACTGTAAAATCTCAGGCAGGCCATTCACTTCTTCAATGTTCCTACAGGGAGACTCTATTTCGTCCTTGCCAGTCTGCTAAATGTAGGAACTTCTGCTATGAATGAGACACCACCTCCATTTGCCTTCAAGGAACTCAGTGTCCGGGAGAAAAGGGGGAAGACAGATATGGAACAAAGTAGTATAATATAATATGGATATTTCTATAATTGATACAGTACAAAGAGAGTGCAGAGGAGGAGAAGGAAGCCAGTAACTGTTCCTAGAAAAAGAAGGAAATGCTTTACAGAGGAGGTGCTATTTTGAGTTCTGAGGATGAACAAGCTGGGGAAGGGAAAACAGGGCAGCATGTACAAAGGTGGAGAGGTGAGATAAGGAATTAATACTGCAATAATAGCTAGTAAATTCACGGAGAATTTACTATTTAGCATTCGCTAGGCTAAGAGTTTTACATATAACTTAAACCTCATTAATCAATTCTAATGAATTAATCCTCTTATAAACTCCATGAGGTTAGCTAGAAAGTTCCTGGTATTGTTGAATCTCAATGAAAATGTGTTTAAAGATCAAAAGTTGAACTATCCCTATTTTGAAAACAAGGAAATGCAGGTAGAGAAACATTAAGCAGTTTGTCCATTGCACTAGCTGCTCTGCTCTAAGTTGTGTGTTATAATTGGGACATGAATGATGGCAAAGGGGCATGAGATGAGGCTGGAAAGGTAGGCAGGGGCTGCATCACGAAGGATGCAGTTTAAGCCCAGTTTCCTCACCTGCTAAGTAAAAGTACTGGCCTAGAGACCTCTACCTTACAGAGTCTCTGAATGCTTCAACCCACAATGTTCTTAAGGATAAGATTCTGGAGCCTTATTTTAATCACCCATTAGCCTTTAATATTCTTCTTCTAATGAGATTTTCTGGGCTTTGGAGGAGAAAATGTGTATGTTTCACAAGAAAAGAGGATATGGGGTTGGGTCATGACTGTTTCCTGAGGTCACTTGCCTATGGGTTCTAGGAGTCTGGGATACTGACAGTGGCTGGGTAGGGGTGGGGCGTGCACTGATTGGGGCAGATGGCTGAGTGTCTTCCCACTGGATGAGTGTCTAAGGGAGATGAGCTGATGGGGGTGGGCAGCTGTGTCTTCTCATCCATCCCGCAGATGTTGGGTTAACAACGACGATGACCCAGTATGAATAATACCGAGTCAGTGACTCCAAGCTAGATGGCTGTGGGTAGGTGGTTTCTTTGTGTTAGGCTGTCTCCAGCACAGGATTGACTTAACAAGAGACCCAGGGCAGTGGAGCAGAAAAAGCACAGGTGTCAAAGTTAGCTGTGGCTGTGAATACCTGCTCTGACACTTACTAGCTGTTTGACCTTGGTCATATTCATTGTACTCCAAGCCTCAGTTTCTTCACCTTAAAATGGTGAAATAAATACCTGTTTCATAAAATTGTAATCATGCTGAAATGAGATAGGATATAAAGGATGCTTCTTGTAGAATTGGGGCTCAACAAAGAGACTCTGAGATTATTATTAATTGAGGTACTTCAGGGTCAATCCTCTATTCTTTCTAAAGCAGGGAAAAGATGAAGGAGGCAGCTTGAATGAATGACTGGATATGAGGGTTCAATATACAATTTTAATGGACATAGTTATTTGAATGATACCAGCCTGAATTCAAGTTTTATATTAATTTTGCTCTGCAGACTTGATGTCTGTATTAAAACCTCTTTCCGTGGTATTCATATTCCTCATCCATTGTTCTCTAAATTTATAATGTTGTCATCATTCTTAATTCCTTGGTGACACCTTATGCCAACCCATAGCCTCAGAGTATGTCCATTGTAATTACTTTCGCAAGATATTTGGTGACAAGTTTGATCTCATTATAAATTGTCAAATGGTTGCTGAAACCAATTCTATTGACCTTGATCTTTTGAGGAATTGATATCCTTCTTTGTTTTCTGCTTGACTTCATGATGTTCTAACAATTACTGAGACTTATTAATGTGTTTCAGAAATTGCTTCTTTTGTGTTGGAAATGTAGCCTCTAGTCTTTTGGAACTTAAAAGACATGGAAGCATTCGTTGTTGTTTTGCAAAAGCAAGCTTTTCTTGGAATCGGACAGTTTTTCTTTTAAGAAAAGCCTCTCACCTAATAGATTATCTGAGACTTCATACATGCTATGAAATGCTTAGAAAATCAGTCTGTAGAAACAACAGCTTAAAAGATTTTCATGCAGTCAGGTAAAATTCTAAGCCATGTAGATGACATTTGACATTGGCAATAGGTTGTTCCTGTTTTTAAAAGGGAAAAGAAGTGGAGAGGGAAGGAAAAAGAAAAGAAAAATTACAAAAACTAAAAATGTCCTCACATTTTGAACTGAAGCTGTTTAAATATATGAAATTGGTGAAAGCTGTCAAGGTTGAGTCTTAAGTCACTAGCAAACAAAGTAGTTAGTTGGGGTTAATGTAATCACATCGTGATTGCCAATGCAATTTCTTTTCTATCTCCCTGTCTTTCTCCCTCACTCTCTCCTCCTCCATCCCTCTGTTCTTCTCTCTCCCTCCTTTCCTTTCTCATTTTTTCATTAAAAAATATCCTTTATAAATATGCACATATTCATATATATGCACATTTATATAATTTTGCATAAGTGCCTAAATGGGATCATATCATAATTTGTTTTAGGGCTATAATTTCTTTCTCTTCCTTGTTTGCCTCCTCTCAACTCTCTCCTTCCCTCTCCCCCAAATCAGACAGACCTTACCCTTTATGAATGTGTTTTACTCCATGCTCTGTAATTATAAACAAGCTAAACACAGACACATTCATGTATGCACAAGCATACAAATAGAAGGCAATTTTTCCGTTGTTTTTAAAAACGTCATTATATTATTCCTACTTTTCTGCATTTTCTTTTTCTCACTCAAGAAAACTTCAAGGAACTCTTCGCAAATATGTAGGCTAGTTCGAACTCATTCTTTTAAGTGATGCAAAATACTTCCTGATGTAAATTAATCTTCACACATTCAACCATTCCCCAAATTGGTGAGCATCCTCTTTGCCTGCAGTTCTTGAGCACTGTCAACAATACTACAATAAACATGTTATACATATTTTTAGATGCCTTTATTTTTATGTGATAGATTACCAGGATAATTGCTAGATCAAAGGAGGTAAGTATATTAAATTGTAATAGATGTTGCTAGATTGTCTTCCAGAAAGACAAGAAACTGACGTTTCACCTAGAAGTGTCTGAATGTCTCCTTTCCCCCACAGTCTTGTCAGTAGTTGGCATTTATTGCACTTTAATTTTTGCCAGATGTGATATTTCATTGTTATTTATTTTTTTGCATTTACTTGACTAATAACGAATTTGAACATATTTTCATGTGTTTGCTGATCACTGGATTTGCTTCTTTGTGAACTGCCTGTTCATGTCCTTCACCCGCATTACTGCACATTCCTATGTAAGAGCTTTTCCTGCTATATAGATGATAACCTTCTGTCGATCTTCTGAGTTGTGAAATTTTTTTCCCCAGAAAGCACTGTTTATCTATGTTATCTATTGATTTTATTCATGATGATTTTACCATAATGAAAAAAATTATATTGTCATATCTATTTTCCTTCCCTCCTTCCCTCCCATCCTCGTTCTTTGTTTCTTTTTCCCAGCTTTTGATTTTTCTCTTTTGGTTAATAAATTTTCTTCTACACCTAGATTATATATGCAATATCTTACATTTTCTTCTAATATTTTATTTCATTTTATTTATTTACACAGTCACCTCTTATCTGCACTGGGAGTTTGTTTTATATGTTTAAATAGAGGCCCACCCAAATTTATTTTCTCCTCATAGGGTGCTGGCTATGCCCTTATGCTTTTATAAGTAATTAATTCATTACTCATGAAATTAATGTATCCCTTTGTCACATACACACTGGGATCTATTTCTGGATTGTCTAATTTATTCCATTGATTTATTATTTTTAATCTATTTTCATGTCAATACCATACTGCTTTTATTACAGTGGCTTTATCTCCCATTGTCATTAGATTTTTAAATAGTTTTCTTGGTTATTCTGGATATTTATTTTTTGAAATTCAAGATAATCTTATTGAAATAAAAGATTCTTTTGGGATACTAATTAGAATTGCATTGATTTCCATGATTACTTTTGGGAGAATTGACGTTTTTATCGTCTTCCCACCCAACAATGTTCATCTTTGCATTTGTTACAATTTTGTTTTATGTCTCTCAGTAATATTTGTACCGCTCTTCATTTGTGTACTGTTCTTGTATTGTTACTGCTTTATAGTTTCTGTCACTTCTCTGAATGGAGTATTTTTCCATTTGCATTTGTAAATGCTACTGTTAATGCAGAGAAAAGCTATTGTTTTAGAAGTATTTATCTTGTACCCAGCAGACGGATTACTTTAGTGAGTGTAGTGATCATATTTACCATTCATTCAATAACTAGTTATTGATCCCTCTTCTAAGCACTGGGATAGAGCAATGGACAAAATATAGGAAACCTCTTCCCTAGTGGAACCACATTCTAATGCTCATAGTAACCAAAGGGGAAAATATGGTCCCAGTCATTGAGAGTGAAGGGCGGGATAGAATGAATGAGCAAAGAGTATTTATATGACTTAACAGTGTCCTGTAGGTGTGGCAAATTGATGGTCAATAAGAGAGTGATTCTCCTTCCCAATCTGACTTTTCTGAATTTTCTGTACCACCTTCAGAGGTGTGCACAATTTCCCCCTTCAACACATCTCTATTTCCCCAATACATCTTTTCTTTTCTGTATCACATGCTCTCAGAGTATGGGTGCTCTGAGACAAATGTTTTATTTATGAAGGTGGAATGCATGAAAAATCCCCATGTTGCCATTTGGAGCTCAAGAAGAAAGGTAATAGGCAATAGTAGTGTCATTTATCAAAGCCTTTCTAGAAACCGATTAGTTCATTACTATGTCAACTTCAGTTCCTTTACCTATATATCTATATACTTTTCATGTATTTTCATCACAAAACTATGTTGAGTATTTTGTTAAGGTGTAAATAGATTATCATTACTCTGGTATTTCTATGTACTCATTCAATTATGTCAAAAGACGTGATGAGGTCTGATGTAGTTCAGGCTCATATAAATGTGCATTGATAACTTGGCTACATATCCTTCTTTCCAAGATAGACAAAATTAATCTTTTTGTTGTGTTTTCAAATAATTTTTGAGATACCAAGATACAAGTCATTTTAGTGGTTAACAATTGACTCTATCTCTTCTAGAATTTGACTCACATCATTTTCTACAGCTCTGGAATTATTCCTTTGATGACTATAATAAATCAAAGGTATCTTTTCCAAGAATTTTCTGGCTTATAATCTTGATAAGATTGTCAATCTGTATTGTTGCCTGTCTAGACTCTCACATCTAGGGACTGATTATGACAAACGCGAATTGTACATTAATCCCTCTCTAGTTTTTTTCCAAGCTTATTAACTGAAATTTATAAACCAGTTTCTGTTTATATGTCCCTAGAACAAGAATGCTACATTCGATTTTTTCAGATGCTCCCTTTACATAGTAATTGGTTATCAATAAAAGATTCTTTAAGTGATTTAGCTATTAAACTTTTTTGAGGGGGCAAATATAGACTAGGGGTGAGCTACATGGCAGACAGAAGTGTGCTGAGTGTCTGACAATCATGCTGACTGTGACTGAGAGACATTCAAAGATTAGAAGCATGTCAGTGTACTCTGATTTCTTCCTTCTCCATGTTGCAAAGAACTATGTGCTCCCTCTGCATTATATTCATGTGATTTCTTAGTGTTTCCCTTATTACCATTGGGTGGTCCCAGGTAGTCATTATATTTCTTGAAAATAGGGATTATGTCTTTATTTATTCATTTTTGACCAGTCTTTATCACCTCGCACAGCGATCCGCACAAGATCACAAATGACACTTACTGAATGCTATGATTTGCTTGGAGAGTTCAGTCTGGCCAGGCGATCCTGGATGGGGTGATGCAGTCACTGGAGTGTGCCTTTTCAGTGAGATAAAATCTCTCATGCTGTTCTTCTACTACCAAAACATCTCAATACAGAAATAACAACTTAAGGCTAAACATCTGAGTCAAGTCCTTTGGGAAACCAGAGTGTATGAAACAATTTATGATGAGTCAATGTTAGCTCCTGGGTAGCAAATTACCTGTCTTAGGGCAGAGCAGGAGGTAGCAAACGGCTGTCCCCCGACACGCCGCTCTGTCTCGGAAAGCCCAGACAGGGGAGGAGTGATCAGAATCAGGATGCCCCTCTTAACTGGGTCGTTGGGAGGAATAGCTTTGGGCTGAGAACTTTGCCCTTTAAGGAAGTATTTTAAAGCTGTGCAGGTTGAACTCAGCGGATGTTTCCCATGTTTGAGTGTGGGTTCCTTATATTCTGGCTATTTTGAAAATACCAAGAAATATTTTGCCTTTAGAGGGGCAAAACTCCTACAGGAGGAGTAGTTACAAAGAAACCCCACCTAAATGCTTACATGGGAAGGGTAGAAAGGGGGTGATGGATTTGCACTTTAGGTTCAGGGTGACTGAAAACTCAGGGTTAGAGTCCAAACAAGAACCGTGCATTCTCCCTAAGTCTGGTCTATGTTGCTAGTTAGGACAGAAATGCTAGTAACTGCTACCATTAATTATATGCTTACTATGTGTCAGACATTTTATCCGTATCCACAGTTAATCCTCACAACAAATCTGAGAGGTAAGCGTAATTCTCCCCATTTTGAGGCTGAGGAATGAGGCATAGAGCACTCAGAGCACTTAGGTTATTTACCTAGAGTCACTTAGCTAGTAAGTGATAGCACCTGATGTGTCTTAGACCTATGGTGAGAGAACTCAAAATCCCATGAACTGTTAAACTCTGTATGACGCCAACAGAATAACATGAAGTGGGCTTAGCAAAGACTATTACTCATTGTTTTGGGCTTGTATTCATTAGGCAGGGGCCTTTCTCTGTACAGTAATTAATAATCTACTATGGAACATGTTCGAGTGAAGAATTTATTTGGGCATATAACTAGTGTAAATATGCATTTTTATAGGTAATTATATAATTCTCTACTTGCATTTACTCTATGGCAATGCTTTTAAATTTGCAACAGCATGCACATGTTGGTAAAGTTCAAATTGTTACATATCTTTACAAATAGTTTTAATTTTAAAATTATAGCAGAGAACCACATTGACCACCAGGTGGCAGCAATGTAGGATTTTGAAAGCCTTTCAAATTAAATCTCTTTTCAGAGACCCTACAATGAACTTAAATTTCATTAGTTCAGCTTGTGCTCTACTGAAATATACCATTACGTTATCCAGGAAAAAAGGTATATTTCATTTTGGCATAAGGAAAATGAGCTTAAACTCTAAATTGTTGGAAGCCTGGATTAATAAGATTTTAATATATAGACATGTTTTCAATAATTAACAGGATAAATTCTTTTTAAAGAAATCTAGCACATCAATTATAGCATGTAAATGTATAATTTCAAGTACAAATGTTTCTTACTTTGAAGTCGAACACACAAAAACGACATTTGGTGGCACTGTGTTAGCATTAGCTTTACGTTAGACTATGAACTTGACATAATAACACTACATTTTAGTAACACAATGTGTGATTTATGCTAGTCTCTCCCTATTAGTCTGAATTAGTGTTTATTTTATTATATGTTTCAACACCAAATTCAAATACGGTAATGGTAGTAGTAGTAATAATAATGATAATAACAATTTATCACATTCGAGGAGTTCTGAGCAGTTGTCCATTTTCCTACACTCTATCTCATTTTGCGATTTACAGTTGGTAGACTGATTTATATAAATTCAGAAAGGTTTCAGTATGTTAGTTCAGGAAATCCTTCCCTAACTCTTTCTTACTTTCCTAGATGATTATTTGGGGAAAATGCCATTGTATTCAATTAAGAGGTTGCTGATTTATGAAGGACATCATTTGATTACTGATAAACCTGACAGGACAACCCACAGATGATACATTGGGATAAATGTCTCAAGGGGGCCCTCGAATCCCAGAACCGTCCGGTGATGAGACTGAACGGGACCTGGACCAGGATCCACAGGCCTGAGTGTTCATCCTGGCATTGTCACTGACTGGTTTTTGGAATGTGTCATGCCTATTTCCTTGTCTTTTAACAAAAGTATTGAACTAGATGAACTTCCTTTCTACCTCCAAAAACCTTCTGACCTTACAATGTGGCCCTCCTGACAAACATAAACAGCTCAGTCTGAAATACATACAGGAAAATAGATGCATAATTTCGTGGAAGATCACCTATGTCCCAAACTCTCAGAAGACTGATTCCTAAAGGAGTCCCTTTGGTAGAAATTGCTATGTCCTCCATGTGCAACCATTAGCAAGGCTTTGTTTAAAATGACAGACAGCATTCTTGGATTATATTCAATTTAAAATTACAATTAAAAACAATTAAAAATCACTTAACTCCACATCTAGTGTCAAACCCAGAACTGAACAGGTTTCTAACACATGTGAGAATTCATTAGTGTTCCTTTTCCCCTGTTCTTTGACTTCTGTTGACTTGACACTCAGTGTACTGATTCTTCCCCAGCCATGCAAGAGGGTCTAAAAGTACCTGTCTGCAATACTTATTTTTTAGTGCAGAACAATTCCTCTCCCCAGGCTAGTGTTAATTATACTGTCAGGATGCAGTGGTAGAGTGAGCTCAGCTGAAAAGAAAGAAAGAAAGGAAGGAAAAGCTATCGATAACTTGAGACAAAGTTGAGGTTGAGAATACAGCAGATACACTTGGTGGACAGTGAATTAAGTTTCTGTACGACCCTCTGTATGGATGCGTGTAGATGTGTGGTGGTCATGATTTAGTGAGTTAGGGATAATCATCCTTTATTTGCTTGGCCCCACATCTAACGCTCTTCTACTGATTTCTATCTCAGAAGAATGTCCATGTCTGTCCTTCGAGACTCTCCCTCAATTCTTTCTTTGGGGACCCTGTATACTAGGACCTAACTGTCAATTCCACTGTCTCTAAGACCCAAATGCTAATCAGAGACATCTTTCTTGTCCCCGCTGTCATGAAGGCTCCACACCACCTGAAGCTGGGCTACCTCCCTGCTGAATGGTCTTGAGCAACTCTGTGAGTGTCTCTGAACCTCGGTTTCATCATCACTAACATCAAGGTGATAATGCCTACATAGCATCATCTATGCAAATGTATGCAAAAAACCCTTGTATATTGCCTGGGTCGTTTCTAAATCTCCTTGCTCCTTTCTATTGTTTTTACCCTCTCCTCAAATTCTTCTTCCAAAAGTAGTAGCTGTCAATGTTTTGCAGACAGATAGTCCCAAGTCCCTCCTTCCTGCTTTGTGTTCTTTCTCTGTATATTGTCTTAAAAAAATTTTTTTTATTGAAGTATAATTGACACATAATATTATAATATTTTCATGTGTGCATATTGTCTTAATGATTCCCAGACCTCTTGATTTAGTGGACTTGTAAAATTTAAAGAACGTTTTGAGGGCTGATCTAAATTTGCAAACATTTTATTTAGCCAAGTACATAGAAAAAAGTCTACCATCTACTGTCATCATCGTTTCATAAAAAATATGATATTTTAACACCCAAAAGGTGGGGAGGATGTAGTTTTGAAATAAAGGACAGTCTTTAAATGTAATAAATCTAGTATGACAGAATGAAAGCAAAGGTGCCGACCCAGTTCTGTGAGGAAGGAGCCTGTTGTCGTGGGACAGTAAAAGACCGGGGCTCTGTGTCCCGTGCAGTCGGCGTGGGGTGGTGGGCAGTGCCCGTAAGGCGGCTCTCTCTCAAAATACCTACACACGCCCACAGACTGGAGAAGCTTGAGAGGGTGTGGGGAGGCATATGGAGAAGTTAGCCAACCACTGGCAAGAAACAAAAAGACACAGAGAGGGTGAAGGAGCAGGAGAGATAAGGAAGCAGGCTGAGTTTAAGAGGCAGAAACTTGAGGAGAGAAGCTGTGGGGTAGAAGAATGAGAGATGGGGAAAGAGGACTTTCAAAAGTTTTACTATTTTTTACCCCAGAAGCAGAAGTAAAAAAAGTAAATTATTTTTCAACTATTTAGGGTAAGGGACTGATTCTTTTTTTTTTTAATGAATCTTTGAGTAGAAGCAAGCTTCTTCGGCTTTGTGCAGTTCACATTCTCTTTGTGTAAGTATCACTATGTTGCCACCATGCTTCTCATTTGCCATGGATGGAGCTGGGCACGGGCGTGCAGGAAAACTGCTTTAGGGTGGCTGCCTGTGGGTGGACACAGATGTCGGCCACATTCCCTCAAGCCTTAGTCCTCACCTGCTCTCTCCAGTTTCCCTGGTGGACCCCTGCGTGGCTCTCTTGCTCTTGGTGGCTGTAAAGAAACTTTCTTCTTGCCACCAGGGCCACCCTTGACTACAGAGTTGTGCCTCCAACCAGGGCCAGGTGGGGGCAGACTCTCTCTTTCACTGTACAGATTTTTTTTAACATTAGTTTCAGGTGTACAACATTGGAATTCAATATTTGTATATACTGTGAAATCATCACCACCATAAATCATAACATCCATCACTACACACAGTTACAATATGTATTTTTTATGTGATAAGAACTTTTAAGATTTATTGTCTTAGCAACTTTCAAATATGCAATACAGTATTATTAAGTGTAGTCCCCATGGAAGTTTGCACCTTTTGAGCCCCTTCACCCTTACAAATTTTGTATTAGGTTCTGCAAAGGGCTGCTGGGATTTTCAGGTTTTAAGTCTCCGGAGAGTGGTCCAGGTCACACTTGAAAAATACCACTTAGGAGTTCTTGTGGCTCCTAAGTGTTTGGAACCTTGCAGAATCGAACTCACTCCTAACTCCTGTCTGCCTTCATTTTCTTCTCATCCGCCATAAACTTTTCAAATGCTGGTAACTGAGTTGGGCTTTGCTAGGAAACAGGCTCTGGGTGGAATCTGGGTGCAGGAGGTTTCCCTGGGTGGACACTCAGGATCAGTCCCTGTGGGGGACGTGTGTGTTTCAGTCCTAAAGAGGGCATCTAGGCAGCATGCACCACAGTTTCCACTACAGTGTCTGCCCCCACTTCCTTTCAGAGGTCTAGGGCATTTGCAAGGCAGAATCAGAGCTCCTAGAACTGACCACAGACCCCAAAGTCCTTGTTACTGTTTTGTTTTTAAAGAAGTCTAGTCAGACTTATGCAAAAAGGACTTTAGGAAGTCTCAGGGAATACCTGAGAGGTCCTTGGGTGGGTTTACCATCCCCCTCTGTCCATCTTGATACTTATCAAGACCTCTGTAAAAGGTGTGGCGTGCCTGTGGCTTCCAGTTAGAGACCATCTTTTGCGTTGCTATAGATAAGGAGACTGAGCCCCAGTAAGGTTAAACAACTTGCCTAAAGTTGCAAAAGTAGTGTGAGAATCAGAATAGTAACTTTGAAATCATGTTGTTTTCACTTCTCCATCCGTTTCTTCCTCATCTCTCTTCTTCACTTCAATCCCGATAAAGTGAACACTGATGATATGTCTCTGAAACTGCTTTTGCTCAAGTGACTGGTGGTCTTACTTTGGCAAATCCAAAGGAGAGTTTTCAGTCCTGTTCTTGCTTGATTTCTCTACAGTAGTTAACTGTCGACCAGTTCCTTCAAAAGCATTTTCTTCCTTTGGCTTCTGTGATGCTACACTCTCCTGGTTTTCTCCTTCCTTTCAGACTCACTGTCTCATCTCCTTTCTAGCTCATCTTTCTCTGTCTGTCCATTAAATAGTTCTGTTCCCTGAAGTTTCGTTTTATCTTTTCACGCTCTGTCTTGTCTCCAGATGATCTTATTTGCTCTCATGAAGTTAGTTACCTTTTATAGGCTAATGACTCCTAAACTGATATTTCGATCCCAGATTCTGTTTTTGAACCTTGTATCCAGCCAGCTGCCTGCTCAGTATCTCTACTTCCGTGTCCTACTGGGTCCACTAGTCAACAGTTATGTTGTTCAGCAATCTTTGGTTGCAAATTCGTGTTGAACAGACATTACGTTTGAACTTGCTTAGGCCCAAATGGAGAATTCATTGGATTGTGCGACTAAGTCCTGGGTGCCTGGATTCAGGGACTCTAGTGCATTGGATCGATCACTTGTCCTGGCTTCTCTTGGTATATTGGCTTTATTCTAGTCAGGTATCCTGGCCTTTTCAGTGTGACTGCTGGCAGCTTTTAGGCTCCTATCTTAGAGCATCATACCAGGAGAGGAAAAGACCTCTTCTCTTCAGTTCCATTTCAAAAATATCTGGGAGGAATGTTTTCGGCAACACTAATCTCCTTTGTGTGTCTATGGATTTTGCTTATTATGAATATTTCATGTAAATGAAATCACACCTATTTGTGACCTTTTGTGCCTGGCTTCTTTCACTTAGCATAATACTTGCAAGATTCATCCTTGTTGTGGCATGTATCCGTATTTCATATCTTTTCACGGCTCAATAATATTCCATTTTGTGGATATACCACATTTTGCTTATCCATTCATCAACTGAAGGGCACTTGGGTTGTTTTCCCTTTTTGGCTACTATGAGTAATGCTACTATGAACATTTGTGTATGCCAGACACAAAAGGTCACATACATATGTGATTTCATTTATACGAAATATTCAGAATAGGCAAAATCCACAGACACAGAAAGCAGATTGGTGTTGCCAGGGGCTAGGGGGAAAGGGGAATGGGGAACAGCTGTTTAATGCATATGGGGTTTCCTCTGGGGGTAATGAAATGTTCTGGACTTAGACCGTGGTGATGGTTGCACAACATTGTGAATATACTGAAAGCCCTTGACTTGTATGGTTTAAAATGGTTAAAGTGGTGAATTAAAGAGAAAAAGAGGAGAGGGGACAGGGAAAATGAACTGAGAAATCTTCCCTGTCCATCTCGAGCTGAAACTGTCTCCGCTTAAATTCAGCTTCTCTTGTGACCCTCAAATTTGTTTCTCTTCCTGTATCCCCGGCATAGAGACTACTGCAGCCATGCATCTAGTTGCCCAGGTCAGAAAACCATGCTGTCCTTGATTTCTCCTGCTTTCTCATCTCCTACAGCTAAACAATCACGAAGTGGTATATATTCTCCTCTCCTCAACCTAAATATATTCTCCTCATCCTAAATATATCTCAACCCATCCTTTCCTGCATCACATTATTGTTAGCATTACCAGTAATTTATTGAAAGTTTCCTATGTACCAGTCACTGGGCAAAGTGCTTTAATTCAGGCCACTCTTGTTTTCCACACAGATTTCACACTTGTCCCCTAACTGCAAATAGGTCCTCATTTTCAGCTTATTCTATTCTGTTCTGTTCTGTTCTATTCTATTCTATTCTATTCTATCCTTTTCTATTTTTCTTACCTATAGAATGATATTTCCAAATTGTTAGTCTGCTTATGTGACTCCCATTCTTAAAATCTTTTGTTAGTTTACCAAGAGTCAAACTCCTTAATAAAGTTTCCAAGGCCTTCTTTTTTTTTTTGGTGAAGAAGATTGGCTCTGAGCTAACATCTGTGCCAATCTTCCTCTATTGTATGTGGGATCCCATCACAGCATGGCTTGATGGGCAGTGTGTAGGTCCTTGCCCGGGATCTGAACCCATGAACCCGGGGCCGCCAAAGTGGAGCACATGCACTTAACCACTATGCCACGAGGCCGGCCCCTTAAGGCCTCATTTTTTTTATTTGCCATCTTTTTAGCTCTCAGGTTTCACTTCTCCCCATTCTCTCCGGCTCCTCTCTTCAGGCATCCTGAATCACTCACCATTTGTCAAAGGCTCGTGCTTTTGTGCATGATGCTCCTTCTGCCTGAGACATTCCTCCTGTTGACTCCCTCTTCACCTGGGTCTTTCCTGTTGAAACTCACGTCTCAGTTGAGCTGGCACATCCTTGACCCTCTAAGACCAGGTTAGAAAGCCCTCTTATGGGCTCCCACAGAACCTCATACTTAATCCTATTGTTGCACTTACTGCACTCTGTTGCAGAGGCCAGCTCAATCAACTGCAAGCTCCTTGGGACTTGTATCCTTTCCCAGCGCAACATGGGCTCACATAAATTCTGATTGAATGTGTCATCAAGCTGTAACTTAACCTCTAGGAAGCTGACCCTGACACTGTGTGTGAGAGGAGGATATTATCAGAGTAAGGGATCAGCGCAGAGCTTTATCACCCTGGTGTGCATCCACGTTTTAGAAGGAACAAAGATGAGTGTTTATGGATAGGTCTCCCAATGCCTATCGTGACTCATGCCACTAATAAGAATCCTACAGAAAGTGGATGAAGATTAATGATAATGCTGAAAGTTTTATTTAAAAGAATGGCTTGAGAATCCTTGCCCACTGATTATAGTCTAGGCCTTTTTATAGCCTACCTTTAGTTTTTCAAAAGAAGCCGTTTCAAAAATACTGCTTCCTCCTCCTCTTCATCACTAATAGCTCCACATCACACATCTCTATTATTTCCCCTTCACTGAAAGTTAGTCAGTCTAAAGGCATCCATTTCATGGACAATTATTACATATTATACTGATGCAGAGCACATTTAATGACAAGAAATAAAAAGGATTGACTGTTACTGCAGACTTGTCACATTTGATAGTCTAGAGAATTTTATTTCCCTGTTGTGTAAAGAAGACAGTGTAATGTCTGAAATGTGAGCCACCACACTCATTATATACCCAATTCTTCCAACCATTAGCTTCCTCTGTTGACTTTTGAGGGCACATCAAGGTATAGAAGAGGTTTCTTGAGAAAAAAAAAAAAAAACCCTCCAGCTATTTATTTTTACTTTGGTAATAGAAACAACAAACCCTCTAACTGTAATAGATAATGAGGAAAATTCTCTGGCAGGAAAAAAGAAACTTATGTTGAATGTTCATGCCTGCTTATCTTAACCCCTTCCATACACCATCCATTGAAGGGAGATGAGGCATTGACACTTCTGCTCCTGGCTTCCTGTAGCCCAAGGAGGCTGAGGAAGAGAGAGAGTAGAAGAGCTTCTATTTCAGTAGAAAGCAGCAGCTTCCGCCTTGTCCTAGGAAGGTGCACTTGCTAAGATTATCACTGGTATTTCGCTTGTCCTGGTGATCTTCGGTCAGTACAGTCAGAAGTGCTGGCCCAGCTTCTAGTAATGAAAGAGAGGCAGCTCTAGCTGATGGTGCTGGCCAATGGCCAGGCAGGTGTATCTTCAGCTACAGAGAATAAGAATTCTTGGGCTCCTTCCTGAGGAAGAGTGTGGTAGAGTGGAAAGATGACAGGCTTCAGAGACTGCCAGACCTGGCCTTGCTTTGCATCTCTCAGTTCCTTCCTGTGTAACGGTTATCAGAAATTCCTGAGTCTCAATTTCATCACCCTTAAAATGGGCTCAATAATTTCTGCCATGAAGTTTTATTGAGAGGAACAAATAATAATAAAAATAACTAGCTAAAATATATTGAGATCTTGCCCTAGGACATTTCTGTGCTGGGTCTTTTATGAACGCATGTGATATAAACAAATGCAATAGCCTTTCATCCTTCTGACCAGTTTTGACGTTGTCTGTTGTTATCTCCATGTTACAAGTGAAGAGACAGGTTTAGAGGGGTTCCGTAACTTACTTTACATCAAACAGCTAGTAAGAGCCAGAACCTGGGGGAACCCAGGTCCATATGTCCCAAAGTTGTGGCCGTAACATTGACACTTCTTCTCAAGCTTAAGGTCTGTACTAACACCTTTAATGGGTCAGAGGTGGGGGGAGAGGATTCTCAGATCCCTATTATGCATACAAATTATTTTTGTTAGATGTTGCTAAATTTCCGTAAGCTGAAAATGAAGTATATGTTTGATAGTATCTGAGAGAGATTGCTGCTTTAGTCTTTCCCACGTGAATATGTGCCGATTACTAAAGGTCTGAGAGCTTTGAGATCAGCATAACCCTTCTACCACGTGCTCTGTGATATTCAATTCTCCCTCCACTTTTCTCCACGTGAGCTGCCACAAAGCTTTTTGCCTGGCAGCTCTTGATGTCATTTGGCTAAAAAGCAGGATTTCTATATTAAGTTCACTTTTGTTGATTTTACGTTAGCCCTTGATACAGAGCAATTTGGTACTGACACGTTCATAAAAACAAGTGCTAAGGCAGGTGCTTTACAAATGGTCTCAGATTTTAGTGATGGACAGACCTCTTAAAGAAAAAACAGTGTTTCTTGGCCCTATTAGGTTAAAAGGTTGTTATCCCTATCATTGAAAATATGCTTTTATTACTATTAGTTTAATGGAGGCACAAAATTTAAATATTCTGCTAGGAATTCTGATGCTGTCAAGAATACAATTGATCAAGGATGTGGATAAAAGTGAACCCTTGTACACTGTTGGTGGGAATGTAAACTGGTTCAGCCACTATGGAAAACAGTATGGAGGTTCCTCAAAAAATTAAAAAAGAACTACCATACCATCTAGCAATTCAGCATCTGGGTATATCTCCAAAGGAAATGAAATCACTATCTTGAAGAGGTATCTGCACCCACGTGTTCACTGAGGCATTATTCACAATAGCCAAGACATGGAAACAACCTAAGTGTCTGCCAATGGATGAATTTATAAAGAAAATGTGGTATATACGTACAATAGAATATAATTCAGCCTTAAAAAAGAAGAGAATCCTGCCATTTGTGACAACATGGATGAACTTTGAGGGCATTATGCTAAGTGAAATACATCAGACAGAGAATGACAAATACTGTATGATCTCACCTATATGTGAAATCTAAAAAATCCTAACCCACAGAAACAGAGTAGGTGGGTGGTTGCCAGAGGCTCAGGGGTGGGGGAAATGGGAGATGTTAGTCAAAGGGTTACAAAGTTCCAGTTATGAGATGAAGAAATTCTGGATGTCTAATGTACAACATGATGACTATAGTTAACAATATCGTACTGTGTACTTGAAAGTTGCTAGGAGAGTAGAACTTAAATCTTCTCGCCGCACACAAAAAATGGTAACTGTGTGAGGTGATGGATGTGTTAACTAACTTTATTGTGGTAACCATTTCACAACATATATGTATTTCAAATCATCACATTGTATACCTTAAACTTACAGAATATTACTTGCCACTTATGTCTCAGTAAAGCCGGGAGAAGAAAAAAGAATCCAGCTGAGGACTCCCAGTGGTCCGTGGACTCTATATTGGGAAGCATTGATGTCTACAACATTGCCTCGGCAGTGAAAGTGCATAGTGAGTGTTGGCTCCAGCAAGTGTTGTGAAATAATTAAATGTTTATCGCATTATGTTTTAAAGTAAATCTTTTGAAAAGGAAATGTATGGTTCAAAATTTTTAAAATATAAAAAGGCATTTGATATTTAAATAAACAGATGTATACATTATGTAAAACTTGGTTAATATTTTTACTATTTTTTTATCTCTCTGCCAATCAAAACTGAATGATCTTAGAATGGTATGTAGAATATATGGATAACAATCATCTTGTATTTCTTGTGACAGTTGACTTCAAACGCCAGTGAGGCAAATTTTTAGAAGCACGGATAAATAAAACCAGCGTAATATACACCTCTGTATACCTACATGGATTCTCCCTTGATAACAGAGACTGAGTTTTGGATAGAAGACCCTCAATATTGATGAGAAAACATATGATGTGTTGGAAGGAATGGATCTTGAGCAAGTCACTGGCATGTCGCTTGCTGCATAGCATAACATTTCAAGATATTGAATCCAGGAATTAGATTTGTGTGACTGAGAAGGCTTCTGAGAGAACAGATGTGAAATGCTAAGCCAAATGAGTGTGTGAGTTTTTCACATCTGTCCCTTTAATTTTCTGTATTTTTGCTTCATTATCTGCATCGTTGGAATGTTGTATCTGTCATATGCCAACAGATGGCAATATTATAAGATCATTTTTTTAAGACGGTTAAAATGAACGACATTCTCTGCTGCTCCCAGATTAGTCAGATGGAAGAAACAAGACCTTTATCGGTTGTCTCTTTGGTCTGACAAAATCTTGCTTTTCTCAATTTTTCATAAAATATTAGCAATGTTTTTTCACTTAATTGTTGCCTCTTCTTGACTAGTTTTCTTTTTTCCTTTGCTTAACTTTTAACTTCTTATCTAAATCTACCTCTGCTCTATTCCATGTACAAATCTTCATATATCTGCTAATAATCAAAGCAAAGTACATCACTATTGGTATAACAATTATTAACTAAGTAGCACTAGGCATATAAGATATTTAATTCAAATGGAATTTCTTTGTTTTTTTTGAGAACAAAATGTAAACAAACCACACTTATGTTGTCTCCTTTTTTTAAGCCAATTTTTAAATTAGCAGAAGTGTTTTTATTTTGGAAACGTGTTTGTTTAAAATTTGTAAACACCTCAAAAAAGTAAACATATTTTGGATACTAAGCTTCTCTTCTTACTAGGTTAAGAACCCTGTAAAATCTGGCCCCTGAGATAGAGCCTCTAAAGATGCTTAAGGAGCTCTGAGTTCTGGTTGTTTGGGAGCACTTTGAGCAAAGGGCTTAAAATGGGAAGCAAATGGGGTTGAAGGCGTTGAAACTGTGTTGTTGGCGGGAGGAGCATTCTCCTCCTGCATCAGCTTTAACCAGACTCAAGCCCTATGATCCCATAACTCCTCTTTATTTGTCACTTTCAAGGTCCCTTTCCTTCTGCCCAGCTACCCCCTGGGCCCTGGGAGTATCTCATCTGATATCTCTCTCTAGGGGATGTAATCCATGTCTATCTACAGATTTCAGACACCAACCAAACATCAGAGTTCAAAATATATCCCCGGGCCTGATGCCTCTTGGAAGGCCATTCCTACATTTCAGCTGCCTCCTGAACTCCTGGTGCCTGACAGATTCACCCTCTGACACCTCAAATGCAATAAGCCCAAGAGAGTTATTTCCCTCAGGAACCAGTTCTCATTTCACGTAATCCATTTCCCACAGTGTGCGGGCTAACAAACTTTTCCAAAGTGAGATCCTTAATATCTGAGTCCTGGGGAAATACTCCACAAGAAAAGGTTTGAGAAATTCTGGATATTTGTTATCCCTTTGGAGATTCACAGTACTTATTAATGTAGTAAAAACTCAGAAGAGACTTGCAGAACAGAATAGTTTTAACTCAATTTAACCCAGCATTTACTTGCTTATTTGAACATGGAATCCCTTTTCTTAATGTAACCCCTATTGACATCCTGTAAAACTAGTGTCTGGTGGAAATCTTGAGAAACACAGCGTAGGAGCCATCTTTGATTTTTCCTTTCCTCCTTCTCTGCCGCTTTAAAGATTGAGGTATAATATGCATAGAGTATAGCACACAAATATTAAACATACAGGTTGATGTTACATGTAAGCATACCTGTGTAACTACCACCCAGATCAAAATATAGACCATACTCTGATTCTACTTATATGAAATTTAAAAATAGGCAAAACTAATCTATGGTGATGAAAGTTAGAATAATGTTTACCTTTGGGTGTGGGCATTAGAGAGCGGATGGGGACTCAAGATACAGCCTGAGAAAGGGTCTTCAAGAAAGTTATGGGGTCCTGGAAATATTCTTTGCCCTCCTCGTGTGTGCTCTCACTCGCAGAATCTTTATGATCCTGTGGTCTGAGTGGCCCTCATTGCCTTCTTGCTTTCTGTTCCCACTGAGCACCCTTCCTCCCCTCTGGGGCAGCAGCCCTGCTGTTCCTGGGTCACCTTCCTGCACTGCTGATGCTGCTCATCTCTCTGCCATCAGGGATAATGTCACTTGCCACTAAAGTTGAGCTCAGAACCTCTTGTTTTGCATCCACCACACTCTGTGTTTTCTCCGTTTACTAACTTATTATGCTGTGCTGCAGCAGCCTGATTCCACATCTGCCTCCCCACTGCTCTGTCATTTCCCTGAGGGCAGACGTTTTGATCACTGCTGTAGCTCAAGTACATGGATGAAATATTTTTAAAAATCAATCCAAAGCATTCTAATAAATCTTCCTGCTTCCTGTCTCATCTCAACTTCTTGTCCACGCTGAGATCCAAGTCCTTTCTAAAACTCAGATCTTCTTATGTTTATTACTCTTCCTATCAGTAATCTTTGGTGGTTCCCCTGAGCTTTCAGAATGGAGGCTGGCACTCTTCAGCTGGCATTCAAGGCTTATGAGAGCTGGCTCCACTCTACCCCACCACTGTGTTCCCACCGCTCTCTCTCCACCACCCTCTGTTCAGGGACCAGGGCCCCTCACCATCTTCAAACACATCAGGAACCTTTATGCTTCCAGACTTGTGTCTACGCTTTTTCTTCTGCTTTACATGCCTCCACTTAGGTTCTTCAAGGCCCAGTTCAAACATCCCTTCATCCTACAAATATATTTTACTTTCTACTAGTTTCCAACGACTGTTACATGCACTGAGATACAGAGTTGAGCAAGATATAGAAGATCCCCACTCTCATGGAGCCCACACTTTAGAACAATGGAAGCAAGAGTAATAGTTAAATGCGCAAGAAAACTAATGATTTCTGAAAAATGTTATGATGCAAGTGATTTTATTCATTAAAGACTGATTTTTGTAGAGCATTCTTTAAAATAGTGTGATCATTGGCGGTTGTTTTAACTGAAAGCATCTTCTTGGCTTATTGAGCTTTTCAATGAGATTCTAGGAGCTCCCATATCAGTATCCTCTGTCTTTTACATGTTGATTCTTTCAATGGTTTAAAAAATATCCCACAGAAATTTTCTTAACAAAACTTTTATGAACTCTTAAGTATGGGAAAGCACAAATAAATCAGACTTCAGGTAAAAGAGGTTAGCTATACTTAATACTGCTATACAGAATTTTAGGATTGTCAATCATCCACCTTGAAGCAGGAAATCAAAGAAGTAGTGTGATATAGCAGACAGAGCAGTAGGTCAAGAATCTTTGGTCTGATTTTTATTCTGAACTCTTCTATTAGCTGACTGTGTGACCTTGGGTAATTCACTTACTTCATTGTGCTCATCTGCAAAAGAAATATTTCAAGTTGAAAATGGCTAAATTCTTTCCCAGTGTTCAAATTTTGTGATCAACTGCAGCAAGCAGGAATACATAGAACTATATCTTGCTTAAAGGAAACCTTATTTATGAAATTTTGGCTGTATTTATAAAAACAGTTAAGGTTCCCAATTTCTTTGACCTACTGTTTTTCTAGTGTTATTGCACGAATATTCTCAACACTGCTGACTCCAACAACAAATTCTTAGACCTCATCTTATGTGACTCATCAGTAGCATTTGATCAGATGATCATTTCCTCCTCCTTGTGGAATCCTTTGTCATATAATCTCTTTGTTCCCCTTCTACAGCACTGACTACTTTCTGTCTCCTTGCCTCTTCCTCTTTATCTTCTTTGCTTCTAAACAGTGGTGTGTCCAGGGCCAAACTCCAGTTTTCTTGTATCTACATTCATTCTAATCATCTTGTATTAGTTATCTAGTGCTGTGTAACAAATTATCCCCATATTAACAGCTTAAAACAATACACATCTATTACCTTACAGTTTCTCTGGGTCATGAATCTGGGCACAGCATAGCTGGGTCCTCTAACTTAGGATTTCTCACAAGGCTGCAATAAAGGTGTCAGTGGAGATTAGGGTCTCATCTGAAGGCCAGACTGGGGAAGGATGTGTATCCAAGCTCACATGGTTGTCAGCAGGATTCCTTCCTTCAGACTGTTAGAATCAGGGCCTCAATTCCTACCTGGCTGTTGGCTGGAGGTCACCCTGGGCTTTTTGCCACGTGACCCTCTCTAACATAGAAGATTACTTTATCCTCCTTTAAATAAGATATACTTCTACCTATTCTTGCTTGCTATAAGTTAATCATAAAACTAAGGATGTTTAATAGGCATCTCAAATTTAACCTAAAACTGAATTCCTAATTTTCAACCCACTCCCCTGACCCCATATATGCTCTTCCTGCAGTTTTTGCCATCTCAGTAAATAATAACTGCATTTTTATAGTTTCACATGCCAAAAAAGTTGCAGCCATCTATGACTTCTCTCTCTCTCTTTCAAACACCACATTAATCCATCAGCAAATTCTATTGACTCTACCTTCAAAAGACTTTATATCCAGAACTCAACCATCCTTTGCTATCTCCCCTACTACCATCCTGGTCCAGCCCACCAATATCTCTTGCCTAGATTATTGTAATAAATCCCCAAGTTATTTACCTATTTCTGCCATTGCTACTCTTCAGTCTATATCAACATAGCAGCCGGATTGATCCTGTTGAAATATAAGTCAAATCATGTCATCCTTCTGTTCTGAATTTCTCAGTGGTTCTTTATTTCACTCAGCAGAAGAGCTAGCATTCTTATAACTGTCTGTAAGGCTCTACATGAGCTGGCCCTCTGTTTCCGTCTCTCCCTCCTATGCCTCTCACCATTTTTGCTCCAGCCACATTGGCCTTATTGCTGCTCCTTGAACACACTAGGCATGCATTTTAAAATGTACTCTGGATTTGTTTTAATTAGGTACGGTAAGACATGCAGACATGGAAAAGACTGTCACGAAGACAGAAGTTTTTACTCACAGTGCCCTAGAAGCAGGAGGCATGTCATGCCATGCAGGACTAAATGAGGAAGTGCCAGGGCCAGTCAAGAGGCAGAAGGAGTGAGGGAAAAGCATGCGCAAAAGCCTTTATTGTGGTTTCTGCAGGGAAAGACAAGACAAGGAAGGGTAAGTAGGTTTAGGATTGGCTAGTGTGAAAATGTCAGTGGCCCCTGGTGTATAGGGATTCTCTCTAGTTGTCTGATACCTGTTACTGGGTGATTGGAACAGGGAACTATTGGCCCTGAGTGTAAAAGCCCATTAAAGGAGGTGGCTGGGGCCATGGGCTTTGGATTGGCTGGTTTGCATCTGGAAGACATGCCTCTGGGCTGAGTTGTTTGCTACCTCTAGGAATTAGCTAATCCTGTGAGGGTCAGTCTTTCCAGGATCAGCAAAGCCCTCGATGCCAGAGCATCAAGAATACAGAAAATAAGAAAATATGGTTAATACAGCATGCTCCTGATATACATACAATTGCATTTCTTGTTCTCTCTGGGGAGATGGTCATTTCCACAGGTATTGGCATAGATTGCTTCCTCATAGAGTCTTTACTCAATATTACCCTATTGTACAGGCCTTCCCTGACCTCCACTCCGTGTAATCTGGCTCTCCCTCACCATGGCTCCATCATCTCCTTTCTCCTCTCTTGCTTTTTGCTTTTCTGTTCTCTTTAGCTCTTGTCACTTTTGACATATGTTTACTTATTTATTGTCTGTCTCCCCCAATTAGAATGTAAACTTTGTAAATATATAGACTTTATCTGATATATATATATGTAAACTTCATGAGTATAGAGACTTTATCCGATATCAGACTTTATCTGATATATATATATCTATCTAGATGGAAAGAGACAGAGATTTAGTCTTATATATTTATTATACACACACACACACATATATCCACCCTCAGTACCTGAAAAAATGAATAAATGAAATACTTAATTTAGATACTAATTGCTTTTTCTTTTGAACAAATGGGTCAGTAATAATGTTACACTAGGCAGCATGACATGGCCATTAAAATGTTTTAATTCACATGGCATATCCAGCAAGACAAAGCAGCTGACACTTTCCCCCACATATCACACTCCCATAAACACATGTATGTAAGAGAGGTAAGCCCAGCTCCCGAGAGAACGACATTTGGGGAGATGAACCAGTGGGGAGCTTCCACTGCTCTGAAGGTGAGCAGAGAGAGGGGACATCTGTAGAAGGAACAAGGCTCCATCAGAGTTGAAGACTTGGTTGTCCCGTGCTTTCTGTTTGGATAATGCCCTGAAGCCCCTTCTGTGTTCCCTAGAGAGAACCCTTAGCAGAAATTTAGCTCAATCAATCACATTATGGTCAGACAGGGACCAATAACATTATATCTATCATCACACATATATGTCCCCAGAGGATGACTATGTGTGACCTGAGAGTATCCTGCTCTCCAACCAGAAATGGGAGACTAGAAGAGGTGAATGGTCATCCCTTTTCCTTTTTGTTTATTGGACATGAAGTAACCCTCTTTTTCTTTAATAAGAAGTGGAGTTAAGAATGCTCAGTTTGGTTAGTACAAGGAGTTGGGTGATAGATGATTAAAGTAGTGTATTTTTAATTACTCTGGCTCATCCAGATGTCATTGCATAATAAAATGTGTGCAGCTTTAGGCCATAAATCTGTCCCTTGGAAATTGTGTGTAGAAATCAGATTCCAAGTACGTTAAGAATTATATAGAAAAAACACCTAACACTTTAATAGTATTTTACATCCTGGAAAATTTCCAAGCATTCTTACATGTGTGACTTCATTCATTTATCCAACATATATTTATTGATTACCGACTGTATGTTAGGCTCTGTGCCAGGCACCATGGATAAAATGATGAACGAGAAAGACAAGTATGAGGCTTATCATCTAGGAAGGGAGATGATAAAAGATACCACCAATAGACAAGAGTGATGACCTAGTAATACAACGGTTGACGAGAAGTGGAGTTTGAATCTCAGTATAAGAGCAATGAAAGGAAGTCATTGAAATGTTTTCAGTAAGAAAGTGACATGATCTAATTTGTGACTCTTCATCCTCTTTCCAGACAAGTGTTCTCTCATACAATACGTTTGTTTTTATGTTTAGTTTTTTATTTCTTTTCTTTTCATAATTATTTAGTTAGATTATGGCCACCACAGCAAAAACAGTTGCTAGATTTAACAAAAATCAATATTCACCAATTTACACTTTCTACTCTCCCCATAGCAGCAAAAGAATCTTTGTGTAAGAGCTACATCTGAGTTTGAATCCTAACTCCAGCGCTAATAATTTGTAAAAATTTGAAAAATTTATGCATCTTTTCTATCTCTCTGTTTCCTCATCTGTAAAATAAAAAGAGTTGTATCAGAACACCTACAAACTATCTTTCAGCTTGTGAGTTTTGCAGTCTTTCTCCAGGAGGCACTGGGACACTCCACACATATTTATATTCTTTATAAATATGTAGATATCTGCTTAAGACGGCATCCATTTTTACCTGATAGTCTCTATTATCGGGTCATGCCACTCATATGAATTTATCTGCTGACAGACACACCTGCATATGCTTACCTCCAAAGGACAACATATTCCTGTGCTCATCTATGTGATTAGAGGCATAAAAGACTGAGAAGATGTAAAAAAGCTGTTCCATTCTGTAACATGATCAAGTTTTATGACATCAGCAGAATTGGCTGTTGGCCAAGTCTTATAATTAATTTGCTTGTTGGTAATCCAGAGGCATACAACAACTTGTATTATTAAATGGTGTCACGTTAGGTTTAACGGCTGTGAGAGTGGGGTTACCTCTAAGATCAAGCCTTGAATCTTTGACACCCACAGTCACCACCAGGGTCTGACTTGAGGGGAACCTAATCTCCTGCCACTTTGGCTTCGTGTTGGCTAGACCATAAGGTATAGCACCTATTACTTTCCCCTTGGCGTGTGGTCCTTCAGATAGTTCAGGTTTTGATATGCTGTCTGCTTCCTTCCTGTCTCTCCCCCAATAGATGTGGACCAATTCGGCTTGATCATAAATCCATTTTCCTTTTAAAAACATTTTTGCAAAAGGTTCTTATGCATGGTTAAAGCTGAAAATTGGCACTTGGGCACAGCAGGGGACACATTTGCTGCTTTGAATTTAGGTTTTCATTTTATCCGGTAACACACTCCCCCTCTCTCCTCCAAAGCAGCTTGGAGGATGTTCCCTAGAGTCTGTGTTTATTGCAAAAATATAGCGCCCTGGGCCAGATTTTAATTCTATTAACTCTGCTATGCAATGGATGTTCAAAAAAGAAACGTTGATTAAGTTTATATATAAAAGCTAGAAATGTGGAGTCAAATATTTTCTAAGATATAATTGCTTCTGTAGATGTCATTTCTCTAGGGCTTTAACTATTAATTTAGATCCAAGGCCTACTTCTTATTTTCCATTTGCCCATGTGGTTTGTTTATAAACAGTTTGTTTATGGAAGCTAAATGTCCTGTTTTTAAATAAGATCGTGGTATTATTACCGCTTATGGCAATCTCCAGCCTAATTTAATAATTCGCCTGGTACAGTTTCTCTAATTGAATTGTGTGAGTTATAGACAGTGAAGAGGGATTCAAAGCTACCTGTTGTCCCAGAGCCCTGCTCCTTCCCTCTGAGCAGGAGGCTGAAGTTTACAGAGGGATTGCTTGGTAAACAAGAATTTAAAGAAACACACGCTGAGACCAATGGAGACTGTTGAAAGCTTGGATAATGTAATAATGTCACCCATAGCTTTGGGTGTACAAACTGCAGATTTATGCAAGTAATTAATAGTGTCTTGCCAAGAGAGTTGGTAGGCTTTTCAAAAGGAATCTTTCTTTGTGTCTTTTGATATTTAAAGAGCTGTAATTACAATGGCAGAGCTTTGAATTCTCTTTTTTCCCCGTCCTCTTATACACATTAATTTATGGACCAATCCAGTATTACAGACAAGCTAATGAAAGAACCACATACTCCCTTTATAATTTTTTTTACAGTTTCACTTGTGTGGATGAATGTAAAGTAGTTAATGCTATAAATAAGTATAATGATGTATCTCTTCTCTCAATTGCCAGTTGTTGATGCTGTAGTCTCACACAATAGAAGAAAAGATTAAATTTGAATCTCTACCCATCTCGTTTTCTTCTTCTCTCTTGTGTACCAGTTAAGAAATTCAAATGTTTCTGCCATTATGAGGTGTTTAAAAAAAAAGACTCAAACTGGATTTTTTCCTCTTTTCTTTATTTTTAGTGTTAGGGAAGACTCAGAAAAAAAATTACATAACTTCTGCAGTCAGCTAAGGCTTTGCCAGTTTCAAGATTTAGCTCCTCAGTAATAATTTGGTCCTTTTATTTAGGATAACTTTATTGAGGCATAATTGACAAAATAAAACTTGTGTATCTTTAAGGTGTACAAGGTGATGGTTTGATATCCGTATACATTGTGAAATGATTACCACATCAAGTTAATTAACACATCCATCACCTCACATAGTTACCCTTCTTTTGATGTGTATGTGGTGAGAACACCCATACCCCAGCCCCTGGTATTTACCATTCTACTCTCTGCTTCTGTGAGTTCAACTTTTTTAGATTCCACATATAAGAGAGATCATGCAGCAATTATCTTTCTCTGTCTGCCTTATTTCACTTAGCATAATAATCTCTTTCACTCCAGTCTACCTTGGGAAGAAGCCGCCTGTAATGGGAGCATGCAGATCCCTGGTCTTCAGTATGCCGTACCATGTGGGGTACATTAACAGCAAACCTTCAGATGTTCATAAAAAGAGTTGAGCTTCTTATGGGCGTAACTTGACCAGAAAACATAAATGTATTATCTGAGGTTTTTGAATGTCCCTTTTAAGAGTTTGAAACAATGTTTACTTTTCCTACCATTGAGCCATTTTTGTATGTTACTTAATTAAAGGTATAAAGCTCATTAGGACATTTTACCTAAACAGCCTTTGGAGTACAAGGTTAAGGTCAGAGCTCATGGCATTCAAATAACTGGGGACCAAAATATGAGCCACAGTCATATTATATTTATAGAAACACTAAAGCCATGACACTTCAAATCCTGTCTCCATGAAGCGATTCATATGAATTTTCCAAACGAAATACACATTGTGCTGTACTCAGTTCTTGGGACTTAATTACATGTTTCGTAACGCCAGCATCATGCATGCTAATTCTCTTCATCTATCTATTGTATGTATTTCCTCCATGAACTTAGACATTGAAGGGGTCTCTGCATCATCTAATCCAAATTTTGTTTATTTCTCTGATGATAAGACTGAGTTCCAGAAAAAGGAAGCCGCATGCTAGGGTCCAACAGATAGCTAATGGCAGAGCCAGGATTTAGGTCTCTATTGTTCAGACAGCACGTCCTTCTGTCATCTAATCATTCGTTTTAATGACGTCTGTCAGTTCAGCATGGTCAGAGTGGAAACAGTCACTTTGCTGATTTCTCAGTTTGTTGATCCTTTTAAAGTGTAATTTCCTTGAGGGCAAAGGTCTTGTATAAGCAAATTAAGCAAATTTAATTTGCTTCTTATGGTACCTGAGGAACTTCATAAAAAATACTGAGAGTGTATAATGTACACTGCACTCCAGCAGCAACGCAGCATGATTTTTTAAAACCAACTTTGAGTACCATAATCTTGACACTGCAAATGTTTTGGCGAATCATCTGGTTCAGCTTAACAATTCCAGAAGGGAGTCATTAAATCTGAACCATATTAACGACAACGAGAAGACTTTTTGAGAAAAATAGAACCCACACAATAGATACAATTTAATAAATATTTGATTTAAGCATAAATTTGTAGACAATAAATTACAAATAATACATAGTGGATAGGCTAAGGGCATTAGCTCTGTCTTGGTTCTATCAAGACCATGTGTTCTGCTGTCTTTTGGGATGTTGTTTACTGATCAGTTATGGTACTTCAAATTTATGTTAATTGGCTTTGGAAAGTTCCTCCTCTATATGAAAACTTTTCTACTGATTGTAAAGACTTGCCAGATACTTTATCTACATTTGTTTAAGGTTCAAACTCTAAGTACTGCATGATTATTAACTACATTTCTGTACTAATAGTCACTGCTATTTCTAATCTGCTGCTCCACAGATCAACATGGGAGGAAGAAGATGGATTATGATCCAGTTCTCCCCCTTTGTGGGGAGGTGGGGGTGCATGCTGTTAAAGAAAAAAAATTACTCGTGACACTTGGTAAAGGCAGTAAGGAAGACTATTCAAAGGGGACTACTACAGTGGGATTTTGCGATAGGGGAGAGCGATCAGGCTCAACTCCAAATACAGTAAGGAAAAGTGGGAATTGATAGCCAAGGAGCAGAGTGGGGGTCAGTGGATGGAAAATTACCAAGAGGAAACATCAGGAGTAAGGGGGGATTCTGGCTAAACTCACCTAATAGGATTCTTGCTGAAAGCAGGTCAACGTCATCAGATATTACCTAGGGGATGGTGGAGAATGAGGAATCTGATTAGATATCAAGGATGATCAGATATGGAGGATGGGAGATGGTGGTGGTTCTGCTGAAACTGACTTAGCAGAATTCTTGCTAAAATCAGACAATTCGGAGACAAAAACAAGAGGTCCAAAAATTGTGACCTAGTTGAAGGAGAGCTCAGAAGAGGCTGACTAGAGTTTGGCCAAGGAGAGAATCTTTGTCAATGCCCGAGAAGAGAGAAGACAGGTGATGACATATAATATCCTGGTAAGAATGCTAATAAACAACCTAATTAATGGTGTTTTATAGGAGGGGGGTCCTTATCTATGGAGCATTTTAGCGAGATGTCTCTGATTTAGAATGCTGATGGCAAAGAAACCTAGGATCCATGGATTTACGGAACATGGCTTCTTAGGAAATGTCACAGATCTACCTTTCTGGATATTATTCAGAGATAATATCCTGGAATGCTCCCTTCCAGGAGAGAAAAGCATACTTTACCTGGAGAACTCACTCATGGCTCTGAGCCAGAAGGTGAAAATGATGTAAAAAGTAAGGACCTGGAGAGCTGTACTTGAGATATCGGACCTCGCCTTGCTGTGTCTGTGCGTCTTAGCTGCTTGTATCCCTGAAATTATTAGTAAATCTTGATACTGGATAAGTTCCTTGATTCATGTGAGTGACTTGGCCACCTGATCCTTCGGGTTAGCTCATCTACGATACAGGAAAACAAGGTTTGCTTTCCCTCAGTGTTCTTTCTCAGTGAAGCCCACTTGTAGTAGAGACACCAGGGTTTTTTCCCTGGATCATTACTCCCTAGGCCCTGTGGTGGAGAAGACCGGTCTATGTGACTCTCTTCTTTTTTAAGTGGGAGAAGAGACCAGCTTCTAGATTGAACATTACCTGGAAAGTTCTCTTCAGTTCTGAAGAAAACATCAATTCTTTGGGATTCCCACTTCTGAATTCTCCAAAAACGCTCCTCTTACTGCAGGCACCCAGATTTTTAATAGCTTACAATTTTATGATTACTATGTTTGTGAGCTATAGGTAGATGGCAAATAGTAGTAGCAGTGTTGGGTTCTCCTTGGCATAACTGACATTGTCTATTCTTTCTATTGTTCTTGAAAGAACAATGCTTTCTCTAGTCCTGGACTGAGCAATAGACAAAGTCAGATAAAAGTCTCATTCTACTTCTAATTGCCTTTCTGAACTTGAATGTGTAATTTATTTCCTAGTCTTCACTCTTAAGAAATGGAGTTAAATATTTTTATTTTGTGATAAAAGTTCTCAAACTATTTGTGTTTTTGCCCGTGTGTACGTGCATGTGTGTATGTGAGAGAGACAGACAGTGAATTCTGTTGCCCTTGGTTCCATAATATCAGGCAGTAAATGTAACAAGCAAATACTTTGTAACTGATTTTTAGATAATAGCACAGCATACTTTATGAGTTTTTAAACTCCAATATTCAATATACACTCAATAAAATAACAATAATTCTATTAGATTGATTTGCAGACAGATTCTTGGAACACGGTCTCTAAGTAAACCAAATCCATATTAACTGTATCAATCTTCATGACTGCCCTTTATTACATTGTAGTTTTAGAGCAAGTGGCCCTATATTTCCATATCTTTTTGTTCAATGGAAAATAAACTTTTTAAAGCTGGAAAAGGCTTGTACCTGTTATATGAAATTCTGTCCAAGGTCAGAAAAAATCAATTCATTGACCTCTATAGATGTAGAAAATTAAACTGAAGTAAGTTAAAAAAAATATATATTCACCATTTTTATCTCTTGTCTTTATCTTATATCTATCTTTTTTCCCTAACGTGTAGCTGAAAGAAGAGTCTTTGGAATGTGTGTAAGTGACAAGAATCAAGGATTAAAACTTTGAAAGCATCTGGTTTTAAGGAAATAAAATTGCCCCAAAAGTTGTTTAACGCATACCATGTTAGCTGTTTAAAGACTATATTTGATCAATAATTATTTATTGAGCACCGCTGGGTACTGTCATTGGTACTAGGGATATACCAGTAAGCAAGACAGATAATCCCTGTCCTCATGAAGCTTGCATTCTAGTGGGCAAGAAAGAAAATAAACTCAGTACGTAACTTATAAAATATATTGAAAACTGATAAGCGTTAAGGAGAAAAAAGAAAGTGAAGACGACTAGGGAGTTGTGGGAGTTGGATGCTGTTGCAATTTTAAATGGACTGATCAGGACTCTCACGGTGAAATCTGAGCAGAGCAGGCGAGGGAGCGCATCATGTCAATATCCAGGGGAAGAGCAGAAGGAGCAGATTGTGAAAAGCTTCCTGGTTCAGGAGCTTGTCTTGAGTGTTTGAGACTCAGCCCAGGGGCCAGTATAGGTAAGAGAAGAATAAGAAGGAAAGAGAGTAGTAGAAGATAACATGAGAGAAGTAACATAGTGTGTGTGTGTGTGTGTGTGTGTGTTTGCCCGTGCACATGTGTGCGCGTGCACGTACATGCAGATCATGTGAGGCCTTACAGATCATTGTAGGGTGTGGCTTACTCTGAGTAAACTGGGAAGTCATTGGAGGGTTTTAAGCCAAAGTGTAATATAATCCAACGAGTGAAGTTGGAGTATTCAGTCCTGGAGTAGGATAGGAACTTCACAGGTAGATACTTGAGACACAGATTAGCAAGACTAGACAAGATGGAAAGGATCATTTTGGCTGCAGTGTTGAGAACAGGTAGAAGCAGAGGGACCAGAAGATATTGCAATAATTCAGGCAGAGTCGATTGGTGGCTTGGACCAGGATGGGCATGATTGACATGGTGAGATATGGTTAAATTTTGTGTTGACTGAGAAGGTAAATAGAATTTGCTTACAGATTGAATATGGAATGTTAGAAAAAGAAAGGAATGAGAGATAATTTTAAGGTCTTTACTTTTTATCTGGAACGATAGAATTGCCAATAACTAAGACGGGGATGATTCTAGAAGAAGGAGGTTTTGAGGCTCAGTTCTGTGTGTGTTAGATTTCAGATATCTATTTCGTTATTCATATGAAGATAGCAAGTAGGTAGTTAGATGTATGAGTCGGAAGTTTAAGGGAGAGTTCTGGGCTGGAGATGTAGATTGGGATCTCCAGTGAAGAGATGGTATTTAAAGCCGTGAGCTTGGATGGGATCAATGAGGGAACAAGTGGAAAAGAGAAGAAGCCCAGGAGAGAATCCTGAGGAACTTCGATGTTAATGAGTAGAGAGGATGAGGAAAGACTAGCAAAAGGCACTGCAGGGGCACCCCGTGGGTAGCAGGAACGATGAAGTGAGTGTGGTCTGGAGGGCAGGTGAAGACAGTGTTTCAAGGAGGAGAGTGATCACCTGTGCCCAAGCTGTTGATTGTTTTGGAATATGATCTACTGCGATTCTATCTTGAGCATGTAGCGATTCTCCAATATTTGCCACTTGCTATGTTAAAAATAGGAAAATTACTATAACATAACATTATTTGAAATCAAGCATTTTTCCTCTCAGAAGGGAGTGGGATTTTTTTTTTCTTTATTATTCTTTGGGAGAAATATCAGAGTGAACTTACATTAGTTTGTAACTTTTACATGATGGAATATATGGTGTAGTTTGGTATGATTTGGGAAAAACAGTACTAATAGAATAAATACTGATTTATTTGACTTGGGTCACAATGCAGTATTTAAAGTTCAATATTAGACTATGATCATAGCCTTTAAAATCTGACAAAAATCCAAGTGGTTTCTCTCCATCTACATGCTAGATGTATAAGATGTTTGCTATTTATACATATCCACTTATGCTCTTCTGGTTCTCTGAGGCTATTTTTTGTACCTTGTACATTTTGGAAAAGAATCATTCATTTGCAAGTGTGTGAAATTCACAAAGCAAATGGAACCTTGTCCTAGATGATCTCTAAGGCCTCACCCAGTTCAAAGATTCTAAGACTAATGCTTATACAGTGGTCTGTACTAAGCCAAGTTGGATGGGGGTTGGGAATTATCAGTCCTTCACATAAGCTGGATTAACCTCACTGCCATTTCTCTTAGGGAAAAGGCATCTCAGCTTTTTAGAGCATATAGGTCATCAGTAAAAGTTAAATTATAAAAGTCTCCAAGTCACAATCATTCCATAGAGTAATAGAATTGAATGTGATTTAGGCTTAAGAGTGAGGGAAATAAATTTTTCGTTAACAGCCATGAAAATCAGCACTATTTCATACAGTTTAAAGAGACTACTATTCTTGGTTCAATGTAGGCATTCATTCAGTTCAGTTTCCTTGAGTTCAGAGGTAATAAAAAGATACACATTTTTCTTCAAATTCAATCAATTTTGGAAAGGCCTATAATTTTTAAAGCTATTTTTTGTTTAAATTGCATAACTACTAACTTTTCACTGCCAATTTCAAAGAGAGGTTCTACAACCCAAATCCTTCCATATCTGTTTTAAGGCTCCACAGAGAAGGCATGACAGGATATAATGCTAGAGAAGTCTTTTCCTTTTCACTTCTTTTCTAATGTTTCAGAGAGATTTTAAAATTGGGCAGAATCTTGGAGAATTTTAGATCAAAAGTTTCCTCCTCAATAACCACTCCCTTTTATTAGTATATTGTAAACTGCAGCCTTTTGGGGGAATGTTCCAGAAGCTTGACTAATTAAAGAAATTTCTTCACAGTTGAAACTCTTAGTGGATTCAGAAACTCTCGGTGGATTCTCAATTTATCAAAATTGAGAATAAAAGCTGGTTTTATGGTTAAGATGGTGTAAAGTAAATTTGAAGTAATCGCTGTTGGAGTAGGATAGGAACTGCACAAGTGGTCACCTGAGACGCAGATTAGCATGACCAGTTGCCCTCTGAGTTTCCAGAAGGCAATGCAAAGGCTTCTTTTCCACCTTAGGTTTTGGAAGCAGGGTGTTTGTCCTGCACGTAACAAGATGACACAAAGTGAGGTATCTGCTCAATAAGACAGGAAGTTATTTGAGTGTGTGAATTAAGAAGCAAGAGTTGAGCTAGGAAATGTTCCCTAACCATAAGTGTCTCTGAAGGGCCTCAGCTGTTTAGGCCCTGAGCCCATGCAAGTTCTTTTTTCTCTAGTTGCATAATCTTCACTCTTTCAAGTCAGGCAAGACACTGCCTTGTGTTTGGGTTTTGGCTTATCCGTGTATGTGTTGTTGAAAAATGTGTTGTTGAATGCTCAATTCTTTGGTTTTGGAGCGTGGGATTCCTTCTGGAGAGCCCAGCTTGGTGAAAGGAGCCCAGGACCTGGGGGATGTGGATTCCCGGAGCTGTGGAGGCCTCAGAGGTTTCGTATAGAATCACACTGCCCCTTTCCTGAGAGGCTGCTTTGATCTGCAGCCAGAGGCATTGTTCAGCCTGTACTGATGCTCCCACACAAAAAAATACTTTCAGTGGGCTCATAATTTTTCTTCCGAAGATCCTCTGATCAAAATCCAGCAGAGCCCCTGGCAGAGGCAGGCTCGGGAGTGGAGGATGGCTGCCAGAGAGAGCAGGTGAAGACCCAGTGCGCATCTTTCGCCTGGCTGTGGCCTCCAGGACCAACCCCGCCTCCTCCTGGGATGAGCTGACAGTACTTGGGTGGAGAGAGGGTCTGGGTCAGAGCCATGCCATCACCTTCACGTTTGTGAGATACTTCTTCACCCACAGTCAGGACGAAACTATTTGAAAATTTAAAAAACCGTTTTTGGGGAAGAATTTTTAAAAAGGAGAATAGCAAAATGAAACTATCCCTGAAATCCACCAGTATTAACCGTTTGATGTATTTCTTTCAAGTCTTTTCAAATGTTGGTGCATAGTTAACTTTCCTCCTCCCACCTCTCTCTCAGAAGCCACCTCCTTCACAGGAAACATGGGACAATCAGGCCTCGATTTGCCCCATGTCAGTCTACATGCTCCCCTACATCTGTGTGAACATCCCTTCCTCCAGTCTCAGATGATTGAGGTCTTTTTCTCAGGACTACTTCTCCCGCTGTACACCCTAGGCCACCCCTCGTTGTTCCCATATGCCGCTCTGCTATTCGATCTCCCATTCGCCTGGGTGTTCAGCATCCCTCTCGTTGTGGCCCATCATTGTTGGTTAGAAACATGGGCAAGGACAGTCTCATCCACCTTGAGAACAGCTTCTGTTTTGCCCTCTGGTGCTCACCATAAGCATCCTCTTCCCATCATAACAAACCTACAATCACTGACTCTATTTTCTCACCTCTCCTTCACTCCTTTCTTCTTTTAGTGACTAGTTTTATTTTTTAATCAAAGAAGAAATGTATACATGTGGTAAAAAATGCAAACAATACAGGGGGTATGAATGAAACTAATTTTTCCTTTCGCTTCACATCCCTAGTGTTCTGGTCTCTCCCACAAGAGGCAGCTTTATTTTGAAGATCTTGTTCTCCCAGAAGTATTCCGTGCTTTGGCAAACATATGCCCCCTCTTTCCTCCACCTCCATCATCCGGGTTAAAAAAGAAAACACAATGGAAACATGCTAAACCCACCCTTCTGTACCTGGTTGCACCTGGGATTTGGAGCCGGGGTTCAAGTGTGTTCCCTTCTCGGCCTCCCTGCCTCCAGGAGTGGTTTTGGGACTTGAATTCTCTGGCATCCCCGGCCCCCTCCTGGCCTCCCTTTCTAGCCCTCTGCCCCCAGAGACTGGGCGCACGTTCTGTCTAGCAGTGATTGGGTGACCTTGATGTGGCTGAATGTGCCCTAGGCTGGCAATGCCACAGCACATGTGGCAAGTGATTAGGTAGAGGGGAGCCTCTCTCCCACCCTTCATCTAGGTACCAGAGGTGTCCCCATGTGGAGGTTGAATCCCTTGGGGGTTGTTGGTCTGCCACAGTTTGGGATGGGCCTGTGCAAAGAGATCTTTGTCCAGAGTCTGGGGGTAGGGGAAACACAGTAGTTGGTGGGTCCCATACACACATGTGCTTAGTCATGGGGTGGGGTCCCTGGGCCCTGTGAGGTTCTGTTCTTCTCCAAAGAGTATCCCCATGCCCCCAGGGAATGTGACATTAAATAGCGAATAAAAAACACCATGACAGGCCAAGAGGGAGACTGTGGAAGAACATTTTAGCATCTTTAGTAGTCCTTTTTCTGCTTTTTGAACAAGGAGTCCCATGTTTGCATTTTGCACTTGGCCCTGCAAGCCATATAGCTGGCTTTGATTGCAGCCACCATAAATTCGTGGTTACCAGCCTCAGCTGGGTTCTCAACACAGTCAGCCAGCCAAACCTATGTGTTTCTCTAGCCAGCTTCCCCATTATTCACAATGGCTAAACATTTTCTGCTCTTCCCAAATGTATGCACCTTATGCCCTCACCTTCAAACAGCTCTTACTTTAGAGGAAAAAAAATTGAAGTCACCAGATGAGAAACTCCTCATGATCCTAACCTGTGTTTCGTCCAGCCCTTCTTTCTCTCTTCTTACCTGGGACAAAGTGTCCTTCTTATCTCTGGTTTATCCCGTGCCTGCACCCTGGATTCTACCTTCCTGCCTTCCCAGAACTGAGCCTGATGATCCTCCCTTTCTCGAGAGGTTGCACAGAGCTGCTGGAGGAGCGCAAATTCTGCACACATTGCCTGGGACTGGATCCCAGTTTTGTCATTTTGTGCTTGTGTGACCTTGAGCAAATCTCTTAACTTCGTGAGTAGTTAGAAGGCTTGGCACATAATAAGTGCTATAGAAGTGTTTATTTAATAAAATCAAAGAAAAAAGTCCTTAATTCATCTTCAAACTTTTTTCTCCTTATAAGGTTCCTCCTAACATACTCAGTTCTCTCCCACCCTAAAAATGACCATTCCTTGACCCCCAAATTCCTTCCAGCATCAGCTCCATTTTTGTCCTTCCAGAGCTTCATTTCCTTGGTATTATCTATACACACAGTCTCCACTTCCTCAGCACTCACACACTCCTCAGCTCACAGCAATATGATGTTTATCCTACTATATACCGAAATTGATCTTGCCTTGAAAATCTGTGCCTTCATGTCACCAGACCCAATACACACACACACACACATATATATATATTAATCTTGTTTGATCTTTCCTATGTATTTGTGATTTTTGGCCACTTCTTGAAAGTCTCTTTCTCTTGTTTTCCATGATGATGTCTTCTCATATTTCCTCCTTCTTCTCTAGAAGCTCCTTTTCAATCTCCTTTGCAGGGTCCTCTTTCTCTGATCATCACTTAAGTGTAGGTTTTCCTCAAGGTTCTGTCCCACTTGACATGCTCCTTGAGTGATTTCATCCACCCCCATGATTTTGATTACCATATTTAGGCTTATGATGCCCACATATGTGTTGATAACCTAGATTTCTCTCCCGAATCCCAGATTAATTTATCCAACTGCTTCGTGGACATTACCACTTGGATGACCCAGAAATATCTCAAAGTCAGCATGTCTAAAATTGAATTCATCATTTCCTCTCCATCTATTCCAACTTGCTCAACATCTTGTGTTCTGTTCAATTATTTCTCTTACCTGCAGGATAAACTCCATTCTCTTTTATATCTTCCATGATCAGGCTCAGGGTTGCCACTTCAATATTTGATTCTCAGGTCCCATCTTGATCTCTGGACTACAGCCAAAATGAACAGATGTGGTGCTCTGAATACATAAAGCTCATGCATCCCTGCCCTGTTCCCAGAGTCACTTCCCTTCCCGGCTTCAAGGTGAATACCTAGTTATCTTCAGATCCTCTGCAAACTTTTTTAACTGTCCACAAATTCAGATGAGCAAGTGTTGTCACTTAAAATTTTTCTACACCTCAAGCCAATTTCTGTCTCTATGCCCCTATTTTATGAGGCTGGTGGAAAGCCTAATCACAGTCCTTTTTGGAATTCCCTTCCTTCTCTGGAGTTAAGTCACCATTTTAGGATATGACCTGGTTACCTCAGGTTGCTGAAAAGAACCTATGTCCTTTTCCTTGTAGCCCCAGCATCTCTGGGAGCTCTCTGATACTTCTATGCCATACTTGGAGCATAGAAGTTTTGGTTGAGTTCTCAGTCCTTCCTGACTATAGACTTATAACCAATCATTTCTCTCTTGAGGGCTTCCCGGCATCTCTTTAGCAGTATGACCCTGAAAGTGGGCTGTATTCCTGCTGCCCTGGAGTCTGGAGATGGTTCTTCTCTTCTCTTCTCAGCTAGGTGACACCTCTTTGTAGATGGGGTGGGGATGGGATGAGAAGTCCTAGTCTGGTTCATATTTATCTATACTCTAGAATCCTCTTTTCCCATTTACCTTCTCTGAAAAATCCTCTCTTTCATTCTAAGGCATGCGTTAAAACTCAGATGCCTACAGGGTAGGGTTGGTAACTTAAAGAGTGAAGCAAGAGTGTATAAGAGATAATGAGGCGTGGTGGGGACTGGGTCCATTTAAAGACGGAGCCCCGACTCAGCTTCAGCTCATTGATACCATGAAACACATGGGCCAAAAGTTTGTAGAAGTTCCAGATTTTCAAGAGAAGCTGGAAAATTAAAATCTTATATAAAATTGCCAATTTTTTTAATGCTGGAAACTAATTCTAAATTTATAAAAAAGTTATTTGAACCAAACAAAGTATGTTTGTAGGCTATATATACCCCATGGATTGCTGGTTTGTGATCTCCGTCCTAAGGGCTTAGAGTTTTGAACAATAAAAGGCTTAAAGATGATAAGGTACTTCTTACCAGGAAAAGGGGGAGAGGGAAATATCAGGGAGCAAAAAGTCCCCAAGTATTAATATTTGAAAATGTTATCTTGCCATACCTTTCTTGACCCTCTTCATCCCTGCCCCCCCAAATAGAAGGGATTAACCACCTCCTTTGGGTCCACATGGCTCTCTGGACAGACAGAGCATCCAGTACTGCTCTATGCCAGGAGTAGCTTTATGTTTTCGTCCAGTTTGCTTATGTATCTCACTCACCACGTGTCTTAGTCCACGCAGGCTGCTGTAAAAAAAAAATACTATAGACTGGGTGGCTTATAAACACCAGAAATTTATTTCTCACAGTTCTGGAGGCTGGGAATTCCAAGATCAAGGTACCTGCAGATTCAGTGTCTGGTGAGGACCCATTTCCTGGTTCAAAGACATGGTCCTTTCACTGCATCCTCAATGGTAGAAAGGGTGAGGGAGCTCTCCGAGGTCTCTTTTATAAGGGCACTAATCCTGTTCATGAGGGCTCCACCCTCCCATCATCTCCCAAAGGCCCCACCTCCAAATACCGTCACATTGGAGATTAGGTTCCAACAAATGAATTTTGGGGGCACACAGACATTCAGCCTCTAGCACCATGTTGAATACCTTGAGGTGGGAGCTCCACTGTTAGTTTTTATTTTTCTAGTGCATATGGCATGTAATACATGCTCTGAGCAGTGATTTGAAGGCAGAAAGTGAGAGGGACTCTCTAGACAAAGGGAAAGCACATGTAAGGATACAAAGTCATGAACCACCAGAGGGTATTTGTTTTTAAGCCTTGAGTGCTTCAGTTTTCTAGAAGTATCAAATAATAGCAGAGAATGCCTAATGGTGAGGAAGACAAAGACATGCAAGGCGTTATATACTGTTTTAACGGCTTATATTTAATCATTAGGTGATAAGAACCCATGAAGTTATATATTTATTTATTTATTTGGTGAGGAAGATTGGCCCTGAGCTAACATCCATTGCCAGTCTTCCTCTTTTTGCTTGAGGAAGGTTGTCCGTGAGCTAACATCTGTGCCAATCTTGCTCTGTTTTGTACGTGGCGTGCCACCATAGCGTGGCTTGATGAGTGGCGTGTAGGTCTGCGCCCAGGATCTGAGTGCGCAAACCCTGGGCCACCGAAGTGTAGCGTGTGAACTTAACTGCTATGCCACCGGGCTGGCCCCTGAAGGTATTTCTTTTTAAAAAGGGAGTAAAGTAATCTCATTAATATTAAAACATGGATTAAAGGGGTATATCTAGTGGTCATTTGCTTCTGTGGCAGCCAACATTGTAAATGCCCTCCTACATTTTGGTAATTTCCCACACCGTAAATTTTAGCTTCCAAAACTTCAATTCAGGAAACCCACATTCCTGGGCTCCCTTGGAGCCAGAGCACGGGCGTGTTACCTTCATTCCACTATCCACACACAATTGTATTTAGAACTGAGGAATGTGAAGTGTTGGGGAAACTGCTCTTGTAACAAGGTCAGAGACAGACACACGTGGCTTTTTGGAAGCAGCAGTGGCACAGTCCCTGCCCTCAGTATTGATCCTGCCAGGTGCCAGGCGGCATTGGTGCTTTTACTTGGAGCAGCCCCGGTGGCATGTGGGGTCTTGTTCCTGGATGCGCTGCTCAGAGATGGATCTCCGGCCTTTCTGGAGTTTCTGTGAGCTACCCAGTGTGTGGAGATTCTGTTACTTGCAACTAAGAACACTGATCAATACAAGATACTATGAATGAGTATATTGCCATCATTCCAATGAGAGCTGACTAGGGTTTGCCTCAGAGGGAAAGCTTAGAGATGGATGCAGAGTACTGATTTGAAAGATGTAGGAAAATTCTCTCATATAGATATCACTGATTAGATACGAAGGAGGAGGTTGAGAGACTGAGAGGGACAAGTCAGAACAAAAGTTGAGGAAGAAAGAAAGAAAATGGAAGGGCTTCATGCTGTATGGCCTCAGGTTTCCACAAAACTGGATGAGGTCATTTGCTGTAAGCTGCTGGCATAGGAATGGGCTTGGGGTTAGAGGACCTTTTAAAGGGCCCAAAACATTAAGACGTTTACAATGCTTAGCAGCCTGGAAACGGAAAGTGAGGAAGTAAATGATTGGCTGGTTCCGGATTTTTAGGGAAGTGAGTAAATCCAAAAGGGAGTCAATAGACTAAAGGAATGAGAAAGAATCAAGAGGCCTGTGCAGGTTTCTCTTATATTCAAGTTCATGTCTGTATCCCCAGACACTCCATAACTATTTGATGAAGGAATGAATGAATCAGATCTTACCAGAGGTAAACAGAAAGCTACAGAGAAGTACAGAATTTAAGATCTTGCAGCTAATGCTAGAACTTTGTTTTCTCTCATTTACATACTAAATAGAGGGCTGCAGATGGCTTCATGTTATTACAGCTGCTGAATTGACTGACTTTGGCTGTAGAATTCTATTGCCCCTGCTACAGAAAATGACCTTGAAGCATTGAAGAATTCTCTGGGCTCGTGTCAGAAGACAATAGCAAAAGCAGGATTAATTTAAATGATGGTTGTATATTTGAAGGACTGTCAGGTAATTCCAAGGGCAGCTAGAAATCTTTTTAAAAGTCTGAATGTAGACTTAAAACTCAATAGATCCCTTATTCTCACTTCCACGTTGTCATTTTATTACTTAAGCATTACCAGCTTCTTTTCTATTTTGATTAGGTTGCTTAACATTTTGTGGTCTGCCTTCTTTCCCCTCTGCTTTCCACACTTCCATGTTTTAATAAAGAGAGATGAAAGAAAGAGTGCCTTTTCTACCTATTAAAATAATTTTACCTTTGCATCAGCATGTTTCTCGCTTTTCATAATTTGTGAAAATGTAACTATTTTAACCGAAGTGCACAGCAGCATGTCTGGAAGTCTGTCTGGGGTTACAGAATCCCTCTTCACACTTAGGAGATCCCAAAAGACCAATGAAAAGTGCTGAATGATTTGAACGAGAGCTTGTGAGAAAGGTTAAATGGGTTGGAATTATTCATCCTGTATAATAAGGGAATTTGCTAAAAATAATATTAATTTGTCTTAGACAATGTGATCTGGTGAGAGGAGAAACTGTAACATCTTAAAAAAATTTTGTTCTCTGTGAACCTTAAAGAGACATATTTCTCTTAGCTGAAATAAGGGAAGTTCTCCTGGATGTGTCTGATTTTAGGGCTAGAACGGGGTCCAACCAGGAGAGGGAAACCACGCAGATTTTAACAGGGAAAGCTTAATGTAAGGAATTATTGATTATAACAATAACTGGGGTTATCAGGGATTGGCTAGTAAAGGGAACTTCAAAGACTACAGGAATGGCAGGTGTAAGGAGCAGCCACTACTCTGAGGGCTGAGGAAGGGTACCCAGGGAAGAGGGGCTCTCCCTGACTGCCAGGGGGGATCCAGTCCTTGTTGGGGAATGCATGGCTGTGTTTAGTCAACAGCAGAGAAGTCGCTGTGCTGCTTCTCTGGTAGAAGCTGCTGGAAATCCACCATCTAGGATACCAGGGAAGTCTGTTGATGGGGAGGTATCTCACTGGAGGCTCTCTGCTACAAAACCTCCTAGAGAGGGGTTGCCAAGGGAAGCTGCTGGCCCCTGGGTCCAACTGGTTTGGTGCTCCTGTTATGCCCTGCAGGAGCTGGCCACTGGCAGAGCTGTGAGTGTTGCATGAGTTGTGCCCTGGAAGATCCTATCAGCTCTACAATAGCTGGGTGCTGGAGAAGTCACCCAAGCTTTAGGAGCCTTCTGAGAAAGCAAATCTGAACTACGAAAGAAAACTCCTTCCTCCGGAAATGTCTGTCCAGCGCCCTCTACTGGCAAAGCTTAATATCATGCCACCTGGCAAAGAAAAAATAATTGAAAGGATCCAGACCCATTTTTGCCCAGCAGGCAATGAAGGGTGATTTTGCTGATGAGGCAGACAATAAATTGATAAGTGGCACAGGGACAGTTCTGACGTAGTGACAGTAAGTTGTAAGGTGGGCTAAGAGAAAAATTCTGACTTTGGTTCTGGTTGTGTGACCTCTCAGGATCCACTGGGGAGATAGATCCCATTGGATTCCTAACCATTTGCCTCTGTTCTGTGAGTTCTCTATTGAGCTTACATTGTCTTTGCAATAGCCTGTGAGCTTGTTGGACTAGATATTCTTTTTTAGTTTTGAGGGGTGTCAAAGTAGTCTGTTTACTATTGTTATTGTTGCCAGTGTGAGAAAAAGTATTTCTTATTGTAAGTTAACTTAGACTTTATTATTAAACTACTTCTGAATCATTTTCTTGGTACTTACTGTGTAAGAAAAGGAGCTTTGGCCCTTTGCTCTGTGTTTGATGGGTTTTGGTGTTTTAGGGAAATCATTCCAACCCCTGGTACTTGGGTACTTAGATTTTAAAATTTTGTTTACATAGTAAGCCTCAGCTGGGGAATGACACATTTCTTTCTTCCCAAACTTATTTACGCCTAAAAAGTTATTTCCATTATCTTCATAAGTGAAAGAGTAATAGGCGTGGTAAAGTCACTCAATAAATCTTATAAATACTTTTTGGTGTAAGTCCCAGAAATTGAGAATAAGGATGATTGGGTAAAGAAACATATTGCAAGTCAGATGGTTTTTTAATTCTTTGCTTTCTATAGATTTGAAAGAGACCCTTAGTGGCTTTTTAGTAGATGGATCATTAAAAAAAAGACTGCAAATGATATATCACTTCACGATATTTTGGAGAATAACTTAGAAGGAGTTTAAAGATTTCAGTTACTCTGCTATAACAAAACACCTTCCATCCCCATTTACTTATTTATGTGGACAAAGTTTCTCAGTGCTTGCATTTTTGAAAACGAAAAATAGAAATATATTTGTCGAACATATCCCATCCTCCTGGTAAGAATATTCATCCACAAACATGTGGACTAATGGAAAACATAAAACAGCCTCAAGTATCTCATTAGATGTTTTTCTAATGAGAAGTTACTTTGGTAGGCAGAAGTCTTAAGATGTCTCCTCAAGATGCCTGGTCTCTGATTAATCAATCAAGCAGTAATCTAGGTACTGCTGTGAAGGGGCTTTGCAGAATTAAATTTACTAATCAGTTGACCTTGAAATAGGGAGGTTGTCCTGGATTATCTCGTGGGCCAATGTAATTACATGAACCCTTAAAAGCAGAAGAGAAAGGTAGAAACGTGAGTCAGAGAGATGCGGCAGAACAGGAGGCAGAAGAGTGAGGATACGTGGTACCATCGCTGGGTTTGAGATGTAGGGGGCTAATTTTAAGGACCAGAGAGAAGCCTCTAGGAGCTCAGAGTGGTCCCCAGCCAAGATCCAGCAAAGAAATAGGACCTCAACTCTATACCTGCATCAACCGAATTCTGCCAACAACCTGAATGAGCCAGGACATGGCTTCTCTCCAGAGCCTCCAGAAGGGAACGCAGCCCTGCTGACTCCTTGATTTCCACCTCGTGAGACTCGGAGCAAAGGAACCACCCAAGCCATCTATACCCGGACTTCTGACCCCCAGAACAGTGAGATAAGAAGTGTGTTGTTTTAAGTTGCTAAATGTGTGGTAATTTGTTATGGTAGCAATAGGAAACAGATAGGAACTTGTTATGTTTAATGATATTTAATCAACATAATGATGTATTTTATGTTGTTCTAATCAACTGCAATCAATAGTAATATTTAAGTTGATAACATTCTGAAAGAAAAATATCTTTAACACTTAGAACTATATGGTCACAGAAAATAATCCAGCTTAGTTTCAGTTTACATACTTTTTTCCCCAATTTTCTTTGGTTTTTGAAGATTGGCCCTGAGCTAACATCTGTTGCCAATCTTCCTCTTTTTGTTTTTTTCTCCCCAAAGCCCCAGTACATAGCTGTGTGTCCTAGTTGTAAGCTACTTTACTTCTATGTGGGACGCCACCACAGCATGGCTTGATGAGCGGTGTGTGCGTCCACTCCCAGGATCCAAACCTGCAAACCCCGGGTCACCAAAGTGGAGCATGTGAACCCAACCACTCAGCCATGGGGCCGGCCTACCCCCAGTTTACTTATGATAGAATAATAAAAAATATCGTTAAGGATAAAATACATCACATTAGGATAAAATTCTATAAGAGCAGTGGACTGGACATAAATATATACAGAAGAAAGGAACAATATAAAAATTTTCACTGTTATAGGAGAGCTTGTTAGTGTGTATTTTAGAAATGGATGAAGATGGATATCAAAATCATATAATATTATATCCCATTGGATATATTTAAAAGAGTGATCTCATAGTTTTATTTAAAAATCATTATTTATACCATGCTGAAAATAATACATTTTGCAACTATTTGAACTATGATGAAAAAATTTTGGTATCAACTTAAAAATATGCAAGTGGGCACATACTCTTAAAATTCCTTCAATGGCTAGGCCAACAAGAAGATTTGAAGACCACTGGCTTGTAGGACTCCATTTTCTCAGTTTACACATAGCATTACCTTCCAGTTGGGGCAAATTTGGGAAAGCACATGAAGCTTAGAAAATTTAATCGTTTGTTAACTAATTTATCCATTAAAGACCAATTGAACCTCTATAGAGGACTCACATCATATGTTTAACTTACGTGCATCCCACTATATTCACTCAGCAAATTAAAATGGGGAGAATTAGGGGAGAGAAATAACAGCTTGAATTGACTAGACAGTTCCACCTGGTTTCAACTCATTGCCGGAACGTCCTGAGGGAGAGTGAGAAGGCAGCCCTCGTCCTGGTATCTCTCATGGTGTGAGTACCTCTTCATGCTGAGTTTTATTCTAGTGTTTAAACGTACATGCTGTTCTCACATCATGATCCTAAACACAAGCCAAACTTGCTCACCTGGTGCTCAAGTGAAGAACCAGCACTTATTTTAGAACCTAACTCTCATACACGATGCTGGGGGCCAGGCACTGTGCCCAGGGATGAGGGCACGGGAACCCTGCCCTGGAAGAGCACAGTCAGGCTGTTTCAGTACAAACACAGCAAGAGGTATGTCCATCCAGTGTTGGATCTTTGGTCCTGCAGGATTTAGCTGTCTGATAAGTCTGCCCTCGAAGGGTTTTACATTCTTTCATAAAATTCTTCATTTTCTGCCTGACCTTGGAAGCCTAGTTTTCTGTCAGTTGTCTTATCTCTGTTAATGGCTGGTCCCTCTGCTTGGTCACTCATGCTAGATACATAGAGTCTGAGCCTCTTCTCTCTCTAGTCCCCCTCAAACCATGGTCAAATCCTGTCAACTCTTCTCCCCCAAATTTTAAATTGTGTCCCTTCTCTCTGTTTGCAAGCCCAGCTGCAATTCAAGTGTTCACCATGGAGTGTGCCCTGATCTTCACATTGTCTCCTCTGATTCAACCTGTGAACTCAGCACTCCAGGACAATATTTTTAAAAGCAAATCTGATTATGTCTCTTTTCCAGTTGAAACTCTTTTTCATGACAATCCCAATCTTTCCTACTGCCTCTCCTTCAGCCATGTTGTTGCTCAAACAAGCCTTCATGTTCTTTGCCTTCACAGGCCGTATCTTCCGTAGCAAAGGCCTCTCACCTGACTTCTTGTCTATCTGGGCAATTCATCTTACACTTTAAGAATCATTGCGTACATGCTCTAATTGCCAACACTACCTACATCTCGCTTCCCGCCCCCCTTCCCGCTTAGTGCATTATGGTCCCAGGAGTGTGCTAGGCACTTTCCATGAACAGACTTTGTTTAAATTATGCAACAATCCAATGAGGTAGTTATTATTATTTCTCTTTTCCGGATTAGGAAGCTGAACTCAGAGATATTAAATGACTTGCCTCAGCTAGTAAGTGGGTGGGCCAGGATTCAGAGCCTCAGGAATCTGATCCCAGGGCTCATTCCGGAACCACTGTGTTTTGGAATCAAATGGGCCACCAGTTTACGTTGCAGTCCTGCTCCACATGTGTGTTGGGAGAAGGAGAACAGTTACTCAATCTCTCCACGATACCTCTTCTGTAAAATGAGGATAGTAATACCTATTAACAGCATTCTTGTGAAAATTAGCACCATATTGAAAGGAAACTGTGGAGTCCTTAATAAATGAGGCCCAGTTCCTTCAAGCTGACCTTGAAGGGAGAAGAGCCTTACACTGGGAGAGGGGCCTCGGTCCTGCAGCCCCAACTCTTGTCTCCAGGCTCCCCTCATCTTGGGAACCCCCTGCAAGCCTCTAGCAAGGGAGCCCACTCTCCTGGTTTTAAGACTTTAGCATAAAGAAGTGATTTTCCCTTTAGTACCCCATAACACAGTTACTCTAAGGCTGGAAAACTTTGCTAAAGGCTAGGAAACAAGGAAAATAAAACTAACATGAAGAGTAACGTGAAACTGGATAATTTGGTTCGGGAAATATAGGTTGCTCAGACACATTCCAGGACTACTAACTAGTGTGTGATCTTGGCTGGTTTCTGAGGTTTGGGCTACTCATCTGTAGACTTAGAAACAATGATGTCTATTTGGTCGAGCTATTGTGAGAATTGATTTATTCATTAAACATGCATTCATTGAGCCCCAAGCTAGGCATTCTATGATAACTTATACTTAAACAGTTTTTGCTAAGCGGCATGCAGTCTTCAAAGTGCTAATATACACTAGCTCACTTAATCTTTACAGCAAAGTTGGGGGGGAGGGGTGTTGTTTTTATCCCCATTTTACAGATGGCAAGAGTAAGGCACAAAAAGGTTAAGAAACTTGCACAGGTCACACAGTTGGTGATTGACATATCCAGGACTGGGTGCCAGGCAGCCTGGTGCTGGGAGCTGGGTGCTCAGCTCCTGTGCAGCATTGCCTCGTGGTGTGAGTGGGGATCTTATCGTCACGGAGCTTATGATGTAGGGTATACATATGCCAGGAAAGAAAGAAATGCATAATTAACATAAAAATAAGAGCTATGAAGGAAATGAATAGGGCATGAGGCAGAGAACAATGGGGAAGGGGTGTTGGAGATCCTTCAGAGAGGGTGATCAGGGAAGTTTTCTTTAAGGAAAGTGACGCTTAAGCTTGGATTAAATGAGATAACATGTTTGCTAGAGGTGAGGCTGGGCACCCTGACTATAAATACTCCCCTTCCTTTCCTTTTCTGTATTGAAATAAAATTTGGCAAACGTTTTCTTGACCCTGCAAGACCTCTCAATGCTTTTGGCCACCCCAAGCGGTAGACTTCCAGGGAGTGTGTGCAGACCTCACTGGGCAGGGGACCTCGTCTCGTTCAGATGAAAGCTATGGAAAGTAACGAAGACTCTGATGATTGAACAATTGGCATATAGATGCTTAAACATCACTTGGTTTTCACATGAGCTCTTTTATTAGATAATTGAGAAAACCTGGCTGTTCCTAGGTGTTGTCCCTCTTGTACCTTTAGCAATTTGTTAGATTTCAAAAGCATCAATTTAGTTATGTTGTTCACAATGGCTTTGAAAAGGTGTTAAGACTTCTGGAAATTCATTGAAGGTTAGCAGTATCTTTGCTTATGCTTTTTATCTCGAAATAATAGCTGATTTCTTTGGCAAACCCATCATTTCTAATTTAATGGGTAGTGCTTTGGTAATTGAACTAGCTTTTTGAAAGCTACAGTGGCAGCTGAGGACATCATAATAGAGGACTAAAATGAGATAAGTGGGGAAAGAGACACATTACCTCTTTTTGCTCACCTGGTTGTTATTATTGTTAATAATAATAAAATTCAAGAAATTGATATAACTGTCTTTTTTATCATCGTTTAAACTATCCTTGGGAATGTCATATAAAATAGCAGTTGTAACAGTGCAATGTAAATTATAGTACCGTAAAAAAATTGGCAATAGTGGGTTCTGCCTGACAATTGCTGCCTGATATTTTGAAAGCAAAATAGTCACTTAAATATTTTTAGGCCATTTCATGAAAAAAAAAAGGGAAATCATACTTTTAGGTAAGCTTTACCCTTCTCCTCCTCTGATTGTGATTTATTTCTATGTAAGGAATGATGGTTATGGTGTGGCAGGCAGACTTGAAGATGGCCCCTGTGATCTCTGCCTTCTGGTGTTCATGCCCGTGTCAGCTTCTCCTCCTGAGTGTGAGATAGGTTTAATGACTCACTTCTAACAAACAGGAAATGCAGAAATAACGGGATGCAACTTTTGGGATTAGGTTGTAAAAGATTGTGACTTCCATCTTGGGTCCCCTCTCTTGATCACTCTTAGATCTCTCACTTGGGGGAAACCAGCTGCCATGTTGTGAGCAGCCCTGAGGAGCCACAATGAGGAGGGATGAGGCTTGCTAACAACCACGTGAATGAACCAGAAAGCAGATCTCCTGCCCGCCTCTCTCCCCACCCGGCTGGACTTCCAGATGACACCGCAGTCCTGGCCGGTAGCTTGATTGTCTCCTCATGAGAGACTGTGAGCCAGAGGCACTCCGCTAAGTGACACTCAGATTTCTGCTGCATAGAAACTGTGAGATAATAAATGTTTTTTGGTTTAAACTGTGAAATTTTAGGGTCTATTTGTTATGCAGCAAAGGATAACTAATACAGATGGGGAGTACAATGGGAATGATAAATTCTAGAGTGGGCCCTAGATCTCTGAAAACAGGGAATTTTTTTTTTATTGAGTTATTGATAGGTTACAATCTTGTGAAATTTCAATTGTACATTAATGTTTGTCAGTCATGTTGTAGGTGCAACCCTTCACCCCTTGTGCCCACCCCCCACCCCACATTTCCCCTGGTATCCACTAAACTGTTCTTGGTCCATAGTTTTAAATTCCTCATATGAGTGGAGTCATACACAGATTATCTTTCTCTCGCTGGCTTATTTCACTTAACATAATTCTCTCAAGGTCCATCCATGTTATTGCAAGTGGAATGATTTTGTTCTGTTTTGCAGCTGAGTAGTATTCCATTGTATATATGTACCACATCTTCTTTACCCATTCGTCTGTTGATGGGCACTTAGATTGCTTCCACGTCTTGGCTATTGTAAACAGTGCTGCAATAAACATTGGGGTGCACAGGACTTTTGGGATTGCTGACTTCAGGCTCTTTGGATAAATACCCAGTAGTGGGATGGCTGGATCGTATGGTAGTTCTATTTTTAGTTTTTTGAGGAATCTTCATACTGTTTTCCATAGTGGCTGCACCAGTTTGCATTCCCATCAGCAGTGTATGAGGGTTCCTTTTTCTCCGCAACCTCTCCAACATTTGTTGCTATTAGTTTTAGATATTTTTGTCATTCTAACGGGTGTAAGGTGATATCTTAGTGTAGTTTTGATTTGCATTTCCCTGATGATCAGCGATGATGAGTGTCTTTTCATGTGCCTATTGGCCATCAGTATATCTTCTTTGGAGAAATGTCTGTTCATGTCTCCAACCCATTTTTTGATTGGGTTGTTTGATGTTTTGTGATTGAGTTGTGAGAGTTCTTTATATATTAAGGATATTAAGCCTTTGTCAAATATATGACTTGCAAATATTTTTTCCCAGTTATTAGGTTGTTTTTTTGTTTCAATCCTGTTTTCATTTGCCTTGAAGAAGCTCTTTAATCTGATGAAGTCCCATTTGTTTATTCTTTCTATTGTTTCCCTTCTCTGAGAAGGCATGGTGTCCGAAAAGATCCTTTTAATACTGATGTCAAAGAGTGTACTGCCTATGTTTTCTTCCAGAAGCCTTATGGTTTCAGGTCTCACCTTTAGGTCTTTAATCCATTTTGAGTTTATTTTGGTGAATGGTGAAAAAGAATGGTCAATTTTCATTCTTTTACATGTGGCTTTCCAGTTTTCCCAGCACCATTTGTTGAAAAGACTTTCTTTTCTCCATTGTACGCCCTCAGCTCCTTTGTCAAAGATAAGCTGTCCATAGATGTGTGGTTTTATTTCTGGGCTTTCAATATTGTTCCATTGATCTGTGCACCTGTTTTTGTACCAGTACCATGCTGTTTTGATTACTGTAGCTTTGTAGTATGTTTTGAAGTCAGGGATTGTGATGCCTCCCGTTTTGTTCTTTTTTCTCAGGATTGCTTTAGCAATTCGGGGTCTTTTGTTGCCCCATATGAATTTTAGGATTCTTTGTTCTAATTCTGTAAAGAATGTCATTGGGATTCTGATTGGGATGGCGTTGAATCTGTAGATTGCTTTAGGTAGAATAGACATTTTTAACTATGTTTATTCTTCCAATCCATGTACATGGAATTGAAAACGGGGAATTTTAATGACACAATCCCTAGGCTCCACTGTGGCTGGTGCTGATTGCACCTGCCAGGGTTTGTCCAACCTCTTGGTTCTGAGTTTTTGCATTTCCCTAGACTCAGGCTAACCCTCTTGTCTTGGAAGTTCTTCACTGAAAGCAATGGAAATAGAATCTAGCCAACTAAAGCAAAAGGAAATTTATTGAAAAGATATCCAGGATGTCGTGGATGTGGAGGGGGGTGGCTGCTATAGAATCAACAGGAGGCTTTGAGGCCAGGTTTGGGAATAGGCAGAGAGCCATAGAGTTCTAGGAACTAGGAAGAAGGATGGCAACCTCTTGGCAGCAACTTGGTTCGGCACATATCCACTAAATATAAGGCCTCTGATTTACTTTCTGTCCTTGCCTGCTCACTGAAGATTCAAAACCCCAAGAGAGAGCATTCAATTGGCCACACTTAGTTGCATCCCCAACTCCTGGCTGCACTGGTGCTGGGAAAGGAAGGATGGGGCCCTTTGGCTTTCTTAATGGAGGGCAGGCACCACGGATTTACCTTTGTGGCAGGGGCTGTACCTGTTTCCCCATTGTCTGCTTTCCTCTTCTTTTTCAGTAATAAAAGTTTTAGCTGGGCTAAAGACTGCATTTTCTCCAGCCTCCCTCACACAGAAGTACATATCTTAATTCTAGTCAATGGGATCATATAAACAAGACTGGTTTGTGCAACTTCTGGATTGTACCTTTAAAAGGAAAGGTACTCATGCTCCCTTTTCCTCATTTCTTCTTTTTATAGCTGAAGGTAAAGATTGTGGAAAGTCATCTTTCACCTCGTGGACAAGGGTCATACCCTAGGGATGGCAAAGCAGAAAAATGGAAGGAGCCTGTGTGCTCAACACTATTGAGCTGCCACTTGGGCCTGGGCTGCCATCTTGAATGTTGTAAGTGAGAAATAACTTCTATGTTATATATGCTATAACTTAGATATTATATAGTGTAAAGTAATATAAATAACGTATATAACTTCGATGTTGTATAAGAAATAACTTAAATGTTATAAGATAGAAATAAACTTCTCTCTTGTTTAAAGAAGCATCCACCGAAGCAGTCTAGTCTGTGCTCTGAAGCTACAGCCATTGAGGGAAAGGTGGAGCCCTGAAAAAGAAGTCAGGTGCCACCAGGATGGGGAAACAGGTGCTGGGCAGCCAAAATGGCAAATGTCCTCTACAGCTAATACCATTACACTGCTTTTGAGGTACATACTATTTTGTGAATTAAAGATTTCTTTAATTTTTGATGATGGCACTAACATATTCCCCAATTAGCGTTCCTACTCTGGACCTATTCCCTGGCAGCTGGTTTCATGCTTATCAGTTCTCTGTCTGCACTAAAGTTTTCATATCTTTTATCCTTTCACCATCCATGGATACTTTTTTATGCAAAACGTGGATCACAGAAGTTTTGAGCTGGAAGGGACTTTAGTGAGCAAACCAGGGGATCCCAAACCTGCCTGTAGCACGCACAGTCTTCAGGGAAGCTTGTTGAACGTATGGACTCCTGCCCTAGCCCCACCTCCACACTTGCCCACTCAATGACCATAGCGGGAGTTTGAGTTTGAGTTGCTTTTTGTGGGGGTTCTCCAGTTCTCCAGGAGGGTAAAGAAGTCCTCGTTGCTCATACATGCCTCATCAAGGAGTCTCTTGGAAGAGATTGTGCTGTTTTTCTCCATAATCAGTGGTGCTGCCCTCAGATATCAATCGTCTTCATGTGGATCCATATGGCTTGCCATTCCACTTGCTCAGGCCAGTCTGACTCCTTCTGTGGTGAGGAGATTCCAAGGAGGGCATCACCCCCTGACATTGCCTAGCTTGTAAGGCCCTCAGGCTTATTATCAAGTCCTTGCCTGGTCCTCCCAGGAGGATTTGGTATTTTGGTCATGCTCCCCCGGAGCTGCCTGGGTCTCCTGGCCTCCTGCAAGCTGTAATCCTCCATTCTCCAGTGTTCTGCATCTAATGACTGCCCCAGGGTGGGTTCACGTGCCTCCCTTGGTACACAAAAGTTTCTGTACCCTCCCCATCTGAGGAGATCCACGTTGCTTGTCTTCAAACCGTAACACACAAAGGCTGGTAGCTTACTCCTGGAGGTAAGGAGATCAGAGAGCACAGACTGAAATGCCCTCAGGGGCCAGTTGGGTGGTAACACAGAGGTGAACACAGTGGGGAGTGCCTGGTGAACTGCAGAGCACATGCTCAAGCTAAGGGGCAGTTGCTACTCGTGTGTCACTAATCTTGTTTGGAAATAAATGCCCACTGTTGCTCAATCTTCTGATTTTTCAAAAGAAGCTGAAAATTTGGATTTTTTTTTAAAAAAGTGAAATATCCTATTTTTCAATATTGGCAACTATTGTATTAAAAAAAATCACAGCCTGGACTTTACATTTGAAAGCCAGATTTGCACTGTGGGTCAGTGGTTTATAAATTCTGGCTGGAATTTAGGAGTACAGGTCTGGCTAACTCTCCTGGTGGAGAAAGGGCAAAAAATACCCTTTTGATTTTATTCCAAGGATTTTAAAGCAAGGAGAGAAAACAAGTAAGAAGACATTCATTACTTTCTCAATAAATCACCCTTTGACATCAATTACATGTGCAGGGATTAAGTGATAAATTGAATAATGACAATACACCAAGCATAGTATGTGGCACATGCTGAGTGATTCAACAATATTTAATGTTGAGCTTATATCTTTGAGTCTATTTCTGCTCTAGCACCAAACTCTTTATGATTGTGGCTTTATATAGGATATTTGACAAGACAAATCTTAGATATGGCACAAGATATTATTGAAGTAAATAATTTTAATTTACTCATATACGTGTATGATGAAATCAGAATCATCCAGCTTTTTTTGTGGAAGGGATCTTAGAGTTTATCGAGCACTTCCCAAATGAGGAAACTGAGTCCCAGAAAGATTAAGTGGCTTGCTTAAAGTCTTTCAACGAGTTGGTGGTTGTGTCAGATTAGAAGTGTTGTGTTTTGACTTCTTGTCCGGGTCTTTTGTGTACACTGAGCTTCTGCAACGCCCAGAGTCATTTTGGTGTACCTGATATTTTCACCCTCCAAGCTGCTCCTCAGGATCAAGGCGTTAGGTACAGAGGGTTCTGCATGCATGCTACCGTGGCAGAGTAACATGCTAACATGTTAGCCCATATTAAGTTTCTTGAGTTATACTGGGGTGTGGACAGTGGGTGACAGGCCTAGATGAGCTGTGCCGGGGTCCACTGTGGTGGCAGAGCTCCTCCGGCTTGCTGATGGATATGCTATTGGGAGGACTGGAAGACAAACTTCACTAATTTCCTGACTTATCCTCTCATCTGCTTTGTCGCAATAGTAGATACAAATAGATAAGGAGAAAAAGATGGATATTAGACACAACTTGCTAAATGTTTAAACAAAAGGATCAACACAAACATAATTAAATATCAATAGCAAGCATAGACTATATTTCTGTTTAAATAGATCAAAGCTAATTCAAACTTGATTTTTAAAAAGTACTTGCTCCCCCTTCCATCAAGTCAAGTAAAATTCTATGTCTCTGTGCATCATAGGCTTCCCGTGTGAGTTTAATTTACCTTTCCTCGTTGGAGGGCATTAGAAACTCATGGCTGTAGCTTGGACTCATGAACTAATGTAACCTATTAAGTGTTTATAAAGAGGAGGGAGGTTATTGTAAATACTGCCTAGATTTTTGAGACCACTCTCTCTGGGTACTTTTGGGGGAATCTATGTACCATCTTTCTTTCTTTCTTTCTTTTTCCATCTTTCTTCCTCTCTAGCTCACAATAATATTATCATCATAATATAAAAATTCACAAACTTAGGTGAGGAATCAACGTAAACTAATTTTTCTAGAATTAAAGCTAAATTTAAATTGTGTGTGCTAATCTGTTGGGGTTTATAAAAATTTAATTTCAACCTATTTGGACTTCTCCTTTTCCCTCTGGTTCCATTATATTTCTGGGAGACTTAAATGATGCCAAGGAACTGGGAGGAGGGAAGACATCTGGTCCTCAGCTGTCATCTGTCCACATTTGTATCCACCGAGGTGTCTGTTAACCTACCTGGTCCTTGCTGATAGTCCATGAAGGTCAAGGCTGAATCACCCTTTGTTCCTGCCCTACTGGCCTCTTCTGGCGCAGACTTGTTGCTGTTCCTTCAGCACCCATCCAAGGGCACACAATCATCAACTCCCAAGCCACTCCACGGCTCAGGCCGGGTAGTGAGACCAGGCCACCCAGTCCCCACAAAATCATATGAGGTTCAAACATCTCCTTAACTAGAAAACACACAGGACAAGTGGCATGCAGTCGCAGGTATGATGTTTACTTCTCTCTGCCGCCTGAGTCCTTTATTTCAACCATGAGAATCCCTCCTGGGAGACTAGGACATGTAAGACTAGTGACATGTAAGAGAGTCAAGAATGTTGCCCCTGTACTGAGGCTTATCAAGTCAATCTTAGACAGCCAGGGGCAAATAACACCTATGCCCTGGATTAGGGGAACTCTTATTTGGTGGGATACTAAGAGATAAATGTGATAGAATTGTATTTTTCAAATATTGCTTAATGTCCTCACTTCTCCCATTATTCACCTAGACCATTCCAAGTTTATTTCCTTAGGGATATCAAAAGGAAATCAGAAGGAATCAGAAGAAAAAATAAAAGGAAATCATTTCTTAGTGTTTTGAGGGTCAAGAGCTGGACTGTCCTGTCCAATATGGTAGTCCCTAGCCCATAGCAATGTAGCTATTTTTAGTTGAAATTAATTAAAATTAAATAAAATGAAAAAGCCAGGTCCTCATTTGCACATTCTGGCTAGCTCAGAATTACAGATCATTTCTACCATGGCTGAAATTGGACAGCTCTGAGCTAGACCACAATACAGAACAAGTAAAAGCAAAGCTTTCAGCCTCTGGTACTTGAAGGGCTTTCCCTGGCTGGAGGAAGGGAAAGGGATGGAGGAGGCATTAGAAAGGAAAGGGGATGGTGAGTCATTGAGGGAGGTGGAATTCATCTCAGAGGTTCTCAGTAGCCACTGGGAAGTGTGGTCCACTGCTGGCATCTGAGAGCTGTGTGGGAGCTGAGTCAATGTTCAAAAACCATCTGGTCTCCAATCAAGATTTCACCATCCATAGCCTTCCTCGAGGAGTTGTGTCAGGTGTTTTTCCCTTTGGCATGAGTCATAGGAGGATTGTTGGTCTATGACTGGCTTCAAGGCGCTGACAGGATTCATTTGAAGTGTGATGCTGTGGGTGTTAGAGATGATATAGAAGATTACAGTGTAAATTAAAAGGGTGGTAAGCAAGTTGCTTAGAGCTGTTTTTTAAAAAAGGCTGAACAATGGTCAACTCTAGAAGATTCAGCAAGGTCACTATTAGGAATTCTCTTTCAGACGTTCCAAGAGGGTTTCATTTAGTTGGATAACCATGATTTTTTCTGAAGGTTGTGGGAATAGAAAGTAAAGATGCCAAGTGGTGGATTAATGTAATGCTGGAAGGAAGGATCTTATTCCGAAACTCTGCCGCCGTCGATTCTCTGGAGTAGGAATGCTCCTGGGCTTCAAGGCTAGCATCAAAATCGATCTCAGGTTATCCCTGGGAGACTTCTGCTTTCCTTAGCCCACACTTATCTGTCCCCATCTTCCTCCGTTCCAATAGGCCACAAGATAATCCTCCCATTAAAATGTATCTTCACACTTTCTCACAACCCAATTTTAAGGAATGTTAGATTATAATCTCCATGAAGCCAGGGGCTGATCCTTGTTCCACTTGTCCCCCTGCCATTCAGCTCAATGCCATACACTACGTCTGGGGGATGAGAGGGCAGGTGAAAATAGTGCAGAAAGGATGCAGATGGGAAAGAGCTAATTATCAGCCTGAACCAGTTTACTGAGGACAAAACAAACAAGCAATAAACTGAGAACTAAAGATATTGCCTAAAGAACCATTTGCAGATGAATGGAAAAAGGTTGAGTATAACAGTTTTTGAATGATTTCAGATTGAAATTATTTGCGGCGTTGGCTTCTCATTGACCTTTGTTAAATCTGACCCCAAATGCATTGTGAGGTGAGTTTTATCTTTGGCTATGGTCCTCCTCTGCATGATATCATTTTGAAAGTAATGCTCTTTTATTTACAAACTTGTCTCCTTCAAGCTCCTCAACTTTGACCCAAGGATGTCACTGCAGTGACTGTTAAAGAGCACAGGTCTGGGCATTTATCAGCAACATATAATTTCTGCACTCAACACAGCCCTATGTATGTCAAAACCTCATCAGAGGGACTTAGTATTTCTAGAGACTATTATGAAGGCTATCAAGCCATCTAGGCCTCTGAAATGTATAAACTCAAAAACCTATCCTAAATGTTTAATTGACCTATTTTTGGTTGCAAGCAACAGAAAACAACTCTGGCTAACAATGAAAAGCAGGTTTAATTTAAATAATACATCACACAATTAGAGAAGCAAGTGAAAACCAAGCCCCAGGAAGGGCAGGAACCATGGAGGTTCATGGGTCATCAGCAGCGGAAGAGTGGGGATTTCTCTCTAGTGTACTTCTCTTTGATGCTCAGTTCGTGTGCCCCAAAGACTTTGTATTTCTTTTCAAGGTTGAAATTCCTGGGGGATAATTTTTTGGGCTTGATTGAATCAAGTGTCTCTATCCTTGGGCCAGTCAACCATGGTCAGTGAACAGGGAAAGGAGTATATAGATGGGCCTGGTCAATGATGGACTGTGGGCCACCACCTGATTGTTGTCTAGCACACTGACAGCAATGTGGTGGTTTTTCTCTTTGCTTCCCCAGATCTGTTTTCCCTCCTTCCTTCTTGCTCTGTGGCACAGGAAGCCCACCATTACAGACTGCATTGCCTCCTTGTCTTTGCTGATTCTTCTAACACCAATAGGAAAATAGGAAGGTGGGAGAAGAGAGACATCGGGATGTTTCTTTCCCACTTCCTCTGGCTTTAGGGCTGCTTCCTGGGAGCAGGCACTTTCCTCTCCAACCAGAGGTCTCATTGGGCATCTCTAACTCCACAGCTCCACTGGGAAAATCACGGCCCTTCAGCTCTCGGAGTTTTAACAACTTCCTAATGTTGCTATGTTCTGGGTGCTACAACACCTCTTATATGTGTCCCTATACGTGCCCACATCCTTATAAGTAGCTTCTTCTTTAAAGTCTGTTTATTTAAACCATTTGAGTGAATTCTAATTTATTCCAGAAACCTGACATTACAACCCAACTAAGCCATACCAAAAGAGAGGTGTATGCTTGGCTGGCACTATATTGACTTTCGTAGAATTATAGCATTTTGGTGTGAGAACATTAAGCCTTTAAGGGAAATCCATAAGAAACATTATTAAATACTGAACTATTTTTCCATAAGAATGTTATTGGAACGTGTAGAGAATGTGATTTTGCCTGATTAGGATCCCCTTAAGGGACCACCCATCACCAATTGTGAGTCCATGTGGAGTGGATGGCCCTGATTCCACCCCATCCTCAGGAGATATGAGGACATTACCTTGACCACAGTGATTGTTTCAGAGGTAGGCATGTGACCAAAACTGAGACAACCAGAATCAGTCCCAGGGCTTCTGCTGTATCAGTTGGGAAAGAGGACTCTATTCCTCTTGCAGTTGCTAATCTGGGAGAATATAAATCTGGAACTGCCAGTGGCCATTGTTATTTCTAAGTGTGGAGAGTCTTCTTGAAAATAAAGCCACACAAAGGAAGACAGAACTGAAATACGGGAAGAGAGTCTTCACAGCATCGCTTGAACACCTGAATCTGGCAATGCCTGAAATCAGAGATCAACCTCTAGGATTTTTAGTTACACTACTTAGTAAATTCTCTTTCCTGCTTTAGCCAGTTTGAATTGGGCTTTCTATTTTTGCAACTGAAAGGGTTCTGACCAATACAAAATATTAATGATTATCTATTTTTTGAGAGTTCTCAAGAGAAAATTTTGGGGGGGAGGGTCTCAGATCCAGGCATGGTTTTTCCCCTTCTGAGAAATGCTTTGTTTTGTGAACACTGTGTATCACGTAAGCAATTCTGCTTTGGGCAGAAAGTTCAGAACCAAATTTTGGATTCACTTCCAGCCAGTGGATAGGGCTTTATCACATTTAAAAAAAAATATATTAACATTATTATGGCTCTATCTTATTTTTCCTACTTTATTATTCTTTTGCTCTGATTCTATCACCTATTTTTATTATTATCTTGTTTTGTTTTATCTCTGTAAGCATGTCTAATTTATTTTTTAGCAAAGGCAATATATAAATAAATAAATAGGCCAAATGAGGGGAAAATTCTGCAAGGTTCTGTTTACATTTCTATTGTCAACTAAGAACATCTGTTTCTGCTGAGAAGATATCTCCTTAGTGTATTAAAACATCACCGGCTGCCTGTAAGAGATAATGTGTATAATCTTGTATTTCTTAGTAGGCTTGTGGCTTTACTTAATCTCTTTGCCAAAAAATTATTGTTTTGAGGGGAGAGCACAGGGTCTTATTTAAGTGGTTATATAATTTCCCTTCACAACAGAAATTTAGACATGATACAAATGCATGGATTGACCAGAAGCAGACCACCATGTAAGGGACGTCAGCCTAAATTATTGGTTTTGGCATTTATCCTGTAATATTTTAAAGTTTTTTACATGTTGTTTCATAAATGTAAGGTTCTGTGGTCAAGGGATGTCTTCTCCACACTCGCTCTTTCTTCCTAAGGTTTCTCTGGCATTTCTACAGTCCAGCTCCCTATCGTCTTGTTGCTCGGTTTCTGTAAAGCTCCACTGAATTGGCCACTGTTGCTTGCCTCTACCTTCTGCAGGGTGCTGCACACACTGCTTCCAGAGCAATATTTCTTAAGCACTTGGACAGGCCTGCTATGGCTGGTTCCAGTTTCTACCGCAGTTCTCTAACTCATTATGACTTCGGAATCACTTACAACGGGGTCTCCTGATCTGTCTCCCCACTTCTACCATTCTCAGTACCCGATTCTCCTTCTCAGTCACACCTGTCTCCTGGCTGCATTCAGAACAGAATTTTGCTCATGCTTTTCTCCCTTTCGAAGATCACCTTGAGAAAGTCCTTTCTCTTTCTCTATTCATCCATATCCTACACTTTTCAAGTTTAAACTCAATGAAATTCTTCCCAAGCGTTACACTCTGCAGAGGTCTTTCCTGTCTACAAGGCTTCCTGGAGTATACGTTCTGATTGTAGCATCACATTATGTGCAATTGCATGTATTTCTCTAAATAATAATTACATATATGTGCTTCTTTTATGTAAATATTTTGTTTATTAAGAATAAATGAAACCCAATTGAGGAAGAGTATTAGGTCTTTATTTCTTATTTCCAAAATATTTGGCACAGTGTTACATGCATAGGATGTATTTAACGAAAGGGAACTAAATGGACTATGAATTAGGAGATCTGAAATTAAGTTACAAATTTGTTTTTGGTTAGCTATCTGACTTTGATCTATTCAAGATTTTATCTTTTGAGTCCTATAATTTCTTGTTTAAAATAGAGAAAAAAATGAATGTCAAGGACTTACTGAAGAGAAAAATCAGGGGCAGCCAAAGGAATGAATGTGAACAAATAAGAGTGTGCTTTTCTTCTTCATCTTAGTAATGATTGAAAGGGAGCTTGTGTAATCCACACACCTACATTAAAACTCTCAGGCTCCCTTACAGTTAAATGTGCTCGCAAAACTGAGTTCTGGCCGATGGAATGTGAGGGGCTTGCGTGTTTCACTGCCAGGCCTGGCTGTTACAAATTCTCTCATATTTTCTTTGCTCTCTTTTCCTGCGTGCTGCTGAAAGGGAGAGAACCTTGTGCACTGGTGTGGGTGGGGCGAGGTCGAAGATGCTCTCCTCTTCTTCTTGGGCACACAGCTGAACTATATTTCCTAGACTTCGGTGCAGTTATGTGTGGCTGTAAGATTGAGTTCTGGCCAATGAAATGTGGACAGCAGTCACGTGCCCAAATTCCAGCCCTGGTCTATCAAATCCTCCCGCTCTCTTTTGTCACTGAATGGAAAGAGACTCCAGGGACCTAGAGGAGGGTGGATCCACAGGATGGAAGAAGCCTAGATCCCAAGGAACATCATGGAACAAAACACCCTCACCCCTTCCCGCTGTGAGGTAAATCAGGAACTGAGATTTCAGTGTTTCTTTATTTTTTATAACAGCTAGCATTATTTACCCTAAGCAATTCATGTTTTATGGGCTAACTAGAAGGATAAGCACCTTAGGTAATTTTCAGCCCCAGCCAGCAGAGACAATTTGTTCTCCCTAAACGGTTACTTCCCTGAATGTTTGTCCAATAATCAGCAGATTTGGGTCCCCCAAAGTATGGGATATCCTAACCTGGAAGCTCCGTGAAGACAGCGATCATGTCTGTCTTATGCCACTATATCTTCAGCACTCAGCATAGTGCATGTCACGTATTAGGTGCTCAGGAAAGACCTTCAGAATGAAGCAGTCACTTCAAGTGACCGTGATGTAGGTGTGCGTTTTCCTGGCCCACTTTGTGTCTGTGTCGTGTCGTATATAGTCAGGGAATCAGACTTGATTTAAAGATCACTATATAAGATATTGGTTTTTAAATAACTGCATGACCCTCATTTTGTTCATCAAAGACTGAACTTGTAGCGCAGTTAGCTGAGAAGCTTCACAAGGGTTCTTGGTTCACTGAGCTATGTTACTTGTGGTTTCCATGGAAGTGACAGTAGAAACGGCTCTGTGTCTGAGTTGGAGCAGCCAGCTGAGCTCTGAGAAGAGCTGCTTTTTCTCTTGATACCCAGAGCCAGTTATCAGCCTGGAAAGCATTGCAGTACGCCACGACCTCTGGCCAGGTCCCCAAAACTACAGTCATTCAGATGATTGAGGGAATCTGGTATTTTGGCTAACAGTTCTGTAACTAATTGAAAAAAATTTACAGAAACTAAATTACTTAGATTGGATATCTTCTTTGGTCTCCAGTTAATTGGCTCAAATCTTAACACTTTGATTTAATTTGGATTCATTTATCTGGTGTAGTAGTTGCTGTATGACTTTTAAATATGAATTTGTCTAGATTGTTAAAAATTCCCTGATCTTTTATATAGGGAAAGAGAAAACCTGAATACTGTGTATCTTAAGAGTAGTCAATGGGAAATATGTTTTCAAGTGTTTCATGATAAATTGGGAATATGTGTAAGTATTTTTATTAAACTTTGTAACCATGTTCAGACTCAGCTAATAACTAGCTGGGAGAGTTGACCAAGCTGCCTAATCTCTTGTTACCTTTGTTTCCTGATTTTTTACATGAAGTTTCGACGAAGTGGGATAATGAAGACGGAAATCTACTCTGACAGAAGTGGTTATAAGGTTCCTGACAGAGAGGGGATGTTTACTAAAGCATATTAACATGTAAATGTAACTAACACTTATTGAGCAACTACTGTGAATGGTCATAAATTGGACTGTTCTGGAAAAACGAATATTCTGCTGTATTCATTATTGACTTATAGTCCATATATGGCTTATCAATTTTCAAACAGTTTGATCCAATATGGTAGATTCTAAAGTTATTCTACACATAATTTAGTCTTTGATGATACAGAAGTCCCTATTTGATTGTGTAATGTGCAAAGTATATTATGAAAATCAATTTACAGAGTACACTACTATAAACATTAAAAATGGGAACGATTGGGTAGACATCCCTACTAACTCTTTAAAATTATTAATTTAACTTAATTTTAAAAATTACTATTTGGCATTTCTATCTTTTTTTTTTTAAAGATTTTATTTTTTTCCCTTTTTCTCACCAAAGCCCCCCGGTATAGTTGTATATTCTTCGTTGTGGGTCCTTCTAGTTGTGGCATGTGGGACGCTGCCTCAGCGTGGTTTGATGAGCTGTGCCATGTTCGCGCCCAGGATTCGAACCAACGAAACACTGGGCCACCTGCAGTGGAGCACGCGAGCTTAACCACTCGGCCACCGGGCCAGCCCCTTGGCATTTCTATCTTTACCTTAAAAAAGGGGCTCAGGAAAATCATTCTGATTGTTTGACTGTTCTATTGGCTTAACTAAAGCCGATAACTACAAAAGAAATTAATGAATTATAAAAATTAATATGATAATATTAATAGGTAAATCTGATTTGTGAGGAAGAGATTCTAAAGGTTTACTGGTGTACTTGGAGGGAAAAAACTTGCTCTGATCTAATGTCAAAGTGTGTGTATGTGAATTAGAACTGGAAAGTATCTAGTCTACATTCACAGAGAGTAAACATTTATGTTAATTGAAGCAGGAAAAATCATTAAGGGCAGAATATGATCATATTATTATCTTTTAAAAACAGGAAACAAGATATTTTGAATGGATTTAAGGTTTCTTATAGAATATGGAAATTCAGATAGGAGCACAGTAAAGTTCATTGATATTTCTCATGTCAGTTATCTTACCCTTCATGTGATGCCAGTTTGCATTTTTTTATTTCCGTGTTAGCGATTATTTTTTATATTCAAATCACAGTACTCAGGATATTACAGCTTTTGATATTTGAATTTAATATCCTTATAGGACAACTGCTGAATCTATTAGTTAGCCATCTGGTTTAGGGGAGCTTGCCTGCTATTTCTTTAGGCTTTCGAATTCTTGAAATGTTTTGTACTTACAATGATTTGCATTTTAAATGTATGCATGCATGTTCATGTATATACTGACATCTTGCTATAATATTTCACTCTTTTAGAGTTGAATGAGATGAAAGAATGACTTCCAAGATTTAGTAACTGAAATGCCACAGTGATCTCATTACAAAGTTTGTCTGCAGGTGTATCAGTTTCCTATGGCTGCTGTAACAAATTGCCACAAACTCAGTGACTTATAATTCTGGAGGGCAGAAGTCTGAAATTAGTTTCATTGGATTGAAATCAAGGTGTTGGCAGGGCCATGCTCCCACTGGAGGCTCTAGGGGAAACTCCTTTGCCTTGTCTTTTCTAGTTGCATTCTTTGCATTGCTTGGCTCATGGCCCCTTCCTGCATCTCCAAAGCCAACAGCTTAGCATCTTGCTTCAGTCTTCATGTTGCGCTCTGTCTTACAATAGTAAATCTGCCTCTGCGTCTATCTCATAAGGAACCTTGTAATTCTATTTAGGACCCACTCAGATAACCCAGGATATTCTCTCCAACTCAAAATTAACTTAATCATCTCTGCAAAGACCCTTGTGCCATACAAGATAGCATCCATAGATTCCAGGGATGAGGACCTGTATATATTTGGGGGCCATTATTCAGCGGTGCAGGAAAGGGTTAACTCAGCAGGTTTGAGTTGCTCAAACTATGTACATTCCCAAGGTCTTCAGAACTGGTCCTTGGCCTGGCCCCTGGGAGATGACCTCTGAGTCCTTGAAATGTCCTACTTGGATAAGTTTCTTTGTATACCTGAGGCCTTGGGCCACAAGAGATAGCTCATGTTCACCATGTGATTTATAGTAAACACCTGTTTTTGTATGCTTGAGGCTTTGGGCCACACTGGCAGTTTGACCTCTTGGAGGAGGAGGGCTGGAGACTGAGTAGCTAGGATCAGTCACACAGGCACTGCATGCCTGTGTGACTGACCCCTAATAAAACCCCTGGACACCAAGACTCAGGTGAGATTATCTGGTTAGCAACACTTAGCATGTGTTGTCACACCTTGTCATCAAGAGCATTATGCACTGTCCGTGTGTGACTCCACAGGGAGATGACAACTGAAAGCTTGTGCCTGGGTTTTCCTGGACTCTGCCCTCTGTGCCTTTTCTCCTTGCTGATTTTAATCAGTATCTTTTCACTGTAGTAAACTGTAACTGTAAATAACAGCTTTTCTGAGTCCTTCTAGCAGATTATGGCGCCTCGGGGAGATGTTGGGGACTCCCGACACATCAGCCAGCCACACAAAGTTAGTCCAATAACATAGAATTCAGGTTGATGTTAGAATGAAGGGTGTTTGTGTGTCTTCAATATATTGTTCAAATACGAAATATATAATACAGAAAAGACCATCTTTGGTAAAATATTAATCTTGATTAAAAATCAAAATATTTCTAGTAAATATTAACAAATTACTGAGAGCCATGGAAACCAGAGGCTATATCATTATTGCCTTGGAAAGAATGGAAAGACAGTGAAGATATTATATTACAGCTGTGTATATAAATTTATAAGCCCAAACTCCACATAAATACACAGAAATACCTTGCATGTCTCACAAGCTTAAAAATAAAATACATTCCTAAAAGCTCTTGAGAAATAACAGAAAATGACCAGCCGTTTATTTACTGTGCTGTCATTGTCAATTCACCCAAATCTAGTACGAGTAAGAAATAGATGTATATTAGACTATATTTTTCTTTGTGATAGCAGCAACATCCAAGAAGATAAAAAAAACTATGTCAGAAAATTATTTCCTTTCTTTTGGAAGGAAATGGCATTTAGAAAAGTGCTTGAGATAATAAGCAAGACCCTAATGGGGTCTGAATTTTGGTGGAACGTTACTGAATGTAGAAAAGGGAACAGCTAGTGTTACTCTGGAGGGAAAATGGAGCAAGCAAGATGGACGTTTCATCAAACATTTCTCATTTTAATACTCCCTACTCCCAAATCTTCAGTGAAATTACTTCAATAGTTGTGTGTGTGTGTGTGTGTGTGTGTGTGTTTGTTTAGTGGGAATCAATGAATGGCTGGACTTTATATCTTATGAAATTAGGGCAGAGGTAAGACAAACCATGTGATTGTTAGAACAAGGAGACAAATAGAAGCCTTAGAAAATAATCCCAACCGTATTAGTCAAGATTCTCCAGAGAAATGAACCAACAGAATATAGATATAGATACAGATATTGATACAGATATACATACAGATAAGAGGAGATTTATAAAAGGAATTGGCTTCCCTGCTTATGGAGGCCAAGAGGTCCCATGATTGTCGTCTGCAAGTTGGAGAAGCCAGGAAAGTCGGTGGTACAGTTTAGTGCAAGTCTCAAGGCCTGAGAACTGGGGTGGGGGGGGGGGCTGCTGGTATAAACCCAGGAGTCAAAAACCTGGAAACTAGGAGCTCCGATGTCTGAGGGAAGAAATAGATGGATGTCCCAGCTCAAGAAGAAAGAGAGAGAGAATTTGCCCTTCCTTTACCTTTTTGCACCATTTCAGCTCTCAACGGATGGATGATCCCCAGCCACACTGCTGAGGGTAGATCTTTATTCAGTCTGCTGATTCAAATGCTAACCTTTTCCCAAAACACCCTCACAAATACATCCAGAAATAATGTTTTACTTCCCATCTGGGCATCCCTTAGCCCAGACAAGTCGACACATAAAATTAACTACCATACCAAGGAACACAGAGACTCTCAACCGTCACAAAAATATAGAAATAGGACCCGTATCAAGTTTTCTAGATCTTTTGGAGGATAGGAGGCCTTGGCTCTTATCTGGGATACATTTTACTTCATGGAATTATTGGACTAGATGAACCAGATGAACTCTAGATTGAATGAGAAATGCATCCTTTCTAGGACTGTCAAATTGCTGGATGTGTGATGCAAGAGAATTGAGTCTGCCATGCCTGAGACAAGGTGCTCCTGGCAGTACCAGTGCAGCTTGTTGGTAAGCTGTGGGACTCTTTATGAGTTCAGTTCTATAGATTTTATGGGGTAATCTGTTGGAATCTGGCTGTTTCTGATAGAGATCTATGCATACTCAATGTTTCACAATGTTACTCATTGAAGCCCAACAAATTTTCTTGTGGAGAAATCATTGCAGAAGGATGCTAACAGCTGCTATTTGACTTAGCCTCGACTGACACTCAATTTTATGCAATAAAAAAGAGTCTCTCTTAGAAGGACCGTGGATTCAGGGCAGGCTAATTGGTATCAAATTATGGTAATTCTATGTTGTACAAGTCCAGGGGGTAACTCTGAATTCTGGTTCTGTCATTTGAGAAACTTAACTTCTCTGTGCCCAGGTTTCCTCACTTGGAAAATGGAGATGATACCAATAAACACGCAATAAGGTTATTATGAGGTTTAAATGATACAATTCAATTAAAGTACAATGAATTCTTCTTGATATATAGCAAGGTCTTATTAGTAACTGCTTCAGGTAATGAAACAGAATTTCCTGAAGACCAGACTGCTCATAATTAGGACTCTGTTCCAGAAATTGGAGACATTTGGTGACAGGTCAGATAGTAGACGGTAGTTTGAATTGTTAAAAGATGCCACTGAAATGATGCGGCATGGGTGGCCTTGAAGCTGGAGAAGCAGCCACAATTAAAACTTGTTGGGTCTGATATTAGGGATTGTACATGGCTTCGTGTTTGCTTGGATCTGTTTCTATGGTAGAATGCCTGATAATATCCAATTATTTGGTAAACTAGAAGTTTCTGGGATATTTTTTTGGTCAATTTGTGACCACATACTAGGAGAAAAGGCTTCTTCATACCTGTGAACATTTGGGATATCTTTGCAGCAAACTGTACCAGACATTACTCTGGAATGTCATTTGGAAAACTCAGGCTCTGCTAGAACATGCTACCGTGGGTGTGAAAAGGTTATAGAAACATTTACTAGATAAGAAGCTCCAGTAAATTTATGGGAAACCTTAAATTTTTGCTATTAGTGAATCTACTAATAAGGTGGTAAAAAAGAGGCAACTAAACTCTCAGGGAACAAGACGGAGTAGTAGGATTGTGATGTGATTCCCCAGACTAGACCTGGGAAACTGGAGGTGCACCTCAGGGTGAGGTCTGAGCAGGGTTCCTCTGAGCAGGACCCTTGTTGGAGACCAAACTCTTCAATTCACTTCCATTGAGGGGAGCCTGCTCACAGAAAGAAGAGCTGGGCCACTTGTAAACCTTCCACTGGTAGCTAGCAGAGTGCAGCATCTATAGGCCAGATGGAGGGAAAAAAGTGCCAAGGGGAGGAGATTCAGTTTAAAGCTGCCTTTGGTAAATCACTTGACTGTTTTTACTTAGCTTGCATGATTATTTGGAGGGATTTTAATAGAGACACCTGAACTTTAGAAGTTTGGAACGATAACAGCTCTTCTGACCCCAGGCCATCCCTTGGCACAGCCTCTGCTTAGAAGCCAGTGGATTTTAATGTGGAACCCAAGAGAAGGGTGAAGGGTTGGCTGTGCTTCATGCCCAGATTGATGGGGATGAGAAGCAGGAGAAAGAAGCCTACAGCAATCATGGGAAACGTTCTTTATTTTGCGTGGCTGGTGAATTGGGATTTGGGTTTAGAATAAGCAGATTCCCAAGGGATGGGAATCCCACAGTCAATACTTCAGATCCCATAATAATGGTACATACAATAGCCTCTAATTTAAAAACCCATATTTTGTGTATTTGAGATTCACTCTGTTTATGTTCGATTTAATCCTCACAACAAACAAATGAGAAAGTATTATTGTTTCCATATTAAATGCTGAACCTGAGATCCTGGATGGCAGAGCCTGATCACACCAAAGTGAGACTAATTTGAATTCTGTGTCCCTCCCAGTATGACAAACTACTCAACAAGCATAGATTTTCAATCAGTGCCGATTTATGCTGAGTACTTCACCGAATTTTCCAGATTACAGTGATCGCTGCCTCCAAGGTAGCATTACACTTTATTGGTGCCAGTGTTTTGGCATCTAGTTGTGAATTTGCCCTATAGCTCCTCTTACACTGCTATTCGGAGATGTATGTCTGTAAATCTTTCTCTTTAACAAAATAGCACTCTTCTTAAGAGTAGGATTTGTGTCTTATACATTTCTGTAAGTTTCACAGTGCCTAGCCCAATGCCATCTGCATAGTGTTATTACTAAATATTTCGTTATTTTTTTTCTATCGTAGTGTGAGATAAAACTGTTTTTGATGTTAGCTTGTAAGTTATGTGTAGATAACAGGCATAAAGTTTGTATCTTGCATGTGATTTTTCTCTAATTGCTTGGATAGTGCTGGCATGTGGTAAATATTTATCTAATAAAAAGCCAGCACATATACACAAATATGAAATCCCTGATTTTGAAATTTCCATATCTCTCTTGGTGACATATTGTTTGGTAAAAGGTGGAAAGTAAAATATAGCAGTGATTGGTTACCATCAAGGGAAAAATTTTATCTGAGTGGCCTTTGATTTCTGGTTTGTTAGATATTGACATCCTCAGGGGTACAAGCAAAGGATTCCACAGAGAATTCCAGAAGTTTCTCACTGTGTTTAAGACGTTATAGTAGAATCATCTGCTAACAGGATCCAATGACGCTGAATGAGAACTCATGGTCTAAATTCATAGATTTTCTGTTTGAGCTACTCTTTTGGTCCTCTTTTCTCGGGTAATAGTATTTATTTTTTCTCTTTCGTCGGGAGTGCTATTGTTGACTCTCTCCATAGTTAATAAATTTGAAGAACTTTCCTTCCTCCCTTCTTCCTTCCTTCTTCCCTTCCTTTTATTAGGTCAGGGAAAGAAGACAGAAAGAAGGATAATTTTTACATATAACAAGAATTTATTTTTTTTAAAGAAAATTGTTTACTTGAAAACATGGACATGAGTAAATGGCTTTCTCCCAACATCAGATATTGACCATTTCCACCATGACAAATAGATAACTAAAAAATTCTGCCTTTGAAAATATGCTTTTATGTATTTGACATGGAAGAAAATATTGATTTTGTTAAACTTTCAAAAGAGTGTTTCACTTGAGAACAGTACTGAAAGATTGTGGTAGAAAGGCAGAAGCAGAGAAACTGTGATATCTTTTTTCTTCTTACCCATCATACTCTTAACAATTTTCTTTTTTTTCACACAACTCTACACATTCTCACTTTCTCTCATATGGTCCCTCCAGACTTCTTAACACTTACAGAACACTTGCAAGACTAAAAATTTTCCTATTTAAACCATGCATTAAAAAAAAAAGATTTTCACAGGTAAGAATAAAAGCATTCTCATTAATTTTAATGAGTATTTAATATATCATAGAGTTTCAGGGAGGTTTTTTTTTTTTTTAAAACAAAGACTCTTAATAATTCCTAAATGTCAGCCTGAGTACTTTTTCTGCTTTACCGAGTTTCTTAGAACTGTTTTAGAGAGCGAAAGAAGTGAAACATCTTTTTTATTCCTTCATTTCCTAAAAATAGGATGACCAACTGATCAATTAAAAAAGAAATCAAAAAGGAAAATAATCTATGAATAGTCAAGCAGAAATAAACCCACTAAAAACAAATTAAAGAAAATATCAAGAAAATCTTTTAGCAAATTTTGCACTAAAAAGGAAAATCAAAAAACAACAATAAGAAAGAAAAGAAAAAAAGAATAAAGGAGTCTGAGCCAGTAAGAAATTATTCCCTCTGTTAATATAGCACCAGTGATCTTACTACTTGGCTTTCTCCTTGCTCCTGAGACTTTGTTTTTAAAGGCAGTAGAAGTAGCTTCAAGGTATATGGCAGTCAAGTCTTAGCCGGGATCATAAACTCATTCCAAAGAGCCACTACGTGTGGTGGTGGCCATAATTGACGGTTACTTCTTGAAGTTCACCTAGGTGCCTTTTCCTATCACGTCGACATCTTCCTTAAAAATATTTCTACGAAGAAAACTTGCAAAATACAGAAAAATAGAAAAGTATAAAGAAGTCTTCATATATCCATCCTCCAGATTTAATGATTTATTAATATTTATTAGTATTTTACTATATTCATTCCATGTTTTAGATTTATACAATCTTATTACTCCTCAGTTTTTTAATTTTTATTTTTCATTGGGGTATAATTTACATACAATAAAATTCTTCAACGTTAGATGAACAATTTTATGAGATTTGACAAATATGTGTAGTCGTGTAAAAACCACCAGAATCATAATATAGAAGAGTCCATCATCTTAAAATTTTCTTATGACTATTTGCAGTCAATGCCTTTCCTCCATCAAAGCGCCAGTGAACCACTGAGCTCCTTTCTTTCTCTACAGTTTTGTCTTTTCTAGAATTTCATATAAATAGAATCATAAGGTAGGTGGTATTTTTTTTCTGGCTTCTTTCACTTAGCATAATGCTTCTGAGATTTATCCATGTTTTTGAACATATGAGTATTTTTTTCCTTTTTATTCCTGATTAGTGTTCCATTGTATGGATATACTAAAGTTTTCCATCCTATAGCTGGTGAACATTTTGGTTATTTCCAGTTTTTTAGCTATTATGCGTAAAGCTTTTATGAACATTTGGGTACGTGTCTTTGTGTAGACTTTTTTTCATTTCTCTTGGCTAACAATCTAGAAATGGGATTTGGGACCATATGGTAAGTGTGTATTTAATTTTTAAAAACTACGAAACTATTCCACGGTGGTTGTACCATTTTGCATTTCCATCAACCATAAAAGAGAGTTGTCATTGTTCCACATCCTCACCAGTACTTGATTGTGTCAGTCTTTTTAATTTTAGCCATTCTGATGAGTGTGTAGTGGTATCTTAATTTGCATTACTCTAATTATATTGAACATCTTTTTACCAGCTTATTTGTCATTTGTATACTATGTTTTGTGAGGCGTCTGTCTAAATCTTTGCTCATTTAAAAAAATTGAGTTGTCTGTCCTCTTATTATTGAGTTTTAAGGGTTCTTTATATAATTCTGGAGATATGTCCTTTGTTGTATATGTATTTTGCAAATGTTTTCTCTTAGTCTATGGCTTGTGTTTTCATTTTCTTAATTGTGAATTTTGAAGAGTAGACGTTTTTAATTATGAATTCAGAATTATCAATTTGTTTTTATAGTTGATGCTTTCTTTTAGTAAAGAAATTTTGGCTAAGCCAAAATCAGCAAAATTTTCCCCCTGTGTGTTCTTTAAGAAGTTTTGCAATTTTCCATTTCAAGTTAACTTTTGTATATAATACTAGCTGAAGATCCAAGATCTTTTTTTATTTGAATATGATTACCAAATTATTCTAGCACTGTTCGTTGAAAAAACTATCATTTCCTCATAAAATTATTTTGGTATCTTTGTCAAAATTAATTCACTACCCACACATGGGACTATTCTGTTTCATTGATCTCCATGACTGTCCTTTATGCCAATACTACATCTGTTGTGATTATTGTAGTTCTGTAGCCAGTCTTGAAATAATGTAGTGTAAGTCAAGTGTAGTGTAAGTCAAAATCACTTGGCTACTCTAGGTCCTTTGCATTTCCATATAAATTTTCAGAATCAGCTTGTCAATTTCTACAAAAATTCTGCTGGGATTTTGATTGGTATTGTGCTGATCAATTTGGATAGATTTGACATTATGACATCGAGTCTTGTGAGTCATGAACAAGATATTTCTCTGCACTTATTTAGGGCTTCCTTAATCTTCTCAGCAATGTTTCATAGTGTACAGTGGACAGATATAGCACATATTTTCCTAAATTTATACTCAAATATTTCATAATTTTTGACGCATTGTAAATAGTACTATTTTTAAATTTTAATTTCCAATTTATCTTTGCTAGTATATAGAAATACAATATTTGTACAGTCATGTACCATGTAACAACATTTTGGTCTGCACATATGATGGTGGTCCCATAAGATTAGTGCCTTATAGCCTAGGTTTGTACTAGGCTATACCATCTAGGTTTGTGTAAGTACACTCTATGATATTAGTGCAAAAACAAAATTGCCTAACGATGCATTTCCCAGAATGCATCCCCATTGTTCAGCAACGCATGACTGTATATTGTATTTTGTGACATTGCTAAATGCCCTTATTAGTTACAGTAGCAGATTACTCTGGACTTTTTATGTAGACAATCATTTAATCTGTGAATAAAAATTTCATGTCTTTAATAGATGTAGACTTTTCAAGTTAATTACTTTTTCTTGAGAAAGGCTTGATAATTTGTTGTTTCCAAGAAATGATCCATTTAATCTATTTTGATACATTTATTGGCATAAAATAGTTCATAACATTTCCTAATTATCCTTTTAATGGCTGTAGGGTCTGAAGTGATGTTTCCCTTCTCTATTGGTAATTTGTTTCCTCTCTTTTTTCTTGATCAGTTCAGCTAGAAATTTAGCAATTTTATTGATCTTTGAAAACCACCAGGTTTGGCTTCATTGATGTTTCTCTATTTTTTTGTATTCTATTTCATTGATTTGTGCTCTTATCCTTATTATTTGCTTCCTCCTACTTACTCTAGGTTTGATTTCTCACCTTTTCTAGTTTTTTTTTATGATGAAAATTTAGATCATTGATTTGAGATCTCTGTGTCCTTCTAATATATGCATTTAATACTTTCCCTCTAAATATCGCTTTTACTACATATCTCAGCAAATTCTCATTTAGCTAAAATTTTTATGATTTGTTTTCTTGTTTCTGACCTATAGATTTTTTTACAATAGAGTTGTTTAACTTTCAGATATTTGAAGCTTTCCTAAAAGTTTTATTTTTGTTAAATTTAAGTCTCTTGTGGTCAGAAGAGAATTAGACTCCGTAAAGTTTAAATCTTTTGAGATCTGCTGAGACTTGTTTTAAGGCCCAGCATATGATCCATCTTGGAGAATGCTTTATGTGCACTTCAAAAGAATATGTATTATGCAGCTGTTCGGTGTAGTTTTCTAAAAGTGTCAATAGGGGCTGGCCCCATGGCCGAGTGGTCAAGTTTGCGTGCTCTGCTTCCACGGCCGGGGATTTCGCCGGTTCAGATCCTGGGCACGGACATGACACTGCTCATCAGGCCACAGTGAGGTGGTGTCCCACATGCCACAACTAGAAGGACCCACAACTAAAAAAAATACATACAACTATGTACTAGGGGGGTTTGGGGGAGAAAAAGCAGGAAAAAAAAGTATCAATGAGGTGAAGATAGTCATTAGTGTCATTCCAATCTTTTATCAAAAATACTGATATTTTTGTGTAGTTTCTAAATAAATTATTGAAAGGTGTTTTAAAGTTTTAATGGTGATTGTGGATTTGTCTATTTTTCCCCTTAGTCCTGTTACTTCTTTATATATTTTGAAGTTCTCTTATTAGGCACATAGATATTTATAATTGTTAATTCTTCCTGATATATTGAACCTTTTCTCATTGTCGATAGCAGTACACCTTGTTTTGGTGTCTATTTTGTCTGATTTAATATAGCTACTGTGGCTTTTTTATGCTTTCTTTATGCATTGTATATCTTTTCCCAGGTTTTCACTTTTAATGAGTTTGTGTTTTTGTATTTCAGGTGCCTATTGTATAGAGAACTTGTAGCTCGATTTTGCCCTTTTATCTGGTTTGGCAATCTCTGCTTTTTGATTGGAGTATCTGGTCTATTTACATTTAATGTAATTATTGATGTAATGGCGTTAGGTCTGCCATTTTTGCTATTTGTTTTATATTGATCTTACTTGTATTTTGTTCTCTGTTCTTTCTTTTCTTTTTCCTTTTGGGGTAATCAGTTATTTTTTAGTATTCCATTTTAATTTTTTGGTTGGCTTTTTGCTATGTCTTTCTGTGTTACTTTTTTGTTACTTTTTTAGTGGTTGCTCTACGGTTTACCATATGGATGTTAAAATTAGCCCCAATCAATTCAGAATTAATATTTGAATTACTTCAGATAAAATACAGCAATCTTGAAGCAGTTTATTTTTACTTGCCAATGTGTAGTGCTATTTTTATCATATATAGCATGTATGTCATAAATCTATATATATGTTTATAAAAATAAAAATAAAAAACATACTTTTTTATATTTACCACATATTTACTTCTGGGGCTCTTCATCTTGTTGACCTGAGTAGTTGCTATTAGTATCATTCCTCTTCAGAGTTCTCCTAGTTACTCTTTTCTTTTCTCTTAGGGATAAATCCACTCCATTTTTGTTTATTTGAAAATGTCTTTATTTTCTTTCAGTTTGAAGAACAGCTTTCCTGGATATAGAATTCTTCATTGGCATTTTTTTTCCTTCTGCACTTTGAGCTTTTCATTTCAATTTCTTTTGGCTCCCATAGTTTCTGATAGGAAATTGGTCACTAATTTTAATGTGGCTTTCCTGTATGTAATACATATTTCTTTGGCTGCTTTAAAGAATTTCTCTTTATCTTTGACTTTTTAGCAGTTTGAATATAAATGTCTAGGAGTGATTTTAACTTTCAATCTCTGATTTCAATCTCTGATTGAGATTCATTGAGGTTTTGGATCAACAAATTTGTACAGTTTTCAGGCATTATTTAAAAATTTTTTCTTCCCCTTTCTCTCTCCTCTGGCATTCCTATTACACCTATATGGACTATTTGATATTGTTCCCAGAGTTTTCTGAAGTATTATTCAATATTTTTGTCTCTGTCTCTTTTCATCTAGAGCAATTTCTATGGCTTTATCTTCAAATACACTTATCTATTTTTTCATTTCCTGTCTGCTTTTAAGCCCATTTAGCCATTTTTAATTTCAGTTATTTACAGCTGTATAATATCCTTTTGAAAAAAAATTTCTACTTTTGTGTTGAGATTTTCTGTCAATTATTGATAGCAAATTTTCTTTTAATTCTTCCAAATATTTTCTGTTGATTCTTTGAACATATTTATAATAGCTTCTTTGATGTCTTTACCTACTAAATTCAACATCCAGCCCTAAATTAGAGTCAGATAGATTAACTGCCTCTTTTCCTGAATATAGGTCACAGTTTTCTTTCTTTGCCTGTCTAGTAACTTTTGGTTGAGAACTAACCATTATAGATGATAAGATATAGTGAACTCTGGGTTCTGTCATATTCTCTTGTATATTATTGGGTTTTTGTTCTAGTAGGTGATTAACTTGCCTTTATCTCTTCCACAAACAGCTGCTATTTGTTTTTATGGCTCCCAAATGTAGCTGTTTTACCTGTCCCTTGTAGCTAGCCCTATTGCTGCAAAATTTGGCAGCCATCGAAGGATTTTGGCAGAGGTGCAGCTCACTCTCTCTGTGGTGTCCTTACTTCTTTAATTTCTCCTATCCATGCCCCCCCACCAATTTCAACCTGCTTCAGGATTTATACTCTCATTCTTCTGGCCTATGCAGATTCAGCTTTCTTCAGCTGAGCCACTTGTGGTTGGGAAATGTCCTCAGTTAAGAAACGTAGCAAATTCAGAGTTTTGGTTCTGTAACTTTCAAAAATAATTTTTTCTCTAGTCTCTGACTACTTTTTCTACCATGACCTTATTCATAATTTAGTTACCAATCAGGAATTTGTACAGTTTTTGCTCTGAATTTTGGCCTTATTCCTTCTGATGATCTATTGCTGCTAAGCTTTCCCATTTAAGCTTCCAGTTACTTTGCAAGATTGAACTGAGTCTCTGGCACCTTTAGCTAATAAGGCTATTGATTTCCCCAGTGTGGTTCAGCAGCCATAGTCATCAAGGTTGGGCAGAGCCATGGGTCAAATAGGCAAGAACTCTAAATTCTCAACCTTTCCAGTAGCAGTTTTTAAAAATTATATCTTCCTCCTGCTTTTACTTGTGTTTAGATGCTTTCTAAGATATAAGAATCATCCTAATTTAAATTTTACCTAGTATTTTATAGTTGTTGTCTGTGAGGGTCTCATAATCATTTCATTTCTCCACCATTACAGGAAGCTGACCTACATCTTTTAAAAAATATTTTGAAATAAGTTATGGACATTATACCATTTCACATCTAAATGTTTCAAGTGCAGCCTGAAAGTATAAGGAAATTTCTTACTGTATCCACCACATTATCATATTTGGCAAAATTAATAGTCCTTATTATCTTTTAATATCTGGTTCATATTCAAGTTTACCCAATTGTCCTCAGAATATCTTTCACAGTTGATTTTTTGAACCAAAATTCAAAAAGGTCCACAGACTCTAGTCATTATATTGTCTAAGTATCTTTTATTTGGAATTTTCTTCTCCCTACTCCTTTTTCAAATGACATTGAGTTATTGAACAAAAAGGTTAGTTATTCTGTGGAATGTTCCATATTCTGAATTTGTCTGGTGTTGTTTAACTTGCCCTTTTATCTCGTGTATTTCCTATAAAATTGAAGTTAGAACTAGAGACTTGATTAGAATCAAGCTAAACCTTCTTGGCAAATATACCTTAGGTAATGCTGTGTAGTACGTGATTCACACTATTAAGACATATGGAGTATCTAGTTACTCTGCTATTAGATGGACTAGGGGGTTCAGGCGGTCTTCATTCTCCTTGCTTCCAGAACCTTTCTTCAGGAGATTACTTGATTAGTCAACTTGGGAATCACTATCCAACCTAGATTCAATATATTCATTTTAGAATCATATTTCTACCCTCCAACTCTTAATTCATGCCATCACCAAGACGAGAAATGGTCCTTAAATTCCTTGTAGCTCTGACTGAATCCACCAAATGAAAAAAAACATCTGAATTGAAAAGAATCATCTCAATCAGTCATCTAAGATGTATTTCTACATACTGCCAAGTATCCTTGGCTTTCTGTATATCTATCTCCTCAGTAGCTATGCTTTATAAGTCTCTGGCTTCTAAAAAAAGTCATTGTCATGCTGATAATTTTTCATTTATTTGTTTATTTGATTAATATAAACAGCTGCAGTGAAAATAATTAAGACAATTAAAAATACCCATTTAGGACTGAAGTTACTGAAATTGAGTCTGTTGACCTAGTGTTCATTATGTGTTGAATTCCTGAATCAGAGGAAACTTCTTTTTTATATTATGCAGCTCAAGTCAATTCCTATATATTAGATTATATCAATTTGATTGAATTTTCTTTTATATATCTCAACTGGCAGTTATTTCCATGGGCAAAATAAAGACCTTTGAATTATCATTTTATTTGATTAGGACATGCTGTATTTTTTTAACATCTTTCTCTCTCTTTTCTAAATCAAGATTTAATCATGTTAATTGGGACTAGTAGACCCTACAGCCAAATTTTAAATCAAGCCAATGGTCTCATGTTTTGAAATGGCAGTGGACATTTTTGTGGAAAATCTTCCTTTATTACCATGTGCTATGGTGGAAGGAGGCAGAGCAATTACTATTGCAGAGTAATTTAATACTGTTTTATTAACATGGTCTTTCATCTTGGTAAGGAGTTCTGGGATTCATGAGGATGTCCATTTTTTGTGAAATACTATCCCATTTAAATAGATTAATTCACAATCTACAGTTATAAAAACATAAAAGAATAAAGATGAACTAAAATCTAAGTAGAGAATAAAATATGAGAATCAATTAACTTGCATTCTTTTAAAAAAATTATTATACTATTACCTCTAATAATTAGATACACTTTTCCTATTTCTTACCTGAGCTATTGTTCTTTTTTATGTCAGGTATTTGACATGTTAGACTAGAGAAGAGGAATTAAAACTTGATTAATGGTCCCAAATAATTTAGAGGTTAAATCATTCAGATAAAATGAATTGTATAAATGGATGCTTGTTTCAAGTAGTGGATGGTTCTTTGAGCAGACATTATTTGTGTTTAAATTATAGTTTACTTGCTCTGCCCAGTAAGTTTCCTGGAGAAATATCAATCTAGGCATTTTAGAGAACTTTTATGAAAGGAAATTTTTTATGTAATGCTTTCTGTGTAAAAACACCATAGAAACAAACTTTTCTCATAATACTTCTTTCTTTTAATAGCAACCAGTATTTCTCCCAAAGGGAAGTGGAAAATTAAATCACAGAGAGATGAAAGGATTATCTTTTAAAACCAGATAGTCTTTAATTCAATTAAATATCCATTTTATTCCTCATACCTGAGTACTCCTTTATTCCTCCAGATCAGAGAATTTGTGTTATTTTGTTTTCTGTGTGTATTCTGCATGTATTTGTATGTCCATATTTTCATATGCATGAAATAAATTTGTTCCGCGGCATTTAAGGCATAGAAAAAAACCACATCCATTTTTTTTTTTGATTTTGAATAAAATTTGGCTCTGGCTCCATTTAACCATAATGTTTTCAATCCCCAGAATCATATTCTTCTCCCCAGCCTCTGAATTCCCCACATTAAAGGGAGGTAGATCTCAGCTTCAATTTAAGAGTCCCACTTTAACACTTTCCTGGCTACCTGCAGTGGATTGTTAGCATGTAGGGTGGAGCAGTGGCTCTTATGACTATGGCCAATTCCACTTGACCTGCCACCCGTTACCACATGGGCATTCCGGCTTTGTTTCTTTTCCTCCATGTAGGAGTCCTAGCTCGTAGTGGTAACAATGGAGATGTGTCTCAGGAAACCTTTTTTTGTTGGATCAGGGGATCCTCTCTTCCAGAGCCCTTTTGTGTTTTCCAAGACCTCCAAGCTGTGTTTTAGATTTCACATCACTTGTGGTGGATTATTTTCATGGGTACCCTGATGTTGTGATTTATAATAAGAAATACATATTTGGTCATTGTTCCCATTGCTGGCACAAAGCTCCTAAAATCCTTGGAATTTCCTGAGTGACAAAGGTGTATTTGTTATGTTAATGAAGCCACTTTTAGACCACCTCTAAGAATGGTGGCTGGTTGCTGGGAGAGCCATCCATGTGATGAGAGAGTTGAAACTTTCAGTCCCACCCCACCAAACTCTGCTTGTAGGGGAGAGAGGCTGGCTATTGAGTTCAATTGCCAAGGACCAATGATTTAGTCAATCACACCTATGTAAGGAAGCTTCCGTAAAAACCCTAAGGGAAGGGTTTGGAGAGCTTCCAGGTGGTGAACATGTGGAAAGTTGGGGCAAGTGGCATACTTGAAGAGGGCATGGAAGTTCTGTGCCCATTCCCCACACCTTGCCCTATGCATCTCTTCCGTCTGGCTTTTCTTGAGTTATATCCTTTTATAATAAGCTGGTGATCTAGTGAGCAAACAGATTTCTGAGTTCTGTGAGCCACTCTAGGAAATTAATCAAAACCAAAGAGGGGGGCATGGGAACCTCTGATTTATAACCAGTCAGTCAGAAGTACAGGTAACAACCAGGGGATTTGACTGGCGTCCTGAGTTGGAGGGGGCTGTTGGACCCTCAAATTTGTAGCCAGTCAGTTGGAATCACAGGTAATAAGCTGGGCTTCTAATTGGCATCTGAAGAGGAGGATGGTCTTGTGGGACTGAGCCCTTATGTGTAGAATCTGATTCTATCTTTGGGTAGATGGTGTCAGAATTGAGTTGAATTGTAGGATACCCAGTTGGTGTCCCACAGAAGTGTGTGGTGGTATGCGAGGAAATCACCCTCCCCCTACATTGGAATTTGGCCTAGAACCCTTTTAGGTACCATGAAATATCTGCCAAGACAGTCCATCTTCTTCCCAAGCAAAGCAAGAAGGAGCACTTCTGTTTCCTTAGAGGTTGGTTGATGTCTGAAATACAGCCTTGCCATACCTGAGCAAAGCAAAGAGGTTTTTCACATTTCTAGAGATTTAAGTCCTCTCTGCCTGGTCGTGGTGTCTGCATGTTATTGTATGACCAAGGAATACATATAAGTGGCTGGAAATAGAGTCCGGTCCCTCCCCTCAGCAGCCAGTTATGAGTATTCTCCAAAGCTGCAAAATAGCCATGATCATTTTCTCAAAATCATTTCATTCCAACTCTAAATGGTATAATGCATGTTGTGGAATATTACGCTTAGAAAAATTCTTAGCAATCTGGAGGAGAGTCCCATCATATAATATAATATGTTTGCTCCAAACACGTCATATATATATTTTTTTTTAAAAAGCAAATCTGGCTTGATGTTTAGTCATCAGGTTTGTCATGAAGTTTAATCTCGGTCATTTGGGGCCCACATTTTCCTATTCCCTCAGATGATACAGGATCCACAGAATGTGCTTAGTCTAGAGCATGGTTTCTCAATCCTGACACTATAGACATTTTGGTCCAGATAATTCTTTGTCATGAGGGACTGTCCTGTGCACTGTCCGGTGTTCAGCAGCATCCTCCGCCTCTATCCACTAGATGCCAGGAACACCATTTGGGTGCTTATCTGGGAAAAGTAGAACAATTTCCCCCAATCTGAGACAACCCAAAATGTCTCCAGGCATTGCAAAATATCACATCGAGGGCTAATTGTACCTGGTTGAGAACCACTGTCTAGGACAATTAGAAAGAGGCGTAGTTTCAGTTCTAGTTTTCATGGCTGCTACTCATCTTTCTCCCTGACAATGCCCGCTCATCATTGTCTGAAGGCTTGTGCCTACACTTCCCCTCTGCTGAGTCATAAGCATCTTTAAGGCTCCCAAGCTGTAGCACTCATTGCCTAGACTCTTCAGGTACACACACAATGATTCTTCTTAGAGTTATTATAAGCTCAGAAGGGCTGTGCACACAGGGCAGAGTCTTTCTTGGGAGACCCTGTCCTCCGCTGTTTGGAGATCCAGCTGTGCTTTCCTTATCTTAGAAAATCTTGTTCTATGCTGTTATGAAATTAGTTTTGAGAACAATTCTTGTTTATCTGGGAAAAGTAGAACCACCCTCCCAGGACACAAAGCCCTGGCTTTTCTATCAATATCCATTCTGGGGAATGTCATCTACGTAACCTCTTTCTCTCACTTTTTAAAAATGGATGTTACTATTTTCTAATCCCCTCCTTATATTCTCTCCCCTTGTCTTCTCAATTCATTGTCTTTTGTTTGTGTTCCCCTTCTATTTCTTCTCCAAAGATAGCAGTTATGGGTACAGCAAATCTAGGTACATGAGAAAGAATGGGAACCTTATCTATCCCACCTCTCTGTTGATTCAGAGGAGGCAGAGATTGGGAGTTATGCCCATTTTCCTGGGAGGAAAAAAAGTTGTTTGTGTTTGAATGGGACCCCAAAACCATTTGTTATAAAGTACAAAATACAACATTTTAAAAAATGTAAATAAAATGGTCTGCTTTTCTCTTTCTTTCCTTTCTTTGAATTCATTTTGCTTCTCTTCCTCACATGTAGCAAACATTTGCCTGAACGTTGAAGTCAAGAGCTTTGGCTTCTCTCCACGGGTGGGGAGTAGGCTGGGGAGAGCAATGCAAACCTTAGTGGAAATATTTTGCCATGTGTAGGGTGGCTACTATCATTTCTTAGAACATTAAAAAAAAACCCTTTTGAATCAAAGTGAAGGCTGGGGTAAGATTGAGATTCATCCATATATTGGGATGGAAAAATTTCTGGCAGAGTTTCCAAGGCTGGAAAATCACTAGTCTTCCTTTTCCTTATCCACAAAAGGTCAGAAAGCTTCTTTAGCCCTTGAATAATATGGTGACCATATTTTCAGATATTCCCCAAATCTGACTATCTTCCAGGCATTTCTGCACTAGTCCTCAAGCCCCCCAAAGAAACCCCCAGCCCTCTGAAGAGTGTCGATGAGATCACGCAAGCTTGCCTTCTGACTCTTTCCTCTCCTCTCCACCGTCACTGATGGGGTCCTGCTTGCTGTAAGAGTGGACGTTTCAGGACTCATTTTCCAAGGTCATGCCCTGGTGATGAAGTCAATTCTCCAGGTTAGGTGAAAAAGATTATGGGCTCTGAGCCAAGCTCTACCTCAAAGTTGGCAAGTGGCCAGCCATTTGAAGTGGTCTTCATCGGGGGAGATGCCTCCTAGCTCATCTTCCATAGTTCTTGTGTTTTGTTCAGTTCATTTGGATCCTTCTTAGGCAGTAACCTGTCCTATCTCAGAAAAGTCATAGGTATTTCTACCCTACTGTGACATCTGCTCTGAATTATGTGCCTTCAAATATTTGAATCTGGCTTTATTGGAATCTCTAAACTTCTCACCACCCTAATCAGTACTAGAAGGTACCTGAAAGACAGTTTGATTTATATCCCCAAGTAACATTCTTATGGTTGTCTAGACTCATCTTGATTGATGCCAAACAAGGTGCCAACAACACTGTAACCTAATTTACACCCAAATTCAAAAGCCAATAGTATCCCAGATGATGTTGCTACATGTAATAGCTTTTAAAAAAGTAGACTTTATATTTTACAGCATTTTTAGGTTCATAGCAAAATTGAGTGGAAGGTATGGAGATTTCGCATATACTCCCTGCCTCACACACTCACAGCCTCCCCCATTATCAACATCCCCCACCAGTGTGGTACATTTGTTAATAATAGATGAATGTACATTCACTCTCTATTATTCAAAGTCTATAATTTACATGAGGGTATAAAAGCATGTTAAGTTAACTCACACTATACTTACATATAGAAAGAAAATATAGCTACCTAACCATTTTTAGCAAAATATTCCAGGCATATTGGAATAAAGGTATAAATGATAATATAATGACCATCACCAAAACTAAGAAATTAAAGCTCACTTTCCCCCTGGCCTGTGTACTTGGCCCCATTGCATTGCTCTCTCTGCCATCATAGGTAAACTTATTTTCAATTTTGACTTTATCATCCTACATATTTCTTTATATTTTTACTTCATATTTATAGAGTGTGAGAGGCAGTCAAGTATAGTGATTAACAGCATCAGACTCTGGAATCAAACTGCCTGGATTTGAATCCTGGGGCCCCATTTACTAGCTAAGCAGCCTATAAAAGTTAACTTCTTTCTACTTACCTCAGTTTTCCTGTCTGTAAAATGTGCATAAAAAAACCAACCTTCTAAGTTTGTGAAGAGTAACTCATTTAGTATACATAAAATCTTAGATGCATAGGAAACGCCATATTAAAAGTTCACAATTATTATTATCTTAAACCAGTAATTTCGCATGTTTTTAAATTTTATATAAATGATACACTATGTATATGTATCCTTTTGCAACTTTCATTATTTATTTAATACTATGTTTCTGACCTAGTATTCATCCATGTTGATATAAATAACTTTCTTTAATAGTATCTTATTGTGTGATTTTACCCCAATTTATTTATCTATTCTCATGTCAAAGGACATTTGGGTCATTCTCAGTTGTTTTTACAACAATAAATAATTCTTCTAGGAATATATTTGTATGTATCTCCTTATACTCAGGAGCAATATTTTCTATAAGGTTTATATACAACAGTGGAATTTCTGGGTCTTAAGTTCTGTTTGTTTATGAAATAATTGAATAAATTTCTTCACAATCCAGTCTTCCAGTTCCCACCATTCCCAAGAAACAGATTAATGTCCCTGTATAGTGGAGAAACTTAAACTTTCTCATTAAGGATAATCTAGTCCCTTTGGTTTAAATGGTCTATTATGGATGTGTCATATCTTAGGGCAGATACTAAATTTTCATATTTCACCTCTTTCCCCTGTTCTTGCTAAGGTGGCCTCTGGGTTTATGGGATGTGTAGGGCTTAATGATCTCACGTCAGTAGGGGGAAGTGGAGAGGGCAGCTCCTTTCGCTCTTCTATGGAAGCTTGCTGACCGCCCAGCCTTCTCTCGGGCCAGGCATTCACTACTGAAGATTGTGTTTCTGATTGTTTTTACTGGTCTTGCAGTCGTCACACAATGAAGGCCGTTAACAGGCCTTTGCTGTTTCCCCAGCAGTTTTGATCACTCTGTAGTCCCCGCTCTCTAGTCAAGACAAATGGAGACTTTTGGGATTTTGCACAAATTGGACAGGCTGCAGGGAAGCCAAGAGCACTGCCTCCAGCCCACATAACCATCCCATCTCCTTCCAGTGTGGTAGCATTGCTTCTGTGTTAGGCTGGCTGTGGCTGCACACTTGGAGTCTCCTGGGTTCCCCTCCCCCAACACACAAGCTAGACCAGATCCGTATACCGTTACCTTGCTTGATGTTCTCTGGCTTCTTCCAACTATCTGGAAGCTTCTATTATGGCTCCTTTTGGGGTTTCATCTCAAGAGGGGGAAAATGTGAATGCTCATGTTTGACTTCTCAATTTTATCTCTTTCTCTCATTCAAGACATTCCTGTGGGTGAGAAAGGCCTTGATTTTCCATCTCTTTCCTCTTGGGAAAGGACTTCCCCTACAGCCTATCTTCCTTCAGCTTATTGTGCATTTGCCTTGCCCTATTAACCAATTTAAGGTTAAGTGCACAAAAATGAGGTAGTTACAACATTGAACCTGCTACACAAATGCCAGAATACACCGTTAGCTATGAAGGTACTGCTGGCAACAGGAAGACAGGAAATTTAAATCTGTATTCTGATGGGAAATCAGAATATGTCATGGGTATAGTTCTTATTCTTTGTGAGACAGACAGAAACTGTATTTGGTAGAGAACTTGCTGGGGCCAGAAATCTGGTTTCATTGAGTAATTATTATGTGCAACAAGAAGAATACGTGTTGCATAGCTCAGTGTCAGAGTTTACCTGAGGCAATGGAAGCGTAGGTGTCACTGACTTAAGGGTGGTAGTAACGGAAGCCAAATACATGGCAGAGCAAAGGCACTGGTCCTGTCATGCATGTGGACAACAGAGAGGGTGTGTCATTGTGATTCCAGCACAGGCTCTGCCTCCACTCTATGTGGCTGACCAGTGCTGGTTCAGCCAGAACTCTGTTATGATCTCTGTACAAATGATTTATGTGCCTCGCAGAATATTTCACGTCTTTCCTCATAATAATAGGTTAAAATAATTGAGGGACAGAGGATAAGTCAAGGTGACTGTTTCAGATGGTCATTACCTTGCTCATAAAAGAATTCTATAAACTTGCCAATATTATCACAGGCTAGTTAGTTTAAGCAATTGCTGCATTTCAGGGGTGGCTGGGGTGAAGGGCTATATATTCCCTCTCTCTCTTACCCTTGTATGACTGCTCTCACAGAACAACGATGAATTAATTCAGGTATAGTATGTGAGAAGGACATTCAAAGTATTCCACAGCAGAAGCAATTTCACTAGAAGAGAGCAGAGAGCTTATTTAGGAAGCTCTTTGGTTTTTATGAAAATCCTTTCTTTAGATATCAGTTACGGGAAGAGGAGTTGGAATCTAATGTTCAGGATGGAAAAGTCTAGTTGCTTGCAGAAAAGGTGCAGGTTAATTAAAAATTCAACATTTTCACCCTGAGTGCAGGATAATGTTAGCTAACCAAATGGCAATTTCATAGACTGGGCTTAATGATTTGATGACGAGCCATCCTGGGGTTTTACCAGTTATGAGATGACAGAAGAAGGGAAGTAAAGTTAGTTGGGAAGGAAGAAAACAAAGACTATCTATGGAAGACATTTTAACTCATTCTCGCTCTCTAGCAAGACTGCATGAATTTCTGGAAATGGGAAGACGCTGGTAAGAGTCCAAGGTCTTATCAAGATTTTATATAAATATATAAATATGTATTATACAAGGAGATATAGCAAAGATCCATGTTCAAATAATTTTTAAAAGGCAAGAAAAGGAAGGAAGGAAAAAAATCATTGAGCGACAAAAAGAAAAATAGCGTAACAGTAGATCTAATTCCAAACATCACTCACACACGCACACACACACACACACATGCACACATGCACGATGCACATGCACATACGGTGTTGTTTCCTGCATTAATTTGACAAGCAGTTTTGGCTGTGTGTCTTAACCTGTTAGTGTTCTATTTGCATATTTATAAAGCCAAGTTCATATTGCTGGCTGTTTATCTCACTGAGGGGCTAGGAGGGTTAATGGAATCTTACATTGGTCCTGAATATCTACCTCCCATATCAGACCATAAAAATCTATGAAATGAAAGAGTGGGTCAGCAATGCTGCATTTTCTTTCTCGAGCACTCTCACACTTCACCCGTGACATTTAGCTCTGATGCTGCAGTTCCTCTCCTTAGCCTTAGCTCTCTTCTGATGTCTAAGAATTAAATTGGACTTTAGAATTCGGACTGAGGTTTGTTCTATTAGTGTTGACAAATTTTCACTATATTGAGACCAGAGGATGTAGTGGCAAGCCTGAGATAGTGCAGGCAAGAAAGAGAAAGAAGAATGTGCTGGAGTCTAAGACAGTAATGTATTTCTAGATCCCTGGAACACGCAGTGTGCAGAAGCAAGACGGGACCCAGGAGTAGTACTGTACACAATGATACAAGTCTCCAGTAAGAGGTCGAATCGCCATGATTAGCATCAGTAGGATTAAGAAAAATGACCAATAAGAAGAGGTAACTAGCAATTTCCCATTGTTTTGCTTTGAGTGTCCTGCTGGTCCTTTATCAGTTTTCCTTTCTTGGGTCCAGAAGGTTCTGGGCTGGTTGTTTTTACTAGACAGCTCTCCTCTCCATCTCTACTCCCCACAATGGTATTAAAGGGTTACCGTTATTAGCAGAAGACTCTTTTTTGGGGAAGAGCTACATAATTTTCAAGGAGACCTAAAATAATTTAGTTCAGCAAAATACCATTATGATCGGCCAGCTCAAAAAAGTGCTGCTGAGCTGGCAATAATTCATCTGCCTCCTTTAACAGCTACCGTTTAAATTGCATTTGAACACTGAAAACAAATATGCTTTCGTTGTAGAGCTGAAATATTCAAACACAGCTTCAAAGTCCGAGAGGAAAACACTGCATTGCAGTGCTCTGGTTTTTGCAGAGAATCTCTGTTGGCCCGTGGCTGGCAAAGGCAGCCAGTTTCCAGCTCAACTCAGCAGATCCCTCAGCTCCAGAATATAATGCCTAAAGTGTCCTCAGCTCGCTTGGGGGCAAAAGAAGCTGAGGAGAGAAGGCTAGATGCACAGGTACTAATTAAGTCAGGTTTGGTGACCTTCATTTATCCATTTAAAAAATTATTGGGTGTTTATCAGGCAATACACTTTCTTCAAATAGTCAGACATGTTTTGGCGTTCCGGAGAATTTATGAAACAGATTCAAGATGCCAGATATATTTCTTGCTGTTCTCATAGGCCCTGCTTAACCACAGCAGATGGACATTCCATGTCTTGCCCATTAGCAGACTGGCAGGAGAAAGGCTCTATGAAAGCTGAGCAAAATTTAGTGAAACATTTATAAGATAATGATGTTTTTGCATACATACATTCATGCATGCATTCTCCATGCATTTATTGGATATTTCTACCATATTCTAGATGGCCGAAACGCAGATAAACAAGACCCAAATCATCAACTGCAACAGTTTCTTCTTAATCCTCACCAAACTGTGGTTCTCCCAGGTGTCTAGAAGTCCCTGCAATCTATCTTCTTCCTCTGCTCTCCAGCGTCTGGGGCTGGCTCCAATGCAGTGTTTGTGTTCTCGTCTGCCAGTGCTGTTTCATGCCACTTTTCTTTAAATTTTTGCTGCTAAATTCTATTTGCTAAGGAGTGGGACACACACAAGACATATAAACATCTCTCTTGCTGAAACTGACTTGTGACTTAGGTACTGTTATTATCCCCATTTTGCAGATGGGGACTGTAGGGGCACCAGCCAGTGTGCCCCCTTTAAGACCATATATCCTTGAGGTTCTTTGTCTGGGCTATGTGCCAGCACTCACGATGATAGCAGTCCTGGGCTTGGCCAACCCAGCTGCTGTCTCATGGGATAGTTGGCACAAAGACCCTTGAAGTCTGAGGACACACAGAAGCCCTCGCAGTGCAGAGGGGCCTCTGGTCCCTGGAATACAGGTCATACAGGGATGATCATCCTTGGCAAGCATGCGGCCTTTGTTCCTCTGCCTACTCAAGCCAGCTTCTCTCAGGGGGTGGTAGCGGGTGCACATTGCCTGTCCAGCCAGCCGCCACTGGACCTTCCCTGTAAATAACTCCTCCCTAAACCCATATGTCTCGTTTACCGTCTCTGCATCTTTTCTTTAGTCTCTTGGCAACCTAACTTGCACTTCTCACCCAGCTGGGCATGTAGCAGAACAGGGACCATGAGGTAAAGTGACTTGCCCAGGGTCATCTGCCTAGTGAGTGGCAGAGCTGAGATTCTGACTCAGGCCTGTGGATTGCCACCAGCGTCCTTAACCATTGCACCTCCTGTCCCCAGGTGGTCTAATGATGAGCTCTCTGACTTAGGGAGAGCGGAACTCGACCGCCAACTGCTGGGATCCTTAAAAATACATCAGAGGCCCATTAGAGATGGCTTATCTTACATTTTGATCTCCCTTATGAAAAAATCCCTTCAGTCTTTCCATGGCAGTGCTTTAGGCTCACAGGGGGTGCGTCTACCAAAGAACTAGTCTGCTAAAGATTAGCTTTCTCTTTCTTCAGTGAATAGTGTCATCTAATGCCCTCATTAGGTGTTATCTACTAAAGCAGTTATGATAGCTTCTTCCTAAAATATATCCAGCTGAAATTCTGCTTTAGCAATCCAGTACATTTTCCCTTTAATGGTAGAAAGAGAATCACAAAAAAATCGACTGGATGAGACTAGTGTTCTTTCACAACATACGGCTTCTAAAAATTATGCCTCGAGTTTAAACAGAGAAGCCTTGGCTATTACTCCAAACGCAGGTTTGTCTGGGAGAAAAATGTTTTGCACCTGAGAGCAGTTCGGAAGCAGCTTTGGTGAGCCTTTGTTCTTGCCTGTTTAACAGCTTGAGGTTTAGAGAAGCCTCTGTGAGTTCACCTTTTGCATTTGAGTCCAAAAACTGTATCCATTAAAGAACTCTCTTGAGCCTGCTGTGAATTTCAGTGCTCCTAGGAGGACGCTCCAGGCTCAGGTAACTGGTTTGAAATCGCATGGCCTCGGGCTCCACCAGCTTTATTTGGAGGAAGATGGGAGCTGGGGAATTAGTTCAAAAGCCACAACTTTTCCCCTTTAGTCTCTCGTTTCTGTTGTTCAGGCTTGGTTCTACACCACTTGCAATATTTTAGGAACCATTCCAGAGGATCTAGGCCGTAGCAGGTAAAATTAATATTCTATTGCCTTTTCTATTATTTTTCATGTTTGCGTCTATGTAATCCACATATACGTGGTTTGGGCCTTGGAAATTTAGAGGATGAAAAAATACTGCAGACCTTCTCTCCAGCCCCAGATGGAATTTTTGTGTGTTTTTGTTTGTGGTTTTTGGCCCGTGCGCCCGCGCTCGTGTGTGTGTGTGTGTGTGTGTGTGTGTGTTTTGAAGGGAGAGGGAAGAAGGGAGAGGGGAGAGAGAATATAGAAAGAGAGGGCGGGAGGACTTTGATCTCTGATGGCCGAATGTGCTGAGGATATATGTATTCTTTGCAGAAGGGGGTTCAGAAAGTAGGCAACAGGATGCATCCATGGAGGATGATGTTCATAGTTTCCTAACTGCTCAGAAATGACTTTTCCCTCTCAAGTTATTAAATTACAGCCTATGTGTATATCATACCCGCCCCATGAAGCAGAGCAGGACCAACTGAGCTCAGGCTAGAGAGGAGCTGCTCACACTAAAACCCTGTTATTGTCTTTCGACGTGAAAGGATGACTTGTCAGTTCCGCTAAATTGGTCAGCGGGAGCAAGAGCAGATAGACAGATGTGGCCTAGGAAGCGACTGACACTGTAGTCATGGGGCTGAAGTACGGAGCTCTACAGAGCAGGACTGGAGGGCAGGTGGCAGAAGAACCGGTTGTCTAGACTGCGGATGCAGAACATTACTCCCGAAGCACTGTCTGGGCTCCAATCCCAATTCTGTGCTGCAGGTAACAGTGTGACTTTGACTGAATTACTTCACTCCTCAGCCTCAGAATCCTCATTTATAAGACAGCAATAATAATAATGAGACCTAGTTCTTAGGTTTTTTGAGAGGATTAATGAAGTAATGAATGTAAAGTACTTGGCAGGGTGACTGGTAGAGTATGTAATCAATAAATGTTGAATAATAATTGGATTCTTAACACTCTTCAGAGACTAAATGTGGCAGAGACTGGCTAGTTTTCTTCCATCCTATTTTCCTTTGCTCCTGGGCACACAGCTGCTACATATCCCAGCCTCCATTGCATTAAGTGAGGCCATTCACTGTGCTGTGGGAAATGACTCCCAGGCAGCAGCAAGCACACTTCTTCCAGATGTGGCCCATAAAAGCCTCATGTGCAACCTCCATCTGCCCCCATCTTCTGAGTACCAAGACGCAGCAGAGGATCCCAGAGCATCAAGGGATAGTGGAGCAACAAGTGGGAACAAACCTGAGTCCCTGGATGACTGTATGGAGACGAGCACCTCTTCTTCTCTACCTCTGTCACCAATCAGACTCAAGCTGGAAATAGAGTTGACTGTGTGAAGCCACTGAGATTTCTGGATTCATGTATTCAGTGACTGGTGAGTTTCACCTTATGACACAGGACCTCATGTACATGTCAGGGCACATGATAATAGTCTTGTTTGAAAAAGGTCTTACTTTAATTTTGAAACAAAGTTGGCTATGAGCTAATAAATAAATTACCAAATGGTGAAGTGAGTAGAAGAAAAATGATGTGGTATCAGATGGAAATAATCAGAATCAGGACAAATCTAGGACTAAGAAAGAGACACTTAGCCACATTAGGAGTTTTTAAAAAAAGTCAACCCTTCAGTGAGTCACGCTGGTTCATGTTGGTGAACTAAGGGTCTCCTCCTGGAGGGTGTGAGTCAGTCTTTTACTAACATCAAAGGCAAAAGTGAAAGATATTGGCTCCGTTTTCCAATGACTTCTGGATATAATTCCTCTTATGAACTGGATCCAACAAAACAAAATTAAGCACCCTTTTCCCCAGCCTTTCACAAAACTGGAGATAGTATTTTACCTGATTAGCCTAAGACTTGGCATAATATTTTTAAATCACATGAATGGATTACCAGAAAAAAAAAAAACAAGGAAGAAATAAGTAAGAAGTTAAGTTAGCGTATAAAAGGCTTGGCTTCTAGGAGCATTGGATTAGCATGTTTCTGTCCATGGTTAAAGAAATTATTCTGCACTCTTCTTGGCCTTCAGTGCTTGATGCTCATGGTAAAATGGAATTCAGAGCACCAACACTTCTAGGCAAGAAATGGGACAGGTGAAAGACAAGGGTTTGAAAATAGAAGGAGAGAAGAAATCTAACCTCTTAGACAGAGCTTGAACATGTGAAGAGTAATAAGGCTGTTGGGGAAGGAGCAGCTCGTTATCACCCCATCTTCATAGCACTTGAGCTCCAGTTAGGGATTTGAACAAGGCACTTTGAGGCTTCTCCTCCCAGCACTCTCAGCTCACTTATGTAACTCAAGAGTTTTCAGATTCCAAAGTGCCTGATTTCTATATTGTTGCCAGCATGAGTCAAGTTCTTCACTGACTTTAATGGGCATTTTAAGCACCTTAATTTATTTCCAACCATCAAAATTGTTTTCAAACTTCTTGTTTTGTTCATAGATTACTCCTTGATTTAAATTCGCTTCAGATTGAAGGACAGAGAAGTAACATTGGTTAGCTTGAGTCTAATGCTCTCAGGGAGTGACTCTGAGCTCCAGTGATGAGGAATCTATATTTGTGGCTGTGATGGGAATACTTTGGTTTATCTCTCTGGAATCTAGAAAGGCAGTAAGGGCTCTATGTCAGTGGTCAAACTTAACAATTACTTCTGAAGCAACTGCTCCATTACAAATGAAGGAGCTTCGAAATTGCAATTTGACCCGATGTACGTAATTCATCTTTGAAAAGGAGGTTTTTCAACTGATTATGCTGAGCTCTGTAGTTAACTCTAATTTCTGTACTTAGTTTCCTCTCATATTTTCTTGCCTAAGTTTCTTGACTGCTTCATCTCTTCATCCATCCATCCATTGACTCAGTGACTTTATTGAAGTCCTACTATTTGCCAGGAACTGTCTAGAAGCTGGGGATATTGGGAATACTGTCATGGGTCTGGCAGATCCTCACAGCCATCTCCAGTTTGTGCTTCGTCCATTTTTCTGATTCATGTACCAGCCTCTTTCTTGTCAAACTCCTGTACTGTCCCCTGTAAGACTAGTCTCCGAGCAGTATCAGGTGAGCAATTCCTTTTTAGTTCCTACAACCACGTTGATATTCATGCTACATCTCATTTCATCAAGCACCAAAGTTTTAGAATGGTGATACAGTAGAGATCAACTACGGGAGATGGAGGTGGGCGCACTGAGGCAGTAGTAGGTGATTGAACAGTTTCGCTTTTGAGGTGGGTACCAGGGGACCTGAAGATGACTGACAATCTATCCCCATAAGACCTCATGGAATATCACAGTTGGAAAGAGCCTAACAGATTATTTCATCCAATTTCCTGGGAGCCAGAAATCTTCTCAACTACATCTTTATCAGATCCAGCCTCTGCTTTAATGCTTCCAGGGACAGAAAGCTCATACAGCAACACATTTATGGATTCCTCTAACCATGATAAAGTTCTTCTGTGTATTCACACTGATAGCTGCCTTTTTATAACTTCAACACATTGGTCCTTGTTTTGTTTCCCTATGGAAACTAGGAAGAATGTTCAATGTCTTTTCTATGTCACAACTATATTAATGTGGACTTTTTCATTTGTAAATAACCAAAACATTAACTTATCTAGCCTAGGCAAAAAGGTGAATTTAATAAGAAGAATGCAGAGTTTTCCCATGGGAGCCAAGGACACAAATGCACAGATGCATTAGGCTTCAGGAATGAATCAGAATCAGAAATTTGAAAGCATCAAGATTGTCTCCATGTCTCTCATCTATGCTTCTCTGTCTCTCTCAATCTGTTTCATAATTCCTGGAGAGGGCAATGATTGCTCTGATTGGATCAGTTCCACCTCTGAACAAACTACTATATTTGTGGGTTGTATCATGTAGGGACACGGCTGTTTCTGCTGCAACCATGTGGAAAAAGGGAGGAAGAGAGCCAATTTCTAGAAAAAGAGCATGGGGTTGGCAGTTCTATGTACTCCACAAACACCATACAAATATAAATGCATAAGTGCTTGCAAATCTCTCTCCTAAATCTGATCACCAGGCTTCAGTTTCTCCCACCTTTTCTCAGGTGACTCCATTTCCATGAAGACATCTTCTCCATCTTGTTTTCCTTACTTTTTGAAATTTTATCATGAAAATGTGGCTTCTAGAACTCATTACAACAAATATATTTAATGAAGAGAGAGTTAATGTCACCTCACCAAAAGTTGGAGGCCTCCTAGGAGTTCCTTTCCCTTAAAACTTACCACTTCACTTGACCTAGAAGTTTCCATTATTGGTGGGAGTTCTGATCCCAAAGAAATTTTTCTGTATAAAGAATTCAAGATGAAAGACTGAATAATGACATTGGTCAAGGGCGATCTGAATCTAAAGTGAAGTGAAATCCTATTAATAATATAACTGGAAAATTTTGTCCTGAGAACATTGAGCTATTACTTATACCAAGATTTGGAGACATATTGTTTCATTTAGTAGTTAAAATTCATGAACTACAAATGGTAAATTCATACAGCAAATATTTTTTCTTTATACACTGTTTATCTCATATATATTGGTATTTAAATGGTACTTTAGAAATTACTTTATGTTTTGTAATTAGTTTAAGTTTTATTATTTCCTAAAATAACAAAATCACCTTCACCATTGCATTATTTAATTTAATTTAATAAATAATGTATTAAGAACCAACTAAAGGCATGTATAAAAGGTATTATGCTAGGCACCGGGGTTGTAGAGGTGAACATGGCTTTTGAATTTCAGGAGCACATACTCTAACAATACACATCTATATGCACATACAGAAATAGTAATGAAAGGTGTATCTTGGCTCACTTTTAGGGCTGCTACAAAATCATAAGACAACAAATACAAATAAAGAGCAGTACGGAAGCATGGCGAGCTTTGGTGTTTGGGGTTAGATAGATTTGCTCTTCAACCCAGTCTCTGTTAGTGACTCCTTATGTTACTTCAACAAGTTAAACATCCTCTTTGAATCTCACTTTCTTCCTCTGTGAAAGAACACTATCTGACAGGGTCCTTGGGAGAATGAAATAATATCATAATACAAGGTACCATTTCATTTTTTTTAATCCCTCAAATATTTAGAAGGTTTTCATATGTTGAGGGATGCAGATAAAGGAGCCTCCATCCAGTCATAATGCAACATAATATGTGCTGCAACAGAAGACTAGATTTAAGAGGCTGGATTTTCTTGTTGAAATGAGAAGCCATTGACAAGTTGCAAGCAAAATCTTACACTTTCAAATGTTCATTTTAGAGAAATAACTCTAGTCATAATATAGTGACAGGGATTCAAAGAGACAGATTGGAGGGCAGGAGACTTGTTTGTAGCTATGGCAGAAGTCCTAGGCAAGTGTTGAGGAACAAAGACAGTAAAATAGGACTGAAGAAGATAGTCCAGGTATAGGGTTTATTAAGCAGGTGACCTCTTGATGGACTAGATCAAGAAAAGGGGAGGAAGAGAGACTAGCATAGCTCTGAGACTTAGTTACCAAGGGATACAAGAAGAGAAGTAGGTTTTAGATACGGATAACAAATGATCTTGTAGACACACTGAATTTAGGGTGCCTATAGGACATCTAGGTGAAGATTTTCTTTCTTTTTCTTTTTTCTTTTTTTGGTGAGGAATATTACCCTGAGCTAACACCTTTGCCAGTCTCCCTCTATTTTGAATGTAGGATGCCTCCACAGCATGGCTGATGAGTGGAGTAGGTCTGTGCCTGGCATCTGAACCCATGAACCCAGGCCGCTGAAGCAGAGCACACAGAACTTTAACCACTCAGTCATGGGGCCGGCCCCTAGGTGAAGATTTTTTAATAGGCATTTGGATCTTGAAGAAAAGAGCTAAGAAGAGAAATGTAACCCAGAGACACAGTTTTAAGCTATGTGAATTAGCTAAGTAATCCTCTCAATTGCTATGCATCAGAATCCACTCCCAGGGGCTGCAGTGAGTAGTATGCACATGGATTGAACACTGGAAACCTATAATCAGTATGACAAGGTGGTAGATCTTGCCTTTTACTACTATGAATACACCCAGAAATTTTCTTATTTACCAGAAAACCACTCATCCAATCATTTATTCATTGCCATCAAGAACAAAACACTTGGCGGCAGACTGTACTGAGGTAACAGACTTGGAGACCAATTAGTCAAAAGTGGTCACACTGGGTCTGAATCATATCAGGAGTTGGAAAAAAAGGTCTCTGTCCCAAAAACTGTCATAGAAACACTACAACATGAACAAAATAGTAGAAATTGTGGTTTAAAAATTTATTGTTGAGAAACCTAGAAATTTCATCAAAAATTACAGGAAATCAAAAGCTTCTGGTAATGTGTGAGTCACAGAGAAGGAATACTTAATCTTCTGGCCAAAGGTTGACTGTCTAATGATGAAATGTCATCTTTGCCTCCTCTCCACTCTCTCTCCTATCCAGTCAGTGACAAGTGTTAGCAATTTGACCTCATAGATGATTCTCACCTCTCTCTCTTCCTTTCAATTTTTGCTGTAATTACCTCAACTTGAACTTTCATACTAGATTCCTTCCTACCCTCAAAGCATTCCACACAGTACACCACATTTATCTTGCTAAATGACTGGACACAGTCCAGGCTGGCATTCAGGTTACTCAGCAGTATAACCCATAATCTGGCTTTCTTATCTCATTCATTCAAAAAACAATACAAGTACAATTGAAAGGCTAGAACTTTTCTAGACACATCTTGCATTCTTTTCTATCTGCAGTTTTGGTCTTAGTGTTGTTTCCGATATGCCCTTTCTCCATCTTCTTTCTTATTTATCCTTCTCCTTGTCAAGTTCTTACCTGTCTTCAACAACCAGCCTAAATACCTCTTTTCTTAGGATGCATTGCCTTATCACACTAGCTGGAAATTCACCTTCTTTTTTTTTTTTTTTTAAAAAAACTATAATACAGAATTTGCCATATGCTATTTTGAGTGGTTATGTAGAAATGTTATTTTCTCTACTCAAATATAAGCTCTCCTGAGGACTTGTTAAGACGGCGGAGTAGGTGAACTCACCTTCTCCCACAGACACAGAAAATTTACAGCTACATATGGAATAATTTTCATCTGGAAAGGACCTGAGAACTGGAAAAACAGTGCCTCTACAACAAAAGATAAAAGAGATGCATTGATAAGGGTGGAAGAGGCAGAGACTTGGTCTTGCGTGGGATCCCACCCCAGGTGTGATGTTCCACAATTGGGAAGGGATCCTACAAAAACAGAACTCTACCTGGAGGAGTGAAGGAACTGTGTCACACAGCAGGCACCTTGACTCTTGCGTCTGGCGCCAGAAAGACGAGCCCCCAAAACATCTGGTTTTGAAAATCAACAGGGATTAAGTCCAGGGGAAACACAGAACTGCAGGGAAGGAAGAACCTGCTCTTGAAGGGCTTGTGTGCAGATCTACTTGCCCTGAGATCCGGTGCAAAAGCAACAGTTTGAAAAGTGCCTAAACCATAAACGAGGGAGAGCCCCTTACTAATCCTAAAGTGGCTGCCAGAGAAGCAGGAACCTGCAGTGAATTTATCTGGGGACAAAAAAACTGGCAGGCACCATTTTTGCAATCTCATTCTAACTTGCTGGTGACAGAGCTGGTGGGCACCATCTTGGTACCCTCTGTCTACCCTCCCATCACCAGTAGGCATTCTCTGTGCCCCACCCACCCTGCTTAGCAGCCAACAACCTCTTCTTAAAGGGCTCATGTGCAGACCCACTTGCCCTGAGATCCACTGCAAAAGCAACAGTTTGAAAAACGCCTAGATTGTAAGTGAGGTAGACCCACTTAGTAATCCTAAAGAGTCTGCCAAGAGGCAAGAACTTGAAGTGACTTTCTCTGAGCCAGAAATGCTGATGGGCACTATTTTTGCAACTTGCCAATGACAGAGCTAGAAGGGGCCATTTTTAGTGCCCTCCCTCTAGCTGCTAGCACTGTTGGGTGTGCTTTGTGCCCCACCATCCCCTCACAGCAGCCAGGCCACAATCAGGCCAAGCAAGCACCTGAGCCCCACCCACCTTGTGCAGCAGCTGCACCACAATGAGGCCAGGTGAACACCCTGGACACAGCTCACCCCACACAGTATCAGCAGTGCCACAACCGGTTGGGCGAATGCTTATCTCACATCGCAACCGTGCCACGACCACACCAAGTGAACACATTGCACCCTGCCCTCACTGTGCAGTAGCCACAACCCCACCACAACTGGTGGGGACATACAATCTACACAAGAGACACCCTTCGAGTTCCTGGCTCTGGAGGCCAGGGGAGATTGCACTTCTGGGCTCCACAGACTGTCTCCTACACAAGACCAGTCCTTCAAGACTGAAGGAGGTAGCAGTTTCACCTAATACCTATAGACAAACACAGAGAGTCAGGCAAAGTGAAGAGACAGAAGAATATGTTCCAAACCAACAAATAAGACAAATCCCCAGAAAAAGACCTTAATGAAATGGACATAAGCAATGTACTTGGTAAAGAGTTCAAAGTAATGGTCATAAAGATGCTCAATGACCTTGGGAGAAGAATAGATGAACACAGTGAGAACTTCAACAAAGAGACAGGAAATGTAAGAAAGTACCAATCAGAAGTTATAACTGAACTCAAAAACACACTAGAGAGGTTCAACAGAATAGATTATGTAGAAGCACAATTCAGTGAGCTGGAAGACAAAGTGATGGATCTCACCTAGACAGAGCAGCAAAATGAAAAAAAAAGTTTTACAAAGTAAAGGTACCTTAAGGGAGCTCTGAGACAACATTAAGCAGAGTCACATTCACATTATAGGGGTCCCTGAAGGAGAAAAGAGAGAGAAAGGGCCAGCAAAAGTATTTGAAGAAATAATGGCTGAAAACTTCCCTAATCTGGGAAAGAAAACAGACGTCAAGGAAGCCCAGAGAGTTCCAAACAAGATGAACCCAAGGAGAACCACACCAAGACACTTTATAATTAAAATAGTAAAAGTTAAGGATAAAGAGAGAAACTTAAAAGCAACTAGAGAAAAAAAACAAGTAATTACATACAAAGGAAACCCCGTAAGATTACCAGCAGATTTTTCAGCAGAAAATTTACAGGCTAGAAGGGAGTGGCATGACATACTCAAAGTACTAAAATGAAAAACATTCCAACCAAAAATTCTCCACCTGGCAAGGTTAACATCCAAAATTGAAAGAGAGATTTAAAGTTTCCCTGATAAACAAAAGCTAAAGGACTTCATCAACACTAAACCAGACTATGAGAAATGTTAAAGGGACTTCTCTGAGTTGAAGAAAAAAGACACTAATTCACAATAAGAAAACACATGAAAATAACAATCTCACTGGAGAAGGTAAATTTATAGTAAAGGTAATGGATCAGTCACTTATAAAGCAAGTATGAAGCTCAAAGGCAGAAGTAGTAAAATTAACTAAAATTACAATAGTGATTAGTAGTTAAGGGATGCATAAAATAAAAAGATGTAAAATGTGTCATCAAAATTATAAAACGTGAGAGGGGAGAAAAACTGCTAAGCTTTGGAATAAGTTCAAATTTAAGTTGCTGTCAACTTAAAAGAGACTGTTATACACATAGGGTGCTATATGTGAACCTCACGGTAATCACAAAGGAAACACTTATAGTAAGTTTTATGGTAAATAAGAAAATGAGAAAGAAATTTAAACATAACACCAAAAGAAAGCCATCAAGCCACAAGGTCAGAGAGAAAGAGAAGAAAGGAACAGAGAGGAAATACAAAAACAGCCAGAAAATAATTAACAAAATGACAAAACTACATACTTATGAATAGTTACTTTAAATGTAAATGGGCTAAATTAACCATCAAAAGACAGAGGGGCTAAATGGATAAAAAGCCAAGACCTATCTATATGCTGCCTACAAAGGACTCATTTCAGAAATAAGGACACATAAAGACTGAATGTGAAGGCATTGAAAAAGATACTTCAAGCAAATGGAAAAAAAAATAAAGGCTGGTGTAGCTATACTCAGACAACATAAACTTTAAAGCAAAAACTGCAATAAAAGATAAAGAAGGGCATTACATAATAACAAAAGGGTCGATCCAGAAAGAAGATGTCGCATTTATAAATATATATGCACCTAGCATAGGATCACGAAAATATTTAAAACAAATATTAACAGACTGAAAGGAAGAAATTGAAAGCAATATAACAATGGTAGAGGAATTTAACCCCTCACTTCCAGCAATGGATAGATCATCCAGAAAGAAAATCAATAAGGAAATATCAGCATTAAATGGCACATTAGACTCGACAGACTTAATAGATAATAGACAGACTATTCCACCCCAAAACAGCAGAATACACATTATTTTCAAGCACACATGGAACATTTTCTAGTATAGACAACATGTTAGCTACAAAACAAGTCTCAATAAAATTAATAAGACTGAAATCATATCAAGCATCTTTCCCAACCACAACAAAATGAAACTAGAAATCAATTACAAGAAGAAACAACTGCTATTAAACAACCCCTGGGTCAGAGAGATCAAAAATTACCTTGAGATAAATAAAATGGAAACACAATGCTCCAAAATCTATGAGATGCAACAAATTCAGTTTTAAGAGGGAAGTTCATAGGCCTAACTCAAGAAACAAGAAAAATCTCAAATAAATACTCTAACTTTATACCTAAAGGAGGTAGAAAAAGAAGAACAAGTAAGACCCAAAGTTAGTAGAAGGAAGGAAATAAGAAAGATCAGAGAGGAAATGAGTGAAACAGAGACTAAAAGACAATAGCAAAGATCAATGAAACTAAGACCTGGTTCTTTGAAAATATAAACAAAATTGATGCACTTTTAGCCAGACTGATGAAGAAAAAAGGAGAGAGGGCCCAAATAAAACAAAATCAGAAAAGAAAAAGGAGAAGTTACAAACAATGCCACAGAAATACAAGAGAGCATAGGATATGAACAATTATATGCCAACAGATTGGACAACCTAGAATAAAGGGATAAATACCTAGAAACATACAATCTTCCAAGACTGAGTCAAGAAGAAATAGAAAATCTGAGTAGACTGATTACTAGCAATGAAATTGAATCAGTAACTAAAAAACTCCCAACAAACAAAAGTCCAGGACCAGAAGGCTTCACTGGTGACTTCTACCAAACAGTTAAAGAAGAGTTAATATGTATCCTTCCCAAACTATTCCAAAAAATTGAAGAGGAAGGAATGCTTCCAAACTCATTTTATGAGGGCAACATGACACTGATACCAAAATCAGACAGAGACACTATAAGAAAAGAAATGTACAGGTCACTATCACTGATGAACATAGATGCAAAAATCTTCAGCAGATTGTTAGTAGGCCAAATCCAACAATACATTAAAAGGATTATGTGTACAACAAGATCAAGTGGGATTTATTCCAAAGATGCAAAGTTGGTTCAACATCCACAAATCAATCAACATGATACACTATATTAACAAAAAATAAAAATCACATGTTCATCTTAATAGATGCAGAAAAAGCATTTGACAAAATTCAAAATCAATTTCTGATTAAAAAAACTCTCAATAAAGTGGGTATAGATGGAATGTATCTCAACATAATAAAGGCCATATGTGACCAGCCCACAGCTAACATCACACTCAATGGTGAAAAGCTAAAAGCTTTTCCTCTAAGATCAGGAGCAAGACAAGGGTACCCACCCTATTGGAAGTCCTACCACAGCAATTAGCCAAGAAAAAGAAATAGAAAGCATCCAGATTGAAAAGGAGGAAGTAAAACTGTCACTATTTGCAGATGAAATGATAATATATATAGAAAACCCTGCAGACTCCACCAAAAAACTATTAGAACTGATAAATGAATTCAGTAAAGTTACAGGATACAAAATTAATATACAGAAATCTGTGGCTTTTCTATAGACTAATAACAAACTATCAGAAAGAGAAATTAAGAAAACAATCCCATTTAAAATTGCATTAAAAAGAGAAAATGCCCAGGAATAAACTTAACCAAAGGAGTGAAAGCCTGTACTCTGAAAAGTGTAAGACATTGATGAAAGAAACTGAAGATGACACAAATAAATGGAAGGCTATACTGTGCTCATGGACTGGAAGAATTAATATTATTAAAATGTCCATACTACCCAAAGCAATCTACAGAGTCAATGCAATCCTAATTAAAATACAAGTGGCATTTTTCACAGAACTGGAACAAATAATCCTAAAATTTGTATGGAACCACAAGAGACCATGAATAGCTAAAGCAATCTTGAGAAAGAAGAACAAAGCTAGAGGTATCATGCTCCCTGATTTCAAACTATACTACAAAACTATAGTAATCAAAACAGTAAGATACTGGCACAAAAACAGGCACATAGATCAGTGGAACAAAACAGAGAGCCCAGAAATAAACCCACATCTATTATGGTCAATTAATCTGGAACAAAGGAGGCAAGAATATACAACAGGGAAAAAGTCTCTTCAATAAATGGTGTTGGGGAAACTGGACAGCTACATGCAAAAGAATGTCGCTGGACCGCTTTCTTACACCATATACAAAAACAAACTCAAAATGGATTAAAGACTTAAATGTATGACCTGGGAACCATAAAACACCTAGGAGAAAACATGGGCTTAAACTCTTTGACATGAGTCTTAGCAATATTTTCTTGGATATGTCTTCTCAGGCAAGGGCCACAAAAACGAAAATAAACAAATGGGACTATATCACACTAAAAAGTTTTTGTACACTGAAGGAAACCATCAGCAAAACAAAAGGCAACCTACTGAATAGGAGAAGATAGTAGCAAATGATATATATAATAAGGGGTTAATATCCAAAATATATAAAGAATTCATACAACTCAATAGTGAAAAGATAGACAACCCAATTAAAAAATGGGCAGAGGATCTGAATAGACATTTTTCCAAAGAAGAAATACAGATGGCCAACAGGCACATGACAGGATGCTCAAAATCACTAATCATCAGGGAAATGCAAGTCAAAACCACCATGAGATACCATCTTATGCCTGTCAAAATGGCTATTATCAAAAAGACAAGAAGTAACAAATGTTGGCGAGGATGTAGAGAAAGGGAATCCTTGTGCACTTGTGTTAGTGGAATGTAAATTGTTGTAGCCACTGTGGAAAACAGTATGGAGGTTACTAGAAAAATTAAAAATAGAACTACCGTACAATTCAGCAATTCCATTTCTGGGTATATATTTGAAGAAAATGGAAACACTAATTCAAAAAGATATATGCAGCCTTATATTCATTGCAGCATTATTTACAATAGGCAAGATATGGAAGCAGCCTAAGTGTCCATTGATAGATGAATGGATAAAGAAGATGTGGTATATATACACAATAGAATACTACTCAGCTATAAAAAAAGATGAAATCTTGCCATTTAGGACAACATGGATGAACCTTGAGGGTATTATGCTAAGTGAAATAAGTTAGACAGAGATAGACTAATACCATATGATTTTGTTTATATGTAGAATCTAAAACACAAAACAAATGAACAAACAAAACAAAACAGAAATAGACTTACAGATACAGAGAACAAACTAGTGGTTGCCAGAGGGTAGTGGGGTGGGAGCTTGGGAGAAACAAGTGCAGAGGATTAAGAGGTACAAACTTCCAGTTATAAAATAAATAAGTCACTGGGGCATAATGTATAGCATGGGGAGTATAGTCAACAATACCGTAATAACTGTATGGTGACAGACAGTAACTAGACAGTTTGTGGTGATCATTTGTAATGCATAAAAATATTGAATCCCTTTGTTGTACTCCTGAAACTAATATATTGTTTGTCAATTATACTTCTATAAAAACAGCAAAAGCCAAAAAACAAAAAGATCTCAGTGAAAAAAACACACAAACAAAAAACCTCAATGAGGAAAAATCCCCAAGATATAAGCTCTCCTAGGATAGGGATTTTTTTTTTTTTTTTTTTTTTTTTATTGAGGAAGAGTAGCCCTGAGCTAACTACTGCAAATCCTCCTCTATTTGCTGAGGAAGCCTGGTCCTGAGCTAACATCCATGCTCATCTTCCTCTACTTTATACGTGGGACGCCTACCACAGCATGGCTTTTGCCAAGTGGTGCCATGTCCGCACCCGGGATCCCAACCGGCGAACCCCAGGCTCCCAAGAAGCAGAATGTGCGAACTTAACTGCTGCGCCACCGGGCTGGCCCTAGGGAAATGGTAACTTCTTTCACTTTTGAATCCTGCACAGTGCCTTCTACACAGGAGGTACTTATTAAATGACTGTTGAACAAATAGCTGAGGCTGTATATCATGAACCTTCCTTATTTTAAATTAATCCATTTTAGCATTCCTCGGAACCATCCCTCCTCCTTCCAGGAACAAAGTTTGGCCAAGGGATTATTCTGACAAATGTTTTGTTACAACTGAGTCTTAACCTTCGTTTAAGTAGTTGAAATTTGGTCGTTCAAAGAACATTTATTGAGAGATTATTAAGCCTCAGACGCTGTGCCAGTCTCTGAGGTTACAGACCCAGAAAACTCCAAGGTTAAGAGTCCTACCATAAGAGCATGTGTGCAATGCTGAGGGAATCCTGAGGAGGGAGCTCCAACCTTGCCTGGGGAAGTAGGAAAAGAACACCCCACTTTGTGTAACATTTCATTTATTTGTCAAAGCAGGTGTTTTCTTAACATTCACTCAACAGAATTTATTCAGTATCCACCGTTGCATTTGTGCGCTCTGCCAGTAGCTGAAATACATTACTTTTTACACAATTAATAAACATTTACACAAGATTCAAAAATCTTTAGTTCATTGTGTCAGGAGTTATTCTAAGCACTTCATAGACAATATCTCATTTAATCCTCATGACAACTTTTATGGAGTTTGTACTATTTTATATCCATTTAATAGGTTAAAAAAATCCTAGGCAGCAGGAGCATAAATTAATTGTTCGTATCAATTAGCAGGACTGGTGCATAACATAGTCCTTCTGATTCCATAACCCGTCTTCTTAACTATCATATTACTCATTCGAAATAATTTTGGAAGACCATAAATTTTGAAAGATCATCCCAATAAATGACGCTTAAACATTTTTAAAATTGATTAAATTATGCCTAAAAAGGCAGCTACTCTTTCTTTAGGATGAAAAATAGGTTTGATGTAGTAAAAAAGCATTTCAGGTACTATTTAAAGTACAAAACAATCAGTAAACCAAACCTTCTCCACAGAATTGTAAGGTTTGTGCAAACATGACATTCTTAAAAATATGCGAAGAATAACTGCCTTCTATTTCCATTCTGACAATGTTCATATTACTTCACTTCTTTGTTGTTATATTCACTTCTTGTATCATTCAAGGTTTAAATTCTGTTCAGAACTGCTTAGGAATAGGATTTCCGCTTTTGCAAAGCTTCAAGATCGTCATTATTTCTTGCCCTTCCCCTTTGGCGTAGTTTTGGGGGGAAGGGAGTCTTCAGTTATTAGCATTAAGAATCTCTCATTTGAGTTCTAACAGTTCAGAATCCCCTTTTTTCCTCCAAAGATCAATTTCCAAAACAGGGCTCGGTTCTTAATACTGGATTTTGAAAATTTGATTTTACCATTTGATCAGACGTGAGGGTCATTAGACCACGCCATTTGTTATTCTATTGATCTTGAAGGCTTTAATTTTCATCAGTTCCCTCTGCAATGAGCAGACACTAGAGCTTCAATTACCTTATCTTTTAAATCACAATGTAAATGTATTTATTTACACGAAGCAAGAGAGCTGTAAGTGGCTCAAAATATCCATATTGGCTATTCACTGTTTTGTCTTTATCAGAGGTAAGCTTGCTTCACAAATAAACATAAAAATCAGCAAGTTATTTCATAGGTTACTGAGCAGTATATGTTAAAAAGAACTATATATTTAGATAAGTTTAGAAAGTCAGCTTGCAAGGTTACATACCAAATTGTTAACAGTGGTTACAGCTGAAGGTTGGGATTATAAATAAGAGGACTTCCACTCTATCTATGTTGGATTTTTTTTTCTTTATGATCCTATATAATCAGGAAAAAAAACCCTTCAATACAGATACTTCCATTAAAAAAAAAAAAATCCTGCTGAGTATAATCTGAATAAAGGGAGCTGAATGATCTTGAGGAGAGTGTCATGCAACACTGGTCTGTTTGGTCTGCCTCTTCCAAATGGACCAGGTTAATTGTGGTAAGCAACCAGAATACTCTTTTCTTTGGTCATATTTGATGTTTCCCTGAAATATGAATACACTTCAACTTTCCTTTTTGAATACCCTTTATCATTCACTAAAAGTTTTGTTGTAAAGAGCCCTCATTGGTTATCATCAAAAAGACAAGAGATAACAAGTGTTGGTGAGGATGTGGAGAAAAGGGAACCATTGTGCACTGTTGGAGGAAATGCAAATTGGTGTAGCCACTACGGAAAACAGTATGGAGGTTACTCAAAAAATTAAAAATAGAACTGTCATATGATCCAGCAATCCCACTTCTGGGTATATATCCAAAAGAAATGAAAACAGGATATCAAAGAAATATCTATACTCCCATATTCATTGAAGCGTTATTCACAATAGCCAAGACATGGAAACAACCTAAGCATCTATCAACTGGTGAATGGATAAAGACGTGAAATACATACACACACACACACACACACACCGGAATATTATTCAGCTGTGAGAAAGAAGGAAATCCTGCCATTTGTGACAACACAGATGAACCTGTGTTCTTTATGCTTGGACATTATGCTAAGCAAAATAAGACAAACACAGAAAGACAAATATTGTATGATCTCACTTATATGTGGAATCTAAAAAAGTCGAACTCATAAAAGCAGAGAGTAGAATGGTGGTTACCAGGGGCTAAGGGGAGGGGGCAATGGGGAGATTTTGGTCAAAGGATATAAAGATTCAGTTATGTGGGATGAATAAGTTCTGAAGATGTAATGTACAGCATGGTGATTACAGTTAATAACACTGTATTGTATACTTGAAATTTGTTAAGAGAGTTGATCTTGTGTTCTTACCACACACACAAAATCCTAACTATGTGAGGTGATGGATGTGTTAATTAGCTTGATTGTGCTAGTCATTTCCCAATGCATACATCAAAACATCACATTGTATACCTTAAATATATACAATGTCTATTTGTTAGGTATTCCTCAATAAAGCTGGAAAAAAAAGAAAAATCAAAATGGAAATAAAAAATCTTTCAAGTGTTAACAGCTGCGGGCTTCACAGTAGTTGGGATGTTAAAAAAGAATGAGCTGCTCCCATAAACCAGTGAAGATAAAAACATCGTTAGAAGTGTATTGGTAGAATTGTAACCAGAGATGAGGTTGAGTTAGTGGAGGAGGGAGAGGAAGAGGAAAAGAGAAGAGGAGGAGAAGGAGGAGTAAAAGAAGAAACAGGAAATGAAGAAGGAAGAGGAGGAGGAGGAGGAGGAGGAGTGAGAAATAAGCATCCATGTTTCAATAGCTAACGAGAACTGCAGTTAACATTTTGGCGCAAGTATAGACACTGAAATACACACACATAGCAACTTCAGCACTTTTCCTAAAATTGGCAAGTGCACAAAACTTAGTCAAGAGCCAGTCAGTTATAAGCATGTCAAGTTTGTCATAGTCATGCAGCATTTAGGAAGATTTATTTAAGAGAATGAAATATAATCCCAACTACGAAAGAAGGGAAAGAAAACAGATGGATGAGAGGCATTTCTAGGAGTTGTCAATCTCTCAGGAATCTTGAAATAGACATCATAGAAGAGAAGGGACTGACTCAAGATTAGAGAGCATCAGTATGAAGTGAGGCAAGAATAGAAGTGGCCTTGTAGATGGAAAAGTTGATAGAAGGCAATACTATGATGGGACAAAATAGATTAAAACTAGGAGAACAGGAGCTTAAGGTTTTAAAATATAATCTCTTCTAACAATTAAGTCGAATATGTAAAATACATGTTACTTTAAAAATTGATGGTCATGATGTTGAGACTTCTTTGAGAGGGGATCACGGGGTCATGTTAGTCGTGGGGATCTGTGTTTATTACGTTATTTTCCAAGGCTGCTCTATACAACTTCTGTGCTCACTCAGTTTAGTTCTGGTCCTTTGACTTCTAATGTCAGGCCATATTACAGGGTGACATATAGACATGTAAGTCAGGGCTAGTGACTCAAAGAGTATGTGTGTGTGGAGTAGGTGCAGACAGAGGAATCATTACTGGTTTCTGTGGGTGCTTTAAGAGGAAGAAGATAATTCTGTAGTACATTATTCCGCCCCCCTCCTCCAAGCTTATTGAGATATTATTGACTTATAACATATGTGAGTGTAAGGTGTAAAAAATGATGATTTGATACACATATATTGTAAAATGATTCCCATAATAAGGTTAGTTAACATCTCCATCTCCTCATATAATTACCATTATTTTTGTGGTGATAACATTTAAAATCTACTCTTAACAACTTTCAAGTACACAATACAGTATTGCTAACTACAGTCACCATGCTGTGTATTAGATACCCAGAACTTATTCATCTTATAGTTAGAAGTTTGTACCCTTTGACCAACATCTCATTTTCCCCACTCCACAATCCCTGGCAACCACCATTCTACTCTCTATTTTTACGAGTTTGGCTTTTTTAGATTCCACACATTAGTGAGATCATACAGCATTTGTCTTTCTCTCTCTGACTTATTTCACTTAGCACAATGCCTTCCAGGTCCATTCATGGGGTCACAAAAGCCAGGATTTCCTTCTTATTCATGGCTAAATAATATTACATTATATATTATTATAATATATAAATAAATATGTAATATATAATATATAAATATATATATTATTCAGTATATATATATATATATATATATATACACACACACACACACACACATCACATTTTCTTTATCCATTCATCTGACAGTGGACACTTTGTTTTCATGTCTTGGCTATTGCAAATAATGCTTCAGTGAACCTGGGAGTACAGATATCTCTCCAATATCCTGCTTTTATTTCCTTTGGATATACATCTGAAAGTGGGACTGCTGGATCCTACGGTAGTTCTGTTTTTAATTTTTTGAGGAATCTGCATACTGTTTTCCTTAGTGGCTGCACCAATTTATCTTCCTACTAACAGTGAACAAGGGTTTCCTTTTCCCTGCATCCTCACCAACGCTTGTTATCTCTTGTCTTCTTGATGATAGCCATTTTAACAGGTGTGAGATAATATCTCATTGTGGTTTTGATTTGCATTACCCTGATGATCAGTGATATTGAGCATCTTTTCATGTACCTGTTGGCCATTTGGCTGTCTTCCTTGAAAAAATGTCATTTAAGTTCTCTGCTCACTTTTTAATCAGATTGTTTGTGTTTTTGCTATTGAGTTCTTTATATATTTTGGATATTAACATCTTGTCAAACAGTTTGCAGATATTTTCTCTGTAGGTTTCATTTTCTGTAGGTTGCATTCTGTACATTTCTATTGCATTCATGCTTGTGTTTTCATTTTGCTCATTGTTTCTTTTGCTGTGTAGAAACGTTTTAGTTGGATGTACTCCTACTTGCTTATCTTTGCTTTTCTTATTTGTGCTTTTGGTGTCAGTTTCAAAAAATCATTGCCAAGACCAATGTCAAGGAGCCTTATACCTAAGTTTTCTTCTAGTAGTTTTGCAGCTTTGAGTCTTACATTTAAGTCTTTAATCCATTTTGAGTTAATTTTTATGAGTGGTGTAACATTGGGGTCTAATTTCCTTCTTTTGCATGTGAATATTCAGTTTTCCCACATCATTTATTGAAGAGACTATCTTTTCTCTATTGAGTATTCTTGGCTCTCTTGTCAAATATTAGTTGACCAAATATGTATGGGTTTATTTCTGGTCCTTAATTCTGTTTCATTCATCTATGTGTTTGTTTTTTGCCAGTGCTATACTGTTTTGATTATTATAGCTTTGTAATAAAGTTTGAAATAAGGAATTGTGATGCCTCCAGGTTTGCTCTTCTTTCTCAGTATTACTTTGGCTATTGGGGTCTTTTGTGATTCAAATTTTAAGATTTTTTTTTTATTTCTGTGAAAAATGCCTTGGAATTTTGCTAATGATTTCACTGAATCCATAGATGGCTTTGGGCCGTATGGATATTCTTCCAATTTATGAGCAAGGGATAGCTTTTCACTTATTTATGGCTTCTTCAATTCCTTTCATCAATGTTTTGTGATTTTCAGTACACAGATTTTTCACCTCTTTGGTTAAATTTATTCCTAAGTATTTTATTCTTTTTCATGCTATAAATTAGTTGTTTTCTTTATTTCTATTTCAGATGTTTCATTGTTTCATCTGCAGACAGAGACAATTTTACTTCTTCCTTTCCATTTTGTATGCCTTTTATTTACTTATTTCCTTGTCAAATTGCTCTGGCTAGGACTTCCAATAGTATGTTGAATAGAAGAGGTGAGAGTGGGAACAGTTGTCTTGTTCCGAATTTAGCAGGAAAGCTTTCAACCTTTCGCCACTGAGTATGATGTTAGCCTTGGGTTTTTCATATATGGACTTTATTATGTTGAGGTACATTTCTTCTATACCAAATTTGTTGACAGTTTTTATCATGAAAGCATGTTGAACTTTGTCCAATGCTTTTTCTGCATCTGTTGATATGAGCATATGATTTTTATCTTTAATTATATTAATGTGATATATTGCATTTATTGATTTGTGGATGCTGAACCATTCTTACACCCCAGGGATGAATGAATCCCACTTGGTCATTGTGTATCATCCTTTTAATGTACTTTTGAATTCGATTTGCTGGTATTTTGTTGAGAATTTTTACATATATAATTATAATGGTTATTGGCCTGTAGCTTTTTTTTTTGTAGTGCTTATGTGACATTGGTATCAGGATAACATTGGCCTCATAAAATGAGTTTGGCAGTGTTCCTTCCTCTTCAGCTTTTTGGAAGAGTTGAGAAAAATTAGTATGAATTTGTCTTTAAATGTTTGGTAGAAACCATCTGGTCCTCGGCTTTTCTTTGTTGACAGGTTTTTCATTACTGGTTTAAACTCCTTACTTGGCACTGATATGTTCAAATTTCCTATTTCTTTATGATTAAGTCTTGGTAGGTTGTATATTTCTAGGAATTTTTCCATTTCGTCTTATCCAATTTGTTGGCATATAATTGTTCATAGTAGTCTCATGATCCTTTGTATTTCTGTGGTGTCAGTTATGATGTTTCCTCTTTCATTTCTGATTTTATTTATTTGAGTCTTCTTTTTTCTCAGTCCAGCTAAAGGTTTGTCAACCTTGTTTATCTTTTCAAAAAACCAGATCATTTTGATATTTTCTTTCATTTTTCTTGTCTCTATTTCATTTATTTCCACTCTAATCTTTGCTATTTCCTTCCTTATGGTAACTTTGGGCTTAGTTTGTTATTCTTTACCTGGGTCCTTGAGGTGTAAGGTTAGGTTGTTTATTTGTGATCTTTCTTTTTACTGAATGTAGGTGTTTATCACTATAAACTTCCCTCTTAGAACTGCTTTTGCTGCATCCCATAAGTTTTGGTATGTTGTGTTTCCATCTTTGTTTGTTTTACAATATATCTTTTTCTATCCTTTCACTTTGAGCCTATGTGTGATCTTAAAGCTGAAGAGAGTCTCTTGTGGACAGCAAATAGTTGGGTCTTGTTTTTTAAGCCATTCAGCCACTCTATGTCTTTTTATTGGAGAATTTAATCTATTTACATTTACAGTAATTATTGATAGATAAGGACTTACTAATGTCATCTTATTAATTGTTTTCTGCCTATTTGTACTTCCCTTGCTCCTTTCTTTCTCTTTGCTTTCTTTGTGAATTGATTATTTTCCATAGCAGTATGCTTTGGTTCCCTTCCATTCATATTTTGTGTATCTACTATCAATTTTTGTTGTGTAGTTATCGAGAGGCTTACATAAACTATCTTACAGATATAAAAGTCTATTTTAAGCTGATAACAACTTAACTTCAATCATATGCAAAAAATCTACCCTTTTAAGTTCTTCCTCATAATTTTGTGTTTTTGATATCACAAATTACCTCTTTTTATATTATGTATCCATTAACAAATTATTGTGGCTTTAGTTATTTTTAATACTTTAGTCCTTTAACCTTTATTATAGAGTTAAGTGATTATCATGCTACTGTATTATCATATTAGAGTTATCTGAATTTGATTATATACTTACCTTTAGCAGTATGTTTTATATTTTGATTTTTTTAATGTTTCTAATTAGTGTTGTTTCATTTCAGCCTGAAGAACTCTTTTCAGAATATTTTGTAAAGGCAGGTCTAGTGGCAATAAACTCCCTTAGGTTTTGTTCATTTCATTTCTAAAGGACAACTTTTCAGGGTAAGGTATTCATGATTGGCACTTTGAATATATCATCCCACTCTCCCCTGGCCTGCAAGATTTCTGCTGAGAAATCCACTGAAAGCCTCACGGGATTCCCTTATGTGAGCAACTTTTTCTCTTGTTGCTTTAAAAATTCTCCCTTTGTCTTTGATTTTTAGACAGTTTTATTTATTTATTTATTTAGAGAAGATCACTTTGGGTTGAAATGTTGGGATGACCAATTAGCTTCACGAACTTGAATGTCCAAATCTCTCCAAATTAGGGAAGTTCTCAGGAATCACTTCTTTAAATAAACTTTCTGCTTTTTCTCTCTCTCTCCTCCTTCTGAGACTACAACAATGTGTAGTTTGCCTTTTAAAAGATATCCTATAATTCATGTAGGCTTTCTTTACTCTTTTATATTCTATTTTATCAGGAACCCATCAGAAGCCTGGTGCCATGGGAGCTGACCAGTGCAGGGATGGTCTGGGAGCCTTGGTTTGCTGGAATCCACTAGGAGACTGGTGTCCTGGGAGCTGCCTGGAGTAATGGGAGCCACCTGGTGTCATGGGAGCCACCCAATGCCTGGGTGGGCTGGAAGCTTGGGTTTGTTAGAGTCCCCTGGGTCTGTGGGAGTCAGCAGATTCTGGGGTGAGCCAGGGACCTGGGGTAGTGGGAGCTTTCTGGGAGCCTGATGACATGGAAGTTACCTTGGGCCACAGGAGCTTCCTGGGGCTGCTGGAGGCAGTAGGCATTGGGGTGAGCCAGAGCCTTGGTTTTCAGGAGTTTTCCAGGAGCCATCTAGGGCCGTGAGAGTCAGCCTGGTGCTGAGGCAGGCCAGTGCTGGGGTCTGCAGTGAAGTCAGACACTCACTTCTCTCTTATTCTCCCAGGGAACAGGGTGTATCTCTCTATGCTGGGCTGCCTCGGCTTAAGAGAGGAGTGATGAGCGTAATGTGAGTCTATCTTTTCTACCCTTCTCGATGTGTCTTTTCTAATTTCTGTACTTCATTCGGGTGCTATAATCCTTCACCTGAAATCCTTAGCTCTTGTGAAGATATTTTTGTGCACAGACAGTTGTTCCCATTGACGTTTCCAGGAGGGTACAGGTGCTAGGAATTTCTTTACTGCCATTTTGCTGATTGCACATTTTTGAATTAGCTTATTTTTCTGACCTCATTTCACTTCTGATCATTACACATGAGGCAGCTATAAGGGTAAGATGGCAGTAATAGTACAGTAATATTTTTACCCAATAATTGAATAGCACACAAATAGTATGACAGTATGAAAGAATAATAACCACTGCTTATTGTATTGGTCAGTTTGAGGTATAACAATCTCAGGATTTTAGTGGTCTACAAAATAAGCATTGATTTCTCCATTACCTAAAGGCTGTGAGTTGGCTGCAGGTCTGCTCAATGTTGGGCCATCTGCAATTCCACTCCCTGTATCTTCTCATTTCTGGATCTAGGCTGAAGGAGTAGCCTGTATCTGGGGTGTGGTGTTCTCTTGGCTCAAGAGGCTGTGCTGGTATATTTAAAACTCCTGCATCCACTGACGTAACCAGGCCTAATGGTCGGGCAAAGGTGCATAGTCTGCCTCTTACAAGGAGGCACCACAAAGGCAGAGGTGTATAACCTGCTCATGTGACAGGGAAAAATAATTTGAACAATAGTAAGAGGTGCCATATTAATAATATGCAAGCATTCAGTTTTAATATACTGGTCTTTGGGGTACTCAGGGGTGTCATGGGAAGGAAAGAAGTCTTTGATTGCAGCTGTGGCAAAGAAAAGGATCTGAAAGTGTCCCATGTTCATCCATTGCTAATTATATCATATTATTTTACCTCTGAAATTAAAAAATGAATTCAATATTTAAAATGCAAATATAATTAGAAATGCAAAGAATATAACAATATTAAAAATGCAAAGGAATGCAAATATAAATTATGTAATTTATCTTTTTGACGTATCTCGTCTGCAGAGACTTGTGCTGACATAATTTTATCTTGTTTAGTTTCCAGATAAAAAGATAATCCCTGATACCCAGTGAATTATATTGTGGAAAGCTCTTCTAAGCCATCATATGGGGGAATAATAGCTAGCCTTCTTATTCACACTATCCACTAGTATTAAAGGAAATGGAAAAAAAAGTCCAGTTTGACCTACCCAGGTCTTTCATCTTGATTGAGTTAGCAATTTACCCGACAACATGTTTTTCTTTGGATTGCTTACTTAACCATTTTAAAGAGGATAGGCGGCAGCTGTACTTCAGAAATATGCTATCAGCGGTCTCCTTCTTCTTAGTAACTACTCTCTGTAACCAACTTCCCATTGCCTGTGATTGAAAAGTCTAAGATATCAAGGTCTGAAAATTGAGGTTTTGAATTGAAAGGAAAACACCTCAATTCTAACTATGGTGCAGGACTTTGGCTTTTTAACATAGTTCTGTAAGAGTCTTTGCAAGGAACGTTTTCAAATTTGAGGTTACCCATGTTTTAGTTCTTTCAGGAAATGAAATAAGAATACTAAGCTTAAAATGCTGTTAAAGTTGATGTGAATATGGATGCAGGATTTGAAAATGTAATCATTTTTCATTGGATGTCTTTTACCACCCATATGAAATTGATGATACTATATTACGCATTTGTGTTGATTGCCGTGTTTGGAAATTAAGTAAGTGGCATTTTACCATCCTTTGTTGAAGACCAAACTCAAATCCTGATCTCACTTATGAGGCCTTCTCCATTTACCCCAGTCCTCAATGAATTCTCTAAACTGTAATATTATTTTTTAACCTTCCCACAAAATCTGCCATGTATTCTCCCCGATGCACCATTCACAGAGGCAAGGCCAGGCCTCACGTGTTTATCGTTGTCCCAGCTCCCAGCACAGGCTTGGCAGGTGGTTGGTTTTTAATCCATATTTGTTGAAGGAATGAATGTGTTGATTTGCATTATCATCTATGCAAATGTTACTGTCTTCACAGGACTGTAGGTGCCTTGCTGTCAAGGGTCACGTATTCTTGGTTAGCTCCTGTGGCACCTTGAAAAGTGCTGGCTGGGCATACAAGGACATTTATGTTAAATTTGTTGAAATGATCCTCTAAGTTCAGTTACGTTTGAGTCTTCCATGACACCATCTCTAAAGATGTCAAGTTTGGTTTTTTAATATGGAACAGCTGTGAATACTTTTAGCTGAGGACCATATGGTATTTATATGTATTTGTTGAGTGTCTCACACGGTACCTCACACCCAGGAGGTAAATTATTGAAATGAACTGAGCTCTTAATGTTAACCATGATTTAGTACTACGCAGCTATGCTGACAAAATCTCTAGATACTTACAATCTAAATGAAATATCAAACAGTTAATGGGACAAAGACAAAAATGGGATGATTGATTACTTAAGTGAGTAAAAGTAACCATCAATGCTCAAAGAATATCATATGTGAATCATGGACTCTTCAAGGCAGGAAGAAGTCTTTGAGTTCTTTCTAATATATCTAGGGCATCACTGGGGAGATAGCCAACAGATTACAGACTCTGAAATCAGGTGACCTTGCTTCCAGCCCTGGTGCCTCCTTATGTGTGGCCATGTTCCATTTACTTAATCTCCCTTTGCCTCAAATTCCTCATCTCTAAAATGGTGATAATAATAGCATCTCCCTCACAGGATTGTTGTGAGGATTACATGAGACAATGCAAGGAAAATACTTAGCATAATACTAGGTAGAGTAAGTGCCTTGATAAAAGCAAGTCATTATATTGTTGTTGTTGTTATTGTTATTTGTTGAACACCTATAGTAAGCTAGGAACTATGGGGAGGCTGCGATGAATATAGGCGTGGCTTCAGGAGATCATTAATACTACCACCAATCGTTTTTAAAAATGACCATTTACTGAGCACTTACGTAATAGACGCTATGCAAAATATTGAATCCATTATCTCAATACTTAACTCTTTTATAAGTGGTGAAATTGAAACTGAGGAAGGCCAGAAAACTTACCCAAGGTCACCCAGCAAGTACTTAGAAGAGTCAGGAGTCAAACACAGCTCTCCCCGTGGCTGAAGCCTGCAATTTGCACTCTCATAGTGAAAACACCTCTGGAGTGATATGAGGGAGCAGCAATAGGGTGACTGCGAAGTCGGTGTCTTTAGAAACGGAGATCGTTTCAAGGCAGGCGTGACTGTGGAAAATCCCATGAGGAAAGTGACACTGGATGAGTAGGATTTTAAGAGAGAAAAATAGGTATGAAGTTTTAATTTGAACTATATGAACTTACCATTTTTTTTTTTTTTAAGATTTTATTTTTTCCTTTTTCTCCCCAAAGCCCCCCGGTACATAGTTGTGTATTCTTCGTTGTGGGTTCCTCTAGTTGTGTCATGTGGGACGCTGCCTCAGCGTGGTCTGACGAGCAGTGCCATGTCCGCGCCCAGGATTCGAACCGAGGAAACACTGGGCCGCCTGCAGCGGAGCGCGCGAACTTAACCACTCGGCCACGGGGCCAGCCCCTGAACTTACCATTTTTGTAGGTCAAAAAAGTCAAATATTGTTAATTTCATATAGTTAAACTTAGAATAATTTGTGGCACTGGTAATGACATGGGCAAGGTTTAAAATATGGAGTGTTTCAATCCTTTCCCTGCTTTCCTGTTTTTAAACAAGGGGTCCTGAATGTTAGAGAAAAAGGAGAAAATCAGAAATGTGAACAGATGAGAGTATAGGGATTCTGGGAAAAGGAGAATTAATCTTTAATGGGATGAAGTTCAAGAATAAATTACTAACGCCATGATTGTGAAGTCTGGGAATTTTAAATAATTTTTAACATCTTTTTATTTTTAAGCAATTTACATAAGATGTAAAAAAATGATTTAATTAAAGCTGTAAGGAAGAGTAAAGGCATGGAGATGTTCCCACGGAGTTACTTAAGGTTTCCAAGAAGCATTACAGGAGTCATCTGAAAACACAGCGTTCTCTATTTCAAAAAGGGACTTAGACACAAATAACATCGTGAACATCTCTCCTGTTTCAAATTCACCAAGAATGCATTCTTGGCAGAAAACTGTAAGAATTTTACTCCATACGTGAAAGGATGATTTTGCACTTTCCTGATTGAAAAATAGACACCAAAGTGGACATTTAAAGACTCTAAATATTTCTGTTTCTAGAATGATCTTATATGCTTTGCTGCCCTAGAGTGATTATTTTTCCGGAGAGCTAACGCATCGGCACTGTGCTTTGCTCTGAACGGGCGCAGCCTACACTGCAGGAACAATTCTTCAGAAGGAAGTGAGGGCATTATTCACAAAGGATCCCAAGTACAGGGCTCTCGCCACCCCTCCCATGCCAGTCTCCCAAGGCTCCTTTAAACTTTCCCAAAGAAGCTACAGTTTACTTCTAGAAACTTCTGGAGATAAGGAAAAGACGCTGATATCTATTGACATTGTTATATACTAGGCAATATACCAGATCCTTTAGATACTTTATTTCATTTAACCTCTCAGCAACCTTATTATTATTATTACTATAGTAATATTTTTATTTTACAAATTTTACATATCTACAAACTGAGTTTAGGGAAAAAAAGAAGGCTAAGGTCACATATTTAATCTGAGCCCTGGTCTCACTAACTCCAAAACCCGTTCTTTCTCCTCTCCTTCACGGTTCCCTGTAGTCAGACATCTTCTGTCTCATCTTGGTTCACCAATTGCAATATTTAGCAATTTTGCTACCGGCAAAATCTCCATAAATCAGTAGTTCTCAACTGGAGGTGGTTTTGCCACCGGAGGACATCTGGCAATGCTTGGAGACATTTTTGGTTGTCACAACTAGAGAAGGTGCTATGGGCATCTAGTGGGTAAACGCCAGGAATGTTGCTTTGCATTCCAGAATTCACAGGGCGGCCCCCACAGTAAAAGATTATCCACGTCAAATCGTGAAGAGTGCCAAGGTCAAGAAGCCCGGTCCCAAATCTTACGCACGTCCTAATCCCCTCACTCATCCCCATGTTTCCTTGTTCTCGAAATTTTTCTCTGGCTTCTGACGACCCATTTTTATTTCTAGACAATTAGAAAAACTGAATAATTAATGTAATCTTCCCATTATCAAACTTTCGTTAATATCTCTCTGTAGAGGTGATGAGTTGGGCAAGGTACATTTGATCTTGTTTCTTTCTATTGGGAGCTCATAACCTTAGGCCGACTTCCTTCCTAAAGTCAGAAGAGAAACCAGCAAGAAGAGAACACTGCTAAGCTTACGTGCCTCAGGAGGGAAGGCTGTGTATTCTCAGAGGTTAACGGGGCAGGGAGATGTTATTCAGGTGAAGAATGAGGGCAAAAAGGAGGGCAGGGCCACATCGCCCTGGGGGAGCTGAGCAAAGTTATCATCTCCTCCCTGAGACAGGGTTTCAGAACTCTACCAGCAGTAGGAAAGAATTTGTTCTGGAGGTTGTTTGCAGGGCACACATTAAACATATAGAATGTCAACGCATGCATACATACATACATACACATCTATTTCTTTTACAGCTTGTTTTTGGTTTAACTGATGAATAACCCTGAATGATGTAATCTCTCTCTTGTACTTTGCTTTGCCATTCTAAACACCACTACAAGCAAACAGTAATTCGGTTATCCTCTCTGTACTTGCAGCCTCCTTAATTGTTATAAATTCTTTAAACAAAAAGCTAATATTTATTCACTATTCTTTGCAAAACAGCTGTAGTTGGGACACACCGTCACAATCCTCTTAGTAAGAATAGCTCCATAGATTTCCACAAGGTGCAAGGCGAGTGTAATTTACGGAAAGACAAGCTTCCCAAATCCTGAATTCTTCTCAAATTCCCGAAGTGTGGCTTTAAAGCGAGAACACAGTCCGCGTTACTTGATTGCATTATCCCCGAGTAGCCACAAGAGGGCGTGTGAGGAACACAATCGTCTGGAACTGGCCTTGCAGAAACCACTTCCTTAATGACACAGCAGCAGTATCTGCAGTTTCCTGTATTCAGAGCAGGTGGAACAGATCCTTTGAACGATCGCTTGCACATCTTTCTAACATGCTGCCTACACGGAAGAGGGAGAAAGGGTAGGTTCTTAAGGTTCTGGGAGAATTTCTGTTCTGGATTTCCGAACAATGTCTGAGACAGTTTCGGCAAAATCAGCGCATGTGGGCATCGGGCGCTATTTGACTACTCGGGAATTTTCACCATGCCAGCAATGGCCAAAGCTACTGGGGTGACTTGGAGTTTGAGTGGAATAAATCACTCCAAGCTTGAAAGATTTTTCCACAGTGATTTATTTCTGTCAAAACATGTTGATGATTTGAGAATGTGCATTTCTCACACGTTCTCAGGTGATGCGTATGCTGCTAGTTGGGGACCATACCTGAGAATCACTGCCTTGGGGAGTATTCTAAGATTCCTAAGCCTCTCCATTACTTCCGAGGTTGGACCTGGCATCTACAGCACACTAGTCCCAGGAGTGGATGTGGGGCTGGTTCCTGAGATTCTCAGCCTGGCTTCGAAGGTCCTGAACCTATTTCTCTCTCAGACCTTTCTGCCGATTCTGGTGCCCCAGAACACCTCAAACCACTGAGCTGGAACGACTTCCACAATCCTGCTGATACCTGGGGCCTCCGTGTTTAAATCCTAATGCAAGTCTAGGGGAAGTATGGGCAAAAGCACTCTGTACCGAGTGGACACAGTTTGCCAGAGCGTGTAGATTGGCTCCACCTCTGGGTGACATTGGCAAGTTACTTCACCCCCACTGCATTCATTTTCTCATCTCTAAAGTGGGAACAATAGCTGCACCTGCTTCACAGGGTGCTTGCTTGGGTTAAATGAATCAATACCTGACCAGTGCTTAGAACAATGCCTGGCACGTTATTCTAAGTAAAGCTTAGCTCTTATCATCATCCCTCACCTTTACTTCTTGTATCTATTTCCTCATACGGAAACTTGAACTGAGAAGCCCCAGCTCCTGGGAGCGTGCCCTTGTGCTGCGTTCCTGGCAGGCCGGAAGTACTACGGCGTTACCTCTACAGCTCTCCCCTGGCTGAATAACATGGCTAGGCCATCAAGCAGGGGTCAGAGATCAGGTATAAAGGTCGATTATAATTTCTAAGTGGTAAAGGTATGCAAACCATAACTGGCGCAAGTTTTAATTTTGAGCAATCTGTTGTGCTAATTCTATTGCCTTTGAGACAGATTAGAACACCCCAGGGAACCGCTGTTCTTTGCGCCTTGCAGTATGAAGAAGCAGCAAGATGGTAGGAGGGGAAAGAGAAAACATCTTCTGGGCCCGAGAAAAGTCTTCCTGGTGCGCTGCTCTGTGTCCTGGGGCAGAGGGCTTCCTGCGCCTGCGTCTGCTCCCTCAGTGATAAATTTGGTGTAATGATTCAAAGCTGCCTCAGGGTCACCAGTCATGTTTTCCACATTTCCATATACGATATATGACTAAGTATTATTTACTTGTAAACTATAAACAATATCTTTGAGGTGGATACTTATTTTCACCTTTTAATTTTTTAAAAAATTATTCACTGCATGGGAAATATATTGTCATGATGCAAAATTCGAAAGGTTGAAAAGGGTAAACGGGGAAAAACCAGCCTCCCTCCCACACCCATCACCTCGCTATACAATGTCCATCTACTGAATTTTTTTTAAATTAGTGGAATTTGTTTTTTGAGTAGTTCTAAGTTCACAGCAAGATTGATCTGAAAGTAGAGAGAGTTCCCATATGCCCCCTACCCTCATAGACACACAGCCTCGCCACTAATAACATCCCACACAAGGATGGTGCATTTGTTACATTTGATGAGCCGGCATGGCCATCATTATCATCCAAAGTCCACAATTCACGTTAGGGTTCACTCTTGGTGTTGCACGTTCTATGGGTTTTGACAAATATATAAAGCGGTGTATCCACCATTATAGTATCATATGAAATAGTTTCACTGCCTTAAAAATCGCCTGTGCTCCACTCTATTCATCCCTCCCTCCCTCGCACCAAACTCCTGGCAATCACTGATCTTTTTACACTCTCCATAGCTTTTCCCTTTCCAGAGTGTCAAATAGTTGGAATCATACAATATGTAGCTTTCTCAGATTGGCTCTTCCTCTCAGTAATAGGCATTAAAGGTTCTTCCATGTCTTCCTCTACTCGTCTGGATATTTGTCTTCACCCATTTGTGTTCACCTATTGAAGGATATCTTCTTTGCTTCCAGGTCTCAGCAATTATCAATAAAGCTGTTATAAAAATTCATGTGCAGGTTCTTGTGTAGACAAAAGTTTTCAGGCTGAGACTTTTAAAACAATGACTCTGAGGTGTAAGGAAATCTTAACCACTTGAGACAGGATTGTTTTGTCTCTCTTACTTGCATATTGTTTTGAATTTGGCATCAAGCAGCTAGGATGATCATGGTCATAGTGCTTTTAACAGAAACATTCCCTGCAACAAATGTATTTTTTTCCCCTAGGTTGGTGTTGGTTAGGATGCTCTCCACCAGGAGGGTGGTGTGAAATTGACGTGTTTCCCTTTTGATCACTCTTCTCTTTTGCCTCCATCTTGGCTTCTGTCTTGCCTCCAGATCTAGGTAAGGCTGTCTACTGTCGATATGACTATCACGCCAGTGTTCCAATTTGGATCATCTTTGGTCTGGCTTTTTCCATCTCCAGCCCACACTGAGTATGTCCAGTTCCCACCATGGCATATTCATCTATGACTCTGTCCATATCTATCTGCATCTATCTATTTCCCTGACCAGATAATAAACTATCATCTTCTTTCTCTGCCTCCAGACTGTTATTCAATGATTCGCCTGTGAGAGATGTTTAGTAAACATTTATTGCTAGCACAAAACATTGTTGATGCTATTGCAGTTAAGAACTATTTACTAATCAGATTCTGTATCCCGCAGCATGAAAGATGCAGACTCCTACGAGGCACTGCTCTAAGAGTAACAATAGCTAACATATTTTAATATTTAGTATGTATCAGGCACAATGCTAAGCACTTTCACATAAATTATCTCACTTATCCTTATAAAGCTCCCCATTTGTTATTATTACTCCTATTTCATACATGAGGAAACTAAACCTTGGCAAAATTAAATATCTTTCTTGAACACCTATGCAAATAAATCGCGTACTACAGGAATTTCAAGACTGCACATCAGGGCCTATGGCATACAAAGAAGAAAACAAACTTTAATTTAAATCATCCATCATGCTGAAGTGAATCATGTAATATGAGTCCTCATCAGTATCAATTTGTATATTTGTGTTTATTTAATCAGTGTCTGCCTCCGCCAAGATTGTAAGCTCTATGCGGATAGGGACCGTTCTGCTCTGTATGTCTCCAGTCCCTAGCAAATTGACTGGCCCAGTTAAGGTTTTCTAATCTATGAATTATCTCAATCTTTCTGTGAGTCAACAAGTTTATCTCCTGAAACATCAACCCTGCTGTAAGAACAAGGCATTTTGGAAGCTGAAGGTGAGCAGTCATCATGAAGAATGCATTATTAGCATCTCCTAGAAAAATGGTGCCCATCCCTATCTTTCATTCTTCAGATTAATTTCTGGCATATCTTTGATGGAGGAAAAGATGCATTACTGTACAAGAGAGGAGATAACTGGGTCCAGGAGAGCACATTTTCCAAATAATTGGCATAATCTTATCAAGTATCTAGAAATTTACTCTAGGAAGCCTAACCACATTTAATGCATGTCTGTTGCTGGGATTGCCTTGCTGTGCCCATCTATGAGTTATCAATTATAACTTGGGAAGGAAGAGTTTGTGTCTTCACTGTACCTCTAAACCCAAAATGGATATTAGAGATGTGGTTGCTGTCAGAAAGGATAGTGGAAACAAACACAGATGGTATTGTCCTACACTTTTCAAAATCATTGTGCTTTTGCTCTTTATTTCATATTACTTGGAGGTTCAAGCTTTGACTTCTCAGCCTAGCATTCTAGAAGTTCCATTTTATGACTCTAGCTTATATGGTCATGCTTATGCAATTGTCCTCAACAGGGACTCCTGGAATGGACTCTGCTGTCCCTCTCACATGTGAGGGTCACTTTAATCTTCACTTTGCTCAGACAGCATGATTTGCTCACTTCTCTAACTATCCATATTTTCTCTAATTCCTCAAAACCAGGGTTAATTGTGGCTTTTTGCTTTCTCATGATGACGTCAATATATACTATGATTGTGATCACACTTTAGCAGTGTGGCTAAGGGTTCAGATTCTGAAGTCAGATTTAGGTTGGCTCAAGGCTTCATCATTTTCTCTCTAGGGGATCTTGGGAAGTTATTAACTTCTTCAAGCCCAGTTTCCTAGTCTGTAAGATGTGACTAGATAAAATTACCTTACAGAACTGTCATGAGAGCTCATGAACTTTTGCGTGTAAAACGTCTCATTTTGAATAACCACAATCCTAGATGCTTTATAAGTACTTTAAACCAAATTTAACTGGAGAACAATATGAAGTTAAAGTAAGAAATAACAGCTTTGGTATATGGTCCTTTAGTCAAGTCTGCATGATGCTTCCATTTATTGCTGTAGAAAATACAAGATGAAGACCTCTCTATTAATGGTGGTGATAGAGTGAGAATTTTATATTCAATTTAGAAATATGAAGCTGACAGAAGTTTAGGGTGTTCAAGAAGAAGCAAGTGGGCAGTAGGATTCACAAGTCTGGAAATCATGGAAGAGACCTGGGCTGGAGATATCAATTTCCAAGTTACCTGTGTCTGGCAGGTAACTGAGGCCATAGGCATGTATGGAATCACCTAGGAAGAGATGATAGAATGCAGAAGGAGAGGATCCAGGAGCAAGGATTATAAGCTTGCTTTAGGCTGCATAGACGATGGTTAGTTCACAAGGGAATCGGAAAAGTGAGTAGAAAGATAAAGCACAACAATGGTAGTGCTAAGTCCCCAGTGGAGAAGAATATTTCAAGAAGGTGGGCATGTTTGGTGTTGTCAAAGGCTTTTGGGGGCCAAACAAACTGAGGACTAAAATAACCCTTGTGCTTACCTCCAGGAGGCCACTGTTGACCTTTGTGTGAACTATTAGTTATTTGGATTGGATCACGGAGAGAATGGGAAATAAAGACATAGAGACATCAGGCAAATAAAACAATTTTTAAAAAATGACTATTGAGGGAAGAATGGAGACAGGGGCAGAATTTAGAATGTAATGTGGGCTCTGTTGAATTCTTTGAAGGGGAGAGACTTAAGCATATTTAAAAGCCAACGGGAAGGGTACAGATCTCTTAGGTGTTGATTTGGACCCTGGAAAATTCATATGTTGAAGTCCTAACCCCCAGTAACTCAGAATGTGACCTTATTTGGAAATGGGTTCATTGCAAATGTAATTAGTTAAGATGAAGTCATACTAGAGTAGGGTGGGCCCTGACCCAGGATGACTTGTATCCTTATAAAAAGTGAAAATTTGGACACAGAGATATGCACACAGAAAAAATGCTCTGTGAAGATGAAAACAGAAATTGAGGTGATGCTATACAAGTCAAGGAATATGAAAGATTTCCGGTAAATCACCAGAAGCTAGGAAGGAGCCATGGAACATAATCTATAGCCCTTGAAAGAAACCAACTCTGCCAACACTTTTGTCTCAGACTTCTAGCCTCCAGAATTGTGAGATAGCACATTTCTGTTGGTTAAGTCACTCAGTCTGTGGTACTATGTTATGGCAGCCCCAGAAAACTAATACAAGATCGTAGGAAGGAGATGAATATACAGAGACTAATTGATAGTGTAAGTTCCTCAGAAGGTGAGAATGGGATCCAAGTTGATAAAAAAGTCGGTAGAATGTGTGAGATGTGAGTAGCCCTGTGTGTTTTCTACTGAAAAGGTGATGGACTTCCTATCTGATGGCTTCTATTTTCCCTGTAAAGTAGGAGGAGAGATCATCTGGTGAAAGCAAAGGAATAAAAGTGGGAGTTTGAGGACCCATGTGAGGTTGACCACAGAATTTAAGCTGGCAGTAATTGGCTCTGTCATGTGACTCTCTTCAGCACTGCTTAGCGGTGGGATGCTGTCACAGAGAAGTGGAGACCTGAGCCACCCAGGGTTGGGGGCTAGCAGGACAAGAACAGCCAAATATAGAGCATCAAGAAATGTTATTGAAATGATGTTCTATGGAAGCTGAGCTGACAGAAATAAAAGGTTGGGTTTGAAGGATACAATTCATTGTTTGAAGAAAGTAAGGGAGCCTTGTTGTGTTTGAAGGATGTCTAAGGTGGGAGAAATTGAACTAGGAGAGGTGAGAGATTTGGGGGTAGAACAGTTGATTATGAATGATGACAAGGTTCAAGATGTGACTGTTGGAGTAGCTGGACAGAGAAGGGATGTAGGACAAAGAATGGAGAGACCATGGGCCATGGAGTGTGGTAGATTTTTTCACTCATTCAACAAATGATAATTGAGTGCTTACTATGTCCCAGGCACTACTCTAAGTACTAACAATACTACAGTGGACAAAATCGACATAAATTTCTACCTTGCTGAGTTCCAGTAAAAGAAGTCAAACAATAAAATATGGAATACACTAGATTGTGAAAGTGCATTGGAAAAATTAAAGAGAACAGGATGGGTACTCTGTGTGTATGTGTGTGTGTGTGTGTGTATTACTATTTTAAGAAAGGTGGTCAGGGGTGTACTTCTTGATAAGGTGGTATTGGAACAGAGACTCAAAGCAAATGAGAAAGGAAGTAATGAGTCTATCTGGAAGAAATTTCAGAAAATGAGAATGGCAAGCGAAAAGGCCTTGATTCCATATGATTGCTACAAGATCTCCTACTAGCTCCCTTGATGTAAATGGGTTTCTTTTGAGGTGTTACCAAGTATTTCTGTGGGTTTCCTCACAAGGAAGGCCTCTCAAGTGTTCTCACAGGGTAGGCCTTGCAGGTGTCCTCACAGAGGAGGCCTGACAGGTGTCCTTATGGGTGTCCCCTAACAAATCTGCACTTGCTTCTGCTCTGGCCTTTACCTCCTGCTGCCACACTGCTCCCTCTGCTACTGGGGACCCCAGTGGTCTGTGCTCTCTTGGGCACAGCTGCCTTCCCCGTGGTGGTATAAGATGTCCCGCTGGCCTCAGGGAAGGGATGTTTCCCATTGTAGGTCCAGAGGGTCAGTATTCTTGCTCTTGGCCTGCCCCTGTGCAGCAATTGGATCTGATTCCTGCCATCCTGGTGGGGGCCTCCCCATTATCACCCACTTCTCTGCACTGCTGACACTACCACCTCTAACTCTGAGTGACAGCTGAGACTCCTGTCTCCCCCAGACAGAGGTTAGGGGCAGGTGGTGCCCATCATGGGAAACAAAGTACTTTCAGAAAGAGGAGAAGACTCCAGCCAAGTTTCGCCTCATTTCCACTCCAGGAGCAACCACTTGGCACATTGATTGTCGTCACTTTTTCCAGGAGAGAACAGACTGTGGTTTTGTTATGACTTCAAAGAAAGAAGTCAAGACAGTCTGACATTGGGTCATTTCTCAAAGTCTAGGTTATTTGGTCAAATTCACAGTTAACTTTTTACCTGTGGGGAAAACAATCAAATGTGTTTAGCCATTTTTAAAGGACAATAAGCAGTTACACAGATAATTGAGGTTTTGTTGTATATTCCACACCACAAAAGACCTGGTGCTGTGCTGGGTGAATGTAGCTGAGAGAGAGCAGTGATGTATTATGTAAATTGATGTTTGTGAATTAATAATTTTATAAAAACTCATCACGGAAGCTCAGTATTTTAAAAGCTCCCATAGTGGGTAATTTTTTTAAAGCGATTAGACACCCCTTAATTTATTTGCTAGGTGATTCTGTTCTTTTCAGATTTTAGGATGCAATAAATCACGTCTTCATGTATATTTATACACAGATGAGCACTCATGTGGGTCCATTTGACTAAGTTTAGTGGGAAACTTGCTCAAAGAATAAATTGTAGTTACTACAAATAGTATGAAATATGGGAGTGAGTTGAAACTTTTTTATCTCAAGAGAAAAAAATAGAGGTCTATTTAGTTCACTTTCCAGAAGATGAAAATTTGAAAGATTTTATGTTTTTGAGAGGTTAAATATTTCAAAAATATTCTAATCTACCATAATCTTCATACTTAAGCTGACATTTTTGTAAATGCCTAGGAAAGAAGACTAGCTCTATAGTGACCAAAATCTAAAATGTGCAGATTTTTCCAACTCAAGGCGAAATTTCCTCCCAGAGAGGTAGCTAGGCAGGAATGGTTCTGGGGACATGCTGTGACATGCAGCCTTGTAAACGGGAAGCAACTCTTTTCTCCCGTTGAAGGTATTAACGTTTCTGGTCTAGATCTTCCGTTGTTTCCAGGGCCCTCACTGCTCAGTTGCGCAAGAAATATAATTTTTAAATATCTTCTGTACATCTTGTGATCCATACTAATCTCTTCCTGCTCCTGTGACTTGCTTGTTTCAAGATTTGGGGACCACAAAGCCCAATAAGTCCTTTCTCTTCGTAACCTGCCATTCAAAGACATTTTTGATGCTCAAATGATCCCCTGCTGTTGACAACATCAGAGGTGTCCTCCAAGTAATTTTCCCTTCTTAACTTCAATAGTACCATTTCTACTTTTCATCTGACTTGGTAGCTAATAAATCAAGAGACAGGAGAGAGAGAAAGAAAACCTCCTTCATCGTGGCTTCTTTTATTTTTCTGTTTTTCAGGGGTTATTTAGTAAAGTCTGATCTTTGCTGCATTCTTACTTTTATATTCTTATGGGGTTTTTTTGCAACTGAAATTTGTGAATTTCCTCTACTTATTTCTCTTTTGAAAACTGTTGTATAATTCCATAGAAAACATTTTTGAAAAGTACTTTAATATTTTTTGACAGATTTCTTCTTTTATTAACTTACTCTGGTCATCTTGATTTATAAATTTTTGAGAGAATACAGACATTTCTAAAAAACATAAGTATGTGCAGCGTTAAAAAATATGTAGTAGAACCTTTGAGAAGGTTTGTTTCTTCATGAATTTGAGTGTGCGGTGATTTGATCATTTCCCTAAGTCGTGGACTTACATGTGTCGGTAAGGAGACATCTAGTGTCAACAAGAGAAAACTCTTAGTCAAACTGAATTAAAATGAGGAACTTTATTATCCTCTGTAATAGGAAGTTGAGGAATACGGTGGGATCCAGAGAAGCAGGAGAGGCTTCTGCTCAACTTTTGTACCCTCTATTGCTTCTGCCCTCCGCTGTGTGTTGGCTTCATTCTCAGGCTGTGATTGAGAAAGATGGCAGCAGCAGTTCCAGATATGGCAGTGTCCAGGGGACAAAGAAAGGGCTGTCTCTCCTTGTGTTTCCTTCTTGGGACCAAGGAACACTGCCCCCAAAGCCCTCAAACACATTTTCCTTCACTCAAATTGACTAGGATTGGGTCATGTGCCCATCCCTATACCAGTCATTGACAAGAGGAATTTGAATGCCATGATTGGCTTAGGCTAATCATTTGGGGGGCCTTGAGCCTGCCTCCATGACCCTCCCTTCACTTCCTTCAGTCAGGCTGATCATTTGAGGTGACCACATTAGCTACTAAGATACACCACAATTTCAGAGTAACAAGATATTCTAAGATGGCTCCTCATGTCATCCTCTAACACCAGGTTCATTAAGGATTCAACTGCATTCTTGGGTAGCCTGCATTAGTGCCAAGCAAAGTTTAGACTGGGAGAAGGGACGCTGAAGCTTCCTTTGGTACATTATCAACCCCTAGGGTATCCCTACCAGACACGTTTAATAACGGATGTCCATTGTCCAGAGAAGAAAGTTATCTAGGGATAATTAATAGCAACTCTCCCTTGTGTTTCATTCAGTATGGGTCAGGGTATGTCATAAAGTATTCTTTTGGTTTGGTGATATGAAACTCTATTAGGACTTGACAACTGTAAGATAATTATTTACAGGAGGATCTGTAAACCAAAAAATGGAAACATTTTTTCTCGAGAAACCAGTTCCTCCCCAATGTTTCTGATCCCTATTCACTTATTTGCTTGAGCTACAAACATGCACATCATCCTTGATTCTTCCCTTTTCCTCACCCTGCAGCTCTAATCCTCAGTGAGGTCATACTTTTGATTTCCAAATGAATCAGGATTCCTCCACTTCTCTCCAGCTGCATTCTACCTTCCTAGTGTTAGCTTTAGAGTAGGCGATTGGATGGCTGCCTAATGACTTCACTCCCTTCTCCAGTTCCATCTATATTAATGCTGAAATATCCAATCTGTTTTTAAAACAGCATCCAACAGAAACTTAGAAAATTTAAATTGCACATCACTTCTTAGAATTTTAAAAAATTATTTTTGGTGAGGAAGATTGGCCCTGAGCTAACATCTGTGCCAATTTTCCTCTATTGTATGTGGGACACCACCTCAGCATGGCTTGAAGAGCAATGTGTAGGTCTGTGCCCAGGATCCAAACCCACGAGCCCTGGGCTGCCAAAGCAGAGCATGTGAACTTAACCACTAAGACACAGGCCAGCCCCTCAGAATTTTTTAATGGTTTCCTGCTGCATTAAGAATAACATACGTACTCTTGGCCATGGCTTACAATGTCCTGCATGTTGTTGCCCCTGCCTGCCTCTGCAGTCTCATCTGGTACCATCCTGCCTTCCCTCCAGCCACACTGGTCTACTTCTGGTACTTGAACATAGTTAAATTGTTCCCATCACGGGGCTTCACTCATACTGTTCCCTCTGCTTTGACTATCTTTTCCTCTTTGTATGTCAGGCTCCTCGGCTGGTCTCATTCTAGTCACTATGTTTTCACAGCAGCTTTCTCTGCCCACCCTATTTATGAAGACTTCCCCCCTTGGAGGAGTGGGGAGGTTGTAATTTTAACCTATTCTCTGCCCTCATAAGTCTTTTCTCAGCTCATCAATATGTGCTTCTTTCTTTGTTCCCTTATTTATTATCTGTATCCCTCACTAGACCTGATGACCCATGAGGGCAGAGTCTACGTTGAGTCCATTCACCACCAAACACCGTTCACAAGAACGGGACCTGGCTCCCAGTAGGTACTCCACAGATAGGAGTGCAATGAACCAATCCCCTGTAGAAAGGTGATTCCCTTGAGTATAGATAAGGTCTCTGCATTCCTAGGACCTCGCTGAGTACCCACCACATAATATATTCTTAGTACATGTTTACTGTTGAACGAATGGGTATCTCTTATTAGAACAAAAAGAAATTAGCATTTGACTGCATGATCAGGCAACGAGAGAATGGATTTCTCATTATTTGGAGAAATTCAACAGCATCATTAGCAAACATTAAGCAGGGTTTGTGATATTTTCAGTAAGTTTAGTGCCAACCTGGCAAAATAGTATATGACTATTTCTTTGATGAGAAAAGATAACCCTTGAAGGGTCAGGAAGTCAGAAGAAAATAATTACAAGCAAGGAGAGTAGAAGGATCACCTCATCCAAATTTAACTTGATCATATGATGTGTCCTAAGAGACTCATGGAAGGTTGAAAACAGCTGCAGATAAACCTCTTTGGTGGCATGTAGTCAAAAATAGGCCTTGTCTCTGTTAGGGTCCCACTTTGGATTACCCCATGGCTAGTTAAGTCTTTTTATCCATACTGATAAATGCTAGCACTTACATAGTATTTACTATATGCCAAGCAGTGTTCTAGTGCATTAACTCATTTAAGGCTTCCACAACCCTATCAGATAGGTTCTATTATTATGCCTATTTTATTGAAGCAGAGAGAGGTTAAGTGACTTACCAAAGATCACACAGCTATCAAGTAGCAGAGCTGGATTTCAAACACAAGCTTATAATTTTCATAGAGCCAAAGACTCCCTTAGAATCACTGCAACCAAGAAACTGAAGATGAATGTGGACTAGAGTTATAAACGTTAATTGATACTGCCTTTCACATGGGTCACAGCTCATTGAATCTCACAGAAAGTAGCACTTTCAACAGTTCAAAGAATAATTTTGAACATGCACAATATAATGCATAAACACATGAATGTACAAAATATTAAATGAGATGATGACTTGTATTATAAAAAATGTATTGCATAGTTCCTTAGAATAGAATCCTAGTCATCCTATTTGATAGCCGGTCACTAATTGGTGAATAAAGTGGGGAGAGATGAAGAGACAGGTGCCTTTAGGAGAGCTGGACCAGAATGAGGACACGGGGGTCTACTCTGCCCTGCTTAGCTCTGTGACCTTCAGTTCTCTGGGTCTCAGATTCTTCAGCAAATTAAGGGAACTGGATTAGATGACGTCTGAATCTAGCCAACTCTAGCCTTGAATAATGCTATAAAGGTACTGTGTTAATAGAAAAATAAAAGTGGCCTTAACTATCCTTTTGTTTTAGATCTAGGTTTTTAGGAAGCCATCTTAATTGTATCAGTTCTAACTCCATAACATTTCTTGCCTAGATAATTGTCTCTACTAGTAACTTCCACCTGATCTGTTCTTTACACTGCTACCATTTCCCCAGTTAAGAATCTTCAGTAGCTGCCCTCTCATCACTACAAGATGTCCATGATCAGACTTATTCCTTTGTTCTCCCTCGAACCCTGTGCTCTTCTGCACCAAACTATATGCAGTTCTTTGAGCATTGCCAGCTATTTCATATCTCCATGCCTTTGCCCTGGTTGTTCCCTCTGCCTGGAATGCTACCTCTCTCTGTCCCTTGTTTGTATGGTAGACACTTTCAAGGCTTAGGAAGATGTCAGCTCCTCTATGAACCTTTCTTGTCTGGACCTCCATGCAGCAGGCTCCCCCTTTACCTCGCCCCAGATAGAACTGACTGTTCCTTCTTCAGTGTGTCCACTGCCGCCATCATCAAGTTTTCTACCTTAGACACTTTAACACTTATTGTCTGTCCGCTCCTCCTAACATTCTTGGCAGTAAAGACTATGTTGCATCCATCTTTCCATCTCTTGTGTTTAGCATGGTGCCTAATACATGGTAGCAACTCAGTAAATATGAATGGATGAATAAAAACGTGAATAGAATGAATGAGAAGGCATCAGCTGTCTAAAAAAATACATCTTACTTTTAAATTGTAAAGTTTTTGGCTGAATGCATTCAGAGATGGGGTGGAGGAGAAAAAATTGTGTGCGAAAAGTGGAAGAATTTTGTAGGAAGGAGCTCTTTCATTCCATTGTCCATATTATTTTCAGCTGCTTCTGGTACTACTATCTCTTCTGTCTCTTATAAAAAAAATTTAGAATTTTCTGATAACTAATATGATATCAATGCTCCATACGTCTTTTGAAAATACTTGTGTTTCATTTGGACAGAAAACCAGAAATGCTGGATAAGAGTGCATGTGCTGCACTGGGAATAGATTTGAGAGAACAGCAGCTCTGAATTCAATAATTATTTTAGGCTGCCTTTTCAAGTTCAAGAAACCCAGACACTTATATGATTTTGCAATATTGCAGTAAATGGACCAAAGCACAGATTCCAATATGTGAAAGATAGATTTTATACACATGCTTACATTTTTGATTAATTCATTCATTATTCAACTGACAATCGTTGAATACCTTCTTCTGCCAAGCACTGCACGAGATGCTTCGGATTGAAAAAGGTGGAAGAGCAGACAGTACTTTGATTATTCTGGACAAAGCCCTTGATGCTTGGAGAAGGTTTTACATTGAGTTGTGAGCCTGCAATTGCCCCACATGGACTGTCCAGGACCCCCCTCTCCTGCTGGATGTCTTGCCCTCTTCACCGCACTTACACAAGCTCTCTGCTAGTTCCACAAATACACCATATGTGCTCCCACCTTTGGGCCTTCAAATGGGTCCTTTCCTTGCTTGAATTCATCAGAGAGCGCCACTTATCTTTCAGGACTTAGTTTAAGTGTCAGTTCCTCAGGTGAGCTTTCCCTGACCCCGTGACCAGGTCATCTCCCCAGGCCCTAGCAGTGTTTCCCAGGCCTTTCTGCAATCACAATTAGTTAATAATGCATGTTGTCATTTAATATCTGGTCTTCTTGCTGGAATATAAACTATATGAGGGGACCAATTGTGGGTCTTTTTCCCCCCTGTACCTCCAGAGTCCAGTACTGTGCCAGTATACAGTGGCTTTTGATAAACATTTGCTGAATGAATAAATGAAATAATGGCAGAATTGCCAGAACGGACTGCTTGCTCCCTGCCGTCTCCCAGCTCACACCTTGCCCTTCCTTTTTCTTACAGAAATGCTCGGCAGCATGATGATACTCAGAGAGATTCTCAGGGAGCAAATCCTCTTCTTAAAGAGCTTTGCTACATGTTTGAATTATTGCATAAGGTCCTGTGGCTGCTGGTGACAGTTGGCCCCCTCTGTCTGTGCTGGGTTCTTCGCAGAGGAAAGGAATGGAGAGGAGGGAGTAACTGATTGCCCTTCCTCATCCAACATAATCTTAGAGGAATAGGAAAAGATCAGCTTTTGGTAAAACAATAGCAATCTCTTTCCCCGCATGGAAGATGGAATCGAGTTGCTCAATTTATGGTTAAAACAAGACTTTTAAAATAACCAATCTAACAAAGGCAGTGAGAATCAGGAGCAGAGACAAAAACATGTAACAATTCATTTTAGAAAAATGTCCTACAAACTGATCTCACAGTTGGAACTTAAAAGACCCCAGATAGAATCATGTTCCGTGGAGGCCCTGAAATTGGCTCTGGCGTTGAAGAGATCCAAAGCAATATTACCCATGGAGGAAGAGGAATGCGGCATCCATCACGATGTCATGTTCTGCCCTCTTCTCCAATTACAAAGTCGGAAGCAGTTCAGAGTTGAGAAATGGTGTCCTTATTCTGCTTGTCTCCCCCCATAGGGGTTATGAGGGTTGGCTAGGCAGTGGCTTCCACGCTTGTTTTCAGAAAGCCCTGTCTCTCTTGATTATCCCAACATCCCCTCCTCCTGGCCAGAGAGATAGACTGCCTGGGAGATCTCTTCCTGAATTCCTTCTCCTTTCTATATATCAAGGTAGCTCTACATATCAGACTGCCCTCAAATCCCTGAGGTTTTCTTTTCACAAGGGATTTGGGAAGTCCCACCAAACACACTAGCAGAACTCAGCATCTCCCTCCTCTACGGAGATGTCCGGGCTCAACAGGACATAATTTCAGCTGAAGCCTTGTCTGCTTATATGACTTTTGGAAATCGTATTATACTAAATATCCAGGAACATTGTTTTCTATGATTCTAATCGAAATCGGTATTGTATTCTTGTAAGCCATTCTCTTGCATTCCCTAAAGATTCTAAGGCTCCATATTCTTCAGGTAGAATTTTACTACACCTTTGCAGACTAAGTCCTTTTGGTTTATCTATACCAACAGCATCAGTGTCGCCTAAGGTAACTGAAAATTCTTGGGCATTGTCCCAGACCTATTGAATCACAAACTTTGGGAAAAAGGCCCTGCAATCTGCATTTCAACAGATTACATGGGTAAGCTTGTCTGAAGTTTACCTTGATGTTGATGGAAAATAAAAAATGGGCTTTCTAACCAAATTAACGGTTCAAAAAAGGTTATGAGGCAATGGGTTAGCCTTCCCAGAACAAAACAGAGTAACACAGTTTAAAGCAGCATTATTTACATATTAATAATAAATGGCTAACTAAAATGGTTTTATTAAATGGGTTAATATGTGTAAAATACTTAGAATAGTGCCTGGCACATAAGAAATGTTGCACAAATATTTGCTAGGATTAAAATTATTGTTATTTTGTCCCACAGGATATTCATTAATTAAACATACTCCCCCCTTTTCTTCTAAAGAGTATTTGGAGAATCTTAACACAGATACAAACTAAACAATAGTTAATACATTTGAGAAACAGTAAAAAATGAAATTTCAATGTGTGCTATAGAATATCCACAGCTGACTCTTCTAATTACAATTTTTCATCTAGTTTGTATTACCGTGTATACCTAAAGTAAACGAGACTGGCTAGCTGTTCACACAATTCTTTCCTTTTTCTTTTTGGGCATTTCTCTGCCTGCCTCAGAAAACCCTTCCCTGTGGCCCTCTACCCTTTCTTTCCAAGTCCCCAGGCTGGAGGTTGGCACCTAAGATGACTTTGCAAGATGTCAGAGCCCCTGACAGGTTGGGCCCCTAAATCCACAAAGATGACCATCTTCCTGCCCATCCCCTATACACTGCCGATGAGATTTGACCAGAACCAGAATAAAACATGGACTTCTATTATAGCAAGCCAAGGAGAAGTTGAGTCCCTTTAAGCAAAATACAATGTAATTGAATTTTGCACGTATTTAATTCTATAATATGAGGTTTAGTATGCCAATGGTCTGCTTTAAAGTTTCTCCCATATTCATTTCTGTGGCAATGGTCAAAGATGACTACATAAAGATATAAGTATATGAGAAATTCCGTGCTTTTTCAGGGCATCATGAATAGCCAAATTGCATCCTTATGTAAGACAAGGAAGCAGCTGCCTCCTCTCTGTCAAAATGCAGGACTGTGTTACAATTGGTGTGGTGGTGAAATGAATGGATTCTGTATTCAAATAGAGATGTATTCAAATGCCATCATTTACTCGCTGTGCAACCTCAGGGAAGCCACAAACATTTCTAAGGCTCAGTTACTTCATTCGTATATGGGGATAAAGTTGTTGTGAAGATAAATGTGTTGGAAAGAGCTTATCCCAATGCTTAGCTTCTAGTCAATACTGGCTATTTTTGTTATTTTATATAGATTAGGAACAAAGAGGAGAGAAATAGATTAATACCCTGTTTGAGAGGCCCTCTCTGAGTTAGGAAGGCTGCACTTCATGCCAGAATCATATTGCAAGATGGAGGTTATATGCCAAGCAAGAAGGGAATGCATTTGTAGGAGAAATAAGAGAAAGAGGAAGGGAAACTTTGTCTTTCCATATGCAGACACTTGCATAACATTTCCTTCCTGAGTTCTTGAATCCCAACGAGAGAACTGAGCGTATGTTTGGGAAGAAGACTCATGAATTAATATTTTTCCCAATAGAGAAGCTCACAGAAACTTTGAAGTGTTTATTAAAGAGTTGATAATGAGGAGAAAAGTTTTTGAAAATCGTATTAAAAAGTACCTCCCAAACTCCTTCAATAATTTAACCTTGGAATCACAAGACTCTACTGGAATAGAAAGAGCACATTTTTCTCTCCCCCCGCCATCCCTGGTGTATCACATGCATGCCGATAGCAATGATGGCCTCTTTCTAGGAGTTGCTGGTGAAATGATACTCTTTTTGTGACCAATTGAATAATTACTGAAGTTGAAATTTGTAATCCTGATATCGAATATTTCATAATGACATCAATTTAAACTTAATACTGCTCTTATCTTTTGACAAAAATAAGGTTTAATATGTCTGTTCTCCTAGAGGAGGTGAAATGAGGAAAGACTTTATTATACAAGATAATTAAAATTCTTCCTGAGGTTAAAAGTGATTTAAAAAGAATCACAACATGAGATAATTAGGCCTTATTAGACGCTTTATCTGCTTCACTGAAGTCACTTCTTCTAGGATGATAAAATGTGCCTTTGTCTTTTTTTAGAAAGCTAGATACCAAATTTGGGGAAAAAAATGATCTTTCCTCCTCCTCTTCAACTCAGCACATGACTGTGTGAATGGATTTGGGGAAATAATTTAATGACAGGGTTACAGTTTCCAAAAGCTAGACCTTTATAGAATGTGATGGTTTTCAAGTACTTATTCATTTTTCTTGTGGAATTACATTTTACCCTCTATTTTTAGTTGGTTAATAGAAAATGATATGAATTTGTGTTCTCTGGTTTTTTTTTCCCTGACAGGCAGAATAATAACAGATCAGTTTTGGGATGTTTAACAAAATTCTTTTGTTACTTGACAGACTCGTTTATCCTTCCTTGTGCCATAACAGGTAAGGCAAAGAATGTCAGTGTTTGTATTTTTAATGTCTAATGAACATATAATATAGGTTATTACAATAACCGTGCAGTAGTGGATGGTATTTTTTAGAAAAGTGGTTCAAGCATTTAAAGCACATGATGTTTTTGTGAGAGGAAGCAGGTACCCTGGGAGCATGGGAGTTTTGCCAGAGTTCTAAACTGCATCCCTACATGAGGTCTGATATTGCTTTTCTATTCTGCTTTTGGGCCCAATGACAGGGATGCTGTGACTGCCGCCCTCTGCTAATGGTTCTTTGGGCTTCCAATGGATTTTAACAATGTTTAATGCAACTAACAATAAGTAAATCAAATAGTCCTTGTTTGCGCCCACAAATTTATACCCAACTTATTTTCATCTATTGATCCGTGGTTAACATGAAATTGTTCCACTTTGTTTTTAAGAAAACATTTCAATTCCATTGACAATGACTTGCTACATAGATTTTATCAAATTGTTCTTTCCTTCTTTGTGACCCTTTCCTTCAGGGAAAGGCTAATATATATAGATCAGTGCATCAAGGGCCAAGTAAAATATATAGATATCTTTGATTGAAAGCTAGGTACATTGGATTGTTAAGTAAATGTCTATTTTAAGGTAAAATATCTAGAAGAGAAGTGGTATGCTTTCAGGGATAAATAGCTTCTGACATACCTTTCCAGGGTCTATTGTAAACCGTCTGAAGGAAATTGTTGCTTTAAAGAGAGATGTAAACAGTGAAATAACAATGGAATTAAGCCAAATTGTAAGCATCGAAGGTATCCATTAAATAAGACTAAATCTTTTCACATAAGTGTAGTGCTGCCTTTCAGGCTACAAGTGCTACATACATTTTTCCTTTCTATCAAGCAGATAAAACCTTTTAGGAAGAATATGACACCTTTAGGGTAAGGGTTGATAAAAAGGTGCACAAAACATAAGCGTGCAGCTTAACAAATTATTACAAGGCAAATGCACATATAGCAATTACCCAGGTAAAGAACCAGGATGCTGCCAGCACAGGTGAGTTTTGTATATTGATTTTGAATCAGGCAAACTTGCTATGTCTTCATTAATCCTAATAATCAGGGGAATCTTTTGGATTTTTCTATACACACTTATATCTTCTGTGAATAACGAAAGTTTGGTTTCCTTCTAATCATTTAATCTTTTATTCTGTTTTTGCCTTACGGTACTGGCCAAGACCTCCGGCATAATGCTGAATAGAAGTAACACTGGCATCCTTGCCCTTCTCAATCTCAGAAAGAAGTGTTTAATGTTTCACCATTAAATAGAATGCTTGATTTCTTTTGTTCGTTTGCTAACATTTATCCTGATAGGGTATTGAATTTTGTCAGATGCCTTCTGTTTCCGTGCAAATTATCATACTATTCAGCAAATGCGCTGAATTACATTGATTGATTTTCTAATGTTAAAACAACTTTGAATTCTTGGGGCAAATCAAAGTTGATCATGTTGTATTATTTCTAAGTATAGCTGGATTCAATTTGCTAATATTTTATTTGGAATATTTCAATCTCCGTTCATAAGTGAGAGATGGCTTGCAATTTTTCTTTCTTATCGAGTTTTGGGACCAAGGTTATATTTACCTCATAAAATTACCTGAAAAGTGTATCCTCTTTTTCTGATCTCTGGAAGATTTCCTGTAAGACTGAAGCTATTTCTTTCTTAAATATTTAGAACTCTCTGGTGAAGATACCTGGGCCTGGAGTTTTCTTTCTGGGAATGTTTTAAATTCTATTTTTATGTCAGCTTTCTAAGTTGTGTTTTTCTAGTAATTCATCAATTTCATCTAAATTTGAAAAGTTTTTGACACAAGGTTGTTTGTTTTTTCCTTTTGTTGTGATTTTTGATGTCCGTGTCATTGTCCTTCTCTTCTTTCCTGATATTATTGTTTGCTTTTTCCCTTTTTCCTCTGTGACCAATCTCTCAAGGTGTTTGTAAATTGGACTTTTCTTTCTTCCCTCTCATTTGTATGTTTTCTATTCGAATAACTTATGGTAATGCCTTTTATTATTTCCTTCTTTTTACTTTCTTTGGGTTTAATTCATTTCTCTTTTTCTCTTATTGACCTGGAAGCTCAGTTCATTAAATTTCAGACTTTTCTAAAATATACATTTAAGGATATGTTATTTTCTTCTAAATTCTGTCTTTTCTGAGATCCATGAGTTTGGATATATACTAGTTTTGTTATCCATTAGTTCAAAGATTTTCTTATTATCTTAACGATTTCTTCTTTGGCTCATTGGTTATTTAGAAGTAATTTCTTATATTAAACCATTTGAGAGGCTTTTTAGAGTAACTTTTGTTTATAAATTTCTAGCATAATTACTTTGTGATCGGAGAATATACTCTGAAATTTCACTTCTTCTAAGTTTGTGGTCTAGTATATTGTTCTCTCTAAAGTTGTTTCACGTATTTTTGAAAAGAAAGCATATTCTGCAATTACTGAATTTGGATATTCTATATTATCTACTGATTCAGGTTTATTAATCATGTTCTTCAAATCTGCTATATGCTTATTGATTTTTGTCTGCCGTTTCTTTCAAATACTGAGAGAAGTATATTAAGATTTTCTAATATGATTATGAGTTAGTCAATTTCTCTGTGCATTTCTGCTACTTTTTGTACTGTTTTGGAGTTATGTTATTAGATGAGTATGATTTAGAATTGTTATATCTTCCTGCTGAATTGAACATCTTATTATCATGAAGGAACTTTACCTTTACGTGCCCTTTTCCCTAAGTTCTATTTTGTGTGGTATTTCTATGCTACATAGGCTTTATTTGGTTATTATTTATGTAGTGTATCTTGTTATTTTCTTTTACTTTAAGCCTTTCTGTATCCTTATGCTTTAGATGTCTCTTTTAAACAGCGTATATTTTGTTTTTTCATAATCTAGGCTAACAGGCTTTGTCTTTTAATTAAAGCTTTTTAATTTGGTTACATTTAAGGTACTTATTTATATATTTGAGTTTAAATCTACCATCTGCCTATCTGCTTTTCATTTGTTCTACCTTGTCCCTGATTTTATTCTTTTCCTTTCATTTGAATTGATTATTTCTTTAAATCATTCAATTTCCCAACTTTACCTTATTAATTTGAAAGTCTATACTTTTTTCTATTATTTTAGTGATTATTCTCTGAAATTAGCAAGACTTCTTGACTTTAGCAAAGTCTAACGTTAGTCAAAACTTTTACTCTTCTCCCAGATGATACAAGAATCTTAGATCATTTTCACCACATTTATTATTTGTGTAACTTTTGTTACACAAATTTTTTTTGTATATCTCATTCTCTTTCAAAATATTCTTTAAATTCCACTAAGATTATACATTATTATTGTTTTATATAGTCAAAATTAATATTTACTAATTGAATATCCTCATATATATGTACACAAAACATATGTATGTTTGTATGTATGTATATATGTATATACATAGCATTGAGAGAGAGAGAAAAAGACTTATTTCAAGTAATTAGCTCATGCAATTCTGGGAGCTGTCAAGTCTGAAATCCACAGGCAGGCTGGGAGGCTGGCAGCTCTCAGGTAAGCATTGATGCTACAGTCTTGAGGAAGAATTTCTGCTTCCTCAGGGAAGCTTCAGTTTTGTTTTTAAGGCCTTTCAACAGATTGGATGAGGTCCACCCCACATTATTGACAATAATCTCCTTTATTTAAAGTCAATTGATTTTAGAGGTTCACCACATCCACAAAATACCTTCATAGCCGCACCTACGTTAGTGTTTGATTAACTGGGTACTGTAGCCTCGGAAGGTCGACACATCAAACTAATCAGCGCAGATTCCAACTAAACATTTATTAGACCACTTTCAGGGTATTCAGTGCATTTTACCATCTCTTTTATAGCTTTTATCCTTTTGTTTTCATGTTAAATTGTGGATTTTTTTCTGATATATCTCTAAATGTCCTAATTCTCTTTTCAGCTATGTCAAGTCTGCTGTTGAATTTATCTACTGATAAAAATATTCTGTCACTTTTTACGGCTTTCCCTTTCCAGACAAAATTTTCAAGCTTGTCTCTTACATTTTTTTTATCATAGAAAACCTAGCTGTTTTATAGTGATGCCTGTTATTACCAATGTCTCAATTGCTCATTGGTCTTTCTGTTTTCTATTTGTTTTTGTTGGTATTTTGTAGCTTGTCCTTCATCTTTGTATTTGTGTTGTGTCTCAGGTTACTTTTTTGTGTGGGACATTGTGTTTGAAAAATTATTTGCAGAAATAATTTGAGGACTAGAATAAAGTTCTCTTCATCCATATGTGATCTTACTTACTTGCCAGGTGCCTGGGTGTAATAACATTTCAAGATAACATTAACCCAAGCTTGAGGAATGAAATATCCTGGGATATCCAGGTGAAAGAACACACTCTGAAGACACTTCCAAGGCTGGTTTTAATCTGGTTAACATTTACTATTTGGATACAGCCTTTAAGGGCCTTGGCCCCAAGTGGGTTGAGGTTATTTACCAAGGTTCCAATCCTGGAAGACTAAGACCTTGACTTTTCATGTCTAGCACTAGAAATCCACCAAAAGTTCATCTCAATCTCTGAGCTTCCTCTTTTTAATCTGCAAAAGTAGCCTTTAGTGCTTTTCTCACCTCACTGTTCTTAGTATCCTAGATACTGACTCATAACTGCTTAATGTCTTGTTAGCTCTTGGAAGCTTTGTGTATTTTGCCGTGGGGTAGGGTGGCCCATGTCACCCAGTCCACCCTTACTGAAAGCAGAAGTGCCTTTATTTATCCATTTTTCATATAAACAATGTCTTATTTGGCTTCTTAACTGGAATTTAAAACAAATAATGACTTGCTTATAAATACCTATGCGTAGTTATTTCCAGATTTTATGAAATAGTTTTCATATTTATGTTAATTGATTCATATGGAAAAGACAAGATAAAGTAACCAGAAAAGCCATATGTAAAACGCTGATAAATCTTCAGTAGTTATAGAGAGCTTGATGACTGGCTTGGTCTTATATCCTAACTCATTTTTCTTTTACCCAATTTGTTCCCTTTCTGTCTTCTTTTATTATCTTCAGACTCTTATTACAAGGGCCTCACACACTCAGTTGACTCATCCTAGCTTATTCTCACTTATCTTCATTTTATATGCTCAGTCCATACTGACAAAGGCTGAGGCAACTTTTGTACCACCTATAGGAGAGTTTGCAAGCAGGCACTTTTCAGGTTGTCTTGTTTCTAGTGCACCTGGGCGAGCTCTAGGTATGTGTTCTTTCTTTAGGTGTTTGTCTAATGCTGACGTACGGTTGCCCATTCCTTGATTCCTGTCTCATACTTCAGTTCTCCATTGGAACTGTTTTCTTGCTTTGAGCCCTGATCTCTTGACTAGCTCTCTCTACATGGGGATAGACCCTGTCCCTTCAACTGTCACTTGCTGTTTGGGGTCATGCAATGAGTGAAGTAAATTCTTGGAGCTCTGACATCACTTATTCTTGGAACTTTCTATTTCTTTGCCCCCCTCAGAGACTGAATTTCCACAGCCTTTAGAGCTCTTCTGAACTAAGCTGGTGGGTACCATTATGTCTTTGGACCCTGTGGTATGGACCACTGCTTACCTTCCCCTCCCTCTCTGGAACTGCCTGTCTTGAAATGGTCTATTTTTTAATATCCTGGGCCATTAAGGTGCCGTTAAGATTGAAAAAGTGTTATGTTCTCAATCTTAGGCTACCATGCTTTGTTGCCCCTCCATGGTATTTTGGCACTCTTAACTGTTTTTTTTCCTTTTGTAACCTTCCTGTCTTCTGGATTACATTTCTTACCTTGCATTGTGCTGTTGATTTTGATGCTTTCCCTGACATTCATTCATTGCAATTTAGATTGTGTTTACATTATTTCTGTTGGTCACACTTTTCTATCTTCCCTTTCTCTCTGCACAAGCTTTGGCCACATGTGAGAACAGATGATTTGGACTTGAGGAGAGGTGACTTGGACTGCTAAGGTATTACACACTAGCCCTTTGATTACTTGGGCTACTGACTTCCCTGTAACTTAGTTGTCACTTTCTTGCAAAGGAATTGGCTACCAAGAGGACTCTCCTCTTGGGAAACAAATAATCTTCCTTATCTGGATATCACCAATGTTCTCATTTCAAAACATCCACCCCTTCTGCAGCATGATAGGATCAGAGTAAACACCTGCCATGGAATTGTGAGTAATAAGAAAAAAAGGTTTTTTTCTTTCAAATATTGTTTAAAACAAGCATACAAATAACCCCAAAAAACCTCTACAAATCACTTTGTGCTGTGTAAACAATCATTGAACTAGAATGCTTGGGGGTAGCTTTTGGAATGATATGAAAAAACCATGCCTGGAGATTATAATAAAAGCTTATCATTCTAGAGCATTAACATCTGTAAGGAGTTTGTACAGTGATATTGTTACTCATAAGGCATGTTTCAAAATGGTAAAAAAAAAAAAGAGTAGCTAAAAACAATGAAAACATTTTTATTTAAAATTTTCTACTTCATCTATATATCAGGCAATTTGTCCTCCAGAATTAGTTACTTAGAACCACAAGGAGAGTTGAAAAATTTTTTTCTCTCATTTAAATTTGTATGCTCACTGCCAAACAAGTTGAACAATGATTCAGATGAGAATGACTTTTCTTAGCATTTTATGAAACTCAGCTTATTCTGACTCATTGGGCAATTGCCTGAAAAAATGTATTCAACAAGAGTCTCACTAATCTGTTAGAAAAGGCCTCTAAAAAGTGAAAATTGAGGAGAAAGGAGAAAAATGTCCCCAAAGAACTCTATCAAATTTTGATATCAGGAATTACTGTTGTGGTATAGCTTTCTCCTTGAGAGGAGGGAGAACTTATTGGCTCTCAGGGGGAAAAGTAAATAAGAAGGTCCTGATTGACACTTATGATTACAGGCACCTATATACTATTGCACAGAGTAATAAAATAACTAAAGATACTTACCACAAATTGATACACATTTGCTCATAAGAATCAATACCGTAAATGGCAATGAAGGTGACATTAAACATTGACAAGAGAAATACACCTAATAGAAATGGTTGGAGAGTGTCATTGTTTCTCAAGAAGTTTCCTACAGAAGAAAGTTAGTAAACCTGATTTTGGAAACATAGTTAAGAACATCTGGCTAAGGGTAAATTGAGAAAGAAACAGATGTGGTAATGCTACTGTGGATGGCTGGGCAGTTAGAGAAGGGGAATGATGCATTCCTCATACACATTATAAAACAGGTGCAGGGCTAGGATCTGGTTGTGATAGGAAGGTTGAACTATCCAGACATCTGCTGAAAGCCTTTTTCCGCTGAAAGCAGGCCTTTGATAGACTCTTCAATTGCCTCGATGAGACTTTGTTCTCCAAGAAGATAGAAGTTGTAACATGGAGAACTTTGGAGCTAATTCTTATCAGGACGGAAGAACTCGCTGGTGATGCAGAAGTAATAGAAGACATCTCAGGTTTCCTAATAAGAAAAAATGAAGTAATTCCCAGAATAACCAGACATATAGATTCATGTTGAGGAAATCAAATTAAAACAAGATGAGAGAAAAGTATAGTTCATTGGCAGGTGTTTATAGAGAAGAATGTGGCTTAAGATAGGTAGAAGGTGCCCAAAATGGAGATTCAGAAAACAAAATACACAGTCCCAATGCACTGCAACATGTAGAAGTGTATAAAGAAACCAGAGTGGCTGCATAAAAGTCTCTTTGCTGAGCTCCAATTTTATGAGGAATCCACTAATGCTGCAAGGAGACTTACATAACAAAAAGCATAAAGGATGATTAAAAAAAACAAAACTAAAATCTAGACTTTCCATAAGCTTAAGATGAATGCTAAATGAAAAGAAAGGTACCATAGCTGGGCTGAGCCTGTTCAAGGGGTAGGTCTCAACCGGATCCTGTTTAACACCATTTCCTAAACATAGGTAGAAGGGCACCTCCTTCAAATACCACTATTCACTAGATGTCCAGGTCCTACCCCCCCCGTTTATTTGAGCTTATAAATATGCTGGAACTTTGCAGGGGATAATTTGGACAGGGCCACAAAGTGTCAGGTCACATGTAAGCATTACTTCCTACAGTCAATGGGTAAGGTGCTGGCTGCTGATCAAGGGATGCTCTCACAGGCCACTGATGGTTAGGACAGCTAGCCTAGGCTAGAGATAGGTTGTGCTCACCTTAGAAAAGGTGAGTAGCCTGTGGACCATGGCTTAGTTGTCATGTAACTTTTGATTCCTCAGACATTGTCCCTCATACTAACAAGAACCTTTGCCAAAACATCCTTTATTCCTGTCCCAATTATCTGGTGCTGTCTAAGGACTTTTGAATCTCTCTCTTTTCTCTCTTTTTTTCTCAAATTCTCTCACCCTACCCTATCCCAATGAGGGCAAGTTATTCTTAGACTTGAGGGTTATTCCTCTCTCCACAAACCTGATTGTCCCAATGAACTTGCCACAAACCTTTGCTGAATCAAGGAAACAAATGGAGGAAAGATAAGGAGAAAATTTTTTTTCTCAAAATTATCTTGCCTCACTATTTTTGAAAATTAAACTTTTTACTTTGAGGTAATTGTAGATTCACATGCAGTTATAAGAAATGACACAGAGATCACATACACTTTATCCAGTTTCCCTTAATGGTAACATCTTGAAAACTATAGTACAATGTCACAACCTGGATATTGACATCAAACAATCCATCAATCTTAATTCTTATTTCCCCAATTTTGCTTGTACTAATGTGTGTGTTTCTTTATATGTAATTTTATCGTATGTGTATGTTAATAGAGCTACCACCATAGTCAAGATAGGCAACAATTCCATCACCTTGGAACTCCTTCTTGTTGCCCTTTTATAACCACATCCACTTGCTTCCAGTAACCCCTGCCCAAGTCCTGACAACCATTGATCTGTTATTCATTTCTAAAATTTTATATTTTTTCAAAAATGTTATAAAAATGAGATCATTTAGTATGTAATCTTTGGGATTTTTTTCCCCTCAGAATTCAGTATGTTTTAAGGAATAAGAAAAAAGTGATAACCCCTATTTTGGGGATCACAGAAAGAAATAAATGCACATTTTATGTGGCGTGTTTTCTTTATTGAAAGTAATATTCAAAGTGGAAAGGCTAGAATGGACCATATGCTGCCAAATGTATATGACCAGTTCCAATCTCTATTCTAAGCTCCAAATGCAGATTTACACTTCCTTCTGGAAAGTTCCACATGGATCACTTGAAGAAAACTCAAATGCAACATGTTCAAAATCAAATGTGTCGTATGCCATCCTTTCCCCACACACAAAAAGTCCTCTGCTCCACCTGTACTTCTTGCCTTAACTAAAGGCACCATGGTCCCTAAATTCACCAATCTTATCTTCAAGTCACAGTCAGCATCCCTCACTCCTGCCACCTATTCCACTCCACCTCATTATTTCATCGTCATTGGCACCTTATTTTTTACCCACTATAAATACCTCTGGATTGTGAGAGAACTCCATTCTCATTGCCACTTTCTTAGTAAGACCCTCAATATGTCTCCTCCAAACTATGGCAAAGCACCTTAACTGCTCTCTTCCAGTTGTTGTTCCTTCAATATCTCATTCTCCCCATTGTTGAGATTATCTTTCTAAACCAGTTATCTGATCATGTTATTCCTCTGATATTGATCACATTTAGTACAACCTGTAAATGAAACAGACCATTTCACAATGTTATGTTCCCATAGAGGAAAATCCTGAAGTAGATGACTGCCACGGTCCTATTCAATGGTCACATTCCATAAACCTACATAAGAAACACATTTGAAGTCCTGGCCTATATCTTGCTTTGGAACTACAGCAGCTAGTAAGGATTACAAAAAAGAGAAATATATCATTTCTTTTAATAGGTGAAGAAAAGCCCTACTCTAGTGGTAAAGAGTTAGCTCTCTCCCTGATAAGTCTTCTGCAATGTATTGGGCAGGTCAAACTTCAAAAGGCCTGCCTGCTTCTCATACTCCTTCAAAGGCAAACTTCCCTACCCTCCATTACTGGCTGGATACCTTTCCCAGGATGTCCTCAGACATAGGTGGCCATTTCCTGTATCTACAATGTCCAGTCTTCCTTACTCTCTTACTCTTAGCCACACTTTATTGGACTGGAACTTGTCCAAAGACAAGCAATCACAGACAGCCAACAGCATCTGAGAAGGCCTATCTTAAAGGATGATTTTTTTAAAACATGATTTTTCTCTCTCAGGAATTTGACCTAGAGATATGGGGAGGGGATAAGGGAGTCAGTAGAAGCAGTGTAAGTGGAAAGATAGGCCCAGAAAGAAGAAAAGACAGAGACCTGAGTTATGTCAACTGGTGAGTGCTACAGTGAACATCAACAAACTATAGCTGAAATGAATCAAGATAAGCTGGTTTTTGAAGTTTCTTGGATCCTAACTATTCATTTTGTCTCTGACTTCTTTCCCTTCTCTAATAGGCCTGACTTCATATTTGTTTGTAGACTGTAAGAGATCCCTGTCTCCATCCTTAGCATATGTGTCATGATAATTATGCATCAGGTCACTTGAATGAATCTCTGTTCCTTGTGGCAAGCAGGAACATTTTCTTTAAAATTGTCTCTGGATAATTAATATTCCTTTCCAGAAGGAATGGGGTGAGCTTGAGAAGTTAAAAATAAAGATGTGTTGGCTTTTCTGCTGCAAAACCAGTAGAGATAATTGGCTTAGTATGTGGATTCTAGAGCAGATTTAAGTCAGTCTGGATCTGTTTTCTCTACTTACTTGCCGTGTGGTCTTGAAAATTTACTTCACATCTCTAAACTGGGTTTTTCTCATCCATAAAGTGAGGATAAGAGCTGTCACTGCCTCAGAGGTCAGTGATGAGGTGTAAAGGAGGCAATTCAGGCAAAGCACTTTGTATAAGGTTTGATACATAGGAAGAAATCTTTGGATGTTGGGGGTTAGGGAAAGGAAGACCTAGAAGATGACTTTCAGTTTTATGTCTTTGTACCAATCACCAAGAAGGAGAACAAAAAATGAGGAGTTGGTTGACCCTTCAGCGTTGTCCCAAGTTGAGGCAATGTGGCTGGGTCTCTATTCCACTCACATCAATGAGTTATTAAATATAAACTACCCTGGAAAGCCCTAAGGCAGGAGTGTCTCTTCAATTGAGGCGGTTCTTCAGACAGGGTTGACATCTGGGAGCTGTTAGCCAACAACCCTTCCAGAAGCTAGGGGAATAAGTCCTTTAGTCCTTAATGAGGTATCAGGGAAACTCATAATACTGTACTCGAGGCATAGGACTCAAGCCCAAGAAAAGAGACCTGCCAAACTTCGGGAGGAGCTGCTTCAAGAACTTAAATGAATATACCGCTTGCATTTACTAGCTTCATTTAAGTTCTCCAAGCAACTCTTCCAGGAGTTTGGTAGGTCTCTTTTCTTGGGGTAAACCAATAAAAAAACTTATAAGCAAAAGGTGGTGACCCCTGTTGGTACATCTGGTCTCAAGTTCACAACTGATACTCATCTCCTTCCTCTGTTATCTATTCTAGATTCTCCTAACCCCCTGCTTTTACCACTGGTGGTTTATTGACTTGCCTCTTGGCAGGCACAGACCTTTATCCTTGAGGTATGCTAGCCCTGGGTTACTATGCCCCTTGAGTAAGTTGCCCATGCTAGGATGGCAATTCTTTACTTGCTGATCCCTTGGCTCAAGGAGCCTGAAATGTGATGGTATTAGCAGCTTAAAGTTCAATAGGACTCTTGCTATGTCCTCTCACAGAAGTGTGGCCCTTTTAGGAACCAAGACCTTTAAATGAGCATAGCTCAGAGTTGAGATGATGGGAGGTACAAATTCCCTAAGTTGGTCACTGGGAATGATGATAAGCAAGACCACTCCTTCTTCCACCCCTTTTTTCCCAGATCCATATATTCTTCTTAACAGAGATACAGCTCCATACAATGATCATTGATTTAGTGTGTATCAGGTATCTTGGAGGATGACATTGTCCTTTCATGGCATCATCTCTGATTTGGTGCCTCAGCTGCAGCTTCAACAGGCTGTTTCATTGCTCTATTTGTCCAGCAGTTTCTACATGGTGCAGTATATAGTAGGTCCAATGGATCTCATGTCATATGCCTTTTGCTGGAAAGTGGGTTCCTTGCTCTGATATGATGTTTCATGAAGTGCTATGTCAGTGGATCACACTCTCAAAGCCTTCTGTTGGGGTTCTGCTGGCAGGAGAGATTAAATCATATCCAGAATATGTGTCAATTCCTGCCAGAATACCTTCTAGGACAGAAAGGGTTCAATGGAGTCAACGTGATACCATGTGACTTGTTGTTCTTTTCATTAGTTGAACACCTTCATATTAGACATTCAGTAGCTGCAAATGTTAGATTAACCTCGATAAGTGAGAGCCTATATTCTTGGGCCTATGGATGGCATTCATCAGCTGCTCCATTCATACAACCATTGTGTCAGAGGTTGACTGGTATCAATTTGCTAAGTCTTTGTGTCCACGAAGTTTTTTGGTGCCTTTTCTGTGGTGGATACTCTATGATGAGTGAGAGAATGGTAACACAAAGATCTTCATATTTTGTGTCTTCTTCTATTTGGTCCACCACATCCCTCTACCCTATATTTCCTAGTTCATTATCTTCCAATCTACTTTTTCTAGACAACTGACTAATTAGCTGGGGCATTTATCACTGCCCATAATTTCATATAAGTGCAGGGCTAGCTTCAGGACACTTTTCCTTCCATTCAAAGTGGTTGATCAAATGCACTGCTTGCAAATCTGCCCACTTGGAGAATTTCCCCTAAGTACTGCTCTTTAAGGGCACTTCTAAGTAAGGCTATAGTGTAGCTGCCATCTATTTTCAGCTTGTAAACAAATACTGAGCAGACATATTCATGAACAACCCTCGTTTCTTTTGCTTCTTGATTTTTGATCCTCCCCAAATGCAATCATTGTTTTGAGCTGAGGAAGGGGCAACAAGGGTGGACTCGTGGAAGTCTGAGCTATCTGCTCATCAGGGTGCTTTTGCTCTTCTATCCTGCTTATGCTCAAGCTCAGGTATACTGCTTCCATTTTACAATGGATTGCTATTGGGCCAATCTAACTTTATGACTTGGTAGATCTAGTAGAGTCCAGCTCATGATGGGCAGTTCTGGCTGCAAGAGCACTTGGTCTCCTATGGTTAGATGTTCTGTCTCTGTCAAGATAAAATTAGCAATGCCAGAAACTATTTCTGAAAAGGTGTACATTTCTCTGCTGAAGATTGCATACGTAGCCTTGCTCCAGAGCCCTATCATCTCCAACACTGACACCTCTAGTACCATAGGGTCTTCTGGATTGTAGGGCTTAAGAATCCAGGCTACTAGTACTTCAGCCTAAACTTGCTGCAATGCCCTTTCCTGCTCTAGATTTCTCAAATCAGGAAGCCATCTGCATTACTTGTCATTTGGGAGCAGTATTCCTGGCTGCAAGGTGCCTTTAGAACATAAAGAGTTTCACCAGGCATAGTGCTTCCTTCTTTGTGGTGGGAGGTGTGAGATGTAATAATTTGTCCTTTTCTTTAAGGGGATTTTCCAATATATCCTAAATTTTTACTGAAGTAGTAGAACCCTAAATCTCACATTGCCTGAAGCTGGTGTGTGTTATCAATGAGTAACCATACTCATAAGGAGCTCTGAAGCTGGGGTGGCTGGTTAGAGTTTTCTCAGGTTTGGTGCAACAGGGTCTGTCTGGCCTTTACTTCTCCACAATGATTTATATCTCCACAAGGGATGTGGCTGTCTCAGGGTGGAGTGGCTCTCTTCAATAGAGACAGTTACCCGACAGGGCTGAAGCTGAGAGGTCAGTACACCTCTCTTAAGAGCTGGAGGAAAAAGTCCTTCAGTCCTGAAGGGGGATCTGGGTGAATTAGCTCAGCATGGCAAATTATTTTTGCAAATTTCTGTTTTCTTTTAACTTTTAAGGTTACTTTTCCTTTCTTTAGTTTAAAAATTTCACTTCATTTTTTAGGCTTCATTGGTTTTTATATATGTGTAACCTTTGCATTTTAATTTTAAACTTTTATAAAATTTTAGCTAGTCTTTCTCATGATTTGCTTATGTAATAGTCACCAGGCAAAGTGGAAGCAGCAAGGAGAATCTTCCTTAACAACGGAGGTTGGAAGTCTCCTTGAACTCTTTTTTTACTGCCCTTTTGGATGCCCTCAGTTGATCTCCCTTTTTTTCTAGTGTTATATACATAAAGCCATGGTCCTTTCAGGGCAACAACCTCTCTCACGACCATAGCCACCTTTTCTTTGTAGACAGCTCTCATGTGCTACTGGCATGGGGGTGTTTCTCATCATCACATCCATTTCACTCAAGAAGAATAATATTTGAAACACATTAATGTCCTGTTTTGTTTGGCATTTTCATGACATGATCTTTTCCATATTCAGATAGGACCCTCCATCTTACTGGAAGTAAAGATGAGGTGGAGGTAGAGACTAGATTGGATGTTAGGAAGGCTACCATGGGAATACAAAGAGAAAGCATTAATAGTCATCTAATATCCAAGAGAACTTTGCAACAAGCTTGTCTTAAAATCTTGGCTTTGTGTAGAGATTTCCTGAGCATACCAAGAACCAAGGCTGTCGGTCTATAATTAGTTATTTTCTTCCCTCAGTATAGAGAAAATAAAATTTCATCTAGTAATTCTAGGCCCAAAACTCTGCTCTCTTGGCAAAACATATTATGGTATAAAGACAAGCCTGAGTCTAACCTCAGAGAGAGTGAAAATTTAAAGAGAGTCAGGAGTGATGTCAGCAACATGGAGGAATGAGCTGTTCCCTTTGTCTCTCCCTCTTTTGAACTACAACTAAATGGACATTCACTGACCAATGGAGGAAGCTCACACAGCACAACAGGATTCCTGAGAGACACACACAGCTGTACATCTGAGGGTGGATAGACTGACCCTCTGGGAATTGGTGGAGATAGGTGAGCACTCCCTACTCTCCCCTGGTAGCCCTGTGCACACACATGAGCATTTTTAACCATGGCACAAGTGCCCTGAAAGTGGCAAGATGCACTGGGGTGACTGCAGGAAGAGGCAGCAGCAGCCCTTAGCCTGCTTGTGAATGTATTACCAGCGGAGGACAGGGGGAGCCCACTGTGACCCTGCAGCCCAAAGGAGTGTCCCTAGCTCAGTCCTGGCAAGGAAGCCTCATCCACCAAGCAGAGACTGCAGCAGATCTATACACAACAGCAGGCATGCTCTAGGCCTGCATGAGTGCCCATAGTGCCACTGAGCCCTGAAACAGGGAACATGTCCCAGGTTGACTGTAGGATGAAGCAGTGGAAGCCCTTAGCCGGCTTCTGATCACTTTTCCAGTGAGTAGGGGGAGCCCACTATGACCCTGTGGCCCGAAGGAGCAGCCCTAGCTCACCTGGTGAAGAAGCCTTGCCCACCAAGCATAGTCCACACAAGTGCCCGAAGGCTCCCTATGCTAGCACAAGTGCTCATAGTACCCCCACAGCTTCTGGAAGACAGGGTGGGATCAGAAAATCTGCTCTTGCTTTCCCCTAGTGGTAACAGGTGCAATCTGCAACATAATACTACCACAAATGCTCTGACAAAAGATGAGTTCGTTAAACACCATGAGAAACTGCGGCAACAATTCAGACCAGAAGGAACGTACCAATTGTCCAGAAATCAACCCTGAAGGCACAGAAGTTTATAACCTAAATGACAGAGAATTCAAAATAGCTGTCAGAAAGAAACTCAACAATTTATAAGATAACATAGAAGGTTCAATGAGCTCAGGAATAAAATGAATCTCTTCACCAAAGAGATTGAAACTATAAAAAAAAGACAAGCAGAAATTCTGGATATGAAAAACACAATTAGTGAAATAAAAAATAATCTAGAATCCTTAAGAAACAGAGCTGATGTTACAGAGGAAAGAATTAGTGATTTAGAGGGTAAAAATACAGAAATTCTACAAGTGGAGGAGGAGACAGAAATAAGATTTTAAAAAAAGAAGGAATTCTTTGAGGAACGTCTGACTTAATTAGGAAAAAGAACATAAGGATTATGGATATTCCAGAGGGAGATGAGAAGGAGAAAGGAGTAGAGAGTTTGTTCAAAGAAATAATAGCTGAGAACTTCCTAAACCTGGGAAAGGGCCTATACACAAAGCTAATGGAATGCCTAATTTTATCCATGCTAAAAGACCTTCTCCAAGGCATATAGTAGTAAAATTGGACTGGCAAAAGTCAATGACAAAGAGGGGCTTGCCAGGTGGTGTACTGGTCAAGTTTTGATCCTCTGCTTTGGTGGCCTTGCGTTTGCCGGTTCAGATCCCAGATGCAGACCTACACACCACACATCAAGCCATGCTGTGGTAGGCATACCACATGTAAAATAGAGGAAGATGGGCATGGATGTTAGCTCAGAGCCAATCTTCCTCAGCAAAAAGAGGAGGATTGGTACTGGATGTTAGCTCAGACTAATCTTCCTCAAAAAAAAAAAAAAGTCAATGACAAAGAAAAAATATTAAGGGAAGCATGGCAGAAGAAAATAACCTACAAAGGAAACGCTATCAGGCTTTCAGTCCCTACAGGCTAGGAGAGAATAGAATGATATGTTAAAAACTATGAAAGGCAAAAACTTTCAGCCAAAAATACTCTATCTGGCAAAACTTTCCTTCAGATATGGTCGAGAAATAAAATCTTTCCCAAACAAAAGCTCAGAGTTCATTGCCACTAGACCTCCCCTACAAGAAATAATTAAAGATGCCCTCACACTAAAAACAAAAAGGCAAAGGTCTACAAAGCTTTGAGGAGAGAGATAAATAGACTGACATAATCAGAAAACTGCAGCTCTCTATCAAAGCAGGGAGGCAAATACTCAATTATAACTTAAAAGATAAAGGGAAAGAAAGCATTGAAAGTAACAATAAATGCTTCAACTTAGTCACAAACTGACATTAAAAACAGAACAATTTGTAATAGCAATAACTCAGAAGGGAAGAGGAAAGGGGTGGAACCTGCTTAGGTTAATGGAGATAAGAGGCTATGAGAAAATGGACTATTTCATCTATAAAATATCTTATACAAACCTCATGGAACCACCAAAAAAAAAAAAAATCAGAGAAGAGCTACAATTCACAACAAGAGAGAAAACTGAGAAAACTTCCTCACAAAACCATAAAAATGAAATGGCAGTCAGAAATACAAAGGAAGAGAAATCATTAATGATACTAAGAGCAGTTTTCATAGTATTCTTTTGTAATCCTTTGTATTTTTGTGGTATCCATTATACTTTCTCCTCTTTCATTTCTAATTTTATTTATTTGAGAGTTCTCTCTTTTTTTCTTAGTGAATCTGGCTAAGGGCTTGTCAATTTTGTTTATCTTCTCCAAGAACCAGCTCTTAGTTTCATTGATCCTTTCTATTGATTTTTTAGTCTCTATTTCATTTATTTCTGCTCTGATTTTTATTATTTCACTCCTGCTGACTTTAGGATCTGCTTGTTCTTCTTTGTCTAGTTCTGTTAGGTGCAGTTTAAGATTACTTATTTGAGATTTTCTTGCTTGTTGAGGTAGGCCTGTATTGCTAATAATTTCCCTCTTAGAATGGCTTTTGCTGCATCCCATAAGAGTTGGTATGTTGTATTTTCACTTTCATTTGTCTCCATGTATTTTTTAATTTCCCCCTTTGATTTCTTCATTGATCCAATGGTTATTCAGTTACATGTTGTTCACTCTCCACATATTTCTGGCTTTCCTAGTTCTTTTTCTTGTAGTTGATTTCTAGTTTCATAGCATTGTGGTCAGAAAAGATGAGTGAGATGATTTCAATCTTCTTAAATTTATTGAGGCTTGCCTTTCTTCCCAACATTTGGTCTATCTTTGAGAATGATCCATGTGCACTGGAGAAGAATGTATATTCTGCTGTTTTTGGATGGAATGCTCACTCTATATCTATTAAGTCCATCTGATCAAGAGTTTCATTTAAATCCACTATTTCCTTGTTGACTTCCTGTCTTGATGATCTATCCATTGATATAAGTAGGGTGTTGAGGTCCCTTACTATTATTGTGTTGCTGTTAATTTCTCCCTTTAGATCTGTAATAATTGCTTTTGTACTTTGGTGCCCCTGTGTTAGGTGCATATATATTAATAAGTGTTAGTGCCTCTTGGTGGAAAGTCCCTATTATTATTATATACTGTCCCTCTTTTCTCTCATTATCTTTTTATCTTGAAGTCTGCTTTGTCTGATATAAGTATGGCAACACTTGCTTTCTTTTATTTGCCATTAGCTTGGAGTGTTGTTTTCCATCCCTTCACTCTGAGCCTATGTTGTCTTCAGAGCTGAGATGTGTTTCCTGGAGACAGCACATTGTTGGGTCTTGTTTTTTAATCCATCCAGCTACTCTGTATTTTTCTATTAGAGAATTCAGTCCATTTACATTTATAGTGATTCTTGATATTTTAGGGTTTAATAGTGCCTTGGAGAAGATCTTTTTGCAATGATGTAGTTAGGAGTTCTATTGGTTTCGTATATTTGTAAGTCTGATTCGTTCCCCAGGTTTGAGAACTTCTCAGCTATTATTTCTTTGAACAAACTCTCTGCTCTTTTCTCCTTCTCATCTCCCTCTGGAATTTTATAAATCTTAGTTCTCTCTCCTCCATCTGAAGCATTTCTATGCTTCTATCCTCTAAATCAATAATTCTTTCCTCCAGAAAGTTAGATCTATTTTGGAAGGATTCTAGATTATTATTTATCTCATTAATTGTGTTCTTCATATCCAGAATTTCTGCTATTTATTTTATAGTTTCAATCTCTTTGTGAAGTATTCTTTCTTCTCATTAATTTTATTCCTGAGCTCATTGAACTCTTTCTGAGTTTTCTTGTAACTCACTGAGTTTCTTTGTGACAGCTATTTTGAATTCTATGTCATTTAGATTGTAAATTCCTGTGACTTCACAGTTGGTTTCTGGAGAATTGTCATTCTCCTTCTGCTCTGACTTGTTGCTGTGGTTTCTCATGGTGTTTGATGAACTAATCCTTTGCTGGTGCATTTGTGGTAATATCAGGTCACAAGTTCCACCTGCTACTGCTGTGGGGAAGCAGGAGCTGTGTTTATGATCCCACCCCATCTGCTGGAAATTGTGGAGGTATGCTGGGTGCTCTCACACAAACATTCACATGTGTGTGCAGATCTGCTGCCACCTCTACTTACAGTTGCATCAGCCTCTGTGCTTGGTGGGCAAGGCTTCTTCATGGGGTCTGAGCCAGGCCACTCATTGGGAATGTTGCGGCACAGTGTGTGCTCCTGCTGACCAGGAAAGCTTTCATGTGTGGGCTCAGGGTTGCTGCCACCTCTTCTTACAGTTGCACCAAGGTGTGTTCCCCCTTGCGGGGCTGCAGCACCACCAGGGATGCCCTTGTCAGCCAGGAAAACATTTGTGCATGCATGGAGATCTGCCACGACCTCTTCTTATGGTCACACCAGCGTCTGTGCTTGGTGGGCAGGGTTTCTTCATAGAGTCTGAGCTGGGGCCACTAGTTGGGACCGCAGTGGCATGGCAGGCTCTCCCACTGGCTGAGAAAGCATTTGTGTGTGGGCTCAGGGCTGCTGATGCCTCTTCTTACAGTTGCACCAAGGTGTATCCCCCACTTGCAGGGCCACAGTGGCACTATGGTCACTCCCGCCAGCTGAGAAAGTGTTTGCACACATGCACAGAGTTGCCAGGGAAGGGTAGGAGAGAGCTCACCTATCTCCACTACTTCCTGGGGGCCCAGTCCCTCCACCTTCAGATGTATAGCTCCATGGGTCTCTCAGGGGTCCTGTTGTGCTGGGTGAGTATCTTCTGTGAGTCATTGAATGTCCATTTAGTCGTACTTCAAAGGGGGAGACATAAAGGGAACAGCTCACTCTGCCATGTTGCCGATGTCACTCCCAATTATTTTTTATTATTGCTAATTATAGTAATATATGCTCATGTCAAAAATTTAAACAATACAAAAGAGTATGAAATGAAAAATCTCCCATGGTATCATTCAACTCCAGTCCCATTTTCAGATATAACCACTTTTCACAGTTCTTGTTTTCCTCTGGTATTTAATTCTTGTATCTCTTTCTGTACTTAGCAATTTTACACAGCATCTGTTTATATCCCAATATGAAAAGGAGAAATTAATATAATTCTATTACTCTCACACCTTTCTCCCTAGTCATAATTTTTATTAATTTATTGAATACAATTATATATATTTAATATGATTTTTTATTCTTATACATTTATAACTTTAACTATTACCTTTAAACCTGTATTTCTTAATCAATTAAATTCAGATAATATTTTTTGATTCATATCTATGTAAAATAAAAAAATTTCAGTATTTTTATTCATAAATTTTCAAATGTTTTAATGTTTCTATTCAATTTTATAACTATAATTAAAAATTCTATACTTTGTCTCTAGGTTACTTTTAAACACTGATTACCTATTATCCAGTGAACAACCAAGCAGTAAGACATAAACCACAGAGAAGAAATGTTCAAAATTATGTCATTTTCTTCCTAGAGTTGTTCTGGGTAGTTTTTGTGTGTGTGTGTGTGTGTGTGTGTGTGTGTGATATCTTCAGCTGTCAGTGTTTTCTGAATAATTGACTTGAATATTTCTCAATACCTCCTACAGTAATTTCTTTTTCCTATAAGATACTTCTGTGAAAAACTTTCAGAATTTTTACGTTTGAAAGTGCACTTATTTGCTTGTGACATTTCTAATATTTCTATTGTGTAGAACTCTACACAGTCTGGGTCAATACTGATCGCCTTCTTAGAACTTTGAAGACATTGTTTCATTTCTTCTAGCATCCAGTATTTTGAATGAGATATCTGATAGCAAAATGATTCTTGCTTATTTTTGTTTTTCTTTCTGGAAGTGTCTAGGATATCCTGTTTATCCATGGAATATTTAAATTTTATTAGAATGTGTCTGTGTGTAAGTCTTTTTAAATAACCTTTCCAGTACCATTTAATCGAGTAATTTTCTCTAGCTCCGGAATATTTTCTTCTACTATATCTTTGATTACTACTTCCTTCCTATTTTCTTCTAAAGTTTCTTCCTTTTACTTCATCATATATGACAGTCAAATTTTTCCATGTTTTCACCTTTTTGTATTTTTTTTGCTCAATGCATGGGAGAGTAGCTTAACTATTTATCCCAACCTTTCTATTGATTTCTTTTTGTTTTACCAATCATGTTTTTACTTTCTGAGAACTCTTTTTTTGTTCATTGATTTTTTTTTTGTTTTGTGGAGGGCAGTCTGTTTTTGTTTATTGGTGTCATACATTTTCATTAATGAATTAATCAAAAATTAGGATTTTTAAAAAGCTGTCTTCAATTCTTACAAATAATTTTGTTCCATTCACAATCATTCAGGCTCCATTTATCTTTTACTTTTTCTTTCACATTGTTGATAATCCTCAAATGTCAAGCAGCTCTTTATTTTATTAATTCTTATTTTACATTGCTTATGAGCAACTAGGTTGATTGATATAGTAGGGATGGGTTTCTTCTGCCATTGTGTAGGTCTTTTTACTTAACAGGGTTCTTACTCTAAGAAGGAAGTAGATTTTGGGCTCTGTGAACCTGGTCCAGACATGTCAATTGGCCTGCTTCATTTTCTGCTTAGCAGGCAGAAATGGCAGGCAGGTATATCCCCTCTCTCCTGGCATAAATGAGGTGGGCTTTGCCCTGCAACATTCATGTTGAGATGTTGATTTCATCCATTTATTTGGAGCACATTTGTCTTTTCCTTCCTTCTTATTTCAGTCTTTCTATAGATACTTACTCTTTTGTTTCTTCTCTCCATACCAAGTCTTGAGTTTTCCTAGGAAGGATAGTGCCTACGTCTCTGAGGTAACCTCACGTATTAAGTGAACCTGCATAAAGTATAAAGGAAGTTAATTTAATTTGAGAACTGCTTGAACTTTGTAGTATCCAAATATTTTTCAAATTTTTAATAACGTAAATAGTGACTATTCATTTGAAACAGTTGGTTAAAGAGTTAAATTAAATAGAATATCTCCTGAAGACTTTCAGTTCTTTGCGGTTTTTATGGTTTGTTTGCAGACCATGAGGTCGGGTTTTTCTCCCATCTGAATATGCTCATTGACTAATCTATTCAGTTTTTTTCCTCCAGAAAGTAATCTACTTCACTGTGTGTTATAAGCCCATTAATTAATCTTTTCAGTTTTTAAAAGGTAATCTTCTACTTCATCTTATGTTACAGGTCCATTGATTAAGAAGGCATGTCTGCTAAATTCTATGTTACTTTCCTTCCTAACTAGTTTCAAGTCTATCTTCCTTGGGCCAGTATTCTACATGATGAACATCTGGGATTTAGGTTTTACTCATCCAATATTGATAATTTTTACATTGCAATTTTGTGAATAAAAGTATTTAAGATTTTAAAATATTTTATTGGCATTGGACCCAGCGTCAGTTTTCAGTTCTCAATTAAGTCCCAAGCGGGCAAACTTTCTCTTAAAGGAGCACATAGTAAATATTTTCATCTTACTGCCATACACTCTCTGTCACTGCCACTTATATCTCCCACTGGAGCACAAAAACAGCATAAATAAAACATAAAAGAATAGATGTGGCTATGTTCCTATAACAGCTTTCTTTAGGCCTCTGGCCTGTGGACTGTAGTGTTTTACGCCCTAGACTAAGCCATATAAAGTCAATATAAACTCCTCATTACTGAGGCTTACAAAAAACTACATTCTGAGACCTCCTTACAAATGAGTCAGTTTATGCCATCCTCCAACTTGATAATATTCTCATTGAAGATATGCTAGGGTACAATGGGTATATGTTTTCTTCTTTGTTCTCCTCATAATGGAATAAACTGAAACTGCTTCTGGAAGAAATAGATGCATGCTATTTAGAATAAAAAGATAATTATTCTCACTTACATCACTGGCATGGGTTTTCTGCCTTATGTTAGGTTACAGACAATTGATTTTGCTATCAAATTGTCTTAAAGATGAAAAGATGAATATACATTATTCAACTATTTTAAATCCAAAATTATCATTTTGGGCAGATGTCCTCCAGCATTTAATTGGCTTTTATCCAATGATCTTTTATTAAATCGTTCTTTTTCACAGAGATGTAGTTTCAACCAACTTATTTTTAAGAGTTCTCTGAGAAATTACATTGTTAAAAGTTAGGTATTCTGTGAATGCTACGTATTATGAGAGATTCTATGTTGTTTGAAAGGTTTCCAAAATACTGTTATTTAAGACATGCTCTATGACATAGAATTATTAGATCTTTATTGCCCACTTCTCCTTGTATTGGGACAGACTCAGAACTGTTTCCTTAGGAAACTGTGGCTTTTCCCCTCTAGAATCATCTTGGCTCATCTCGTTTCAGAGATAGATAGTATTCAAGAATGTGTCCTGATTGAATTCTTATATTTTCTTAGGATCACAGGAGAATATGAGGATGAATTCCTATCCTCCACTTAATTGATCACTAACACATAGGGGTTCTGCCCTTTCTCAATGTCAGATCATTCGAAATTGAGGTTTTTGCTCTGAAATTCTGAAATTTCAAATGTGAAAAATACAATTCATGAAACATTTCTGGATTGATATCAATATATTCTTTTCTCTATGTCAGTTTTAAAACTGTTTTTCGGTTGTGAAGGATAGCAGAATTTGCCACTCCAAAATATGCCTCTTTGGCATACAGATTATTTTTGAGAAACAATAGATAAGATAGAAGCTCTGAAAATGTATTAAAAGTTAACCTTTTGTAAGGGACATTTACTTTTTTACAGGATCTCATTTGTAAATATGTCTCCCTCTCTGTACCAGGACAAGAAAGATGACTCTAAATCACCAGAAACTCTTATCAATGGAGAAGGCACCTACTTAAATCTGCATTACAACCTTACCCTTTTTTAGAGTGCTTTTCTGGTCACCTCCCATAACTGGCCTTCTCTTTTCCCTCATGATCTTTCTTTTGTCTTTATCTGAAGACAGTATTTAAGGTGATGGCTTGGGTGATCTTGGAGACTTATTTTCCCAGGGTATCACCCACTAATGTATACATGAGGAATACACGTTAACAAACTTCTGTTTGTTTTTCTCTTTTTAATCTGTCCATTATTATAGGGAATCTCAGCCAGGGACTCAGAAAGGTAGAGAGAAAATTATTTTTCCTCCCCTACAGAGGCCTGGTATTCCATAGGCACTGCCATGTGGAAGAGAGGGAAAAGGATGTGAAGCAGGTGTTGGTGAGTAGGTTCTCTGGGTCCTCCTGCCAAACGTCAACCACATCAGCTCCACATCCAGTTTCACTTGAATAAAGTTTCTACTGCCACTGTCATGAAGAAAGAAATTTCCCTCTACTCTTCCAGGTTCTTCTTGCTGGTCTAAGAATTAAATTGACGTGTCACAGATTAACAGGAGGAAATCCAATTTAATTTTGTATGTACAGGGATTCCACAAGGATGTGGGGGGCCCAAGGGCAAATCAACCAGTAGAGGCTTATATGCCATCTTCAGCTAAGCAAAAGCTGATAGTAACTTGGGACTTCAAAGGAGTGGAAGACAATTCACAAAGCAATGGAAAAGCAAATGTTTGGTAAATAAATATTTGCTGGGCTGTGCAGAGACAATGGGGCACAGAGTGAACTCTGATCTCTAGACCCTGCTGAGCCTCCCCCATCACACCTAGCCCATTTTCTTTGTAGATATCTCTAGTGATAGCTCTATTCCAGGAACAGGCCCTTTATGTAAATGTTTTTAGTCAGTTAGTGGGGGAAGTAACAAGAAAAACTTCCCGAGTCTTCTGTTTCTTAAAAATAATCAAGGTAAATTAATCACCACGCCAAAGAGACACATTTTGGGTGGAAAATTTTGCTTCCCTACACTAAAAATTGAGAACCATTGTTCTAGAGACATTTTAATCCATGGAATTTAGCTGTCAGAGACAGTGTAATAGGCTGAAATCTTTTTGCCTTTCATAAAATGGCTCTTACTGAACTGTGTTTGATGTCATTACTTCGGCTTTTTTGTTCAGCTTCATTAAAAGAAACAGCCAAGTAATGCTGACTAGTCTTTTGGCAAGACTATCACTGAGGACATTGCCTTCCATGCCACATACAATATCCCTCTATGAAGATGTATTAAAGAATTTCCCTCTTGAATCAAGAAACAGGGGCCTATGCAACTGACTTTCTTTAATTTCATGCACATTATGGATTTCTCAACTATTAATTATTAGCCATTAAGAAGGTCCTGAATTTGGACCTTTCCCCTGGAAACTAATTACCTACAGTTTTGTGTACTTGGTTTACATGTGACTTCTAAAAACTTTCTTTCATTTATTAATTATGTGCCTCCACATCTCTATTTATTTTTATCTGGATGATTGCATGTATTTCTTTGTATTTATTTACATCCAATTTGGATGAAATGAGCTCGTCAGACAAAATTCTCTGTTACAAGGCATAAAAAGCCACTTTAAGCAAAAGATGAGTTTATTCTGTTACATAACAAAAAAATCCAGGCATAGAGTTGGTTTCAACTTTTTCTTGACCAATGGTTCATGTAAATGCTACAAAGATCTGATTTGTCTCTCTCTACCTCTCAGTATAGTCTTCTGCTGTGTTGGTTTTATTTTCAGAAAAATTATCCCTTTGTTTGACAATAACAATATGTCTGTAAAAGGTATAGCTTGACAAAGGCTGGGTGGCCTGGGAGCAGATGCAGCATGGCTGGGTGACCTAACTGACAGCTGCATTAAACACACATAGCTTTGCTATGGCCTTGGGGGGCAAATGGATCCAGTGGGACTGTGTGAGTTGGTGGTGACAATCTTGAGCCCCAGCATGATCACTCCTTGGTCCGGTGGGAAAATCCACAGTCCCACGGTGGTCCCAGGGAGAGTCTAGGCTCAGCCCTAGTGGAGAGGCCCTGCCCACCAAGCACAAAGGCTGGGTGACCTAGGAGCAGATGCAGCGTGGCTGGGTGAGCTAACTGCCAGCTGCATTAAATACACATAGATCTGCTGTGGCCCTGGGGGAGTGGCAAGTGAGATGAGCAGGACCAGATGGCGGCAGAACTGCAAGTCTGGGTGAACAAGCACCTGGCTGCCTCAAAGGCCCATGACACTGCTGTAATCCCTAAGAAGGGAGTATGTCTAGGGGGGGGTCTGTGGGAGCAGGCAGCAGCAACCAAAAGCCCCCATGTGATTGTTCCCACAGTTGGTGGGTGACCCCACAAGGCCACTGCAATTCCAAGGAGTGGCCCAGGTTCAGTCAGGAGCAGCTGATGGGGATCCAGATGGCCAGAGATTACACAGCTCCTACTCCCTCCCCCAAGTGGCAGCAAGTGCCCAGTGGCAGCAGTAACCAAACACTATCTCTATGCAGAGGCACAAATACACACCATCAAGCAGTATGAAAACATATATTAAATCTCCAAAACAGAGGGAAAATACAAGTACACAGAAAACAATTCCAAAGACACAGAAATCTATAATCTAAATGGTAAAGAATTCAAAATAGCTATCATTAAAATGCTCTATGAGCTAAAAGAGAATACAGACAGACAACTCAATGAGTTCAGGAGGTATGTTACAAAAAAACTTGATACTATAAAGAAGACCAATCAGAAAACGTTGGAGATGAAAAATACAATGGATCAGATTAAGAAAAATCTGCACTACCTGAACAGTAGGGCTGATAATTTGGAGGACAGAATTGGCAACCTTGAGGATAGGAATATAGAAATGCTTCAGATAGAGGAAGAGAGAGAACTAAGACTAAAAATAAGTGAAGAAAAGCTCTGAGAAATATCTGAGTCAATTAGGAAATGCAACATAAGGATTATAGGTACCCGAGAAGGAGAAGAAAAAGCGAACGGAGCAGAAAGATTGTTCAAAGAAATAATAGCTGAAAACTTCCCAAACCTAAGGAGAAAGCTGGAAACCCATGTGACAGAAGCCAATAGTTCTCCAAACGTTATCAATGTAAAAGAGCAGCTGCAAGGCATATAGTAGTAATGCTGGCAAAAGTCAATGAGAAGGAAAAGATATTAAGGCTAGCAAGGCAGAAGAAAATAACCTACAAAGGAACCCCTATCAGGATGTCAGCAGATTTCTCAGCAGAAAACTTATAGGCTAGGAGAGAGTGGAATTATATATTCAAAATTCTGAAAGACAAAAACTTTCAGCCAAGAATACTCCATCCAGTGAAAATATCCTTCAAATATGATGGAGAAATAAAAACTTTCCCAGATAAACAAAAATTAAGGGAGTTCATCACCACAAGACCCACCCTACAAGAAATCCTCAGGAAAAAACATATCTGAAAAAAACAAAAAAAAGGAAAGGGGATGCAAAACCCTGAGCAAGGAGATAAGTAGAAAGACAAAATCAGAAAATTGCAGATCTCCATGAGAACAGGTTAGCAAATGCTTAAGTATAACATTAAATATAAAGGGAAGGGAAACTCCAAGAATAAATATAATCTTGTCATTTTAACCACAAACTTATAACACAAGAAGAAAAAAAAGGTGTGACAATAACAACCTAGAAGGGGAAGAGGGAAGGGATGGAACGGGCTTAGTCTAAGGAAATAAGAGGCTATCAGAAAATGGACTATCTCATCTATGAGATGTCTTATACAAACCACATGGTAACCACTAAACAAATAATTAGAACAGAGACATAAATTGCAAATAAGAAGAAAACTAAGAAAACTGCCTAACTGAATTGGCAGTCTGAAATACATGGGACGAGAAACAAAAGAAATGCAGGAGAAGCAGAAAACAAGCAATAAAATGGCAGGACTAGGCCCTCACATTTCAATAATCCAAATGTAAATGGGTTGAATTCTCCAATAAAAAGACACAGAGTGGCAGAATGGAATAAAAGACAAGATCCAATAATATGCTGTCTCCAGGAAACACATCTCAGCCCCAAAGACAAACACAGACTCCGAGTGAAGGGATGGAAGAAAATACTCCAAACTCATAGTGAACAAAAGGAAGCAGGTGTCACCATACTTATGTCAGACAAAGTAGACTTCAAGGTGAAACAGGTAAAGAGAGACAAAGAGGGACAGTATGTAATGATAAAAGGCACACTCTACCAAGAAGACATAACACTTATAAATATATTCTCACCCAACAGAGGAACATCAAAATACATAAAGCAACTATTAACAAAACTGAAAGAGATATCAACTACAATACAAGGAGGGAACCTCAACACCCAACTAACACCAATGGATAGATCATCCAGAGAGAAAGTCAACAAGGAAATGACAGAATTAAACACAAAACTAGACCAGATGGATTTAATAGATATACATAAAACACTCCATCCAAAAACAGCAGGTTACACATTCTTCTCAAGTGCACATGGAACATTCTCAAGGATATACCATATATTGGGAAAAAATCAAGCCTCAATAAGTTTATGAGGATTGAAATAATATCAAGCATCTTTTTCCTACCATAATGCTATGAAACTAGGAATCAAGTACAAGAAAAAAGCTGGGAAAGGGGCAAAGATGTGGAGATTAAACAACATGCTATGGAACAACCAATGGATCATTGAAGAAATCAAAGGAGAAATCAAATGTTACCTGGAGACAAATGAAAATAAAAACACACCATACCAACTCATTTGGGATGCAGCAAAAGTGGTCCTAAGAGGGGAATTCATTGCAATACAGGCTCACTTCAACAAACAAGAAAAATACCAAATCAGCAATCTCAAAGTACACCTAAGAGAAATAGAAAAAGAAGAACAAACAAAGCTCAAAGTCAGTAGAAGGAAGGAAATTATAGAAATTAGAGCAGAAATAAATAAAATTGAAACAAAAATACAGTAGAATGGATCAATGAAACAAAGAGCTGGTTCTTCAAGAAAATAAACAAAATTAACAAACCCTTAGCCAGGTTCACAAAAGAAAAAAGAGAGAAGACTCAAATAAATAAAATAAAAAATGAAAGAGGAGAAATTACAAAGGATACCACAGAAATACAAAAGATTACAAGAGAATACTATGAAAAGCTTTACGCCAACAAATTGGATAATCTAGAAGAAATGGACAAATTCTTAGACTCATACAACCTCCCAAAACTGAATCAAGAAGAAATAGAGAATCTGAACAGACCAATCAAAAGTAGAGATTGAAACAGTAATCAAAAACCTCCCTAAAAATAAAAGTCCAGGACCAGAAGTCTTCTCTGGAGAATTCTGGAAAACATTCAAAAAAGATTTAAGACCTATCCTTCTCAAACTATTCCAGAAAACTGAGGAAGTTGGAACACTTCCTAACAATTCTACAAGACCAACATCACCCTGATCCCAAAACCAGGCAAGGACAACACAAAGAAGGAAAATTACAGATCGATATCACTGATGAACATAGATGCAAAAATCCTCAACAAAATATTGGCAAACTGAATACGGCAATACATTAAAAAGATCATACACCACGATCAAGTAGGATTTATACCAGGGACACAGGGATGGTTCAACGTCCACAGGTCAATCCATGTGATACACCACATTAACAAAATGAGGAACAAAAACCACATGATCATCTCAATAGATGCAGAGAAAGCATTCAACAACATCCAACATCCATTTATGATAAAAACTCAATAAATTGGGTATAGAAGGAAAGTACCTCAACATAATAAAGGCCATATACAACAAACCCACAGACAACATCATACTCCATGGGGAAAAAATGGAAGCCATCCCTCTGAAAAGAGGAACAAGACAAGGGTGCCCACTCTCACCACTCTTATTCAACATAGTACTCGATGTTTTGGCCAGAGCAATTAGACAAGAAAAAGAAATAAAAGGAATCCAAATAGGCAATGAAGAAGTGAAACTCTTGCTGTTTGCAGACACCATGATCTCAAATATAGAAAACCCTAAAAAATCCATTGGAAAGTGACTACAAGTAATCAACAATTACAGCAAAGTTGCAGGGTACAAAATCAACCTACATATATCAGTTGCATTTCTACAGTCTAATAACAAACTAACAGAAAGAGAAGTCAAGAACACAATCCCTTTCACAATTGCAACAAAAAGAATAAAATACCTTAGAATAAATTTAACCAAGGAGGTGAAAGACCTATATAATGAAAACTACAAGACTTTTCCTGAAGGAAATTGATGACGACATAAAGATATGGAAATACATCCATGAACATGGATTGGAAGAATAAACATAGTTAAGATGTCCATACTACCTAAAGCAATCTACAGATTCAATGCAATTCCAATCAGAATCCCAATGACATGCTTCAAAGAAATAGAACACAGAATCCTAAAATTCATATGGGGCAACAAAAGACCCTGAATTGCTAAAGCAATTCTGTGAAAAAAGAACAAAGCTGGAGGCATCACAATCCTGCACTTCAAAATATACTACAAAGCTATAGTAATCAAAACAGCATGGTACTTGTAGAATAACAGACACACAGATCAATGGAACAGAACTGAAAGACCAGAAATAAAAGCACACATCTATGGACAGCTAATCTTCAACAAAGGGGCTGAGAACGTACAATGGAAAAAGGAAAGTCTCTTTAACAAATGTTGGGCAAACTAGACAGCCACATGTAAAAGAATGAAAATAGACTATTCTCTTATGCCATTTACAAAAATCAACTCAAAATGGATCAAAAACTTAAAGGTAAGACCTGAAACCATAAGACTTCCAGAAGAAATATAGGCAGTACACTGTTTAACATCAGTCTTAAAAGGATCTTTTCAGACACCATGTCTCCTTGGACAAGGGAAACAGAAAGAATAAACAAGTGGGACTTCATCAGACTAAAGAGCTTTTACAAGGCAAGGGAAAACAGGATTGAAATGAAAAGACAAGTCATCAATTGGGAAAAAATATGTGAAAATCATATATCTGACAAAGGGTTAATCTCCATAACATACAAAGAACTCACAACTCAACAAGAAAAAATCAAACAACCTGATCAAAAATTGGGCAGGGGGACATGAATAGACATTCCTCCAATGAAGATATAAAGAGGGCCAATAGGCATGTACAAAGATGCTCCTCATCACTGATCATCAGGGAAATGCAAATGAAAACTGCACTAAGATATCACCTTATGCCTGTTAAGAATGGCTATAACAACCAAGACAAAAAAATAACAAATATTGGTGAGGTTGTGGACAAAAAGGAACCCTCATACACTGCTGGTGAGAATGCAAACTGGTGCAGCCACTGTGGAAAGCAGTATGGAGATTTCTCAAAAAATTAAAAATAGAAATACCATATGACCCACCCATTGAACTACTGTGTATCTATCCAAAGAACTTGAAATTAGCAATTCAAAGAGACTCATGTACCCCTACGTTCATTGCAGGATTATTCACAATAGCCAAGACATGGAAGCAACCTAAGTGCCCATTGACTGATTACTGGATAAAGAAGATATTGTATATATACACAATGGAATACTACTCAGCCATAAAAAAGGACAAAATTGTCCCATTCATGACAACATGGATAGACCTTGAGGGTATTATGTTAAGTGAAATAAGCCAGATAGAGAAAGACAATCTCTGTCTGACTCCACTCATATGTGGAAGATAAACAAACACGAGGACAAAGAGAACAGATTAGTGCTTACCAGAGGGAAGGGGGGTTCGGGGGTGGGCACAAAGGTGAAGGGGCACACCTATAAGATGACTTACAATACTGTACAACTGCAATTTCACAATGTTCTAAATTATCATAACCTCAATAAAAAAATTTAAAATAAAAAGAAATGAGAATTGAAAGAAAAAAATGTACTGCTTGGATGGTTGGTATATTAGTTAGAATTCTACGGAGAAACAGATCCAATAGAAAAAAACATGTATATATTTAATAAGGAATTGGCTCACATGATATGAGGTAGGCAAGTCCCAAGATCTTCAGGGTGTGTCGGCAAGCAGAAGAACCAGAGGAGTTGATGGTGTAGTTCTTATCCAAAGGCCAGCAGGCTGGACACTCAGGAAGAGCTGATATTTCAGTTTGAGTGTGAAGGCAGGAAAAAGGCCAGTATCCCAGTTCAAAGAAAGTCAGGCAGAAAGAATTCTCTCTTACTAGAAGAGGGTCAACCCTTTTGTTCTATTCAGGCCTTCAACTGATAGGATGAGGCAAACCCACATTAGGGAGAACAATCTGTTATACTCAGTCTACCAATTCAAATGTTAATCTCACCCAGAAATATCCTCAGACACACACCCAAATAATGTTTGACCAAAGATCTGGGCACCTCTTATCCCAGTCAAGTTGACACAAAAAATTAACCATCATAGTTGGCTTTTCTGAAAGCATCTAGAATTAAGCCTTATTTAGTCTGATTCATGTGATTTTGGTAGTGTCCATCCCTGACCAATAATAGAGACCAGGAGTAGAGGCCTAGATCTCATAGTATGCCCTGGCCACAGGGATGGTGTCTACAATACAAGAGGAGGCATAAAAGCTGAGAGTGCAGATGAGTGGTTCTCTGAAATCCAAAGCAGAATATATGTAACAAGGGAAAATAAACGTTTGTTTGAGAAAAGCAAGGAAAACATGTCCATTTGTTGGGATATAATTAAAAATGTAATGATACTGAGTTATTTTTCAGTACTGTAAAAAGCAAAAGCATTGAGTTATCCTCTATGGTCTCTGGAGTGGTAATTTGTAAAGGGTGACCACAAAATAATGGGACTGGTTTTTTAACAAACATAAAAGAATTTATATATTCAAATGAGAATAGCATTTCAAGGTCATTACCTTGGGGATCTATGCACATAATGATAATAACTACTGCTAATTGAATGTCTGCTCTTTCAGGAATTTTAGGAATGTAGCTAAGAGAAAACAACGTTACTTGAAATGCTGACCACCAAATTATTCTCAGAATCAGCCTCTCTGGGCATAACAAGAATGTCTTTGAGAGTGAGAATAAAATGTAATTATATTGATTTACAAAAGAAATAAAACAAAAATTTTGGGATTTGGGATTAGTGAAGGAGATATTAGCCAAATGTTAGGAGTGAGAGGGAGCAAATTTAGGGGAAAAGTTGACTTGGAACAGGAAATAGTCCACAACATTTCTAATGTTCATTTTTAAGTCTATTAGTATTCTGTTAATGTCTACTAGGCACAAATGCTTTGGTTGAGTGGTGATGCTTTGGAGAAATCAGAGAAAAGGGGCCATGCTTCCTATGGGGTGGCACAGTTAGAGAAAAGAGAAAGATGCATGAGGCAGGATGTGAAAGAGATCAAGGTTTAGCAGAGACAAGAATTTAGAAGGAGAGATAACCATGGAATTTAAGCCCCAATGTGACTCAAAGCAAGTTGGGGACTGGAATTCCCAGAGGTCATAGCATGAAAAGGAAAGGATGATTTCAACTGATGTCTGGATTAGAAATATATCATTGCTAATTATTGCAGTAATCCTGTATTAATATCCACATTTACTAATGAGGAAATTTGAATTCTGAGAGATCAAGCGACTTGCCCAAAGTCATACAGCTTATAAACTGGCCCAGCTAGAATTTAATCCCAGGTCTTATTTTCCTTTATGCTACACTAATTGTCCTTATTTCTTCTTTGTTCACAACTGTTTTGTGTGCTCATCATTTAGATTTGACTTAAGAGTTATTTGATATTTATAACAAGATGTATAACTGACACTGAACTGAAACACTTACATTTGCATGGGCAGTACATTCTTTTCCTAAAGGAGGATCAACACAGAAAGCCAATTAAAATCTGATGGGCAGGAGTAATGTCAGCATCATGGAAGCCTAAGATTCCCCTCACTTTTGCCCCCCCCCCCAACCACAAAAATTTATCATCCCTCCACTGAAAAACGTGCCCTTGAGAGAGCTACGGTATCCAGAACCATATGCCAAGGGATCTAGGAGGACTCTTGTCTACCCACACATCGCATAATAAACAGACAGACTTTAGTCCCAGCTATAGACCCTGCAGTGACCTGTGAACCAGCTCCAGTCCCTCTAATGGCCGTGGTCTGGTAGTCCCTGGAGAACAGTGTCTTAGACAATCACTCACAACTGAGACAGCCTTTGTGGAAGTCCAGTTTTCCAGAGAAGTTCCAGTACTCCATTGGTGCAAAAAAATGCAAGTTTGGACACATTAGAGTGGGTTAGAGGAACAGTTTGACTTTATTTCTGTTGCACCTCTCCCAAGGTGGCATAGCACAGGGCCAAGAAAGAGCTTCCTGGCTCATGATTTCTCTCATGGGGGAAAGGGAGAGTGTGTGTGAGCACCCAGCTTTCCCAGCTGTGTGAGATGCTGCCCAAGGGACTCATTTCTTTCTCACCCCATGCAGAGTACTGAATGATGAGCTACATGACTAGGGGGTAAGACGAGGTGGGGAAAGGAGCAGATAGAACTCTTGGTGGACATTAAATGGATACAGATTTTAACTATGGCATGGATCCAATTAAGAAGCCCACCCATGAGCCACTGGGAATGCTGCACCTGCAGATCACCCCAATTGGCCCATGGACACCCCCAGCACCCTGCATGCTTCACTCACAATATCACCCCACCCCCACCCTGTGGCTAGTCAGAGAAGTACAATAAAAAAGAATGAAAAATAGTGAAGAAAGTCCATGTGATCTATGGTATACCATCAAAAAGACCAATTTGCAAATTATTGGACTTTCAGAGGAAAAACGAGGGAGAAGGGAGGTAGAAACCCTATTTAAAGAAATAATGGCTGCGAACTCCTCAAATCTAGGGAAAGATTTGAATGTCCAAGTTAATAAAGTTCATAGATCATCCAACAAAATCAACTCAAGGAGATCTTCTCCAAGACCCATTATAATGAAACCGACAAAAATCAAACACAGAAGCTTAAAAGCAGCAAAAGAAAAAAGCTCGTAACTTACAAGTGAACTCCCATAAGGCTATCAGTGGATTTCTTGTCATAAATCTTATAGGTCAGGGGCCTGTGGAATGATATATTCAAAGTGCTGAAAAAAAAATGTCAACCAAGAATACTTTACCTGGAAAAGCTATCCTTCAGAAGAGAAGGAGGGGTAAATCTTCCTCACACAAAAACTGAGGGAATTCATCACCACTAGACCTGCCTTACAAAAAATGCTGAAAGGCGTTCTTCAAGCTGAAATGAAAGGATGCTAATTAGTGACAGGAAAGCTTATGGAAAAACACAACACATAGGTAAATGTAAGTATATAGGCAAATTCAGAATACTTTGATACTGTAATATGGTGGAGTGTCAACCACTTAACTTTAGTATAAAGATCAAAGAGCAGGTGCCAGCTTGGTGGTGTAGCAGTTAAGTTTGCTTTCTCCATTTCAGTGGCCCCAGGTTCGCCAGCTCAGATCCTGGGCACCGACCTACACACTGCTTATCAAGCCATGCTGTGGCAGGTGTACCTCATATAAAATGGAAGAAGATGGGCACAAATATTAGCTCAGGGCCACTCTCCTTCAGCAAAAAGAGGAGGATTGGCAGCAGATGTTAGCTCAGGACTAATCTTCCTTAAAACACACACACACACACACACACACACACACAAAGGGCAAGAGTATTAAAAATAACCATAGCTATAATAATTTGTTAATGAATACACAATATAAAAAAACCCACAAAATTATGGGGAGTGTAAAAGGGTAGTTTTTATACGTGATCATAGTTAAGTTGTTACCAATGTAAAATAGATTGTTAAATATATATAAGAATTTTTACATATGCCTCATGGTAACCACAAAGTGAAACCTAAAGTAGATTCACAAAAGATAAAGACAAAGGAGCCAAAGCATTGCACTCCAGAAAATCATCAATTCACAAGGGAAAGTTGCCAGAGAAGAAGAAAGGAGCACAGAAACTACAAAACAGCCAGAAAATAATTGAAAAGATAGCAATAGTAAGTATCCATCAATAATTACTCTAGGGGCCTGTCCCATGACAGAGTGGTTAAGTTCTCTTGCTCCGCTGCAGCAGCCCAAAGTTTCGCCTGTTCAGATGCTGGGCGCAGACATGGCACTGCTCGTCAGGCCGTGTTGAGGTGGCGTCCCACATGCCAAAACTAGAAGGATCTGCAACTAAGATATACAACTATGTACGGGGGGGACAGGTGATTTGGGGAGATAAAGCAGAAAAAAATAAAAGATTGGCAACAGTTGTTAGCCCAGGTGCCAATCTTTAAAAAAATAAATAAATAAATACTCTAAATGTAAATTCTCCAATCAAAAGACGTAGAGTGGCTGGATAGATTAAAAAAACAAGACACGGGGGCTGGTCCCGTAGCCGAGTGGTTAAGTTCGCACTCTCTGCTTTAGCAACCCAGGGTTTCACTGGTTCGGATCCTGGGCACGGACATGGCACCGTTCATCAAGCTATGCTGAGGCAGCATCTGACATAGCACAACCAGAAGGACCTACAGCTAGAATATACAACTATGTACTGGGGGGCTTTAGGGGAAAGAAGAAGAAGATAAAAAAGAAGAAGATTGGCAACAGTTGTTAGCTCAGGTGCCAATCTTTAAAAAAAAAAGAAATGTCAAATATATTTAAAAAAGAAAAAGCAAGACACAACTGTTTGCTGCCTACAAGAGACTCACTTCAGCTTTAAGGATACACATAGGCTCACAGTAAAAGGATGGAAGAAGATATTCCATGCAAGTAGAAACCAAAAACAAGCAAGAGTAGCTATACTTATACCAGACAAAATAGACTTTATGCCAAAAATGGTAAAAAAGGCAAAGATAATCATTATATAATGATAAAGGGGTCAATTCATCAAGAAGATATAACAATTGTAAATATATATGCACCCAACATCATTATTATATTATATTATACATTATATATTATATTATATTATTATATCATATTATTATAATATAATATATTATATTATATTACGCAAATACTAATAGGTCTGAAGCGGAGAAGTAAACAACAATACAATAATAGTGGGGGACTTCAATAACTCACTTCCAACAACAGACAGATCATCTAGACAAAAAATCAACAAAGAAACATTGGACTTGGACCATACTTTAGATCAAATGGACCTAACAGACATATATAGAACATTTCATCTAAAAGCAGAAGAATACACATGCTTCTCATGTGCATACAGAACATCCTCCAGGATAGATCATATTAAGCCACAATTTACCAAAACTGAATCATGAAAGAAGTGTGGTGCCTCCAGCTTTGTTTTTCTTTCTCAGGATTGCTTTGGTTAACCAGAGTCCTTTTTGTTTGGTAGAGAATGAATTGAATTGAATCTATAGATGGCTTTGTGTAGTATGGACATTTTAATAATATTAATTCTATTAATCCGTTAACATGGGATATCTTTCCATTTGTTTGTGTCTTCTTCAATTTCTTTCATCAATGTCTTGTAGTTTTCAGTATACAGATATTTCATATCTTTGGTTAAATTCATTTCTAAGTACGTTACTGTTTTTGATGCTATTATGAATGGAACTGTTTTCCTTATTTCTTTTTCATATGTTACTGTATAGAAATGTAACAGATTTTGTATATTGACTTTGTATCCTGCAACTTAACTCAACTAGTTTAATAGCTCTGACTTTTTTTGGTGGAGTCTTTAGGATTTTCTATATATAAAATCATGTCATCTGCAAATAGTAACAGTTTTATCTCTTCCTTTCCAGTTTGGATGAATTGTATTTCTTTTCCTTGCCTAATTACTCTGGTAGGACTTCCAATACTCTGTTGAATAAGAGTGGTGAGAGTGGGCATCTTTGTCTTTTTCCTGATCTTAGAGGAAAAGCTTTCTGCTTTTCATCATTGAGTTTCATTAGCTGTGGACTTGTCATATATAGCCTTTATTATGTTGAGGTACGTTCCTTGTATATCCAGTTTGTTGAGCATTTTATTATGAAAGGATATTGTACAGCGTGGTGATTATAGCTGATAATAATGTATTGTGTACTTAGAAGTTGCTAGGAGAGTAGATCTTAAATACTATCACTACTAAAAGGAAACGGAAATTATGTGACATTATAGAGATGTTAACTAACACTATGGAAGTAATCATCTTGCAATATATATGTGTATCATCTCAACATATTGTATACCTTAAACCTACGCAATGTTATATGTTGATATCTCAATAAAGCTAGAAAAAAATCAAATGGGCAATTGCTCAACATCAAGTGATAACAAGAGAAATTAGATAACGTAAATATTGTTTGTACCAGGATAAGATAGCTTGGCATATTTCTTTACTAATGGGGGATAGACTTGCCTATAGAATTTAAAATATTCAAGGTAGGTTGATATCTAACTCTGCATCTATCAAGACATGAAAGATGCCTGTGTTAACTAGTGTTAAAGATAATTTTTTTTTAAAAAAGATAAAATCATGATTCATACAGATATAAAAAGGATCATATATTAAGTAATCTATTTTACTCATTCACCGAAACAACCTAGCCATTGTTAAAACTGGTTTGAAGGAAAAGTGAAAAGGCACCAATGTATTTGGAATAAAGGAATTGAATTGAAGTGGAGACAAAACTGGTTTTTCCGTAGTGGCGGTGTGGAGGGGTGGAGGCAGAAGGAAAACAACTGAAACTATACTGGACAAGGCAGAATTTGCAGAATTTTCATGTTTATCAACTTACAAAGAGTTGTAAAATAGCTCGAAGAAAATGAATGGATAGAATCTGATAACCCAGAAGTATGTGTTATATGTGGACGTGTATGGTTTCCATTTAAACACATTTTTCTTTTGCTCTTGTAGACTTAAGTACTTAAAGCTTTGGCGAAAGCTTCCTCTTTCTCAGGAGGAGCATGTTGGGCACTCTTTGCTATGTGTTTTGCTCTAATCTATGCTTTCATGGCTGGCCAACTTTTCTTTCACTGACAAATTCTTAAAAGATATTAATATGCTTAATCAAGTCTTGCAGTCCTTGTGAGCCATTTTGTCTTTTCCACATCGCTCTACAATTTTGGTCTAATAAATCTCCCTCAACGTCCTAACCTATTTGGTTCTTGGGTTTGAATGGCAAGAGCTCAGATGGTGAGGTCAAATAGCTAGTCTGAATCTATTTAATTCCCAAGTTTTGGATAGTGAGCAGTGAGGATTTAAAGAGAGGGGAATACCAATTCTAACTCAAAATTTTGATGTATTCAGATAGTACAAGTTCGGAAAGAGGTGGCTAGCATGTTTACTTTACAGTTTAGTATCAAAGAACAATCTTAATTTCCTTATTTTCAAGATCTTATGCCTTTCAAGTAGTATCAATAGGAGTTTTAGTTGATGGTTCATCGTTAATGTTGTGATTAAGGTTAGGTATGGTTTCTGAGGGTCATTGGTAGAAAAAGGTATAGAGCTTTGAGATAAAGGAGGTGGAATGAATTCAAAGGTGGAACAATATGGAACATACTTTCCGACATGGTCCTTATAAACTAGATGCTGAAAGAGTATGAACTGTAGCACTTTTGGTGACCTTGGTACAGAAAAGAAAAGACAGTATGAAAATAGTGAATTGAAGATACTAAACCTGAGTCTTCAAGGACACTGGTGAAGTCTAGGCATGAGCCCTACAGATCACAAGCTAGAAGCATTGAAGTAATAGTGAGAGGTCTGAATGAACCAGATCATGTAACCAGAGGCCCTCTAGGACCAGTTCAAACTGATCCTGTCTGATCAACAGGTTTTTCAGGGGCAAGCCAAAAAATTTGCAAAGTCATGGAGCCAGAGCATGCAAAGAAGAGAAAATCTTGCCTTGAAATGACACTGGAACCAAAGATTATTCCCCTCATGGAACCAAAGGACAGAGACATGACCAGAATTTGCAAGTCAGAGTCTCATCAGAGATGAGGGGTCCATTATCTACGAAGTTCTGGTGTAAAAGCCTCTTCCACACCATAAATGTTTAAAACCTTACAGTAAATGTTTAAAGCCCTCCAATCAAAACCTGTCCCACCAATGTTCTGCAAATCAACCAGTTCTCCCTAACCTCTTAAATTTCTCCCCAAATCCTGAATTGGAGAGACAGATTTGAGACTGTTGCCTCCTGTCTCATTGCAGCTTAACTCGAAATAAAGCTGTTTTCTTTTCTCAAAAGCTGATGCTGTAATTATTGGCTCTTTATGTGCCTCAGGCAAAAGAAGCCCATCTTTGGTGGGATAACAATAAGATCAGGATTAGAGGAGCCTTTGGGAAATGAAGGGAAGGGGACTGAGTTGATCTCATTAATTTAGGGGAATTTAAGACCATGAGTTAGATCATATAGTAGAAATCATCTTTTATTTATCCCTTTGAGGAATTGGGTCCTTGGACTCTGGAAGGCTCTTTTGAAAGAATGAGGCCTTTGATGTACAAGAGCTGGGGGAGGGAATCTGGGTCCTTCCACCTGTGTGACATTGGCGAGGCCTAGTTTGAGGAACCCAGGGCATGAGGGAGACTTGAGTTCTATTGGTTTTTGAGGAGCACAAAACTTTTGGCAAGTTGAGTTTAATTGCATTAAACTTAATGACTTTGTCTTGTTTCCAAAACACTTCCATTTTCAAAGGCTAAGGATTTGTTAATATCAAGGACATATATGCAGAGTATATTTTGAACATTATTACAATAAGCAGTATTACAATAATTTTGAGCATTATTACATAGCCATACAAGGTGACTACTTTGAAGTGGTTAAAAATCATATGTATAGATTTATAAAACTTAGTCACATTACTTTAATGCTTTATATCTTTTTGTGCTTTATCATCTGTTTATGCATAGCATATTGTATTTTATTTATGGTGGTCTGCAATAAAAATTAGATTAATACATCACTTTAAGATTTATTTGTCATAAAACCCTCTTTTGTCAAAAGGTATAAATAACAGCTTTCTTATTCTGATGTGTATCTTAATATTACCTTATTGTAACTAAAAGGAAACCCTTTCTCAAATCCCTCATCATTTTAAAACAAAGCTTTAAACATAAGCCACTGACCTGCTCTTGTAAAAATTGCCTTGGGGAATCAGGGTACCTGATTCATAGAATTGACTATAATAGCTTCTCCAATGCCATTGTATCTTGTCAGGCATATACTTCTTCAGGGACTTCTCAGAATGCACATGACAGATTCAATTGTTTAAATACGTGCTTAGTGAATTTCTCAGATGCCTTTGTTGGGGCGGAGATTGTGTGTACCCTGACATTAAATCCTGCATTGTATGTTACCATCTCCTACAAGAATTTATCATGAAGTTATTTGGGGTCTGAAAACACATAGTATTTGGGGTATGCATGGTCTTACGTGGCAGTGCGTTCCCACATTGGGGCATTGAAGAACAATGTTTTACATAGTCTCTTTGCAGATTCATCTTGTATTGTAAAACAATTTCTTTTGATCTTTCTCAATTGAATTAAATATATTAAATTTAGATTTCTTATTCTTTAACAAAAAGTCTTGAAGTATTGGTTCAGTAGCTCAATGATGCCATTAGGGACCCAAGTTGTTCTGTTCGTTTGATCTACTATTCTTATCTATTAGTACAGTGGTAGGCATTGCAACCTTATACCAATATTCCAAGCAGTGAGGAAGGGACAGGACAGGTGTAATGTTTTGTCCTTATGAGGTTTTGCTGTTTTATTCAGGAGTAGAAGCTCCCTGCCCCAAGCCACTTTCCCTTAAATGTCATTGGCCAGAATGGGTCAAATGCCTACCCTACACCATTGGCTGGTTTAGACCAATCACAGAGCAGAGGAAGGGTCATTCTTTTGTATGAGTATAGGATCTCTCCTGCCTTTAGGATACAAAAGCCAGGGTTCTACTAGCGTGGAAGAGATATAGGAATGGTGATATTTGTTGGATAGGAAAAGGACAATGTGTGCTATACAGCCAGTGTAGGTGTGTGAGGAGGAGGTCAAGGGCAAAACAAGGCTGAAGGAAGATTTGCTGTTAGAAGAGGACAGGTAATGCACATTGTACAGGGATAATTTAGAGGCAGTGAGTGGAATTAGAGGGCTGTTACGGAAAGCTCAGGTTTATAAGGTAAAGTAGTAAGTATCTATGTTAGGCTGTGGTGGTTGGAATCAAGAAAAAGAAAGTAATCCAATCTTTTGAAGGACGACATGATAGCACCTCATGAGGAAATCAATAAAATGATTAAGAAAAGTTGACGAAAGAGGGAAAGATGTCTCCAAAGTTCTTATCAAGGGGACTTGAAGGCAAGTGCTGTCACTAACTACCTGTGGTAGTTGAGATGGGAGCTGATCTGGGGGAAAGGAATGAATCCAGACTTAAACCTCAATTCAACACAGCATCCTTTATTGAGGATTTATCATGTGAAAGCACTGTGTCAGACAGATTCTAAGGATACGAGAAGAAGAGAGAATACATATGTTCTTTCTGTTGAAGGAGAGATTAGTCAATCAATGCATGATGTTTAAGAAAATTGTGAGCCCCTAATTGTATACTAAGAAGGCCAGGCTATAGGTGGGGGCAATCTGTGACTATGTGGTCCCTTATATAGTGTGATTTTAGGGGATCTGCAAAGGACTTAGAGAAAAGCAGAGCAAAATAAATATATTATTAAGGATATATTCCTTGGTGACATGTATGCTTTTATGTCAGTTTTCAAATGAAAACACTTCATAGAAGGGAGATTACTGAAACCTGAAGTAATTAAGAACTTGGTGTAACTGGGAGTCAAGGAAGGAAATGGAAGAATTGGAAAAAGTGTAAACAGGAGGCAATGGGAAGTTTCCAGCCATGCTGAGGGCAGCTCCATATTCAGACCCCATTCTCTCCTCCGGAATCTCACTTATGTGCTTCAACTATCTAAATTCAGCAAATTCACCAAATAATTTGCAGCTTTCCAGTATGTCATATGGATGCAACTCAGGCATAGGGTGCCTGGACAATTGAATACAAAAAATCTTGTGAGAACAGGTATTTTTAAAGACAGAGAAACCCCCTACACCCACCCCTGACATTGTAATTGGCTTTAGCTAAATGAGACTGGAACCTCAGGAGAAAACTAGAGACATGCCTGGGATAAAATCAGAAATAGCAATTTTTTTTTGCTATTGGTTTGATAAATTTGGTAAACAGCCTCTCTGCATCATTGTGAGGAAAGTCTACACTAAAAGAAATCTGTTTTGATTTTAGGCATTTTTTAGAAGGTTATTTTAATTTAATTAATGAGAAATCATAGGTTAATTGCCTCCAGCTTTAATGTGAGGGTATTATGCATGCAGGCATATTTTATTTATATCTTGACTGTTTGATGTACACAATCAATTCAAAAAGGGATAATGAAGAGGTGTTCTGTCCTGTGTGGAATAATAATTAGGAACTCCAGTACAGAATATTTTTTATTAATTGTGCAGCTCAGTAAACATGTTTGACATAATGCTGAGAAATGCATTTGTCAAATTTTACCAATATTTTTACTCTGCCCTTTCCATTTGTTTTTTCTAGTTATTTTTCAGAATCTTTTTTATACTGACCCTGTTTTTCTAAGCTAGGAGCCCCCAAAAGCCTAACAGTTTTATTTAGAGACTTAAGACCACCGCTAAGTTTGTTGCATTGTGAAATTCAGGAAGTCGTGTTGCGAATCTGGCTGCCATTTCAGCAAGGTTCACCGATGTTGTTAGAGAAGTGGGAATCTGATTTGTTTTTTCATGGATAAGTAAAGATCATATCAGTGTATAATGCAGAATAAATAACGCTAATGAAATCTCTATGGTCTTTTGATTATTGCATAATTTGCTGGGCAATTTTAAATGTGATTCCGGGCCCCTAGACAATGTTATTTTCTTTAATAAGGATTTGCGGATGATATCTCAGGCCGATTCCTCCCTGGGAAAGACAACCATGGATTCCTCTTTGTCCAGTGTTTCCAGAATTGTTAACTAAGTTTTACTTTATAACTATTTTGCCATGCTTTGGGCATCAGTCAATTTAACCAAGCGTTTTCCTCAGCTTTGGGAGTGATTTGAACACTTGAATGTTCTCTTACCTCCTAGGGCACATTTTTTGAAAAATTTTTATTTACACCTTTTTCTGTGAGCAATAAGCATGTCTAAAAGTTTCTAGAATGTTTTTTCTGGAAAATCTGTGTAGCCAGGAGCAAATTTCAAGGCCTTGGGATATGTAGCCAAGATTGTGCCTGTCTTGGCTTCTCTTGCTCCTTCGGTACTTGTCTTTTCTGACAACCATTTTTCACTTTTCTACTTTTCACCCCCTACTCCATCACCTCACTAAAGTCTTTTCCTGGAGGTTATTTTTCTACATTCTCTTCTCCAAGCTTTCCAGAAGGGCATCTCAGCAGGTATAGTATATCTTGGTTAAGCCAATTGCTTCCAATTGCCATGTGATGCAGAACTTCCGTTGAGCCACCAATGCCCAGGAATGATTCTTTGGCCCCAAGTAAGTCATACATGTGAGATTTATAGAGAACCATATTGTTCTAGAAATCAAATGCAAATTGTATGGTTCTTTTTCCTAATGTCCAGTTCAAATAGAGCCGAGGTGAAAGTGACTGTAGTAATAACATTCAAATGTTGTCACCATCTGGTGCCGTTTGGTGGCCTCTGTTATATGAGCAGGTGGTCCTTGTGTGTCTTTGAGTGGCCAGCTGTCCACGTCACAAAAGCCACTGTCACATTTAGTGTTAATTGGCATCTTGGTTGTAATGATCTGTGACGCCAAAGCTTGAATAGACTGCAGTATATTATTTTGTCTTGTCCTAAAAGCTCTGGGTCAAGGCTGACAAATATTTTTCTCTCTGTCCTCTTTCCCTTATTTTCTATATGAAAGTCTACAAGAATCTAGCATAAGCACTATCTATCGTTCAATTTATAGAAAACTGAATACACATACTGTTAGGCTAGTTATTCTTAGCTGAGATAAGAGATGCACAAAGGAGTCTTTAGAGAAACTTCATGGAATTTAGAAAAGGTTAGTTGCCTGTTTTGATGGCCCTGGAGATGATTTATATACCCCCCCAACTTTAAATATTAGGATTGAAAAAATAAAGATAACCTTTTCTTTATGGGTTCAATTTTTTGGGGGGGCTAAGTCTGATCTATAGGTAGTGGCTACCAGGAGAACCCAGTTGGAAGTCTCATACTCTATGACGAACCATATAAAATTGCTGATATTTTGACCTACACAACTGGCAGTTTCATATGGTTTCACTTAATACTTCTGCTTTTCCATTTTCAGGTTTTCCAGGAAATATCTATTTTATTAAGTGAAATATTCCTATATCATAAATTCTTAGCCACAGGACTGGTGTTTAAAATAAGCTTACCCAGACTGACTTGAGTGATGACTTCTCCATTGCATTAAGGCTGGTCGTAGGATACTATCGATGCATCTTCTAAAATGGTCATGCCTTCTGAGTTCAAGTTACTTGCAAAGAATAAAGAGTTTCACTTGCATGGATTTTAGTTAGAATGATAGGCACTATTCAAGGTCACTCACATACACAAAAATGTTGACATTTAGAGTCAACTTTCAAAAGCAAGCATTGATCTTTTTATCTTATTCCCATCACACAGAGAGAAAGAAAGCATACCCAATAAGTTAAGTAACATTGCAGATGTAGTGGCAAATTTTGTGTTTCATAGTCAATAAACTGGCTTGAAGTGTTTGCATCAAAATAACCCACAAGTAACCACATCTTTGTTCACTAAGCCTTCCACAGGTAATCCTGTCTTTGTTCCTCTTTTCTTTCTTCAGATGTCTCTAGGTGCCACACGATGTAGCCTTTGATTATTAACTGTTTTGAATATTTGTTTGCTTCATATTCACATTTCTTATGTCTCTATCTATATTATCAGATACTTGGAATGAGGTATTAGTATCTTAATTATTTAGATTCTTCCAAGAGTCTTGAACTGTGCCATGTAAATAGGAGGAAGCTATAAATACTAAATATTTAGTAAATATTCACTGAGAAAATTAAAATATAGGACAGTGAGCTCTGCAAACAAATTAAATTCCCTAAGTCAGATTTTAAAAGTGGAAATGAATAAATTAAGCAATTTGCACATTAAATATCTTCAAGATATTGATCTCTGTATGGAAAGGTTAGAATTTGGCATAAAGTGAACTATTATTAAAAAAAGAGGAAAAGTTACACTGTCCATCTTTTATGCACTCCATTAATTCTAAGAATTTCATAGTTCTGAGTCAGAACTAACTGCATTAACAAATTATGTATGCTGAATTAGTCACATTACTCAAGTCCTGTTCTTTTTCCTCTGCAGAATATTTGTCACACAGATATTTAAATGGAATCAGGGCTGTACATAACCATGACACGATACTTTGTCAAAAATAGAAAAAAGTTAATCAGATTGGTGAGTAATCGTATACCTCCTTCCCTATCCCATCTTACAGGCTTACAAGAAGTAGACTCTAGAAGAATAGGTCATTATTAAGGAAACAGAATCAGAGTACCTTAGTAAAATAGAGTAAAATCTCAGTCATTAGTCCATGTATGATATTTTAACTTCTTTGAAAATTAAGCACTCTTTATGAAAAAAAGAGGTTCTATTTAGTGTCTGTCAAATAATCCTGGAAAGAAAAATAAAGTACAATATTTCAGTATGAAACATAATGAATCATAACTGGCATGAGTTTAATAACTAAATTAAAATCAAGTTCTACATTGCCTTCTTTGAATCACCAGTTTAGGGAAGTTCTCGAAAAGGCAGATTGCTACTCTGGAGATATGCAAAAGAAGAGCACAGAATATGATATTTTAACTTTTTCTCTTAGTCCCTTTCCTCAAGATGCACTTGTGAGACTGAAGAGTGTCTCATTGTAATTGCTGGAGGGATATGCGGGCCAAGAACTTTCCGTCTAGTCAAAAGACCCATTAAAGTGTCAGAGATACAACCCAGGACAGCAAAGAAGGCAAGTTTAGGAAGAGAATTGCTTTAGCAAGCCCAGACTGTAGTACAGATTGCAGCAGTAAATGGAAGGGTCTGGGAAGGAAGAAATGGTGGAAAAATATGATAATGCTACGAAGGAAAAATGAAACTAGGAAAAATCTTGAAGCTTTAAAATTATGAAAACATTACGTAATGGAAGAAAAATAAGAAACCAATTATGACCTCAAGGAAAAATAAAAAGTTGTACAAGAAATAAAATACAATCATATTATATTATTTGGCTATACTTTGAACAATAGTTTTATGGTCGTCAGTAAACATTGCCTTAAATTTTCAATGTTTAGAGTAAGGTTTTCAGGATAAAATAAGGGCTACATATTTATGATTGAAAACAGAACATAAATGTTATCACCTTGGCAATGTAAAATATAGATGACCTTATTTGGAAGATCAAAGGTGGAGAGAGAGCTAAAGGGGAGGGCGGGATCAGGAACGTCCTCATAGTACCGATTGAGGAGTCAAGAGATACTGTGTCAGTTGATAGAATAAGAAATAAAGAACAAAACATATTATTTACAGTTATGAACATAAAAAATGGAAAACCTAAAAAAATGTGATGTAACTATTTTGAGTGGATGGTGGGAGGAGGTAGGGAGGGATATAAGTGAGCTAAATTCTCATCTATCGTAGCAGGGAGTGGATAGTTAATGCGTAAATTTCCTAAATTTATAGATAGGTGTATGAACATACTTTTTGTCAGAATGGGCATAATCTTGGGAACAAAACGTTAAAAGTGAGTTCCCTTGTGGATCCATCCTAGATGGATAGGTGGTAGATACGGTATCATTTATTTTTATTATAAGTTCTTCTATATGAGGTGATTTTAAAATCATGTTTATGTATAACTCCAATAAGTATATTTCAAAAAGCTATTGGAAAAATGAAAAACTCTCATTCACTGATGCAACCATTGAACATTTGTTTGCTTCTGTGTGTAGATTTAAGCTATTCCAAACTGGTCAGGGTCAGTTCAGCCCTATGTCTTTCCTGGAAAAACTTTCTGTAGATTTAGATCTGCATAAATCCCCTTTCCTTTCTGTTCAGTGGAAACTCTTCAGTTTCAGGAGGGAACTTAAAAATATTATTTGATAATAAATAATGTATTTATATGACTCAGATTCAAAAGACACAGAAGGAAATGTAATGAAGTCTGCATACTATTCATATTCCCATATTCTACTCAATGTCAAACTTCTCAGTTACTCTTCCAGAGCCTTCCAGAGTTCTTTTATGAACATAGAAGCTAAGACACACACAAGTGTGCATACACATATAAATTTCTGAAAACCTGTTGGATTACAAATTTTTGGATAGTTGGAGCTTAAAATCTGTTATTTTTAAAAAGAAAAAATAATTCATTCCCAGGCAATCAGAAACTCCAATGTATTTCTCCAATTGTTATATATTAATTCACCAAGGATGTCTGCATAATAAAACAGGAACCTAAATATTTAACATGTGAAGAACTCATTAATGAATATATTTATATGCAGTATGCAATGATAATAAAGTTTGCTACTCAAAATACGATCCGTGGACAGGCAGGATTGACATCACCTGAGAGCTTGTTGGAAACGCCGAATCTCAGACCCAAACCCAAATCTAGTCAATCAGAATCTACATTTTGCTCAGATCCCCTCTCTCAGTTTGCTTTATCACTTCAAACTTTTCTTCTTTTCTATGGGCATTTCTCTGTCTTTTAGGCTCACCTATTTTCTCATTTTCCATTTTTAGGAGACATTTTTGCTTAAGATATGAGGAAGATGATGACGATAATGCAGAACTGGATTAGACAACATCAGCAGAGACTCAATCCTCTCTCTGGAGAACACCTGAGAAATGGTTGAAGCTTGCTCTGATCTTGCCTGGAATCATGCATAACATTTGTTGTGCTTGCATGTGGATTCATTATAGAGGTTTTTCAATTTAGGTAGGGAATATTGAATAAAAATGTTTGACAGTCATTGTAGTGACTCTTCTGAGACTGAAAGATCAGATAGCAATGATAATCAGTGCTCCTTAACGTCTGCCTTTTTTTCTTTAGATCAAAGTACAATAATATACGGATTGGGTTGTACTTTCATTGGTCTCCTTTGGACATCATTACTTTTCAGTACATAAAGAAAGTTCCTCAATCTTCTTTTATGGCAGCCAGATACTCCACTGAATAGTTAAACCATAATTTAATAAAACAGACCTCTTTTGATGGACATTTGGGTTATTTTCATTATTTTACTATTACAAACAATGTTGCATAAATGACTTTGTACACATATCTTTTCATAAGCGTGAAAGTATGTCTATAGAAGAGAAGAGAGTGGCTGGGTCAAATAACATGACCACTTGTAATTTTGACACCTATTACCAACTTGTCCTCCACAGATATTTAATTTATGATCCACATGAGAGAACAAGGTGGTTTCTCACACCTTGTTCAATAACAGTGTGTTATCAAACTGGGAATTTTACCATTCTGAATTATGAGAAGATATTTCAGTGTAGTTTTAATTTACTTTTTTGTTATTATGAAAAATAAGATAATATGTTCATATGTTTATGAGCCATTTGCTGTTCTTGTCCTGTGAACTATCTATTCTAATCTTTTATTCATTTTTTTATTGGTCATTGACCTTTTTCTTATTCATTTGTTGGAATCCTTTACATTAAGAAGGCCAAATTTTAAATGTTATATAAGTTAAACTTTTTTCTCCAAGTTTACTTTTAGACTTTTCTTAGTGTCTATCTATTATCTACCTATCTATCTATCTGCCTGCCTACCTATCATCTATCTCAGTTTTTATGACAACATTTAAAATATTGTATATTGCTGAATTAATCAGTTTCTTCTTTCATGGGTTCTATCTGTTCCCATTCTGATGTGGTAAAAGAATTCTCACGTGGTTTCTTTCTTATTCATTTGCATTTTTACTTAGTTATGTCTTAGTTTGTGATCCATTAGACTTCATCCTGTTTCGGTGTATGAGGTGTGGATCCAAATTACTTTTTTTCCCTCAGAACTTCTCAGTTATCACAATTCAATTTACTGAATGATCCATCTTTACATGAAGAACTTTTCAATAACACAGATTCCCAGAAGCCACACTCAGGTATTACCATTATTTAGTAAATTTTGGTGGGACACCAAAAAAAGTCTCAGGCCACGTGACACACAGCCATATTTTGTGAATCATAGCAAGTCTCAGTCTGGAGGTGAAGGAGAGAAGATTTTGGTTTTCTTATTGAGCGTTATCCAAATGGTTAGCTGGAAGCCCGCCTTTAATTTGGAAGAAGCAGCCATTCTCCAGAAGTGGCTTAGTAATATATTGCCTAAAATGGTTTTTATCGATAAGACACAATACCAGCAAATTTACACACTGCCTAGTCCCCCCTGCAACAGTTCTCTTGGCTTCATAAGGGGAATATGGGTAGCTTTATCTTTTCATCTAAAATATTTAAGCATATTATTTTGCAAATTGAATAATTTCTTTGTCCTTTGAAAATGAAAGTACCCTACTTTCAGGGAGGAACCAAGTTTACTAGACTTTTTCCTAGTAAATTGGAAAAAGTTTAGACCTAAGAAATCATGTCCGAGTTCAACTCTGAATAAAATTAAATGAGTAGATCCTGTGGCATTTGAATTACCTTGTACTGTCCCTTAGTCCCGCTTACTGGCGACAAGAGGAAGTGCAGTGTTGTCTGAGTTAGGATCAGTTGCTGGGTAAGAGGAGTAGGGGATTTGACAATGTTCAGAAGACTCGCTAACACACAGGTAGCTTTCCCACTGACCTGCCACAGAGCGCCAACATTCATCCTTGGATACTTATTCCTTACACTGGGTAGCACAATAAATTTATACTGATGAAAAGTAAGGGTTTTGCACATGCTTTCTAGCAGGAGTTCTAGCTGAGTATTATCACCATCAGTCAGCATCAGGTTAATTCTCAACCCTAGCTGCACATCAAAATGCTTGGGGAGCATTCACAAATATTGATATTTGGACCCCATCCATGGGCTCAAACTCATCAAACTCAGAATCTCCGATTTCAAGTTCAAGGCTTCTCCTCTTCCTTTGTATCATAAGATCCTTTTAGACTAGCAGAGTGGGACAATGGAAAGTGGGGGTGCGAGAAGGGTGAGGAAAAAGATCTGGTCATAGGGCATGAAAGTAGTTCTAGAGACTCAGGGCTTCCAAGAGACAGCAGAAGCTGCTAAATGGGGCAGGGAAAGGAGGCTGAGGATAAACTTTATATTTAGATACTTCTTTTTCTCTATCTGGAAGGGCAAATAGAACACTGTTACATTGTACTGTACGTGGTGGAGATAATTGCTCCTTCACCAGGGGACAAAGTACGGAACATATATCAGAGTTTTCAGAGGACAGTGCCGATGTTCTTTATGCTTTTTTCTTTTAAATGGTGTGCTTTCTCAAGGCCTTGACCTTTCTCCACATGTAGCACCATAAATACAGAGAAGCTTTTTCATGCCACAGTTCCAAGGACTTATTTAGGTTTTCTGCAGGACCTGATGCCTCTCGTTTTCTTGAAAAATAATAAAATCTTGCTAATTTATAACTTACAGGCTAGAATATTTGCTAAGATTTTGGATGCTATCAACAACAGCTTATCTTAGCTTTCCAGTTTACATTTATAAGGAAGTCTCTGAAGCGTTTTGCAAACAGTACTTGGGCCTAAGAGACAGTTTAAATTATGTCATTCATGGCAGGTCGTTGTCTTGTCCTGAGGATAAACCCAGTGTTGTGTGCTGAGTAAACATTATATCACACAATTGTAAGAATTGAACCACGCTAAAGTGTTTTCTGATTTTAAAAGATGGCTACTCAATGGACCTGCATCTCATCAGACCCACTTTGAGAAGCATAAAGAGAGTTGAGGTTGAAGTAGAACTTCTGGAATAAGCCCTTGGCTCTGCTGAGTGCAGAGTTGGCAAAGCTGTAGTAAGATCTCAGTCAGGCTCCTTAGACTGTGCTCCAGTCATGGAGCAACTGACTTCTACCTGGAATATGGCTGGAGGGGTCTCTCTCCCAATTATTCCTTCACTCTGTTATAGCTGGGCCACTCCCAGTTCTTTCCTTTCTATTTCTGTTCCTCAGGTGTCCGGGTCGGTACCGTGAGGCTTTGGCAGTGCCTGTTTTCCGCAGCCAGCATGTGTGGGGAGCTTTTTCTTGATGTTCTGTTACCAGTTCCATAGCTTTAGTCCACCATGAAAATTAAGGGACCCTATCAGCCTTCTGAAATGCTGGAAATGGCTGGGTCACAGTATCAGGGACGGATTGAACCTGCATGGATCTGGCATTCTTTACTTTGCTCCAAGGCTAATGCCATTGATGAAGCTGGCAAAATGCAGCCACTTACAGTCATGTGTTAAATAACAGAGTAATAAACAAGAGAGGAAATCCGTTTAGAAACAAAAACATGTGAGACAATTTTTATGAGATTCCTCCTTAATAATCTCCTCTCCTATTCATATGATCCCTTCTTGCAGTTAGTATATAAATTTCCCCCATTAGATTATGAAATATGAGAGCAAAGATTTCTGTTTTTCATTTTTGTATCGTCAGCCCCTAAAATGGCAGCCTGACAGACATGAATAAGAGAAAGACTGGTCTGGCATTTTTAACGTTTGAATTCTGAAGGCTGAATGTTGGACCTGCCATTAGTTGGAAGCTCCTTGATGCTCCCTTCAGGATGACTGAGAAAGTTGACAAAGTGTCCATCCTGGAGAAGCCACTCAGTCAGTTCTGACTGTTCCCATCAGCACCGTTTCCTGGGTGAGTCCCTTGTGCAGGCATTGTCCCAGGCACTTTCTAGACATTATTGTATTTCACCGCATCAGCGGCCTTAGAAGAGTGGGTCTTCTTCTCCCCGTTTCACAGAGGGCAAAACTGAGACCTAAGGAATAATAATCTAAAGGTCACACAATTGTTAAGGGACAGATCCAGAATTCAAATGTGTGGACCTAGGTGTTGAAAGGAGAAGTCCTGTTGGTATTACTCCTGCATTCTCAAATTTCTAAGAGCAACCAAAAGCTTTTTTTCCCTTGAAGGCCAGGGAAAGGGGAGGGAAGGATGGGAGGAGACTGGACGAGCTGGGCAGGGGGCGCACGGGACCTCCGCTCAATTGCCCTCCCATGTTTACCAGTTGCTCCTCTCATTGTCTCTTCCTAGCTGGTAGTCTGTGGCTTTCAAGATAACACTTAACGAGAACATTTGAGAAATGACTTGTGGGTGATGATCTATAGAATGTGATGTAATTATTGCTCACTGCAGGGCTGCCCTGAGGAGTGACAAGGGCCCGTATTGAAACAGTTTGTGAAGAGGACTTGAATGCTGAGCCAGCTGCATATCCCTGGCTTCCTCCCAAGGGCTCCTGATGGGAGATTCTCCATGATTCTAAGACCACCTGGAGTTATTAATCCCTTGAGGACCCTGCAAGACCCATTATTATTCTTGCCCTTGCTCCCCAGGTGCCTCGGCTCAGATCCTCATTCATTGTGAGGCTGGAAACCAGGCACGTGCAAGTCTTGTCTTAGGTAGCAGTAAAATGCTAGGACTACTGGTCCCTATGTGTAAATGACATGGGACAGCTCTTTTTTAACTTCAGTAAATCTAGTGTCTGTGTAATCAAGAACCAGAAATCTGAACTCTGCCTTTTGGCTAACTCAGACTCTGTATCACTATGGGAATTAGAACCTGTTTTTTTATGCTTTGTTTTATTATAGTAATTGCTGTCAATGGTTTTAAAATTTTTAATTAGTTTTCTTTCTGGTTTTGAGGCAATGTTAAAAGTTCATTCCTGGGGACACAGGAGTTAGGTTTAAAAGAAGAAATGAAAGCTTTGAGTCACTGGCATTCTTTTCCGTGTATCTTTCCCAACACTGGAGTTTTAGAAATATTTTTGAACGTGTTTTTGTAATAAAGGTCTATTTCTAAAAAAAAAAAAATGCACTGATGGGAAAGAATGAATTCACGTAGCAAGAATTTTAAAATAAATATATAAACCTTTCCACTTAGGGCATACAAATAAAATAATTAGCTGAGAATAGGATCATTTTCAGTAAATTACACTAACAATTTCTAACTTACTATCTCCATGTAAACTTTAAATTTTTTTGTTAAATGAATTTATTATAGAACAAATTACTGCACTTAAACATCAAAAGGTATTTATTTATTTATTTGTTTATTTTTACCAGTTCTCCTTCTCCATGGAAAATATGCTTTTGAATGGGAGGAATAAAATCAGAGGTCATGATACTAATTTTGACTGAGTCTGTGGAGTAAGAAGGCTCCATTGTCAAAGTTGGCATACTTCCTCTTATGGGGTAGAGGGCAAGAGGAAAGAAAGGGGAAGAAAACCACCTTCGCATTTCCACTGTGTCCCAAGGCCATGCACTTTTCAGGTCATGTCACCTCCACGTTCCTCAGAGCCATCCTTTGGGGCAGGTTTCTTCCCTCCTCTCTGGGGGAAGCTGGGATACAGACCCATGCCTGTTTGATGCCAAAGACCCCGTTCTTCCTACTATGCCTCTGTGTCTCCGTGGATGCTTCTCTAAAAAATTTGAAGTAGAAAGGGCAGTAATAAGAATTCTAAATGAAAGTAACTATTAAATTCAAAATAGTATAAATAAACCTGAATTTTAAGAAAGGGTTTGATAATACTTTGCATAGCTACATTTTAAGTGAAAGTTAAGTAAAACAGTTTGAACAAATATAATAATTGTGATCTAACGTAAAATGTTGGCAAGCCCGTAAAGATCAGGGGTTAAGTCGCAGCAAAGAAGAAAAGTTAGAAAATACTTGATTAGATTTTATTTGAAATCTAAGATCAGTAGCCTTTTGGTTTAAATGCAGGGGCTTTCAGTCATCTTTTGGGTCTCGTCTCAAATCTGATGAAAGCTATGGAAATTGTCTCCAAAAAGTGTCATTGAGATCTATCATTTTTGCATAATTTTTTTGGGGGGGTCACAGATTCCCTAAAATTTGTCGATGATCCCCTTCTTTCACGTTTTCCTGGGGCCCATGGGTCAACTTGGAAAACTTCTGTGTTATTACAGATGCCATTCTCTAAATATTGGCTGAACTTTGTTCCTTGGAATTTCTCGAGGCCTGCAAATATAAACAAATCTTTCATTAATAGCATAACTACAGCAGGGTTTGTGTTTAGGGAAATGTACAATTTAGAAGTAGAAAGATATGGAAATACAGGTTGGATCAGGGCTGTAGTCAGAGCTCACACTTACTTGCTTGAGGATGCTTGAGGATGGTTTCCAAGTCTTATTGCTCATCAAAACCTCATCCTGCAGGAAAGTTCTGAGAAGGTTAGTAAGCCGTCCATGGCTTTATAGCCCAAAAGGAGGGAAGCTAGCATTTGAACCCCAGAAGTCTGGTCCCAGAGCCTATGTTCTTCATTATGACATGACAGATGTCTCTAGGCTGGTTCAAAGCACATGTTTTGAAAGCCAGCACTGCTTCTGTGGCCCAGGCCCAGTTCCCAACATGGAACCACACCACTCCTCTGTTAATAGCCATGTGGTGATGGCTTACATCAAAGAACTGGAAGGACTTATAACTATACACAACTAGGTACTGGGGCTTTGGGAGGGAAAAAGGAAGAAAAAAAAGAGGAAGATTGGCAACAGATTTCAGCCTAGGGCGAATCTTCCCCTGCAAACAAAAGCAAACAGACAAAAAAACACATGTTTTGATACACAATTAATGCATTTGCTAATTCATCTGCTATGGATAATTGGAATTTGTCCTTAGCTGTGGTACCAAGAAAATGTTATAAGTGAAGAAAATTGAAAACTGTTTTCTGAAATTTCAGAATGTCTAGATGTTTGGCTGCACATCTGACTGACCAGGTTTATTAGATGTCTGTGGGGTTTTGGGCTTTGAGTGATGTACAGGGTACAGAATTCCCAGGTCAATCAACTTGCCGACCAGGTGGTATTCTCTTTAGCAGCCTCCCTATGCTCCTCTGTCCTTGCATAATAAATGCTGGAATGCTATTACTAAATTTTGAAATGATAGATAATTTTAATAGGACATTATTAAGTTTTTAAAGTTAAGTTCAGAATCATGTTTCTTAGTAAAAAATAATTAGCAAAAAATATTTCTAGACCGTTGGCTAGAATCTGAAAGCAAAGTCTTCACTTTAGCACTGGGAGGTACATGAAACAGTTTTCCGGCCACACGGCCCTGTGAGCTCATCACCAAGAATCGATCTGCAAAGTCTTTAGAAGGGCAGGCTATCTGTAAACTCCTTTTGACTTAGCTGGCAATACATCAAAAGTCCTTTTCCCATCACTAAATAATCTCGAGGAAAGAAAAAAGTGTGGTGAAGCTGGATCTATCTAGTCGAAATAAAAATCCTTCCTTAGTTCTGCATAAGTAAAATATACCACTTATAGGAAAAAAAAGAATTTATGAATAGAAATAGAATCAGGTCACAGTGCATCTTCTGATTCCCCACTGGAAGTTATTACTCAAGCGCTGTGTTTTTACCTCTTTTATGGTACCTGTCATTCTTCCTTGTACTTTATATAGCAGTCCATCAACCTCTGCTATATTCTTAGCTTTTTTAGGGTGCTTATCATGTCTTTATTTATCTTTGAACATATTTCCTGTGGCCTGCCCCTTTTCTGGCACCAATTTCCGTTCCACTTGGGATTTTGTACTCATTGGTTTGCCTTGAATATTTATGAGATTAAATTGAATGGTCTGATATCAATTAAGGAATTTTTGACCCATTTGTATAAATTACTTAAAACATTCACTTTCCCACTGAGCTAGTGGAGCCTGTAGATTATATCTCATCTCTCCCCCTCTAAGTATGTCAATACCAATGTGATATGAACATCTTCTAAACCAAAGCTATCACCTCCTCGCAACTCAGTGCATTTTTCCTTGATTACCACTAACATCGTGGTCCCTCTCAACCTATTCCTGTCAACATGCCCATTTTGGTGGCTTTTAGAACACCTCTGTTGATCTTCAAATTTTGCTCAAGTAGGCATCAATCTAAATAAAAATTTCACTTCTCTAGCGTGCGCAGACATTTGGAAACTTCTTCTCATACAGAGTGAGGATGAGCTGAGTCCTAAGAAGAATTTGATGACTGGGGCATCTGCTTCCAAACCCACTCTTCCTGCATTGCCGTGTTTTTTCTTTTTTTTTTTTTTTTAAAGATTTTATTTTTTCCTTTTTCTCCCCAAAGCCCCCCGGTACATAGTTGTGTATTCTTCGTGGTGGGTTCTTCTAGTTGTGGCATGTGGGACGCTGCCTCAGCGTGGTCTGATGAGCAGTGCCATGTCCGCGCCCAGGATTCGAACCAACGAAACACTGGGCCGTCTGCAGCGGAGCGCGGGAACTTAACCACTCGGCCACGGGGCCAGCCCCTGCATCGCCGTCTTTTTACATAGTTTGTTTGGTCTGCCCACGGTCCTTCCTCTCTCCCTACTTTTTCTCATTCTCCCTCCTTTCTCTTTTCCTCCCTCTTTCCCTCTCACTCTTCCTTCTTTCACGGAAAAAACATTTTAAATCATGCAAGTTGTGGTTTCATCTTAGAGACTTTAATTGACTTACATTTTGGTGTGCTGGGGGTGGTATGCGAAAGTTTTTTTTAGTTTAAAAATGTCTATATCATTTCATTACTTTTATATTATTTTTTATATTAAAATAACCCTAGTTTGCTCCAAAATAGAAAGCAAAATTTACATGAAATGTTCTTCTAAGGTATCTTGGGACTACATATCCAGAAAGACTGGCGGCACAAGATTCTTTTTTCTTTTTTTTTCTTTTGTTAGGGATATTTCTGTCGCATTTTTGAGAGGTATTCAAAACCTCTCTGTTAACACAAGCTTTTCTTTGCAATCTTACTGTCTTCATCTTATGTTTCTCAGGTTCTCAGTGGAATCCCACCATTCCCTACTCAAAGCCCAGCTGGTCTCAAGAGTGGGAGGGAATGTAAGGGGTAAGGGTAGGAGAGCTGAGCATGTAATAGTGTGCTGGGTAGAAGTGCTGTGCTGGAGTGCCATTGTAAGGGCTCTTGAGTCAACTTTAGCATTTTTTCCTGACACCTTCATCAGTGTGATCAAGTTGGTAGCTTGAAGTTGACCATGATGGGAAATATTTACACCACAGAAACTGGCAAAGGCTACAAATCAGTCTTTCTTTCTTTGTTTTTTTTTTTGAGAACTAGTTGTGAAATATGTACTAGCACACTCTGTATGGTTGATGCTTAGTCTAGGTGTCTTATGCTTTGTGTGTTGCTGGGCAGCCTCATCAGCTAGTATGCATTAGTTTCTGGGGGTAGGGGAAGCAATCAACCTTTGCCCCGAGTCTCACAAATGGCTTGGTTATTAATGAAGTGGTCATTTGGCCCAGTTCCTTTTGTTCAGTTTCATGCTTGTAAGTATAGAAGTGTTATCTCTAGACAGAACCATAGATAATGGAACCAAAGCCCAGAGCAATTAAGGACTCACAAGGTTACAATTCTAGTTAGAAGCAAAGCTGGGACAAGAATCCAGGTTTTCTAAGTCCCAGGTAGGTTTTGTTGCTGTTCTTCAGCTCTGCCTCCCATAACTTAAAAAATCCTAAGTCATAAATTTTCCATTGTAATGAGCTTCAGGAAAAATTGCAGGCTACAGAATATGAGATACTAGGTCTAAAAATATTAATCTTGGCTTCTTTTTTCTAATCTGGAGAATAAGATATATCAAGAGAAATAGAAACTGTAAAAGTATTGGTAAAAAACCAAAGCTCTTAATAAATTAACGTATGTTAAGAGACATGTTCTTTTAAACAATTTACCATCTTCATCTGTCAAAAGTTGAAGCCGTGTCTGGATCTAGCTCTCACGACTGTAAGCCACAATTTTCCTTGTAATTTTAATGGTTTCTTCCAAGTCATTGTTAAAGGAAACTGCAGCATTTTTAGCAAGAAACAGAAAGATAGAGGGCAGCATGGGACCAGAGTGCTAGCTGCCCTTCAGAAAAACTTGACGGCATAACCTGCACATCTGAAGACATAGCCAAGAAGACAGAGGACTAGTGGAAATACCCACATCCTCTCCCCACCTCTCCAGAAAGAAACGCAGCGTCTCTTTCTCATTGTTTAAAAGAGAAAAGGGGGATCTTGGAGACGAAGCCAATGAAGGATAAAGGAGTGCTCTGCTAGTTCAAAGTCAATGTTCGGATTGGACAGGGGAAACGTGTAGAGCTCAGAAGGTATTATTTTTAGAGAACAAACAAGAGAACTTGCCTGGTAGAAGAGTTTTTTTGCAGGCCCTTCCAGCCCCAGTAATTGGATGGGTTTGGCAGCCTGAAAGAGGGGTTCAGTGTTCCTGATGAATGCTCCACTTGCACACGGGCGTGATTTAGCGTGCTGCTGAATAAACACAACACGGGACGGGAAAGTGATAACCACCAGCCTCTGCAGAAAGAGCGAGCCTATAAATATGCCGGGGGGTCAACAGAAGTGATTTCATTCCGCCTTCACGGGACTGCTGATGAGCTCTGACAGGGCAGCTCTACTTCATTACAGCATCACAATGGTGCCGAGAGCCTGAAGGGCAAAGAGCGCAGCCGCAGCGGCAGCAGCAGGCTGTCACCGAAGCTGCAGCTCTGGGGAAGGCCAGCCTGGAAGAGAGGCAATAGACCAAGGAGGACATCAGAGGCTGGGGCTTCCTGCTCCCTCTTCTGCCCTGTTTTATTCTCCTCCTGCCCTTTCCTTCTCTTTGTTGCTGTCTCTCTCTGTCTCATTCTTTTTCTGTCTCTGTTTCGCTCTCTCACTGTCTGTCTCTCCCCTACTTCCCCCTCCCTCTATTTCCATCCCTTTGCTATCTTGCTATTTCTAGAAAGAATTTTTTCTCTTGCTGGCAGAGCATTTGTAACAAAGGAAACATAGGAGACCTGGAGGCTGAAGTGGGGAGTAGAGAGCTTTTAAGGGCAGAAGTGTTGGGTAGTGAACACTCCTGTTAGGAAAGAAATGAGAAAATCCTGAGAGAGTTGTACGCTGAACTGTTCAGAGGGAAAAAAAAAATCTTTCTAGGGAAATCACCCATAAAACAATTCAGGAGCTGAAATAAAGCTATTTTCATGCAACTAGTTTTCTTTTTACTTCTGGAAATAACAAATAAATTTCCCCAGGCACCTCCTGGTTATCCCATTGTTCATGCTCTTTCCTCTGACTCAGGCGGCTTCTCTTTTCTTTTTGCTCCCAGACATCCATTTGCCCCTTGAAATTACATCTCCTTTTCCAAAGCCAGAGAACATAACTCGCGCACACTCCTTTGCCCTGCTCCTTCAGGCTCTGCCCTTTTCTGACTGAGTGTGACACATGGAACAGCAGCCCCACCACCCCGATTGTTCAGCCCTCTGAACCACGGGTTCTGATTGCTGCATTATCGATCTGCCCGTGGACTGTGTAGAGAAATGGACAGGATGAATGATTGTGAAATAAATGTGGTGATCCTCCTCGGCACCTTCCTCTTTTTCTGTCCTCAGTTAGTGCACTCTACAGCTGTTTATTTAGTCTTCGCAATTTTCAGGAAAGTGGAGAGGTCAAGAAGGGATTATAAGGCAGGTTGTCCTATCTTTGCCTGGATGGTCTGCCTTCACAGCTACGTCTATGTCAATCCTATAACTCAGGGCGACATTTTTATGAACAAGTGTTATATTTCTTAAAGACCACCGTTCTTTCGAATTATTTTATAAATAGAAAAAGATAAGCAGACACACAAGAATTACCCATATTGTTTAAAGCTGGGTTTATTTACAGAATTAGAACCTTCTTGGCTATAAGTTGCTCCTTTTTCTTGGCCTGGTGACTTATACCAGTTTTTTAAGTTTTGTAGGTTTAACGTAGTCCTAATGAAAGTTTTTTTTTTCGTTTTTTGGTGTACCATGCTTTTGGTGTATGGTTACGGAGTTTATATGCAACAATGCTGGGAAAAGATAAAATTCCAAAAACATTGTTTGAAAACACACACATACATGCACAATTTCATCAGTCTGGGCCTCAATACTGCCCCAACTAATGCTGGGTTGACTTAGAACAAGGATTCTGTAACTTGCAGTGTGCGTTTGGTATCCGAACAATCTATTCAGAAGAATACCCATTGATAAGGAAAGGACTTACAATTGTTTGTATTGGATTTTGGTTAGTTTCGTTTTGTCTAATTGCCTCTAGGTTGCGACTTCCTATGGGAAGTGTCAATGTCATTCATCTTTAAACCCTCAAGTAGGCCTACCTTGGTGTCTGTGCAGAATAAGGGAGAATAATTGTTAGTTGAAGAAAATCTACGGCATATTTTGAATATTTCAACTTCGGTAAAAACAATATTTAGGAGTTGTGACATGGGGAGGGAAAACAGAAAAGGAAACCTCTAAAAGTTTGCTTAGCCCAATGATAAATTTAATTTCAAAATTTTTTAAAGATTTTATTTTTCCTTTTTCTCCCAAATCCCCCCAGTACAAAGTTGTGTATTTTTAGTTGTGAGTCCTTCTAGTTGTGGCATGCGGGATGGCGCCTCAGCATGGCTTCATGAGAGGTGCCACGTCTGCACTCAGGGCTCGAACTGGTGAAATCCTGGACTACTGAAGCAGAGGGCAAGGACTTAACCACTTGACCACAGGGCCGGCCTCTAATTTCAAATTTTTAACAACAATTACTTTTACTTATCACTATTTAGAAGAGAAAATATATGAAATCACAAAATAGGCAAAATCAGGATAGGGAATTAAAAGACTCCTTAAGAAAAACAAATGAACAAGGATACTCGTCAGGCAAATAATGAAAGAATCAGCATTTTCAAGTTTATGAATGATAAGTACTGAAGGAGTAGCTGGAATTTCTACTTTACAAGTACAAAAAGGGCAAAAGGAAAGAAAATTGATAAACCTCTTTGCCATATAAACTTTGGAAGAGATACATATCCCACTTCTCAAGAATTTTTTTTTTCAGCACAAGAGAAAATCCAGTGAACAAAAAAGGAAAAGAAAAAATCCCCACACTGAAGAAGACAATAATCCCAAGAAGCCAAAAATTAAGGCCTGAGAGGAAAAAAGGCAGACTCAAGAAATTAGGCAACGAGATAGTGAAGTGAAAATCCAAACTGTAGCCATTGGTGCTGGCTTCATGCTCAGGATGGATGGGAGAGCTCGTTGCCTGCATGGTCTTGTGGACCTTGGCTAAGGGCATGAAGTGTTAATAAATTTTATGAAAGATTCTATAGCAGCATCTCTGCCTTCATGCCTAGGTAGTATTTTTCTTCTTGCTTTCACCTCTGATCTGCTCTTTGTCAGTCTGTGTCTACGATCTCTTTAAGGTGTGAATAAAGTCTGCCCATTGTAAATAGGCCCAGTGCAAACTGGTTATATAATGAAGAGGTTAGGTAAATGCTCTGAGCTTTAGATTCCTCATCATTAGCGATTTGATTTTGATGTGCCTTGATGTAGTTTTCTTCACATTTCTTGTGCTTGTGTTCCATTAAGCTTCTTGCAATTGTGGGTTCGTAATTTTTATCATTTGGAAAATTTTGGCCACTATCTCGCCAAATATTTTTTCTGCCCCCTGATTGCTTTCCTCTCCTTTGAGAACTCCAGTTACACAAGTATTAGTCCATTTGAAGGTATTCCACAGCTCACTGGTGCTCTGTTCCTATTTTTGTCAGTCTTTTTTCTCTGTTGTTTCATTTTGGGTTGTTTCTATTGCTATGTCTTCAAATTCACTAAACTTTTTTTCTGCATTTTCAAATCTGCTGTTAATCCCATCCGTTATATTCTTCATCTCAGTCATTGTAGTTTTCATCTCTAGAAATTTGATTTGGATCTTTTTTGTTTCATCCATCCCTCACTTCCTCCAGCTTTTTGAACATATGGATACAGGGTAGCAACTGATTTCATGTCCTTGTCTGGTAATTCTGACATGTGTTAGCTCTGGGTCACTTTAGAATGTTGATTTTTCTCCTCATTATGAGTTGTATTTTCTAGCTTTTTTGTGTACCTGGTCATTTTGGCTGGATATGAGTTTTGTCTTTTTTGGCCCCAAGTGGTTTTTTATTCTTACACATCTTCTTGTTCTTTGTTTTGGGACACCTTTAGTTCTTTAGACACAATTTTATCCTTTCAAGTCTCGTCTTTAAGCTTTGTTAGGTGAGTCCAGAGCTGCATTTTGTCTAGAGTTAATTTAACCCCATTACTGAGGCAAGATCCTTCTGAGTATCCTACCTGATGCTCTGTGAATCATGAGGATTTCCAGTCTGGCTGGGCTTGAGGGGAGAGGAGACACAGCCACTATTCTTGGCCCTGTGTGAGTTCTGGGTCCTTTTCCCTCTAATCTTCTTTAATGGTTATTTCCCTGGTCTATAGTAGTTTCCTCACATTCATGAGCTGATCAGTGCTCTGCTGGGCATTCAAGGGGACCCTCCCTCTGTAGATCACTCCACTGGAGTTCTCTGTCTGTGCAACTCTCTCCTCTCCTGTGCTCTTTTCTTGGAATTCTAGCCATTTTGTTCTCTAGACTTTCATCTGCATCTGCTTGACTCAGGGAGTCTCCTGAGTTCTGCCTGATTCCCTTTCTCTGCTCTATGGCCTAGAAACGTCTCTCAAGGAAGTAACCTTGAACAATGGCAGGACTCAACTCATGAGTTTACAATCTCTCAGGGTTCACTGTCCTTCACTGCCTGATGTCCAGTGTCTTAAAAACAGTTGTCTTATGTAATTTCTCCAGTATTTTTGGTGTTTTGGATAGGAGACATTTCAAGTAAATCCAGTCCTTATTACACCTTCTTTGCCAGAATCACAAATCCTTAAGTTTCTTATCTTTAAAATGACACTTCAATTTTTGACTTACCTGCAGAGTTGTGAAGATAAAGTAAGACGTATTTTTTAAATGTATTTACCTATCTTATTTATAGCCCATCTCCTTTCAAAGATTTATAGAGATAAAAATATAAACATCAGATAAGAAAATAATATTGGAAGATAAGATGAAACCAAGGCTAATATCCCAAAAGTTTATCTTAAATATTTTATTTAACTAAAATTTGTGGAATGTCTGCTGTGTGCCAAGTCCTGGGCAAGGTACTGAATAGAGCATGGCAATAATGTTCTCTGCTGTGGACAGAAAGCGTGCAAACTTTTTCATGTCTCCAAGATAACATCAACCAATTGCTCAGAAGAGGCATAACTTCACCTCATATTAAGACTGAAATTCTTACTGAGGATTCTCATAGAGGGGAACCATGCAATGCAGAGACTGGTTCTCTCACCCTTCATCTCTCACTTCCCCATTTACACCTATCTCAGCAATTTGGCTCTCCCTGAACTGCTTTATACCTTCCTAGGATTCTGTACTTTCACTCTTCTGGTTCCTTCTGTCTGGCTTGTCCTCAGTGCTGTTCTCACTTCCTCCAGGAAGTCTTCTTTGATCCTCTCATCAAGGTTCAGTGTCTGTCTTAAGAGATTCCAGGGTCTTCAGGACTTAACTCTGGCATAACTCTTGCAACATTGTGTTAAAATGCTTTGCTTGTCCTCACTCTAAGCTATAAGTGCCTTAAAAGAAGGGATTATGACTTTAATTCTCTATTCCCAGGGCCTTGCACCCTTGCCTCCCAGGGTCTAGCACATAGTCAATGTCAACAATGTTGGATGAATGCATGGAATGAATGAGTTAATCCAAAAATGAATAGAAGAGCCAGATTCAAAGATTTCTCGTAAGTTCTCTCAATATTTGTCCATGGAATAATACCAAAGCCCAATTCAGGTGAGGCATAAAGTAATTCAAGTACTTACTTAACTGATGTTCTGGCCAAAGATGAAACATTTAAAATGTAAGACATTATTATTTTACCACTTCAAAGTGTTGTTTAGGGCTGACTCTCTTAGTTTATATGGTCTTTTTATAATTTGTCATGTTTATTTTATTATGTTATAATAAGGCTTGCTATGGACCGAATGTCTGTGTCCCCCACAAATTTGTATGCTGAATCCCAAATCCCCAATGTGATGGTGTTTGGAGGTGGAGCCTTTGGGAGGTAATTAGGTCATGAGGGTGGAGCTCTCATAATGCGATTAGTGCCCTTGTAAGAAGAGACATGACAAATGATCTCTCTCTCTCTCCACCATGTGAGGATACAATGAGAAGATGGCTGTCTGTAAACCAGGATCTGTCAGGATCTTGATCTTGGACTTCCCGGCTTCAGAACTGTGAGAAAGAAATTTCTGTTGTTTGGGCCACTAAGTCTATGGTGTTCTGTTATGGCAACCTGAACTAAGACAACACTAATATCTTATTTTAATATTAAAAAGTATCTCATTAATAATGCATTCCATGAAAGTAGCTCCTCCTTCAACAGCACCCATTCTTTCCAGTATCTAACTATGATATTGGCTACACAGAAGCCAGTAAGTTGAATGAACAAAAATTTTAAGCCTCGGGGGGCTGGCCCCGTGGCCGAGTGGTTAAGTTCGCGCGCTCCGCTGCAGGCGGCCCAGTGTTTCGTTGGTTCGAATCCTGGGCGAGGACATGGCACTGCTCATCAGACCACGCTGAGGCAGCGTCCCACATGCCACAACTAGAAGGACCCACAACGAAGAATATACAGCTATGCACCGGGGGGCTTTGGGGAGAAAAAAGGAAAAAATAAAATCTTTAAAAAAAAAAAAAAATTTTAAGCCTCACACAGCCCAGTGATGGCTTTGTCTTTCGTTCTGCCACACTCATATGCTTATTTTATCTGATATGATGATAGCAATTCTTCTGATGGGAAAATTTAGGGATTATTTTATTTGAATGACTAATGGCATAATATATGAAGAAAATAGTTGTGGATGACAGAAAATGACCAATTATACTTTAAATCATAGATTAAAGAAATTTTGGTTTGCTAGGAAGGAAGCTAGATGTTTTTCTCCCCATATAATTAAAAGTAGTAGGATGAAAGAGTAAACACTAAAAACTCTCCTGGATTGTATAATTGTTTCCTCACTGTTTTAGAGAAAGGAATGAGAGACTTCCCCTACACTGGGTGATACAGGGGATTTGTCTAATTCTGGCATAGAATCCAGAGAGCTGGGCTGCGCCAACACCTGCTTTTCTTGTTCTCTCTGAGTCAAATGATGGTGATGTGGCTGACATTCAATAAGCCCTGAACACACGTGCCAAGGTGCCCAGGTAGTGAGACATGACCTCCAACCTCAAGGAGAGGGAGGTAGAATCACTGGGTCCCTGACATGGGGGCCTAGTTTGTCTCATTTACTGTTTTAACTCCAGGGCCTACAACCGTGCAGTGCTGGATCTCTGGTGCATATTTTATTAAGTATTTATTAAATGAGTGAATGGATTCTGTTGCAGCATTGCAGTGCTATACTGGAAGCTTGAACTAGTAAAGAAATTATGGGGAAAGTAGGGTTAATTCTGCCTATGTTAGAACGTGAAGTGAGGAGGTTTTTGAGCAAGACTCCAAGGAAGAGGTGACTTCTGAGCTGCGGTTTGGAGGCTGAGTAGAATTTTTCCAAAGAAAGTAGAAAAAAGCATGTCACTGGTTGTTGAGACTGATGGCGGGTAGATCTGCTAAGGATCTAGTCTAGTAACCAAGGCAAGAGAGGATGAATAGCTGCCCGAGGAAAGTCTCACTGGGACTGGAGAAGAGAAGGGACTGAGGATTTAAATAAGAAAATCAAATCTATGGCAGTTTGATGTTGACTAATATACATAATGGAGTCATGAAGAAACCACGGAAGGTTCTGAGGTGCCTGTATGAAGGATGGAGGGCATTGCATCAGCTCCCCCTCCCTCCACTCCACCCGTTGTTCTCTCCCAACTAGAACATAAGCTTCCCAGGATGGGCTTGTCTCTTTGTTCACTGCTGCGTCTTCATTACCTAGAACTCTTCCTGGCACATTCCATTTTTGCTAAATGAGTGATTCAGATTTTGCAAATGTCACCTTCAAGGATGATGCTATTGTCTGGACTCTACCTACTTGATGAAATCTCACCGCTTAATGTGTGGGGTGCATATTCCAGTGGAGAGGTCTTTTATGTCCAAATTTTAATTGATTCTCTGTGCTTGTCCATTCTGCTTGTGCTAGAGGTTTGTAGCAAGTCCAGAGGTCAGAAGGATAATGTGTGCCAGAGTAAGAGGTTGAAAAGGTAAGAAGGTTGATCAGACTTTCACAGTGAGGCTTCCATATTGCGTTTAGATGCTCATAGAATGTTGGGACTTGGAAGGAGCCTTTAATAATAGTAATTCTAATAACTAATATTTATGGAGAGCCTAGTACATGTTGGGAGTGCTGCTTAGCACTTTATGTGGATTATTCATTTAATCTTTATAACAACTCTGTTTTATTTAATCGTACAACAACCAATTTGCAGATGAGAAAACTGCTGCTCAGAGGTGTCGTACAACTTAAAAAAGGCCCCACAGCTAGGAAACTACCTGCTGTTTTCTAATTACAACCAAGGAGCCAGAGCTAGGGCTGAACACGAGTGTAAAGATGTGATGGTCCAGGAACCAGTCCAGGAGACGAAGACCTAAGAAAACCTCTTCTCTTGTGATTCTCTCCTCATTTTCACACTCCTGTTTGTACCTGCCCAGTTGCTTGCTGGGCACACAGATAATAGCAGATCTGAGTACGTAGTCACATGGTGAGATTCTCTTGCTTCAAGTTCTAAATTCATCAAGCAGAAGGCAAGTATTTCAATGGCAACTCTGAGTTAAAGGTAGGTGGTAACTGATCAATCAGCCAACTCATGTCCCTTGGCATGAGAAAGTCAACCTCCTGTGACACCCTGGGTTCTCAGGCAGGAGCCCAAATTGTTAATGCCAGATATGTGTGTTCCTAGCTGAGACCAAACTCACGGTTCCAGAGAGCAGAAGGTCAGAGCACTAAAATGGATGCATTAGAATTAAGCTGGCTTCCATCATAAAGCTGCATATAAATATTACACCCGGCTCTATAAGACACTCAATGTTTGGTTTCTCAACCTATTAATATATAATGAGGATACGATGTAATTAATATCGTTTGTTTTGATTTTCCATTAAATCCGCTTCAGTAATAAGAATGCAAGGTAATTATTCAGAAAGCCTTTTCAACAAATGTCAGTTTTCATTGATTAAAAATCAAGTCAGTGCTTCATTTGTAATGATATTTACAAGCATGCTTTAAGCTGAAATGAATAATTATCAGGTTATTGAACTGCAAGTTATCTGCAAAGAATTGTCTACATTTGTCCCCCCGTTTTGCACTAAGGCTTGATCTGAAATAATAGAGGACAAACAAGAAAATTTTGAGAAGAAAAATCATGTTTTTACTTTGAGGGATTGAATTTTCTTTATGTAGTGTGGAAACCACAGTTTTCCATTTCTGTTGGTTGCAGAATCTCTGAAAACTAAAGTTTTGGGGGCCCAGAGCCAGACATCGTTGCTCGTGAGTGACTTCAAGCTGCTGATCACACAGCAATCTCAAGTTTCTCTGTTTTCCTGGGGTCCTGCTGCAGTAAATGGTTGTTGTGCTGAGCCAACTCAGACATTTCTTTTCATTCGAAAATGGCTTTTCTTCTACATATTTCTCTTTCATTCTTTCACACAAAACAATGGAAAGTAGTCTGTCATCTGTTATTCAGTCTTGCTGAAGGTAATGTGAATTCAGAGCCATTTGTTTTTTCAGGGGCTAAAGAATGTGCATAGCAACAATGCCAACAATTTAGACTGGAGTGTATTCATGTTTACAAATAGACACGTACACATAAATCAAGTCGCCAAAATTATGCACTGCATGGATTTTAAAATAATGTTCTGTGTGTGACTAACTCTTCTTGAAGTATTCCAACAAAATGACAAAAATCTATTAATATATGCTCTCTTCATTCACTTACTCATTATCCTTTATACCAAATACTCTCGTGGGTGCTTGAGACATGGCAACAGAAAAGTCACCCAAAGTCCCTACCTTGAGGACCTCACATTTGAGCCAGGGAGACTGACAATAATGAACAAACATGTGAAGTATAAAGTGTGTCAGATGGCAATAGATGCCATCCAGGAAGTTTGAACTGAGAAATGGATGGGGGAGCTAGGCAGAGAAAGAGTTTCAGTTTGCAATTAGGTCATCAGAAAAGCCTTACTGCAAAGGTGATAACTGAGCAAAGCCTTGAGGAGTGAGAGTGAGTGAGCCATGTGGGAATCTGGGGGAAGAGTATCCTAGCCTCAGGGAACAGAAACTGCAAAGGCCCTACTGTGGTGGATGGCTGGCTATGGAAGCAGAGAAAGGAGGCCAGTGTAGCTGGCATAGGGTGCAAAAGGGAAGAAACGGCAGATTTAATTGGGGAGTTACGTAATGATTATCTGGTTTCTGACAGCTCACATCTTTCATAAAAGGTAAATACTATAATAACTTGAGGCTAGGAGCCTGTTGATCTGATGGGCAACTCATGTTCGGAGTCTTTCTCTCTGATCGCTGGAAACCAAGTCACTTAATTGATGGCCGTCACGGTTTAAATGGGACTCCTGCATCTCCGAGTTCTGGGATCTGGTCAAAATTTATCCCCAGCCATGTCAACTAGACCCACACAGATTGGTGATTTTTTTTTTAAGAGAGAAGTTAATTGGGAGAAAAAATATCAGATAGGAAGAATGACCATTTAGTTGAGAATGACCATTTGAGTGAGAGCAGTGTTGGATACAGGTGTAGGAGTTAACGCAATTCTGAGTTTTCTTCTAAATTGTGATATTTTGGTAATTGTCTTCATGTGAAAAAAACTAAATTTTTAAATGCCACATTCTTGATTTCTGATACTCAGAATATTCTTTCTCTGCCTTTGGCTTTCCTTGGGTTCTACTTAAATGGCAGGAGAAAGTCAAGTATCCTATTTGGTTGAATAATTAGATTAAGGTAGTAGATTGGGGAGAGAGGAGGGAACTAGCGTATATATGGTACTTACTTTGGCCAAACATTGTACTAGGGTTTTGCTCATTACCTTCTTTTGTCCTCATGACTCCCTCTGAGGTAGGTAGAGAAACGGCTCAGCACTCTAAGCAGTCCTCTCTGTGCTTCTTACTCCATCACACATCCAGGAAACGAAATGATAAGATGGAGAATGTGAAGGTGTCAAGGTCAGGATCCACATATGTTAATGGTGGCTAAGGGGAAATACCAGTTCAAAATATTTCTTCGTCTCATCAGAGAGAACACTGTCTCCAAGTTCCTTTAGAAATTGGAAGCATCATCTATCTCCCGTGTCAGAGAGTACTGCCTTCTTGGGTTACACCTTGTTGTCTGCCAGAAATACAAATCTTGAAAATATCCAAGGATCCAACCCGTAAATGATCAAAAAGTTTGCAATTAGAGCAGATGAAAACCTGGAAATGTGAAGACCCTTAGTAATTCTATGGCGTTAGAAAATTAAATTTCCGTAATAACAAATTACGATATAATGAGGTCACATTAGTGGAATAAGAAGCCCAGATGCCTCAATGATTTAATCTCTGTTCACATAAGCTTGCATCGAATTTTAATGAGTATTTTGATTGATAACATATTTAGTTCAAAATAGGTCTTTGAAGACAGCTGTAAGAGTATTAACATTTAAAAGATGCTATGATAGAAATTCATTTCATTAAGTAGCTGATAAGAAAAAAATAACTGGATAAACCTGCTGGTATCAGACATACTGTTATGACCCGTCTACTTCTATTAAGTAAAGAGACAGTAATATATCTTTATTGGACTATTCTTTGAACACTATAGGAGTTCATTTTCCCTATTTAAGAAAAAGCCAAGCGACACCAATGAAACAGGTACAGCAAATGCATTAAATTCAAGAAAAGAGAATTTCAAGTAAACAGCTGCCTAAATATAAAATGGCTTTGGTGCCTCAGCTCTTGGTAAAACTGCAATGTCTTTGAGGGCCTAGGGATTATCTCAGTGGGGCTGAAACCTTAGACCAGTGCTGTCCAATAGTAATATAATCTGAGCCACATATGCAAGCTATGTATATGCTTTTAAAATTTCTGGTGGCCGAATTAAAACAGTAAAAACAAACAGGTGAAATTAACATGTGTTGTATAGCCCCAGCTATCTAAAATATTATCATTTCAACATGTAATTAACATAAACATTATTAATGGGACATTTTATATTTTTTTGCACTAAGTCTTCAAACCACATCCTAGTCCTTCTTCTGCCCCAAAGAAGTTAGAGAAAGTTTAATTCCTCATCTATATGACAATCCCTTTCACGTTTTGCAAAAGGCCTTTCTTCCGTAAGTCATCTCTTTGACGTGCTAAATACCCAAGTTCAAATAATTATTCTTTTGCGTCTTCACACCTTCTTGCTCACTGTCCTCTGGACAGTTTCAACAAATAGCCTTCTAAAGTTTGATTCTCAGAACTAGTCTTATGAGTATAATGGGACTGTCACCCCTCCTTGATCGGAATTTATGCCTCTATTAGTGCAACAAGCTATTAGATAAAGCTGATAGTTTACTAGATGAGACAGTAACCTCAATTAAATGGTTCAGGGTGGAACTGGTGATTTCTTCTGCCTGGAGATGCCTGGAAGCTAGGGGTGTATTTACTGTGAAGCCCATGAAGCTTTAGCTTCCAGGACGTCTCTACCATGGGCCCCTTAGAGGCCCTGAAAGGGTCTTAGCAGTTTGTTCATGTGGTCATATAATTTTTTAAATTTTATAAAAGTAAGATATTTTGCTGTCTCTTATCACACTGACTTAAACTTTCTTCCTCATATTTGAAAGGGCTGTGGACGTATTTGGAATTGAACTAAGGAGGAGTTGAGTTGGGAATATATTTAGTTTAGATTCAGTAAGATAATTATGTGTTTTTCAGTCGTCGTTTCATATATAGTTATTGCAACTGGATACATTTATGTATAGTTAGTTCAAGCTGACCCAATGTAGAAATGAGTTCTAAAATCTTTCTCCTTTTCCCTGGGCATAGTCACCAGCGTTAAAGCACAATGGCAAGGGCAGAGGTTGTACATCAATATGACTATATCCTATAGATCCAAAAGCTAGTCTGTGGAAATTTCTTTCAATCGTCCATGTAAAATTGTAATAAATGATTTTGTTCTTATTGACATAGTTAAAACAGAAGTGTGCTCTTGTCAAATATACACTCGATAGTATTTATTTAAAAGTATCACAACATGCATATTTTTTCTTTTTTGATGGACTTACACAAAATAAAGTTTATCAGATTTCCTGTGTTATTAGGATACAAACTTGTAACAGTACTACAGTGAGCAGGTCTTTTACAAAAAAAATAATTTGACAGGTATTTCCTCAATTTAGGCAATAGTACTAAAAATTTATATGACTTTAGTGTAATGAATTATGAAATCAAAGGAACATTTCTACACTATAAAAAATGAAAAACAAATTTTGATCAACCAAATCAATAAAAGATTGAAATATCTTTCTATTCTCTCTGGAAAAATATTACAAAGTTAGTGTCATATGAAGACATTATTAAAGAGTATATAGCCAAAAAACTTGCAGGAAAATTGTAGCACACAGATATATTGGTTAATAAATTAATTTAAATATGTTATTTTACTGGTTGTTGTAATGTTTTTGATACTTAGTTTTTAATACTTATTGTGATCTCTTTTTTTTCTGAGGTTGTGATAGTTTACAACCTTGTGAAATTTCAGTAGTACTTTATTACTTGTCAGTCATATTGTAGGTGTACCACTTCACGCTTTATGCCCACCTACCACCCCACCTTTCCCCTGGTAACCACTAATCTGTTCTCTTTGTCCATGTATCTGTTTATCTTCCACATATGAATGGAATCATACAGAGTTTGTCTTTCTCTATCTGGCTTATTTTGCTTAACAAAATACCCTCAAGTTCCATCCATGTTGTTGCAAATGGGACAATTTTATCCTTTTCTATGGCTGAGCAATATTCCACCATATCTTCTTTATCCAGTCATCAGTCAATGAGCACTTAGGGTTGCTTCCACATCTTGGCTGTTGTGAATAATAGTGCAATGAACAGAGGGGTGCATGAGTCTCTTTGAATTGCTAATTTCAAGTTCTTTGGATAGATATCCAGTAGTGGGATGGCTGGGTCATATGGTATTTCTATTTTGAATTTTTTGAGAAATCTCCATACTATTTCCACAGTGGCTGCACCAGTTTGCATTCCCACTGGCAGTGCATGAGGGTTCCTTTTTCCCCATAACCTCTCCAACATTTGGTACTTTTTGTCTTGGTTATTTTAGCCATTCTAATGGATGTAAGGTGATATCTTACTGTGGTTTTGATTTGCATTTCTCTTATGATCAGTGGTGATGAGCATCTTTTCATGTGCCTATTGGTCACCCATATATCTTCTTTGGAGAAATGTCTATTCATATCCTCTGCCCATTTTTTGATCAAGTTGTTTGACTTTTTTGTTGTTGAGTTTTGTGAGTTCTTTATATATTATGGAGATTAACCCTTTGTCAGATATATGACTTGCAAATATTTTTTCCCAGTTGGTGGGTTGTACTTTTGTTTCAATTCTGTTTTCCCTTGCCTTGTAGAAGCTCTTTAGTCTGATGAAGTCCCATTTGTTTATTCTTTCTATTGTTTCCCCTGTCTGAGAAGACATGGTGTCCAAAAAGATCCTTTCAAGACTGCTGTCAAAGGGTCTACTGCCTATATTTTCTTCCAGAGGTCTCATGGTTTCAGCTCGTACCTTTAAGTCTTTGATCCATTTGGAATTTATTTTTGTGAATGGCATAAAAGAATGGTTTATTTTCATAAATGCATAAAGATACAAGCACCCCATGTTCATTGCAGCATTATTCACAATGTCCGAGACTTGGAAGCAACCTAGGTGCCCATCAAGGGATGAATGGATAAAGAAGATGTGGTATATACGCATAATGGACTACTACTCAGCCGTAAGAAAGGATGAAATCTGGCCATTTGTGACAACATGGATGGACTTTGAGGATATTAGCCTAAGTGAAATAAGTCAGAGGGAGAAAGTCAAATACCATATGATCTCACTCATAAGTAGAAGATAAAAACAATGACAAACAAACACATAGCAACAGAAATTGGATTGGTGGTTACTATAGGGGAAGAGGTGAGAAGAGAGGGTAAAAGGGGTGATTAGGCACTTGTGTGTGATGATGGATTACAATTAGTTTTTGAGTGATGAACATGATGTAATTCACACAGAATTCGAAATATATCACAATGTACATCTAAAAGTTCAGTAATGTTATAATCCAATGTTACTGCAATAAAGAAAATTAAAAAAAATGGCTTATTTTCATTCTTTTACATGTGGCTGTCCAGTTTTCCCAACACCATTTGTTGAAGAGATGTTCCTTTCTCCATTGTATTCTCAGCTCCTTTGTTGAAGTTTAGCTGTCCATAGACATGTGGTTTTATTTCTGGGCTTTAAGTTCTGTTCCATTGATCTGTGTGCCTGTTATTCTACCAGTACCATGCTGTTTTGGTCACAATAGCTTTGCAGCATATTTTGAAGCCTGGGATTGTAATGCCTCCATATTTGTTCTTTTTTCTCAGGATTGCTTTAGCAATCCGGGGTCTTTTGTTGCCCCATATGAATTTTAGGGTTCTTTGTTCTATTTCTTTGAAGAATGTGCTTGGGATTCTGATTAGGATTGCCTAAATCTGTAGATTGCTTTAGGTAGTATGGACATTTTAACTATATTTATTCTTCCAATCTATGTTCGTGGAATGTCTTTCCATCTCTTTATGTCATCATCAATTTCTTTCAGGAAAAGTCTTGTAGTTTTCATTATATAGGTCTTTCACCTCCTTGGTTAAACTTATTCTAAGGTATTTTATTCTTTTTGTTGCAATTGTGAAAGGGATTGTGTTCTTGACTTCTCTTTCTGTTAGTTTGTTATTAGGCTGTCGAAATGCAACTGATATATGTAGGTTGATTTTGTACCCTGCAACTTTGCTGTAATTGTTGACTACTTGTAGTCACTTTCTAATGGACTTTTTAGGGTTTTCTATATTTAAGATCATGGTGTCTGCAAACAGCAAGAGTTTCACTTCTTCATTGCCTATTTGGATTCCTTTTATTTCATTTTCTTGTCTAATTGCTCTGGCAAAACATCCAGTACTATGTTGAATAAGAGTGGTGAGAGTGGGCACCCTTGTCTTGTTCCTGTTCTCAGAGGGATGGCTTCCATTTTTTCCCCATGGAGTATGATGTTGTCTGTGGGTTTGTCATATATGGCCTTTATTATGTTGAGGAACTTTCCAGCTATACCCAATTTATTGAGAGTTTTTATCATAAATGGATGTTGGATCTTGTCAAATGCTTTCTCTGCATCTATTGAGATGATCATGTGGTTTTTGTTCCTTATTTTGTTAATTTGGTGCATCACATGGATTGACCTGTGGACGTTGAAGCATCCCTATGTCCCTGGTATAAATTCCACTTGATCATGGTGTGTGATCTTTTTAATGTATTGCCATATTCAGTTTGCCAATATTTTGTTGAGGATTTTTGCATCTATGTTCATCAGTGATACTGACCTGTAATTTTCCCTCTTTGTGTTGTCCTTGCCTGGTTTTTGGATCAGAGTGATGTTGACCTTGTAGAATGTGTTAGAATGTGCTCCAACTTCCTCAATTTTCTGGAATAGTTTGAGAAGGTTAGGTCTTAAGTCTTCTTTGAATGTTTGCCAGAATTCTCCAAAGAAGCCATCTGGTCCTGGACTTTTATTTTTAGGGAGGTTTTTGATTACTGTTTCAATCTCTTTACTTTTGATTGGTCTGTTCAGATTCTCTATTTCTTCTTGATTCAGTTTTGGGAGGTTGTAAGAGTCTAATAATTTATCCATTTCTTCTAGATCATCCAATTTGTTGGCATATAGTTTTTCATAGTCTTTTATAATCTTTTGTATTTCTGTGGTATCTCTTGTAATTTCTCCTCTTTCATTCCTGATTTTATTTATTTGAGTCTTCTCCTTTTTTTTCCCTAGGGAGCCTGGCTAAAGGTTTGTCAATTTTGTTTATTTTCTTGAACAACCAGCTCTGTTTCATTAATCCTTTCTATGGTCAATTTTGTTGTTTCATTTATTTCTGCTTTAATTTTTATAACTTACCTTCTTCTACTGATTTCAGGCTCTCTTTGTTCTTGTTTTTCCAGTTCTGTTAGGTGTAGTTTAAGATTGCTTATTGGAGATTTTTCTTGTTTTTTGATGTGAGCCTGTATTGCAATGAATTTCCCTCTTAAGTCTGCTTTTGCTGCACCCGAAATGAGTTGGTATGACATGTTTTCACTTTCATTTGTCTCCAGATAATATTTGATTTCTCCTTTATTTTATTCAGTGATCCATTGGTCATTCAGTAGCATGTTGTTTAATCTCCACTTCTTTGCCCCTTTCCCAACTTTTTTCTTAAAGTTGATTTCTAGTTTCATAGCATTATTGTCAGAAAAGATGTGCCATATGATTTCATTCTTCTTAAATTTATTGAGGCTTCTTTTGTTTCCTAACATATGGTCTATCTTTGAGAATGTTCCATGTGCACTTGAGAAGAATATGCATTCTGCTGCTCTTGGATGGAATGTTCTATATATATCTATTAAGTCTGTCTGGTCTAGATTTTTGTTTAATTCTACCATTTCCTTGTTGACTTTCTGTCTGGATGAACTATCCATTAGTGTTAGTGGGGTGTTGGGGTCCCTTCTATTATTGTATTGTTGTTAATATCTCCTTTAGTTTTGTTAATAGTTGCTTTACACACTTTGGTGCTCCTGTATTGGGTGCATATATAATTATAAGTCTTATATCTTCTTGGTTGACTGTCCATTTTATCGTTCTATACTGCCCCTCTTTGTCTCTCTTTACCTTGAAGTCTACTTTGTCAGTTTTGCCTTGAAGTCTAATTTGTTTGATATAAGTATGGTGACGCCTGCTTTCTTATGTTTGCTATTAGCTTGAAGTATCATCTTCCACCCTTCACTCTGAGTCTGTGTTTGTCTTTAGGGCTGAGGTGTGTTTCCTGGAGACAGCATATTGTGGGGTCTTGTTTTTTAATCCAACTTGCCACTCTGTGTCTTTTGATTGTATAATTCAATCCATTTACTTTTAGAGTGATTATTGAAATGTGGGGGCCAGATGCTGCCATTTTATCACTTGTTTTATGGTTCTCCTGCATTTCCTTTGTTTCTTGTTCCATGCATTTTGGACTACCATTTCAGTTAGGTAGTTTTCTATGTTGATTTTCTTAGTTTTCTCCTTATTTGTAATTTGTGTCTCTGTTCTAATTATTTGTTTAGTGGTTACCATGTGTTTGGTGTAACACATTTCATAGATGAGATAGTCCATTTTGTCGTAGCCTCTTATTTCCTTAGACTAAGCCAGTTCCACCCCTCTCCTCTTCCCCTTCTAGGTTTTTATTGTCACATCTTTTTTTTCTTCCTGTGTTGTGAGTTTGTGGTTAAAATGGCAACATTATATTTATTCTTGGTATTTCCCTTCCCTTTATCTTTAATATTATACTTAAGCATTTGCTAACCTGTTCTCATGGAGATCTGCAATTTTCTGATTTTGTTTTTCTACTTATGTCCATGCTCAGGGTTTTGTAAGCCCTTTAGTTTTTTTGTTTTTTTCAGATATGAGGGCCTTCCTTAGGATTTCTTGTAGGGTGGGTCTTGTGGCAATGAACTTCCTTAAATTTTGCTTATCTGGGAAAGTTTTAATTTCTCCATCATATTTGAAGGATATTTTCACTGGATAGAGTGTTCTTGGCTGAAAAGTTTTTGTCTTTCAGAATTTTGAATGTATAATTCCACTCTCTTCTCACCTGTAAGGTTTCTGCTGAGAAATATGCTGACAGCCCGATAGGGATTCCTTTGTAACTTATTTCCTTCTGCCTTGCTGCCCTTTATATTTTCTCTGTCATTGACTTTTGTGAGCTTCACTATTATATGCCTTGGAGTTGGTCTTTTTACACTGATAAAGTTTGGAGATCTGTTGGCTTCTGTCACATGGATTTCCAGCTCTCTCTTCAGATTTGAGAGGTTCTCAGCTATTGTTTCTTTGAGCAAGCTTTCTGCTCCATTCCCCTTCTCTTCTCCTTCTTGGATGCCTATAATACTTCGTTGTATTTCCTAATTGAGTTGGATATTTCTTGGAGAGTTTCTTCATTTATTTTTAGTCTTAGTTCTCTGTCCTCCTTTATCTGAAGCATTTCTATATTCCTATACACCAGACTGCTAATTCTCTCCCCCATATTATCAGCCCTACTATTTAGGGAATCCAGATTTTACTAAATCTCCTCCATTGTGTTTTTCTCTCCAACATTTCTGATTGGTTCTTCTTTATAGTATCAAGCTCTTTTGTGACATAGCCCCTGAACTCATTGAGTTGTCTATCTGTATTCTCTTTTAACTCATTGATTTTTTTTAATGATAGCTATTTTGAATTCTTTGTCATTTAGGTTATAGATTTCTGTGTCTTTGGGATTATTCTCTAGGTACTTGTCATTTTCCTTCTGTTCTGGAGATTTAATATATTTTTTCATACTGCTTTGTGGTGTGTATTTGTGCCTCTGCATAGAGATAGAGTTTGATTACTGCTTCTACTTGCTGCCACTGGGGGGAGGGGGCAGAAGCTGTGTAATCTGTGCCCACCAGGATCCCTGTCAGATCTTCCTTACTGTGCCTGGGCCACTCCTTGGGATCACAGCAGCCATGTAGAGTATCCCATCTACTGTGGGAACAATCACTTAGGGGCTTAGGGTTGCTACTGCCTGCTCCTGCAGACTCACCTAGATATGCTCCCTCCTTAAGGTCTGCAGCCTTGTTATGGGCTTTCAAGGCAGCCAGCTTGTTCACACAGACTCAGATCTCTGCCACTGTCTGGTCCTGCTGGATCTCACTTACCCCCTCTGGGCCACAGCAGAGCTATGGGCATCTAATGCACCCAGCAGTTAGCTCACCCAGCCATGCCACGGCTGGCCCTAGGTTGCCCATCCTTTGTGCTTGGTGGATGGGGGCCTCTCCAGTAGGGCTGCACTGAGACTTTCCCTTGGGCTGCTGTGGGACCATGGGTTTTACCACTGAACCAAGGAGCAATCATGTTGGGGCTGCAGATTGTCACTACCCACTCTTGTGGTCCCACTGGAACTCACTTGCCCCCTTGGGGCTGCAGCAGAGCTATGGGTGTTTAATGCAGCTGGTGGGTAGCTCACCCAGCCACAGCACTTATGCTCCTAGGTCGCCCAGCCCTTGTGCTTGGTGAGTGGGGTCTCTCCACTAGGGCTGAGCAGAGACTCTCCCTGGGGCCTCTGTGGTTCTTTGAATTTTCTCACTGGTCCATAGAGCAATCATATGGGGCTTAGCGCTGTAGTCAGTTGTTTCCACAGTTGCACCAATGTGCACACCCACTCTTAGGGCCATGACGGTGCTATGAGCATGTTAGCTGGGACACAGTTACTCGCAGGTACTAGGCTGTCTGGGGGCTGGAGAGTTCTCACCCATTTCCACCTCCTCCCTGGAGGTAGCCCATCCACCTTCTGATGTGTAGCAGCGATGGGTCTCTCAGACATCCTCAGGTGCTGCATGAGTATCCTCCATTGATCAAAGAATGTCTATTTAGTTGTAGTTTGAAGGGGGAGAGACAAAGAAAACCACTCACTCTGCCATTTTGCTGATGTCACTCTTGTGATTTCTTTTAAAATTCTCATTAAATATAATTACTTAATGAATAATCATTATTATTTAATAAGTAGTGGGTATTTAATGTTACATTGTAACATTGCATTCTCTAAGTCTTTCCTTCTGTCATTTCTAATGGTTTCAGGCCCCACAAAGTCTAGATCAACCCCTTGCTGTTAGCAATCCTATTGGTAAACACTGTCATTCAAAACTAAGATCAAATGTCACTTCCTTCATAAACTATTTCTTCAGTCTCTAAGCAGATGAGAACTACTTTAGGATCATGCAGGGCTTTGTGTTTACTCCTTAAAACCATTATCGAAATGTGCCATTTTCTCTTTCTCTCTGAGTGTCCTGCAATTATTTGTATAGTTATCTATCTTCCTTATTGGAGAAATGCAAATCTTATCAGCAGAAAAGGTGTGATATGGAAGGCACTGGGACCTGGAAGCTAGTGTGCCAAACTGGGTTCCCAGGGACATACCCAGGAGCACAGTTTCATGTAAGCAATGATCTCGAGGCTGGCGCATCAAAGAGGTCTAGATGGTGTCACAATAGGTAGGTAAATCTCAGGGACACTGAATCTCTGGGCTGATAATAAGCAGTGAGCTAATCACATGGTCATTATCAAGACAATTTTTAACACTACTCAAGAAGTCTCAAGTAGAAGAGTTAGAATTTAGAGAGGAATCCCAAGATACAAAAGTATGCAATGCCAGACATTAGCCTTAGAGAAACTGCATAACAGCAAGAATCATAGTATCTTAATCACTGTACCAAGAAGGAGCTTAAATCCTAGCAGAAGAGCAAAGAGTTGATCTTGGATGCCTTGAGTTCTGCCTACACTAGAAGAATATAAGAGCAGAGCCTGGGGAGGGACTCAGCCTGGTAGTGGGAGTTAAATCAGCAGAGCCCTGAGGAGAGCAGTGTGGGAGGAGTATGGCAGATAATTGTCTGCAATGTTCCTTGAAGGCAGGAACTATGGGTTCACTTGAGTCTTCTTAGAAAAATGTTGAACATATGGTAGACATTTGGCATTTCGGGGGGAAAAAGAAAGAATGGCTTCTTGACATCTCCTATCCTGTGGGTACATCAGAGATTGTGATTGCCTTTCTTAAAATGTGACTCCCAGAAATCAATAACTATGGTGTGAGACAGTGGAAAGTTTTACGGCTACACTTTATAAATGCTGTCTAAGATTTTATCATCTCATTTTATGACAGCTATGGATATTGCTTGTTTAATGACAATTAGCACCTAATACGCTTGTGGTCAACTAAGATTTCTTTGTTTTCCATAAAGTCTAATTTCAAGCTTGTTTCCCCTATCTTAGACATGCAACTGGTTTCTTCAACCAAAATACTAGATTTTATGTTTATAAATGCTAAATTTTTTCTTAAAGGCTTTTGTTTGATCATTACAGAATATTAGAATAATTATGAATGTCTTTTATTTATTATATTATATATCCCTCCTACTTTTATGCTATGCAAATTTTTTAAAATTTATTTTTAATTATGTATTACTTGAGTAAACTTACAAAGATTTTTCTATATATGCAAATCATTGTGTGTGTGTGTGTGTGTATGTCTGCATTCTATATATTTTTTACACAAAGAACATTGATCAATCTTCCTTTTACTCATTTAACCAAGGCATTAAGTAAAATTTTGAGAAAAAAAGACCAGGGACAAATTTTTCTAAGCCTGTTAAATAAAAGGATATTTAAAGAAGTTTGGAACATGAAAGCCCTCAATTAATGTTAGTTACCCCTACAACTATTACTAATTTCATTTTGATTTTTAATTTTTAAAACTGTTTATTTGGAAATAATTTGATGCTCATACAAAAGTTACAACAGTAGAAATAGTGTATAGAATACAAATATACCCCTCTGCCAGATTTACTTATTTTCACTGTTTACCTCATTTGCTTTGTCATTTATCACCAATCCTTCTCTATTTCTCTCTCTCAGATAGTATTATACATTTTATAAAATTAACATTGATACAATTATTCTCTCTAGTCTAGTGTCCATATTCTAATCTCGTTAAGTGTCCCAATAATGTTCTTTACTGATTTCTTTTTCTTCCATTAATGGATCCAGTCTAGGATCAAGCCTTGCATTCAGTTGTTGGATTTCTTTAATCTATTTAATCTGGAAAATTTTCCACAGCTTTTCTTTATTAATTTTTTATGACATTGTCAATTTTTAAGAATTCAACATGATTTCCTCTCTTTAAAAAAATATATTGAGGTCACATTGGTTTACAACATTGCATAAACTTCAGGTGTACATTATTGTATTTCACTTCTGTATAGACTGCATCGTATTCACCCCCAAAAGTCTAGTTTCCATCCGTCACCATACATAAGTGCCACTTTACCCCTTTAGTCCTTCCCCCACCCCCTTCCTCTCTGGTAACCACAAATCTGTTCTCCTTATCTGTGTGTTTGTTTGTTCATCTTTCACATATGAGTGAAATCATGCAGTATTTGTTTTTCTCTGTCTGACTTATTTCACTTAGCATAATATCCTCAAGGTCCATCCATGTTGTCACAAATGGGAGGATTTTTGTCTTTTTTTATGTCTCAGTCATATTCCATTATATATATATATATATATATATATATATATACACACACACACACACACACACACACACACACACACACACACCACATTTTCTTTATCCTTCATCCATTGATGGACATTTAGGTTGCTTCCAAGTCTTGGCTATTGTGAATAATGCTGTGATAAACACAGGGGTGCATAGATTCTTTTCGAATTTGTGTTTTCATGCTCTTTGGATAAATACCCAGAAGTGGAATAGCTGGATCATATGGTATTTCTATTTTTAATTTTTTGAGAAATCTTCATACTGTTTTCCATAGTGGCTGTACCAGTTTGCATTCCCACCAGCAGTGTATGAGGGTTCCCTTTTCTCCACATCCTCGTTATTTCTTACTTTTTAAATAATGGCCATTCTGACAGGCGTGAGATGATATCTCATTGTAGTTTTGATCTGCATTTCCCTAATAATTAGTGATGTCAAACATCTTTTTGTGTGCCTTTTGGCCATCTGTATATGTTCTTTGGAAAAGTGTTCATATCCTTCGCTCTTTTTTTGATCAGGTTGTTTGTATTTCTGTTGTTGAGTTGTATGAGTTCTTTATATATTTTAGAAATTAACCCCTTGTCAGATATATGATTTGCAAATATTTTCTCTTAGTTGGTAGATTGTCTTTTCATTTTTTCCTTTGACTCACAGAAGCTTTTTAGCCTGATGTATTCCCATTTGTGTAATTTTTCTTTTGTTTCCCTTGCCTGAGTAGACATGGTATTCAAAAAGATGCCGCTAAGACCAGTGTCAAAGACTGTATTGCCTATATTTTCATCTAGAAGTTTTACAGTTTCAGGTCTTACATTCAGGTCTTTAATACATTTTGATTTAATTTTTGTGTATGGTGTAAGATAATGGTCTCTTTCACTCTTTTCCATGTGGCTGTCCAGCTTTCCCAACACAGTTTATTGAAGAGAATTTCCTGTCTCCACTGTATGGTCTTGGCTCCTTTGTTGAAGATTAGCTGTCTATAGATGTGTGGTTTTATTTCTTGACTCTCAATTCCATTCCATTGATCTGTGCGTCTGTTTTAGTTCCAGTACCATGCTGTTTTGATTGCTATAGCTTTGTAGTATACTTTTAATTCAGGGAGTGTGATACCTCCTGCATTGTTCTTTTTTTTCTCAGGATCACTTTTTTTATTTGGGGTCTTTTGTTGTTCCATATAAATTTAGAAACTTTCACTTTCTCCTTTGATTTCTTCATTGAGCCAATAGGTTTTTAGTAGCATATTGTTTAGTCTCCACATATTTGTGGCTTTTCCAGTTTTCTTCTTGTAGTTGATTTCTAGTTTCATACCTTTATGGTCAGAAAAGATGCTTGATATGATTTCATTCTTCTTAAATTTATTGAGGCTTCTTTTGTTTCCTAACATGTGGTCTATCTTTGAGAATGTTCCATGTGCACTTGAGAAAAATGTGTATTTCTGCTGCTCTTGGATGGAATGTTCTATATATATCTATTAAGTCCATGTGGTCTAGGGTTTCATTTAAGGCCACTATTACCTTGTTGGATGATGTATCTATTGAGGTAATTGGGGTGTTGAGGCTCCCTACTGTTATTGTGTTGCTGTCAGTTTCTCCCTTTAAGCTTTATATACTTTGGTGCTCCTCTGTTAGGTGCATAGATATTAATGTGTTGTAACTCCTTGGTGGAATGTTTCTTTTATCATTATACAATGCCCATCTTTGTCTCTTGTTATCTGTTTAAACTTGAAGTCTGTTTTGTCTGATATAAGTATGACTACACCAATTTCTTTTGATTGTCATTTGCTTGCAGTATCATGTTTCATCCCTTCATATTTAGCCTATGTTTGTTGTTAGAGCTGAAATGTGTCTCATGGAGGCAGAATATTGTTGAGTCTTGTTTTTTAATCCATCCAGCCATTCTGTGTCTTTTGATTGGTGAATTCAATCCATTTACATTTGGAGTGATTATTGATATATCAGGATTTAATACGGTCATTTTATCTTTTGTTTTCTGGTTGTTCAATATTTCCATGGTTTCTTTTTCCTTGTATTTCTGTCTGACCTTTCAGTTGGTAGTTGTCTCTTTATTCATGATTTGTGACTCTGCTCTGATTTTTTGTTTTGTGGTTACTATGAAGTTTGTGTAAAAGATCTCCTAGATGAAATAGTCCTTTCTCTGCCGATAGCATTTTATCTCCTTTAGCCTATGCAGGTTCCATCTTTTTCCTATCTCCCTTCTATGTTTTTGTTGTCACAAATTATTCTTTTTTGTGTTATGAGTGTGTGACCAAATTGAAGAGGTTATAGTTATTTCTGATGTTTTCTTGCTCTTTAACCTTTATGTTATCATTAAGTGTTTACGAACCTGTTTTGATGTAGAGTTGCAATTTTCTGGTTCTGTCTATCTACTTATCACCTTGCTTAAAGCTGTGTAAACCTTTGCCTTTTTGTTTCAGGCAGGAGGGCTCCTTTCAACATTTCTTGTAAGGCAGATCTAGTGGCAATGAAGTCCCTTAGCTTTTGTTTGACTGGGAAAGCTTTTGTTTCTCCTTCACACCTGAAGGATATCTTTACTGGATAGAGTATTCTTGCCTGAAAGTTTTTGTCTTTCAATATTTTGAATATATTGTTCCACTCTCTCCTAGCCTGTAGAGTTCCTGCTGTGAAATCTGCTGAAAGCCTGATGGGGGATCTTTTGTAATTTATTTTTTCTCTGGCTGATCTTAATATTCTTTCTTTCTTCTTGACTTGTGACAGTTTTGATATAATATGCCTTGGAGCAGGTCTTTTTGGGTTGAGATAATTAGGAGTTCTTTATATTCATGTACCTGTATATCTAGTTCTTTCCCCAGGTTTGGGAAGTTCTCAGCTATTATTTCTTTGAATAAGCTCTCTGCTCCTTTCTCTCTCTCTTCTCCTTCTGGGATACCTATTATCCTTATGTTACTTTTCTTAATTGAGTCAAATATTTCTCGTAGAATTGCTTCCTTTTTTAAAAATCCTAGTTATCTCTCCTTTTATACCTGAATCATTTCTAAATTTCTATCTTTGAGCTCACTGATTCTGTCTTCCATGGTATGCTCTATTTTTAATGCATTCTACTTTGTATTTCATCTCATTAATTGTGCTCTTTATCTCCAGAATTTCTGTTTGGTTTATTTTAGAGTTTCAATTTCTTTGGTGAAGTACTCCTTCTGTTTATTAATTTTATTCCTGAAGTCAGTGAACTGTCTTTCTGAGTTTTCTTGTAACTTGTTGATTTTCTTCATGACAGCTGTTTTGAATTCTCTGTCAGAATTGTAATTTTTTGTAACTTCATACTTGGCTTCTGGAGAGTTGTCATTTCCTTTCGGTTCTGCATTGTTACCGTAGTTCTTCATGGTACTTAATGAATTGATCTTCTACCAGTGCATTTGTGGTAGTAATTACCTTTTTTATTTGGGTATGGCTTTGGTTACTTTGGTTCTGAGCTGCTTCTGGTTGCATTTGAGAGCCTGCACTTTCTATTCTTTACTGCTTGTGCCAGAGGCATAGTCAGTACCCTCCTTCTACTGCTTCTTCCTCTGAGATTGCTGGTACCTTACTGCTTACAATGTCTCTGCTGTCTCAGATTTCACCACCAGGGTCACCAGGCTGTGAGCACTTCTACTGCTTCCGGGGTTGCCTGGGTCTTGTGTTCCCCCACCAGCTCTCCACATTCTTGGATACTGTTGCCCCATACACCAACTGTGCTCCTGCTCCTGGATTGTTTGGGGGTACTGGTTGCCCTGCTGTCAAGTGTGCTGGGTTCACAGGTTTCACTGTCACTGCTGAGAACCTGGGGACTTGTTTTTGGCCCCTACTGCTGGTAAAGTTGATGTCAGGGATGCTGCCGCTGGGGGCTGAGCCATCAGTTCTGTTGTGGTTCCTGAAGCCTCAAGTCACATGTTCTACTTGCCACTGGTGAGGGGGAGGCAGGGGCTAAGCAGGGAGTGCTTGTCATTGCTGCTTGCTCATGCAACCTCTGGCCACTGGTGCAAGCTGATGTGTTTTGAAAACTCAGGTCAGGGCACCCCACCCCAGCCAGGAAAGTCTGTGTTTTGTATACTGTCCCCACTGTTGGATAGACCTGGCCCCTGCTTGGAGAGGGGAAGGGGGCTGGGTCATTGGCTCCACTCTGTGTCCTGAATCCTTGGGGTGTATGTGCTACCCACCATTGCTGGGGGGTGAGCAGGGGCTAAGCCATGAGTTCCATGTATGCTCCTGCAACCTCTGTTCATAGGCAAGTATACCAGATCCACCAGGAGGGAGAAAAGCTAAGCTGTAAGTGCCATGTCAGCTCCTGCAGCTTCTGTTCACTGTGAGGATTCACACTTTGGATCACTACTGCAGGGGATGGTGAAGGGGCTGTTCCCTCAGTTCAACTGCCTCTTGGAGGTTCAGTTCACCCATCTTCATATGTAAGGATGCACGGATCTTAGGTGTCCTGTTGTGCTGTCTAGGAAGTCTTTTGTTGGTCAATGGATGTCTGATTGGTTGTAACTTAGAGGGGAAGGACAAAGGGAATAACTCACTCTGCCATGATGCTGGAGTCCTCTTCCTCTCTTTTAGTACAACTACCATCATTTGGTGCTTGCCTGATGTTTCCTCATGATTAAAATCAGGTTATAAATTGTAGGCTGGAAGAGAATAGATGTTGTTTCCTTCTGAGGGTATCTCTTTTGGAGATACACGAAGACCATTTGCCCTCTCATTGGTGATATTAATTTTGATTAATATTTGATTACTCAGTAAAGGTGTTACCCACTTTGTCGCTGTTTAGTTAATATTTTTTCTCTCACAACTACTAGAAATTGGTAGAAAGACACTGTAAGGTTGTGAAAATGTTGTAGTGAGTCCTCACCAAAATTTTCCCCTATATTTAGCATCCATTGATAATTTTTGCTCAAAACCATCTTTGCTGCAATGGTGCTCAATGGTGATTTTCTAACTTCACCTTTCCCATCACATTTACTTGTTGGTTTTTAAAATTGGACTGAAAGAAAGAGCTCTCTCTTCTCCACTATTTATTTATTTAGTTGTTTAGTTGGTTATCTGTTTGTTACCATACAGACTCATGAATTCCTATTTTTGCAATGGTCTATAATTAATTACTATTTTTAATTATTTTGATGTTTAAATTGTCCCAGATTTGGCCAGTGGGAACTCCATATCATCGTGACATGTACCCACTATTTTGTTGTTAGTGGTGGTTGTTTTAACAGTTACTTATTTTAGTGAATAACAGGATATCCCAGGTTCATTTTGTTCCCACCATGCCACAGGTCTGGAGTCGGACATTTCCCTGAAGAAAATTGTTTCCATTTGATACAGAATGGTAGTAGAGACTAAGATGTTATTTTTTTGATTGAGACTAATATCACTTTTCTAAATGAATTGTTCATGGAATCTACCTTTTTTCCCTTTTGAAAACCAGAATATCTCCCATATTCAAGTCTTCTACAACTTCTTCATAATTACTGTCAGTCTCTCCAAGGTTATATCAGCAGGACCTTTTAATATTTTAAAATGTATTTCACTTATATCCAGTGACTTGAACTCATGTTCTGTTGTTGGATATTCTTTATTAACTCATCTTTTTTGAAATTCAATATGTTCACTACAACATAGTGTTCTGTATTTCCTGTTTTAAATGTATTATGTTGAATAATCAGAATAGAAACAAATATGATATAATTTGAGTAATTCTTTCTTTCTTTTTTATTTATTTATGTTTTTGAGGAAGATTAGCCCTGAGCTAACTAGTGCCAATCCTCCTCTTTTTGCTGAGGAAGACTGGCCCTGAGCTAACATCCATGCCCTTCTTCCTCTACTTTATACATGGGACGCCTACCACAGCATGGCTTTTGCCACGCAGTGCCATGTCCGCACCTGGGATCTGAACCAGTGAACCCAGGGCCGCTAAGAAGTGGAACATGCAAACTTAACTGCTGTGCCAATGGGCTGGCCTATGATTAATTCTTTATTTTTGACATTCTTTTAAAACTGAACACAACATACAATACAGTGCCCAAATGTTAAGTGTACAGCTTAATGAATTTTTACAAAGTAAATAAACCCGTGTCACAATCATTTATAAAAAGATATAAAAACTTGCAAGTAACCCAGAAGCTACCCTAATGCACTCTATCACTCATTAGCTTCCTCAAAATATCTATTTCTTTCAATATTTTGTACTATTCATTGCATAAACCTTGTACTTCACTTGTTAAGTTTAGATTATAAATGGGGTTGTTTTCTTAATATTTATTAATTGTTCAGTTAGCATATAGAAATACAATTGGGGGCCGGCTCCGGCCAAGTGGTTAAGTTTGCGCGCTCCACTGTGGCAGCCCAGCGTTCGGATCCTGGGCACGGACATGGCACCGCTCATTAGGCCACGTTGAGGCGGCATCCCACATCCTACAACTAGAAGGACCTGCAACTAAGATATACAGTTATGTACAGGGGGTTTGAGGAGATAAAGCAGAAAAAAAAAAAAGAAGATTGGCAACAGTTGTTAGCTCAGGTGCCAATCATTACAAAAAAAAAAAAAGAAATACAATTTTTTTTTTTTTGTATATTGATCTTATGCCATGAAACTTACGGACTCATTTATTACTGTTGCTGTTTTATTTCTGTAGATTCCTTAGATCTTATATATGTAATATTTTGTCTGCAATCTGGATGCTTTCTTTTACTCACCTAATTGCCTTGGCTAGAACTAGTACAATGATGAATAGAAGTGGCAAGCTAGCCTCGTCTTGTTTCTGATCTTAGTGGGAAAGTTTTCAGTCTTTCACCATTAAGAATAGTGTTATCTGTCGATTTTTGTAGATGCCTTTTATCACATCAAGGAAGTTCTTTTCCATCTCTAGTTTTTTTAGTGTTTTTTTTTTTTATCATGGAAGTGTCTTGGATTTTGTCAAGTGCTTTTCCTGTGTCTATTCAGATGATCGTGTGGTTTTGTCCATCTATTGGACACTATTAATATCACGGATTATATTGCTTGATTTTTATATTTTCAATCAACATGGTATTCCGGAGATAAATCCCACTTGGTCATGGTATGTAATCCTCTTTATAGGTTGCTGGATTTAGATTTTGTTGAGGATTTTTACATCTATATTCATAAAGGATATAATTCTTTTTTCATTTGATGTCTTTAGTTTGTCAGGGTCATACCGGCCTCATAAGATGAGTTAGAAAGTGTTCCCTTCCCTTCTACGTTTTGGAGGTTTGTTAAGGAACAGTATTAATTCTTTAAATGTTTGGTAGAATTTACCAGTGAAGCCTTCTTGTCATGGGCTTTTCTTTATGGGAAGGAGTTTTTTTTGAATTACTGACTTAACCTTTACTTGTTACAGGTCTATTCACATTTTCTATTTTTGTTTAAATTTCAGTAGTTTGTATCTGTCTAGAATTATTGACATTTTACCTATGTTATCTAATTTGTTGTCATACAATTGTTCATAATAGTACCATATAATTCTGTCTATTTCTGCAGTTGGTACTAATGTCCCTTCTTTCCTTCATGATTTTATTTACTTTCATCTTCTTTCTTTTTTTCTTGATCAACTTATTTAATGTTATAATAAGTTTGCTTATTCTTTTAAAGTGTAAACTTTTGGTTTTATTAATTGTCTCAACTATATCCATGTTATCTATTGCATTAGATTTCACTCTATTATTTTATTTCTTTTGCTTGATGTGCATTTAATTTGCTCTGCTTTTACTAGTTTCTTTAGGTGAAAATGAGGTTATTGACTTGAGATCTTCTTTTTAAAAAATATAGACATCTACAGCTGTAAATTTCCCTTTAATCACTACTTCACTTACACACCACAAATTTTTGGCATGCTGCTTTTTTTTGTTTTTGTTCCTCTCAAACTATTTTCTAACTTTCCTTATGATTTCTTCTTTGATTCATTGCTTGTTTAGGAGTATGGTGTTTAATATTCAAATATTTGTGAATTTCCCAAATTTCCTACTGTTTTTGATTTTTAATTTTATTCCATTGTGGTCACAGACATACTTTGGATATCTGCAATCCTTTTAAATTTATTTAGACTTATTTATTGGTCTAAAGTATGGTCTATCCTGGAATATGCTCCATGTGCACTTGAGAAGAATGTGTGTTCTGATGTCATTGGGTGGGTTGTTCTATAGACGATTATTAGGCCAAACTGATTTAAATTGTTCTTAGGTATTTTATTTCATTGTTGATCCTCTGTCTAGTTATTCTATCCATTATTAAAAGTGGGATATTAATATGTTCTGCTATTATTATTTAATTGTCTATTTCTCCCTTCAATTATATTAGTTTTTACTACATGTAATTTGGTGATTTGTTGTTAGGTGCATATTCATTTATAATTGTCACATATTCTTAATAGGTTGACCTTTTATCATTATATAATGTTCTTCTTTGTCTCCTAACAATTTTTTTTCATAAAATATATTTTGTCTAATATTAATAGAGCCACTCTAACTCTCTTTTGGTTTACTGTTTGGATAGAACATCTTTTTTCATCCTTTCACTTTCACTCTATTTGAGTCTTTAAATCTAAAGCAAGTCTCTTACAGACAGACAGCATATAGTTGGATCATTGTTTAAAAATCCATTCTGCCAATCTCTTCATTTTGATTGGAAAATTTAATCCATTTATATTTAAAGTAGTTACTGATGAGGAAGGAATCCTGCTGTTTTGCTATTTGAATTCTATGTCATATCTTTTTTGTTTTTCCTTAATTCCTTCATTACTATCTTTTTTTGTGTTAAATAGATATTTTCTAGTCTACCACTTTAATTCCTTTGTCATTTCTTTTACTATTTTAGAGTTATTTTCTTAGTGGTTGCCCTGGAGATTACAATTGACATCTTAATTTCTAACAATCTAGTTTGGATTAATACCAACTTAGTTTTAACAGTATACAAATTTGCTCTTCTATATGTTTGTTCCCAACTTTATGTTGTTATTGTCATAAATTTCATTTTTATACATTGTGTGCCTATCAACAAAGATTTATAGTATTGCTTTGTGCAGTCACCTTTGAATCAGAAAGCAGAAAAAACATTCCAATATTAAATTTATACCTACTCTTACATCTCCCCAGATATCTTTATTCGTGTGCTTTATTTCTTCATGTTGATTTGAATTATTCTTTAGTCTGTTTTAATTTCGGCCCAAAGGACTCTCTTTACAATTTCTTACAGGGAAGGCCTGCTAGTGATGAATTATTTCAGTTTCTATTTATCTGAGAAAATTTAAATTCCTCTGTCACTTTTGAAATATAGCTTTGCGAGATATAAAATTCTTGGTTGACAGTCTTTCCCTTTTAGCACTTGAATATGTCACACACATAGCCTCCATGGCCTCTCATGAGCTATCAGCTGTTACCTTTATTGAGGATCCCTTCTATGTGATGAATCATCACTTCTCTCTTGCTGCTTTCAAGATTCTTTGTGTTTGCTTTCCAATAGTTTGATTATGATGCGTCTAGGTGTTGATTTGTTTGTGTTTATCCTACTTGGAGTTTGTTGAGCTTTTGGGATGTGTAGAGTTGTGTATATATATATATCAATTTTAGGCAGTTTAAGGCCTTTATTTCTTCAAATATCCTTTCTATTCTTTCTCTCTCTCGTCTCCTTCTGTCACTCCCCCTAAGAATTTGTTGACATGCTTGATGATGCACTTTAGGTATCTGAGACCATTAGTTTTTCTTCCTTCTTTTTTCCTTCTGTTCTTCAGACTGGACAGTCTTAATTAACCTATCTTCAAGTTCACTGATTCTTTCTTTTGCTTCTCAAAACTGTTGTTGAACCCCTCTAGTGAATTTTTCATTTTGATTATTGTACTGTTCAACTCCATAATTTCTATTTGGTTATTTAAAAAAATTTATTTCTAGCCCTTTATTAATATTTCCATTTGGTGATACATCATCCTTATAATTTCCTTTTGCTGTTTAGACATAGTTTCCTTTAGTTATTTGAAAATGTTTAATGTATCTGATTTAAAGTTTTTGTCTAATAAGTCCAACATCTGGTCTTCTCAGGGGAAGTTTCTATTGACACTTTTCTCTTACATGTTTTCTTGTTTATTTGTATATCATAATTAATTATTTAGAACTGGATATTTTTCTTTTTCTAAAAAAAGTTTATCCTTCTTCTTCTTCTTCTTCTTCTTCTTTTTTAGTGAGAAAGATTGGCCCTGAGCTAAAATCTGTTGCCAATCTTCTCTTTTTTTTCCTCCCCAAAGCCCCAGTACATAGTTGTATATCATTGTAAGTCATTCTAGTTCTGCTCTGTGGGATGCTGCCACATCATGTCCTGATGAACAGAGCATAGGTCTGTGCCCAGGATCTGAACCAGTGAACCCTGGACCACTGCAGTGGAGTATGTGAACTTAACCACTCAGCCATGGGGCCAGCCCCTGTATATTTAAAATAATAGTGTGGCAACTCTGGAAATCAAATTCTCTCCCTCCCCAGGGTTTATTTTTGTGGCTATTTGCTGTTGTTGTTACTATTGTTGCTATTTGTTGTTTAGTGACTTATTTGGACTGATACGTATAGTTTGTGTTCTTTGTTGTGTGTAGTCCCTGAAGTCTCTGCTCAGTTAGCTTACTGGTCAGCTAATGGTTGGACAGATTTCTTTAACTGCCTGAAATCAATATATCTCCCAGTCTTTGCCAAAGAGCTTTGTGTGTGAATGTTGAAACATGCCCTCAAAACTCAGCCATGAAGTCTGCAACTCTCCCTTAGTCTTCACTTCTTGCTTATACAGAGACACAAGTTTAGCCAGAGGTGATAGCTTAGGACTCTCTGGGCATGCATATGGTTCAGGGAATGTTCAAAGCTCATGTGTTCATGTAGTCTTCCAGATTCCCAGGAATCTGTTGGAATTTTTCAAAGTTCCCTATGAGCATCTAATGTCTGAGATTTCCATTTTAACCTTTTGGTTATCCTATTGTTTATCCCATGTTTTATTCACCTCCTAAGTACTCATAATGTTTAACTGCCTCTGATTATTTTTAGAAAATGCCCCCTGTGAGAAGGCTGTTCAAATCTGGTCAAATAAAGATAGCTTTGTAGAGGAGTCTTCCAGTAAACCACTAGAGATGTCAAATAATGACAATTCTCTGAGCATGGGATTTTGTAGGACCTAAAAACTTGTTCTGCTTCCTCACAAAGCTACTTGACTACTAGTTTTCACCATGATTGTAGGCTATAGGTTTTCAAGATTACCACAGAGCAGAGCAGGATGTGTGGAGATAGGAGAGTTAACACATAACAAAACTCACTGTCTTTATTAAGATACAGATATTATTCTTGAATAAAGATTTGGTTTGTTGCAAGCCTTTTCTTAACCTCCAGAGTCCTGAAAAAGTTAATTCTAACATTTTTCCCATTGTTCTCATTGCTTTATAATTTTTACAGATCCTTACTCTGCCATTTTTGCTAATATCTCATGTAGTTTTAATTTTCTTGATTGTTAACAAGACTGAGACACTTGTATATCCTCCTTTATAAAATGACTGTTATAGTCTTTCCAGTCTAAAAAAATTATGTTGCCTCTTTTTTAAGTTTATTTGTAGGAATATTTTATATATTCTTGGTATAAGTTCTTTGATATGTGTAGTGCAATTATCTTTCCTCACACTGTATCTTACCTTTTTTTACTCTTCATGGTGATAATTATTGAATAAATTTCTTAATAAAAAAGTAAAATTTATCAATATGGGGTTAATTTTTTTGTATCCTGTTTGAGAAACTTTTGCCTACCCCAATGTTATAAAGATAATATCCTATGTTGTCTTCTAGAAATTTTTCATATTACCTTTCATATTTAAGACTACTAACCTGGAATTGAATTTTATGTAGGCTATGAGATAACACTAAGCTTCATTCTGTGCCCATATGAATATCAAATTGATATAGCACCATTTATTGAAAAGACATTTTCCTCACTGTGTTGTTGTGGTAACTTATTATGAATCAAGTGATTATATCTATGTGGATATGATTCTATATTTTCTATTAGTCTATTTGTCTTTGTGCCATAACCACAAATATTTTAGTTACTGCAGCTTTATAATGCACCTTAATATATGATAAGTTCTCTAACTTTGTTCTTATTCAGGATTATTTTTGCTATTGTTACCCCTTTGGGTTTTCAGATAGATTTTGGATCAGCTTGTCAATTTCCACACAAAAATTCTGTGATTTTGACTGGGGTTGTATGACATCTGTGGATCAATTTGAGGAAATTGACCTTTCTACCATAGTGAGGTTTCTAATTTGTGTATGTTCTGCCATTAATTGGATCTTTTAAAATTTATCTCAGCAATGTTTCATAGTTTCCTGAGTGGATGTTTTACATGCCTTTTATTAAAATTATTGCTAGATATTTGATATTTTTGGTGCCAATGTAAGTGATATCACTTTTAAAATTTAATTTTGTGTCATTAATATTTAAAAATACAATTGAATTTCATTTATTGAACTTCTAGCCAGTGACCTCGTTAAATTTACTTATTAATTATTGCAGTTTACCTGTATATTCTTTTGGATATTCTACATATATCATAATTTTGTCTTGAACAATTAGTGTTTTATTACCTCTTTTTAAATTCTTATACGTATATTTATTCTTCTTTTCATATTACACTATTTAATTCCTCCAGCAAATAACTGAACTGAAGTGGTAGAAGATATCATTGTCTCATTTTTGATTGTATAGATAATGCTTTCAACATTTCATCATTATTATGATCTTTGGTTTTTTGGAAATGTACTTTTCACATTATATTATTATATTATCACTAGTTGCTAAGACATCTTTTGATTTCATTCAATTCAATTTTTAAATTTAATATAATTATTGGGAAATTTAATGTTGTCAAATGTTTTTAATACATATTTTGAGAACAACAATTAATATTTCTTCTTTATTCTGTTGCGATGCTGATTTTTAGTGATTAATTTTGTGATGTCATGTTGAACTAAGTTTGCATTCTTGGTATAAACCCCACTTTGCCATGATATGTTATCCTTTTTATATATTGCTGCAGTTTGTTTGCTAATATAAATGACTTTTATACATGTGTTCAGAAGAGATATTTTCTTATGATATTCCTTTCTTTTAATGTCTGTGATGAATTATGGTATCAAATTTATGTGGGCCTCATAAAATGTAGTGGATAGTGTTTCCTCATTTTTTGTTTTCTGCAGCAGTGTAGGATTGGTGCTTTTTTTGCCTTAGATATTGCAACAATTAATCCTTCTAGATTTGGAATATTCTTTGTAGAAAGGTTTTAAATTACAGATTTGATTTCTTAAATAAGAACAGTACTATTCAGTTTTCCCCATCCCCCTTTGTGCTGACAATTCTAGTAAGTTGCATTTTCAAGGAATTTGCCTCTTTTTCCTTTGACTCTTGGTTTATTTAAACATGTTTTAATGTTTTCAAATTTTTGAGAATTTTCTAATTATGCTTTTTTTCTAGTATAATTCTTCTTTTGTTAGAGGAAGCATACTCTATTTAACTTCAATTCTTTAAATTGTCTCTTCTCAAATTTATGTCTCAAACCCTTCACTTCTCTTGAGTTTTAGACTTTATCACACACACACAACACCCACATACAATTTTGATAGATTATAGAAGGATAGAGCATAGAGTGAGAAGCCCACTTATTCATGGTTGCAATCTTAGGAACACATTGTTTAGAAAGAAGAAGAGGATTCAACTGAGGACGCGATGAAAGATTAGAAGAAATGTGCTCCTCATTTCCAGAAAGCTAAGGGATTAGGGCTTCAAAAAACAGGGCAGGACTTTGCCCAAATAGATACTTATTAGCTGGTGGTAATATTGCTCTTTCCCATAATAATGGGACATTAAACAAATGTGGCTAAGGCAGCAATTCCTACTTCAATAAAAGTCTTTTCAAAATCATATCTTGGATCAGAGTTCCCCAAACCATTAAAATCTTAATAGGTAGAGTGTCAAAGTATAGACAACTAAAGGTGACTATGGAGATCAGTTCTCCCACTTTCAAAAGACGAAGATTAAAAAAATGCACCATGAGGAAGCTAGTATAAAGCTTAGCTTACAGGAGAAAATAAGACCAAACTGTAGGGAGAGTTCTAGGCAGGTATAAAGAACAGGGCATGGGCAAGGATGAGAAAGGATCTAGTTTACATGAGAGACCAAAATGAACTTTTTCTTAGGCTAACGGCTTAATGAGGTTTTCTCAAAGTCTAGAAACTCACGTATTTCCCAGTTTGAAGTCATTAGCATATCACAAGCATGTCCTCTTTCTAGTATGTTAAATTGTGATAACATTTCAATAGAAGAAGTGGGAACCTGACCTGCTGTTTTTCACTTCTTGCCTCATTTACATACTTGAGAGTTCAGGAAATAAATTTAAGAAGCACAAGGCCTTTTAATTTCCCTTTCCAGATTTCCAACATTTTCTGGTAGCTTAGGTATACTTTCTTGGAGAAATTGCATTGGAATGTTTATATAAGATACATGAGGAGAATATGTCTAATGCTTTTCATAAAGACTAACTTCTTTTTTGCTGGATTTTAACTCTAGGGGTTTGTTACATTTTAGGGAGCATAATCTGACCTGGAGTGAGCTAGGTAACCACAGAAGTCTGGTATACTGAAATGGTGAAAGACTACATGTGATGGACATGTTATCTCTACCTTATCTGCTTTCTAGAGAGAGTGGATAATGTTAGTCCTTAGGCCTTGGTTCGGCTAAGGGCCTCAATGAGTTTGTGTAAGAAAGTTTGGTGGAATCTGAGCACCAGCCCTCTTTTAAAAAAATTTTTATTTTTTGCTGAGAAATATTAGCCCTGAGCTAACATCTGTGCCAGTCTTCCTCCACTTTGTATGTGGGTCACCACCCCAGCATGGCTGATGGGTGGTGTAGGTCAGCGTCCAGGATCCAAACCCACAAACCCACGCCGCCAAAGTGAAGTGCACTGAATTTAACCAATACACCATGGGGCTGGCTCCGTCATCCCTTTTTTAGAGGGAAAGGGAAAGCTACTCTGCTTGGAGGAACTTGAAGGGTGAGGGCTGTGGTACAGCATATGCTCCAGGGGTAGGAAACAAGAGAGTAGAAGTAGGAGATGATGGCAGGAGACTGTGATGCAACCCAACCCAAAACCACGTATCTTGAATAAATTCTTTTAAAACTGATGAAGTATTTGGAATGAGTAGATTTTTGTGGAAGCTGGTGAAAGGACTGAGCTGCATGCCTAGAGGGATATATAGAAGAAAATAAGACAGATGATAAGAATGATGCAAGTGGGCCTTCCAGTATAATCCTTGGAGATTGGTAGGAATTATGGGGCAATAATCAGACTTCCAACAGCTGAAGAGTGGGCTTGGGTCAAGATTAAGTAAGCTTTGGTCTCCAAGGGACAAGGGGCTCCATCCAACATGACTATTACATTTATGTGGCATCTTCTCTTTTCTTTCTCATTTCTTTTATCTCTTCACTCTCCCTTTCATAGTCTTTGAAATTCAGAAAAGGAAATTCCAAGCCCTTAAAGTTTGCAAGGAACAAGTTATTTTGAGGAAAATTCAAAGAAGTCAGAGCGATTAAACTTGAAATCTTTTGAAAATTTGGAAAAAAATAGATTGTGAGCAACTGGAGGGAAGGAAATATCTGAAAATCCTACATGTACTATATAGGACATGATGCAGTATCTGCATAGACAGTAGTAGCAGTTAACTGATCCTAAATCACTTTATTTTCCCTTGTATGTACTAGACACTGATCAATATATAGTAAAAGAATTATTTTTTAGGGTTATATGTTGGTATCCTAGTAAATCATTCTCTTTAGTATAGAATGTGATAGCAATAGCTATGATAATAATAGTCATTGATTTGAAAATGATATACTTTCCAAATATTTTTCTTCTTTGCTCAACTTTACCTGATTATTTCCCATAGTTACATATTTATGTTTGGTATCTATGTGTATGCCTTGTACCTATCTCATATGTATGGATATATGTATGTACATTTAAGCTGATCATTTTTAAACTTACTGACTTTCTGAGCTGTCTTTTAAATTATTAGTAATTCCATCCAACATGGAGTCATCTACAGATACACAATCTATAAATTTTATTTAGTCAAATAATACTAGCTGCAGGATCCTCTTAGAGGACATCATTTTGTACTTATGTAGATCACCAATGACTTTTGTTTCTTTTCCGGTTGATCTATCACATTTGACAATGGTGATTAACTTCTTGAAACACTCTTTTCACTTGAATTTCCAGATTTCACTCTTTTCTGGTTCTTTTCTAACTTCTTTCATTGCCCTTTCTCTATTACCACCTTTCTTTTATTAATACATCCCATCTAAGTCAGAGCCGGAATTTTAACTTTATTCTTTTGTTTTTCTACATATTTTGTTCAGACCATCTTACACACTTATATGTCTTTAACAACTGTTTTAAGCTGATTATTTCCAAATATTTATCTTCAGCTCAATTTTATCTCCCTAAACTCCAGTTTTATATTTTCAACGACTTACAGGAGATCCATCATCTGAGGGACTTCAGGCATCTCAGAATCACACATTCTATAGTAAATTTATCACTTCCATAACTCTCAAATTCCAACTCCTTTCATTTATGGTACTCCATTTTGTTTAGAGGTATCACGACTGACCCATAATACATTGGATGTGGTAGAAGTGGAGGACTCCACGTCCTCTGGTTTCTTGTTGGATTAAACCAATAAAAGGCAGGCAGGAGATAAAGGCCGAGAAGAGGAAGAAGGTTGAGTTACTTTGCTACTTCTGTGTTTTTGAATTGCGCTTCTGGCAGTGGCTTCCTCCGCAGCTCTATCTCTTGCCAAGAGTGCTCTCTTTCATATTGCTAGCTCTCATCTGGTCTTGGTAAAAACATTTCCTTAAAAGGTGAAAATTCTTTTTTTTGAAAGAGAAAAATAATTAAGTGAAGATAAGATGGGCCATTTTTTAATCATGTTTCTTTAAGTAAATGTATCTTTAGTATTAGCACCTAACAAGCTAAACTTTGTGGAGATGCAGAGATTAATTTTTTTTAAAGTATTTTGACTTCAAGATGCTCACTATCTGCTGGGAGAGACAAATGTACATATATAACCATAAAGTAGAGGAAATGAAAATTAAGTCTCCTAAGAGACACAAACAAAAAATTTCTGGCAGTTGAGAGAAATTTGCAAGATATATTTCTCAGGATTTTGCTAAAATCTTTTTTTTAAGTGGTCATTTAAAATATATCTACCCAAATAAAAAAAAAATTCCTCTTTTTGTTGCTTCAGGCCTCAGTAATGTCTTCCTTATATCGCTTGTCCTTGGATATCTGATTATCTCCTGGTATTTCCTTTAATTTTGCCCTACCGCAATGTATAGTCTCTTCATTAGTTCTCTTCAAATTCCCTTCTGAATTTGTTTTCCATTTTCTGCCAGGCCTTGACTGATACAGCGGTCTTGGAGTTTCCTACATTGAAAACTGAGCAGGGCCCCTTGGTTCCTGTAGCCTATGTTCTCTTAAATAGAAATTCACTGTTCGGGCTCCAACTTCTTGGAATTCAACTCTGACTTTAGTCCCTTGATGGTATTCTGACTTGGGTCCCCTGCTTCCAATAAGGGATTCAGGCATTTTTAAATTTAGAAGTCTTTAACTATGAGGGGGGCCTAGCATTTGAAGCCATAATTCTGCAATGGTACCCAGTTGCCTATCACTTTTCTTTCACTTATTCATTCATTTCCTCTTTATAAACTCTGCGAGTTTGGGAATTAGTTCCACCTTGTTGCTCACTCTGTTTCCTGAGCTTACCAAGTACTTGCTACATTTTAGACACTTGATAAGTGTTTGTCAAATGGGTGGATGAATGAACTAAACTTCCAAAAATAATTTTTGACTACCGTATGTGTTTTAGGCCTCTGTTGGTGTGGTAAATTGTTTATAAGGATGGCTACAAAGCTTTCTCGTATCCCTAGATGCCTGCTTCTTTGCCAGGTGACTTTGCCAGTTCTCCCATCACAAGGAGGCATCTATTTCTCCCCATCTGTACCTGAATTAGCCCTCTGACTTACTTTGACCAATAAAACTTGATGGAAGTGATGCTGTGTGACCTTGAGGAAAGCCTATGAAAGGCCTCGCTGCTTCATGCTGAGACAGTATGTAAGGAAGCCCGTCTAGCTAACTGGGGCATGAAAGGCCACGTGGAAGAGGACAAAGGAAGCCTAGCTGACAGCCAGCACCCACTGCCAGACCTGACCTGTGAGTGAAGCCAGAAACTTCCAGCATGACCAGCCATTCTAGATGAATGGAGCCAGATGAGTGAGCCCAGGTGAAGGCAAGGATGACCTGCCCAGCTAACCTGCAGAATCACGTGGGATGATAAATTGTTGCATTTTTAGGCACATGACTTAAAAGATGGCATGAGTTTAAAGATGAGCAAGCCAATGTCCTTCCCTTTATGGAGTTTATAATCTACTGGGAAAGACATGTCACCTACGCTAATAATTCCTGATTTTCGTTTGAGCAGATTATGGACACGATTGTAAAATCTTCCTCCTGGAGTGGTGAATAATTCTTGGCAGCTAGAGAAAGGACAACTAATAAAAATAAAATGAAGAGAGAGAGACCTTGAAAAATATCACATTTGGCCTAATACATGTGAAATATTGGAAACGGGGGAAGATACACATGCATAAAGCTGGGAAATTGGAGCCATTTATTTTATGCGTTGTTTAGGAAGGAAGTATGAGTTTAGTATTGTCCTAACCATCTCAGCTTTTCTCCACGGGAGCATGTGGAAAGAATTCATTTACACCAGATTCTATACAGATACTACATATATTTTACATATAGGCTCTGACAAACTCCATTGAGAGTGAAGAGTAATCTTTCAGATACTTTTCATTGCATTGATATTATAAACTCCATTTGGTGGGTGAATATCACTGTAAGCCTCGGCATTCATATGCTAATGTTGTAAGTTGGAGTTGTCAAGAGAATTATGCACAGGCTTGAGTACATGTGTGTGAGTGAGTGATATTTGTGTTTGCCAAAGCAGCATGTGCTCCTGAAGGGAGAGTGTGTCTTATCTTACTAGCTGTCTGGTCTCAGTTTCTCTCTCTAATGTGCCAGGAAGAAAATGTCTTTATCACTGAATATTTTCGTGATGCACAGATTCCAGGATGCCCTCCAGTGGTATGAGACATCTGTGTGTGTGTGTGTGTGTGTGTGCCTGTGAGTGTCTGTGTGTGTGTGGGCATATATGTGTGTGTACCTATATTTATTAGGGGTGGAAGAATAGAATGCTTTTTGCTTTGTGTTCTCCTTATCATTTCATGAGCTATCTTTTAACATTCTCTCAGAATTTTGAACTTTCTTGGTTTGATATTTATGAGACAATTTAACATTCCATAGACAAGAAGAAAGTGCTTTGGTATTTCACTCTTAACACTTAAATTGATCCTATGTTTCTATAAGAACAATAACCTTATTTAATTGGATATCCTCAGCAGAAAACCTTTTCTATATACCTTCTATATGTTTTAGGAGTGTTATAACAATTACCCGAAGCAGCAGAAGGCAGAGAGTTCAATATAATTGTAAGGTAGAATTTGAGCAGTGAGATTAGAGGCAAGGCCAGGGAGGAAAGGCACTTCACGTGAGGGTAGAGATGCTCCACCAAAACCTTGGGCATTCTTCTCTGGGCAGTAGGATGTCAGTGAAGGGTTATAAACTGAGAGGCAATACGACCACACTCATAGTTTGGACAGTTCACTCGGGTAGGGGTATGGAGGAAAGACCTGTCCATACAAGAATGGATCTTCTCTCTCACCAAGCCAAATGAGGCTTTTTATCCACTATCATGTTTCTGGGCAAGTCCTTAAAGAATTAAATGTGGAATGATGTTTCTCAAAGTATGGATCTGACTCCATCTACATCAGAATTATCCAGGGATGCTTGTTAAAGAAGATAATTCCTAGACCCTATCTCAACCTTGCTGAATTAGCATCTTTGCAGATTGTTAATCTTTCATCCTGACTTTATTCAAACTGCTCCCTTTATCCAGAACATTCTTCCTTTTTCCTTCTCCATCTTATCCATTTTTTTAAAACCCAACCAAAACATCGCTTTCTTGAGGAAGTTAATCCTAAATCAGGATACAAGTGACCACTCTGTCCATTGTGCTCATACATTCCTTGTAATTATTTCTATACAGAAAGTAGAGGCACATTAAGCACTTCTTTGTTCTTATTTGTATTCTTCTCACTAGATTTTTAGAGAACCATGATTATGACATATGTGTCTTTGTTTTCCCTATGCCTACCACAGGAGTTTAGGTGCTTCATAAACATTGTTGGATAAATATATGAATAAATGAAAGTTTCTTGAGCATATCTACATTTCTAATTTTTCTGTGGCCACCTGTGTTTAATCTGACAAGTGTTTATTGAATGCCTATGTTGGGCTTAATTCTGTGCTTACTCCTAACGGAAGGTCATAGGTTTCTAGTTGGGGCAATGTAACACGTCTAGTTGAAACTCACACATTGTGGTTCATACTGTGATGCTGTGGACATTTCCCAAGTGAAGGGGTCAGCATCAGTTAGTATGTCAGACAGGTAAGTGAGGGATTTGGGGTTTGAAATGGACCTTGAGGATCCAATATAATTTAGAAAGGTGAGGAGAGACCATGCCAGTCACAGTCAATGTTCAAGTAGGAATGCTACAGAAGAGTCCAAGTTCACAATAAGAACTGCAGATGAAAAAAAGATGAGTAAATTGAAAAGTGGCAATATATAATTATGGAAGCATAAGTAGACAGTCTTTGGAGGGAAGTAAGTGAAACTCTGGGAACATCCAGAAAATAATTTTATTATACAAAATGGAAGAAATAGGGTGTAAATAGTGGGAAGCAAAAAAGAACAAATGAAAATATTCAAAATCATGAATTTGTCTAAATGGGCCAGAGTATCTTGTCTAAAGGAGGCAGCTATGCATGAAGCGACGTGTGCTGTGCCCATTTTAGCTTCTCCCATGCTTCACTGTGACTTATATGAATCTGGGACCCACAACCCTGCCCTTCTTTGGACAGGTGGGACCTGTCCTTCAGGTTACACCAGAGTTTCCAGTTTCAGGGGTCTCTCAAGCAGAGCAACTCTGCGAGGAGGCATGTCTTCGTGATGGGGAGCTGGTGAAGTCTACCTTGTCATGTGAAGGGGCTCACTAGGGACATCGGGAACTGTTCAAAAGCTAGAAAGTGATGCCTAATCCAAGAGATCACCGATCACAGATCAGGCATGGCGAAACTCCTATTCTTCCTATGAGTTTCCTGACAAATATGCTACTTTTATTATTTGTATATAAATTTCTATATCTGTGAGCAGCATTTAGTGATAGCCTTCCGTTTATCCTTTGCTGGGGAGAACTTTGACTCCAAGCATGATGTATATTATTTTTTCCTTGACAGCCTTGTCTGTAGCTTTGGTGTCTCCAGGCTTGTAACCATAGGGCCATCCAACATGTGAAGCAGTCTGACTTTCTGCCTAAGTATTCCCAAAGAGGAGACATGAAGTCAATGGATATCAAAGGGCCGGACAGATTATGCAGGGAAGAAAACACCGAGGCAGGTGTGCTTGGCTAGTCAATCTCTAAAATCCAAAGGAAGCTGAAGTGTGTATGACTAAGATATCACAACAAAAATGCCGTATATGTACTTTGAGAAAGAAGCATTGAACAAACAGGGTTTATGGCTTGTGAATTATGAGACTAGATAAATGACAACTAAATCGTCAGGACAACTTGGGAGATTTCTGCCTTGTGAAAGTTCCCAAAGATTCATTTATATTTCATTTCTCTATGATGTATGGCTCCATAAATTTTGGGCAAAGGCAGGAGGAGAAAGACTCACACCTGTGGTCCATGAGCACCTGCTCGCCTTGAAGGATGCCGATTCTGTCAGTTCTGACTTGGAAGCTGTCATGTTTTGGGGTTAGGAAGGTGATTCTTGCAGAGTGGCCACGTACAGATTTGGGAGGGTGGAAGTTTAACCTGACACTGCACCGTTTGCTGTGGGGACCTCCTCAGATGACCTTAGTTAACATTCATTCTTCTCTAAAACTGGGATTTGGCTGACAAGCTACATGAGTTACTGCTTCTTTTTATTCGTGTGAAGTAGAGGCTGCAAATTTACGGAGTGGGAGGTGATAAATCAAAGAGATGGGAATGAATAAGAAATGGCTCCCTTAAACTTTGTATTTGTGGATGCACCAGCAAAAAATAAACAGCCTGGAAAAGTGAAGACAGTAAAATACTTTTGAGTTCCTCCTAAAAAACGCATGATATAAATGCGATGCATTATATTCATTTATACTCCTAGCAGGCACAATCTCTTTCGAATGCGCAAAAGAAAGGATGATTTGATACATGGGAAAAAAGTGCTAAAAGAAACTTTTAAAATATTTGCCACTGGAACATCATTTCAAACCTGTCAGAAATGTGGGCAGAAAATAGGAAAGCTTCTGCATTGACAATGTTTTTGTGAAAATGGACCAACTAAACAAATATTGTTTGAAGGCAGTAAGGAGTAAAATGCTCAGAAATACAGTTTTATTTCCTTTTACAAATTCTTCCTGCAGAGTTTTTAGTCACTCACAAAACAGATGTCAGTTTTGAAAATGCAGAATTGCAAAACACAGAAAAATCAGCATCCTTCAAGAATACTGTTGTGCTTTCTTCTCATTTGCTGGTAGAAAGCATGTGTGTCTTGAATACCAATTATCTTCTCAGTTCAGTATTTTCTTCAGAGAACAAAAACTTTCTGGTACAGCTGCAGAGCACAAACAAAATGGTATCACAGAACAGCAACTAGCACCTTGGAACCAGCTGTTTATGCTATTTTGTCATCTTCTATTTAACCCACTGAGTCCTGAATGAGAGTGGAGAACATTCTGGAATATGATTAGGTCTGTGAGTGTCTGTGCATGTGTTTAAGGCATCCTCAGCTTGCACTGGAGGAAAGTGTGAAGACAGATGAAGCTCTGTTCTAGTCCCAGAACTGCCATTGATTAGTTGTGTGACTTTGGGATGTCTATTTAACTTTGCTAAGCTTCATTTTTCTCATCTGCCAAATGGCTATAATAGTATTTGCCTCTTAGAGTTGTTATGAGAATTAAGTTAGACAATGCATGTTAAAATTCTTAACATGTGGCACATAGTAGGTGCTTGATAAATGGTAGCTATTACAAGATTGCAATCTACTTAAGGTCAAAGTTTTGTTTTTGAGCCCTTCTCCACCTACCTATTATGGTGACAGGCACAAAAAATATTTGATATTCAGATGATTGTTCCTCTGTAGCATCACGTCAATGCTGGAGCACCTACTGTGTGTCAGCGTTTTCACCTGTGCTGTGCCAATTCTCCCATAAACCATAGTTGTGTCGCTATTGCCATCTTCTAGGTAGGAAACTGACATGCAGAGGCCCGGGAAATTGCTCAAGTTCAGGGCACTTAGTGGTAAAACTCAGGTTCAAATGCAAGTCTTCAATTTTTAAGTCCAGCATTCTTTCCAGAGAGACTTCCTAAAACAAAACAAAATAAAACAAAAAACCCAACCACACCAACACAAAACTAACCCAAGAGGAGTGAGAATATGTTGGTGTATCACATTATGTGCTCAGTGGAAAAGCCAATCTGCAAAAGTGGAGGAAGGCAGGCAGCCTCTGGGGCTCTGATTCAATCAAGAGGCCTCAGAGGTGCGAGTGTTCAAATGGGAGATGCACTGTGATCTGGCGGTATGGAGCCAGAGGCTGCTTCCAATTGAAATTATAATTTTATCTTTCCAATGCACAGAAAGTGCATTAGCTATAATTTATGTTATTTCGAGCCAGGCTCATCCACACCTTTGGTGTTTGCAGGCTCCCACTGACTTTCAGAAGAGGAAATTTAAAGGAAGCTACATAACGTGCTGCACCTTTACTGACACATTGCCAGGAACTACGAACTTTTCTAAGAAAAGCAACTTTTATATAAAAGGCTTGATTCCATACCCTTTAGCTCCATGTAGGCTAAGTAAAGGAAGGAGTTTTTTTAAAAGGTAAAAAAGTAAGGTAAAAAGTAAGATATTGTGGTTTCTTTAGTGTGAATGGGATGGGTTCAAAAAATACTTTCACAAGCGCCATCAAAACAAAACCAAGGGGAAGAAAGGGCAAAGACAAAACAACCTATCCATTTCCCCAAAGGAGGAGGAAGGTTTTCATATGAGATGCCGAGTCCGGGGGCAAGGACAGCATGCTGTTCCCTTTACTATCTTCTCAGTAGGCATTTCTTTTTCACAAAATCAGGGCAGCTTAATCTGAAATTAAAATCCCTGAAACCCTTCACACCAGGGTTGGAAGTGGACGATCAGATCCTCGGAGTTGCCTAGGATGTGGTGCTCGGGGCTGCATCTCTGGTGGATGCAGTGACTGTGCCGTAGAGGAGGCTGGGCGGCCCGGGACAGTGCGTGCCAGCATGACTCGCAAGGAAGGACAGGGCCAGACCAAAGCTGAGCGGCTGGGAAGACCCTCACTCCAGGGTGGAAGTCACAGTCCTTTGCTCGGGGGGCTCTTGCTGCTGGGTGATACGGGCCTTCTCTTCTAAATGTTGTCTGTGCCTTTTCCTCCAAGGAGAGGAAAATGACCTTGCAGTTTACGTTCCATTTTGCTCCAGGTGGAATGTTCAAGAACACTTACATTTTGCTTCCAGGTGACTTTAGAGAGAAGTAGATAGTTTAATTTAATTTCTCTAACGTTTGTATGTCTGTTTGCTTGATGCTTTCTAGGCCAGTTCACATTGGAGTAAGGAAAGGGAGCAAAATTGGCTGGTATCAAACCCTACTTTGTCTTTACGTTTTGGAATATTGTTCTAGATTGTAACTGGTGTTGGGAAAAGAAGACCCTCTGCAAATTTTACCAGTGATCTGGTAGCTCTAATATGATTGTAGATGGCAGGCTGGTGACACAACCTGGGACTAATGGCAGGTATTCCAGTCACAAGTGAGATTGGAAAATGAAGAGGTCCTTACTCCTCCCTTCTGCTCTGATGACACAAAGACATCACTCCTTAATGTTAAGGCTACTCTTCATTCTGGAGTCGTCTTGGCCAATCTATTGCATGTGAAGTTTTGCCATAATGAGCCATGAAATCGACTTTTTTGAAGATTATGGGAATATGAACAATAATTCATATCTCTGTTAGGGAGACCAAACATCCTGGTTTTCCCAGAACTGAGGGGTTTCCTGGGAAATGAGATTTTCAATTTTAAAACCAGGATAATCCTAGACACATAGGGACATTTGATCATCCTATCATAGGAGGACAGCAGGACACAGAGTGCTGAACTGGGAATTAGATACCCTGATATTAAGTATTGGCTGTTTAACCGACCAGCTGTGTGGCCTTGGGTAACCTTTCCGAGCTGCGGTTTCTCAGCTGCAGATGAAAGTTCTGACTGTGTGGTCCATGGGGTTCCTTCCTGCTTCAATAACCGGTGATTTCAGGACTATTTGCAGTGACTGAAATGGGAGCAAAATTATCAAGAATTTATATAAAGTCTCAAAAAGTTTGCATTTCCAGCTTAGAGACTTGCTCACTCTAGAAATTTGGAAATGCCTCCATCTCTGCTCCAACGAGCCTGTGCAACTGCGTCTTCCTGCACTTGCCTCCTAGAGTTCAAAGCAAGGACACTCAGCCTCCCGCCCGTCCCGTGCAGTCTGCTCAGTTGACTGAAACTCTCTTCGACACTCCGCCCTTCCCCCAGGGCCATGACCTTCATTCAGCCTGTTGTCACCTCCTATTTGGAGATGATACTAGGCTTCTGCTTTCATGTTTTTTAAAATGACACAATTGCATTATTTATATATTCTATAGTTTAAACTCTTCATTCATTATATTAGCCTTTCTCTACAACTCCCAATTAATTTGACCCACTGAAGTTTACTATGTCTAACTATAAATCAAAAATTGTAGTTACACACTGAATTTGGGCAAATATTCTCATTGTGGTAGAAAAATTAACATGCTTCTTAATTACAGTCTAAATTTATACTTCTATCATCAGCTCTAATTTCTAAGTTTAAAATAAACTCCTCAGTCATTATTGTAATCACAAATATGGTGTTGAATTCCTACTCATTTTAAAATTTTTAATTTGAACTTTTATTTTGCCTATTTTGATGTGGCTTGTAAAATTGAATAATACAAAACAGGATAATTTAGTGCAAAATTAGAACAGAGACCATCTATAGCACCAGATGAAGGAAATGTCACCTGGCACTTAAGATTATAATTATTGATAATAGCTAATAATAGGAGCTAACTGTAATGGAGCATTTACTATGCCCAGCACTGGCACTTTTCCTGAATTACATCATGGTTTCTTTATAGTGAAGGCACATAGGGCAACGCTTGAGGCGTATGGCTCTCATTGTCTGATCAAAGAAAATATATACATTAATTTGTAGAGAGCAACCTTTTCCTGAACTAAATTAAAGAGACAGTTTTATTAGGTGTGTCTTTCTCTGAAGTACTTTGCATAACAGGAAGAAAACTTTTCTCATTGCAATTTTGCAAAAGCCACAAACACTTTTCAAAAAAGTCCTTCTTCTTTTGACCTATAAAAGCTTAGATGGCAACATAAAATTATAACTTAAGGCTAAGTAATTTTCTTTTTGATAATCTGCTTTAATATAAGGATGGAATTTGGGGAATGTCAAGTTGAGAATTGGCAAGCCCATTTGAACATTCTCTTTAATACAGTGGTCTCCCCTTATGTGCAGAGGACACCTTCCAAGATCCCCAGTGGATGCCTGAATTTGTGGATAGTATCCTTATATATATATATATATATATATATATATATATATATATATATATTTACCCTATGTGCATTCCCTGTTTTTTCCTATACATACATATCTATGATAAGTTTAATTTATAAATTAGGCACAGTAAGAGATTAACCACAATTGCTCATAATAAAATAGAACAATTATAACACTATATTGTGACAAAAGTTATTGTAGATCTTAGCAAACTCAGCATACAATTTTTTTTCCTTATTAAGTCAAGAACTTTCACCTTTTCACTTAAAGGAAGCACTTTATGGCTTCTCTTTGGCATATCCAAATTGCCAGCATCACTATTCCTATGCTTTGGGGCCATTATTAAGTAATAGAAAGATTACTTGAACACAAGCTCTGCAATACCTTGGCAGTCGATCTGATAACTGAGATGGCTACTAAAGGTTTAACGGGTGGGTAGTGTATACAATGTGGACACGCTGGACAAAGGGATGATTCACATTCCAGGGAGGATGGAGCAGGATGATGGGAGATTTCATCATGCTACTCAGAATGGTGTGCAATTTAAAACATATGAATTGTTTATTTTTGGAATTTCCCATTTAATATTTTGGGACTGGGGTTGACCTCAGGTAACTGAAACTGAAAAGTTTTGGTGGAAATTTGAAACCGTGGATGAGGGGGACTACTGCACCAGAGGACATGAGTAAGCCATTGTGAGGTTCTAGCTTACAACGAGATCATGGTCAATTTCTTTAAATACAGAGCAGGTGTTCTGTGCTTCTGTGTTTAACCTAGGACTAAATACTTTATGTAATAACGTGTAAGCAGCAAAGTGGATATTTTCATTTGGTTGCTTAGGAACTCAATTCTTATTTCTCCTAGGCAGAGGGCCTCCTGCAGTAAAGGTAAGGATTTTCCCCAAGAAGAGTTTTATATCTTCTCAAGCACTTGCAAGACCACTTGTCAGAGATGGTAGCGTTCTATACCACATAGCACGAAGGAATTCATTTTAGCAAGAAACAATTTTAAACATATTTGTTACCAACAGACCATCTTGTCCGAGAAGGAAGTACATCCTGACAAACTAGACAGAATAAAATTAACTGTAACAGGCATTTCCTTATAGTTGAAAAAATTGATGCATCGTGTGGAGTTACTTAAAATTGATGGAGTTAATTGAAATGTAATTAATGCTGGGAAATGCCTTTCAATTCAATGAGTTTGCTTTTATCTTGATGTTTCATACTGATTTGCATTTCCTGAAAGTAGGAAGTGAATCAATTTTATAGGAAAATTAAAACATATCACCAGAATTTTTTAAAAAGAGTATGTTCTCCTATAGTTTATGCGAATGTGTGTAGGGGGAGGGGTAAGTCATGTATTCAGTGTATCTGTTAAATATATCAAGTTGTTTGATATAAATTAATAAGACAGGGAGAGAACTAGGGTATAACCATGGTTAACATCATTTACATTGACGTTACATGTGTGATGAAAACATTCTTGTTGATTCTGATTTTAGCTTTAATATCAAGATACAGTAGCCTTTAATATCACGACTGTCCCAGATTTTGTATCCATTGGCATTATTGTTCACAATAATAATAACAATTAACTGTGAATAGCATTTGTAATTTACTGGGAACATATTAAGGGCTTTATACTTATAAACTCCTTTGATCTTATGTACCCTAACTCTAGAGGTATATAATGTTATTATTGTCCTCATTTTACAGATGGGAAACTGAAGAACAGAGATATTAACGTAGTTAGGAACTGGAGAATCCTGAATTCAAACCAGGGCAATCACACTCCCGAGGCTCTGCCCATCACCACTGGACAGTATTGCCGCCGTCATAGATTGGGGAACTTCAGAAATGGTCTTAAATTGCTTTTATCTGATATTTCGTGGAGATAGGAACACTTTATAAAACTGATCACAGTGAGAAAATTATGCATAAAATCCTCTTACTCCTCATAAAGTTATTCCTTTTGGAAAAAAAATTGTGGTTCTAAAATTTGTTTAGAATTAACCTGCAGTGTTATTGGAAAAGAATATCTAGTAGTCTGATAGGCCTATTGTTTTGAACAGGTGAAATAGTTTTCTTTTGACAAGGCAAACTATTTGATACTCTGCCTAAGGGGATTATGACTCTAGAGATAATTAGAGCACGTAATTTTTAAACATTGGGTTTACTTAAGACAAATTCTTAGGAGATTCCTTGATAACAGACCTTTTTCTGGGGTCACCTTTTCTAACAGTAAGTGATTGATCAGATGTTTTAGAGTGGATGAGTTCTAGGCTCCCAGCTGGGCCAGTTCCTGGAACCTACGAAACACAGAGACCATGATGGCTGTGTGAAGTGACTTGTCCAGTCATCGATAGAGACAGGCACTTTCACAAAAGTCACGCAATGTCTCAGAACCTGCACTTAATTGCTCCCTACAGCTGAGCCCAAAACCTCCCACTGGGGTCTATTATAATTATTGTATGCTAAGTTGTTTTTTTTTTTTTTACTAAAATAAATTGTTGGTTAAAGAATCTTGGCGATACCAAATAAAATCTACATTTGCTGGATTTTAGAAAATCAGTATTTACAAAACCAAAACATACGTTGGTAAATTCTCTCTTCCCCTCTTCCAAGTAATGATATAATAAAGCTGATTTCAGCCTGTCTATGGTTAAGACGATATATAAAGAAAAAACTTCTCCCAAAAGACAGGATGAATTAAGTACTATCAAATCAAGTAGAGTAGATTAATTAAAGAGCTGGAAAATTCTCACTTGACTTAACCTTCATATTTTTGTAATAAATAATAAGATAATTTAAAATGAAAATTATTAAAAATGTATTATACTATCAATAATTTCGTTAAGAAAAGCACTTTCTGTCCTGTCTGCCCTCAACTCTCAGATGATTAAACGTGTTTGCAAGTTGTTGGCAGCAGGTGAAGGCATTCTGATAGTCCAAGGAGGTCAGAGTGACATTTTTGAAACAGAAAGAAAGGTTGTCTCAAGCATTGGGAACCAGAGACTATTTTCAGTATGGTACCATAAGGAAGCTGAATGCTTTTGTCCATTATTTTCTTGGAACAAGATTCACTCATTTGTTATTTCAACAACATATAATGAGTTCCTACTGTGTGTACTAGGCACTTCATATAAGATTGTCTGTTTTGAAAGTGCCATGGGTAGAAGCAATTAATAGTGATAAGATAATTAAAAACGTAAATTATTAGATAGTCCTTCTGACATCAGTAATTGATTCGAATAATGCACTTTCTTTCCTGTCTGTGTTCAATAACAAAGAGAATAAAATATATTTGGCTGCTTAGTTGTTGGTTGTTTTAGTTATCATTTCAGCATATTTACTCCTGAGAAAATCCAAGACAATAAAACTCTGTGACTAAGTTTTTAAAATTCATAACTAAAGACAATAAAGTAGCATACCCAAAAAGTTCATAAATGTCATTGTGTTCTCTATTGTAGAAGTACGCGGATAAATATACAAATCTAGCTTTTTTTCCTATTTTCGTCTTTCTTTGTCAAGGTGATCTTTTGACAGGTCTCCACAGGTCTTTAAATAGGTAGCATTTTCTAAAGGCTCTGCAGAAAGATTGTGGTATATAAAATAACTTACTGGTTTTGCATTTATTCAATAAAAATGTGTGTTCATTTTATATCAGCATTGTTTTAGGCATAGAGCATAAAATGATGAAAAGGTTATTTTAGTTTTCAAGAAACTCACAACTGATCTAGGCACAATCAAGTCAAGAGTCAGACATGAAAATGAACAGCCATGATAGATAGTGGTGAGGTGCTTTAATTATAGAAGTAACAGTGATATGTTACAGAATCTTACAGTAAGAAAGCATCTACATTTGAAATTACTGATATGGTATATAAAAAAACCCTCACATTTCCAATTAAGTAGCCTAAGCATTTGGGATAAATTATTTGTGCCATAGCACAAGGCAGTTTCATTTTTATTAATTTGGTACTTTGGAATTTATAATCATAGAGTTTTACTTAGGGTTAAAAAAAGCAATGAAGGAATCTGCTATTGTCTTCTCTATTTTGGTCTCTGACATCAAGGACTTTGTGGGGAGGGTGTGTGAATGTGTAATGTGATGTCCATGTATTCTGCTTTCCAAGTTTTGAAATCAAAGTACTCAATCAGCATTAATTAGGAGATATTGTGCTGTAATTTCCAAGTGCATGTACAATGGGTAGTCTTCTAAATTGTGTGCAATTTTCCTTTTCTTTCGAATTTCCACATGGAGCTTTCCCTATTATATATTAAATAGAGAGGCAGTTAGTTTCACATTCTGGGCATCCAAACATTAGGTTTTTTTATATTTCCATGTGTCATGTGCAAAGTAGACTGACTTCTGGAAAACTTGATCTTTGTTGTTCTCCCCAAAGCACATGTTTTAGGGGCCTCTGGTAACAAACTTGGAACTGTTACTTTTGGTTTTATAAATCACGTCTAAGGGATTCTAAACCACATTTAATTACACATGACAGAAAAGCTTCATGTGCTAATGGTCTTCTGGTTGACCCACCATGAATTCCTGCTAAAATTTTCATAAGCCATGGAGACAATTCTCCAGAGTATCCCCCAGAGCATTTCCTGGACACTGATGATGCAAGAGTTTACCATCCCATTGATGGTTGTCCCAGAGCACCCCAGGATGAATACTCCCATTCCCTGAAAGCTGCTCATGGACCATGATGCTACTATAAATGGCTGAAATGTGATGCAGCTTCCCCTGCAACTTCCTCCAACTCAGCCTAATGGAGATTAAGATCCATTAAGAGCTCTTTGCTACATGTGCAATTTCTATTGATCAGATTGACTCATTTCATTTTAGCCAATGATCCTATTACAAAAGCTGCCTCCTTCCAATGTTTTACCGGCACGGGGAAACCTGCAAAGACTCTGTACTGTAACAGGCGGTACAGAGAAGGACACTGGCTTGAGCTGTTTTCCAGCCCCTGCTAAACATCATTTACAGCATGTAATTCTTACAAAGTTTTGGGGGAGTTATTATCATTCATGCTCTTACTTAGGATTGGTTTGGAGGTTAGAAATCTAGTGGTTCACTTTAAAAATAAGCATTTGGTGGTGAAACTACGTTAACCACAGTATAGACAGAGACAAAGATGAGTATGAGCAACACTGTGGCTTGGAAATGAGGTTTCCCTGAACTGGAAACCTATGAGGGAAGCAGCTAGAGAAAGGAAATGTAAGCTTATAGTGACAGACTGTATTGAATTAATATGCATCTTTTTTTGTAAAATAAGATATTAAGCTGGTGGCAGACATTATTGTTTTAGTGGTCAACACTAAGTGGAGTGGTGAATTTTTACAAGATGTAAGTGGACCTTCTAGAAAGAGTTTATGGGAAAGGATAAAAGTAGAAGTGCATGTAACAGTGCCGCTGTCCTGTGGAAGTCCTTCTTTGCCTGATTACATGAATATATTACATGATATTAATGACTTGCATATGCAAATCCCTCCGTAGTCCCCATTTTCACATAAATGAGTGATAAATTTAACTGCCATTTATTGAGCACCTATTATGTACTGTATCTTTAATGTATATTATGACATTTAATCCCTTTAGGAACCCTGTAAACTCTAGATTACTACCAGGCTCATTTTTTAGATGAAGAGAAAAAGACACAAGGAGGTCAAACACCTTACCCATGATCTTGACCTGGAAGTCACACAGACTGCTTTCAAACCTGAGTCTGATTGGTTTCAAGGGCAGATTTTGTTTTGTTTTGAAATCACCCCACACTTTAACTGGCCAAATTCTCTCAACAGCTTTGCTCAGTGGGTAAGGTATTATCAACTCTGAAGCTCAGCAGAGATAAACAACCTATTCTAGGTATTACAGTGGATGGTGGTAGGGTCAGGATTAAAGCCCAAGTTGCCTGACATACTTATATCACCTTCTTATGCAATGTTACAGTCAAAATTTAGACAGAGTTGTAGAATATTTATACATCTTTTAATGCTATTCACTAATTATGCAAGTGTATTTATGGAGGTGAAATTTATTATCAGCGACTGGAATTCTAGTGTTAATTCTATTACTGTTATCTCTGCTCTATAATCCTTACTCTAATTCTTTGGAAGGTAAGAGGCTGTGATATTTATTGAGCTTCAACAATGAGGTAAGAACATTGTATCAGGCCCACGTTAATGGAGAAAGGATGAGGATGGGTATCTCCTTTAAAGAAATAGCTCTCACCTATTTTGAGGCAGTAGGAGTTTCTTGAACTGTTTTTCCGGACCAGATAACTGCTGATGTAGAGTTAGGATGGGCTCTACAAGGTAATTAAGTATGTATTAAATCTATTTGCCAAAATTACACATTGAGCTCGGGAATCAGCTTTTTTTTGTTTTTGATGAATTTTGTTGCACTGTTTTGGAAGTCCAATGAATTGCTTTCATTGGAAAAGCGGTTATTTCAATTATATGAAACTAGACAAGCATATGTTATGTTTTGCACAAATGTATCTTAATTTCAAGGTGAATTAGAACTACAACAGATGCTTTTTGTTAAAATTAACATAGAGCACTTGATTTTTAAACAAAATTGCCTGAGAAACAAAAGACAAAAAGTTGTTCAGAATGTTCTCAAGCAGAAAACAACGTGGTGGCAATCAGGTCCCCAGAACATCCTCACTGTGAAATATTCAGAGTGCGCCTGAATACTAGCTTCTTGTAGATTAATCCTTTATGGTACTACCTACGCTATGTCACACGTGGGCATGAAAAGTGACTTAAAAGTGTGAGGAGAATATAAATCCTGCTCCATATATTGAAAAGTTCAGATGTTTTCTGCCAGATGTGCATCTCTTAGGAATAACTGATTCCAAATAGAAACAAGTAATGATTTGGCTTGGGAAACAAGCCAATAGCAGCAAAGCATTTTTCTTGAAAACAGTAGTTGACTGATTTGGACGATACTAAGCTTCTTAGAGCTTTTAAAAAAGGTGACTTTTATATTTATCAATATAAACAGAATATATTTTGCTTGGTTCCTCATGTCTGTATAAAATTTCAATAGCCACTGAAGAATATACATTTTTAAGACACTATATTTGGACTTGTGAGAGCTGCTCCAAATGATCCTGTCTCTTTTTTTTTGACAGTGGCATGAAAATAAAGATATTTCCTCATCTGGTGTATATTGAGAGGAAGCAAATCCTCAGAACCAAGAAATATGCTTTGGTGATGCGCGATGTATAGGTGTATGTATGCACGTGACACATTAAAAGACCAACACTGTAGGGGTGCAATTCTTATTAAGTAGCTTGTTTTCCATCCCCATTGCCTAATCAAACATGCTCTTTGAGGGAGTTTCTTTCCTACCCCTGGATGAAATTCAGTGGAAGTCCATGAGTTTTTCTGGATTCCTTAAAATAATAAGTATTCCGGTACTTATTATAAAAGAAGTATTATTTTAGTAGGAAAATTACCTAGTCTATTGTAATAACAACAACTCAGAACGTTATTGGAGGTTAAAGCTGTTTCCTCTTCCAGTTGGAGGTGCTGCAAATGGGAAGCAGCAACGAGGAAGTGGGAGTTGGGCTGGCGTCCTCTCAATTTCTCTGTCTGGCACTCCTCTTCTCCATGGTAACCAGTCCCTCTTAGGACTGGCTCTGGTTCTTCCGGGGTTGGAGCCAGGGGAGGCAGGCAAAGAAAGGTGCCCTAAAGCAAAGGTCTTCCTTAACTTGTCCTGCTGTGATCTGGAGTTGACGTTGTCTCAGCTTGGCAAATACTCAAATGAGGAAAGTATGGGTACACATACTCTCTCATATAGATTGCTTTGTGGAGTCCTCAGAAATACCCCCCACAGCCATAGGTACTTGTGGGAACTTTTAGAAATGTAAAATCTTGGGTCCCATCCCAGACTTACTGTACCAGAAACTCTGGGGAGGGACCCTGCAATGTAAGATTAATAAGCCCCTCATATGATGCTAACAATGCTCACATTTGAGAACCACTGAAATACAGTATAGTCAAGAAAAGTTGAATTCTAATCTTTGCTTTGGCACTGATTATGTACTGTAGGGCACACCGGTTGCATCAAGACTGTTTTTGGGTAGCTGTCTATTGTTGAAAGCTTCTTAGCTTTCATAATAAGGAAAAGTCATACTGAATGGAGCATTACTACAGGGCAGATACTGTTGTAAGTGGTCAAATACAATAACTCATTTGGCATTGATGTACTACTGTCCCATTTTACAGATGAGGAACAACCACTAGCTTGTTGGGGAGGGTGTCTGCTCCGTGTTACAGTTCTAGGAAGTAGCAGATCAGAGATTTGTGCTCAGGTAGTTGCAGAGTGCCTGCTCTTCTCACAAAGCAAAACTGTCTCCTTAGAAGGATAAGCCACCCCAGCTGTGATGACCTGACTCTACCTAGATCTGCACTGAAATAGCAACATAATCCATAGGTTCTTTGTTGGAAGTAAAACTTCAAAACTCCTCTCTCAAGACTTCTGAAAGATTAGATGAGAAAAACATTTATGGGGCTTTTCCATAAAGAAAGTTGTTTATCCATTCTTTCAGATAACTCTAAAATCTATTCTGGGATTAAGCCAAAGTGTCATGAGAATTTGCATGCTTGTAGATGTACTTTACTAAACTGCATTTTAACATTATGCCATTGACCTACATCGAAGACTGTTACAAGAAACAATGCTATGAAATGCATTGTACTTACTATAAGAACATGGCTAAAGAAATTTCTCACTCTGTACTCAGTAACCTCTTTCTGAGAATCTCAGTGAGGTGTTTTCCATCCTTGGTAGCAGTAATAAGCTTGCTTTTCTTGAGCATCTGATTTATTTTTGTCTTGTGGACGTAGAGAACCATATAACTAACCTTGCTTCTGCCTTTGTGTTATGGATTAAGTTGTGTCCCCCCAAAATTCATATATTGAAGTCTTAACCCTCAGTACTTCAGAATGTGACTATTTTTGAAGACAGGGGCTTTAAAGAGATTATTAAGTTAAAATAAGATCATTAGCATGGGCCCTAATCCAATACGACTGGTGTCCTTATAAGAAGAGGAAATTAGGGCCTAGAAAATCACTGAGGGAAGCCGTGTGAAGACAGGGGGAGAGGATAGCCAACTACATACCGAAGAAAGAGGCCTCAGAAGAAACCAGTCCTGCTGACACCTTGATATTGGACTTTGCCCACTGGAATTATGAAAAAATTAATTTCTATTATTTAAGCTACCCAGTCTGTGGCACTTTGTTATGACAGCCCCAGCAAATTAAGACATTTTGTGTTGGATGTTGCAAAGGGCGCATTCATGAACCACATCTAACATATCATATCATTCCTTTTATGTATTACCTTTACATATGACTTCATCTACTTTTTCCCTTTCTTACTTGCTCTTTACCTGTTTCCTTATTTATTTCTTTCTATCTCTCATGCTACTGCCATCCTTCTTGGGTACCATATTGTGCTTGGCATTCCCTAAGGGCTTTCCACTGCCCTTGCTGTACAACTGGCTTGGAAGGAGAGGCTGGAGCTCTGGGACTCTTTCCAGGGCCTGGAGAGACACACATGGGCTGTGCCTCCAGGCTTGTGATGATTTTCCGGCCGTGTGTTTCCCTGTTTGTGAGCAGGCCACCCAGACTCTGACCTGGCTCTTGAACTCAAGCCACAAAACTCACAGTTTCTGCTTGGAGGTAGCCTTTCCTGTTGTGGTATCTATTCTGAAGTTAACTCACACAACTGCTTTCTCTAGAGTAGTCCAACCAAACCCCGCTCTGAGCTTCTACTTTTTTGAGTGCAGAATACCCTTAGGGTTGCTCTTGTCCTTTTGCAGTAGATTGTGTGTGTGTGTGTGTGTGTGTGTGTGTGCATGTGTGTGTGTGTATGTGTGTGTGTGTGGTATATCCTGGATAGCACCTTTCTATCATTTTCCAGTTTTTCACAAATTTCTCTGAGTTTCCAACTCATTGCAAGTTCTCCCTCTTGTTTCAAACACACATATTTAGCTTATATATAATTAAGATGTATAAATAAATATGTTTAATTTTTGTTGTATACAATTAATTTGTATATAAATATATAAATAAAATGTATTTCTATATTTCAATTTTGTTTTAAAATATTTTCTTTGATTTTTAAGGATTTGTCCAGGGAGGGGTAGATTGTGGAGCGTATTTAATCCACTGTGATGAAATAAAAATTGACATCTTTTATATTATGACTTGTACACTATTTTGTGAGTTACCTTACTTTCCTCTTGAAATGAGGTTGTTTATATATACATTCACATCTAAGTAATACAGCAGACCATATACATGATTTGACCTAGTTTTTTTCACGTATCTATATTTGCTTCCTTAAATGTAAAATATGAGAGAGAGATCCCTAAGGTCCTGCCAGATATCAGTGAAGTCCAGGGAGACCATGGATTCTTGTATCTGTCTTAAGTCCCATCTTGCTGTGGGGATACATACAAAGGACACACATTTCATCCTCAAAATACTGAAGAACATGGTAAATTTCTCTTTGAGGGGGCTTTAAGATGGGTTACACTTCTCAACACAAGACTAAAGTTTCTTCAGTATCCTCTTTAGCTATCTCTACTGCTAAAGTCTCACTGACTGTGATATTGTTCTCTCCAATTCACTCTTCTCCATCTCTCTCCTGAAACTCTCGCTCTTTCTATACCTCTCCTCCTCCTGCCTTCCTCTCCTCTTACATCATGCCCCTCTTGTTTAGCCAAATTCCTCTCAGTATTTTTTTTCTCTTCTACCAACCTATTACTCTTATCATCACAAACAGAATCTTCTTCAGAAGGTGGGTATACTAAAAGCTTTAGAAGCTTATACTTTAAACTTTGCTCCCGTTGGGCAAGATGCTGTAGTTCTGTATAGACAAAATGCAACCTACGGGCTTTGTCAGAGGTGCCGTTTTCACCGGGAAATGTACAAGGAGGAAGAACAAATTGAGCTTCTTCTGCTTCCCCAGGACCAATTTGTATGAAGAGGCATTTAGACTCTGTCTAATCATCTTGCTCTCAGAATCCAACTGGAAACAAGCGTGCAACTAAGACTTACTGATTTATAATTGGAGACGTTAATTGGGGTTCTTGGCGTGATCTACATAGATAATGTCTATGTTGACATGTGAGGGTAGTTAACTCATGTGCTTGCTATCGCCGTGACATGAATTAAAATTTTTGGAGTTGAAGTATAAAGTAATAGTTAAGGGCATGAATTTGGTATCTCACAGAACTATGTTCCAGTCCTGACTCTCCATTTACCTGGAGAGATGTTGGGCAAGTTACTTAACTTTTATTAGGCTCAGCTTCTTCATCTATGACAAAGAGATAATAATGATACCTCCCTTAAAGTGTTACTGAAACATTAAATAAGGTAATGAGGGTAAAGAACAGTCGAGATCACTTTCCTAGGATCCACAAATGCCCTAGCACAGACTGCAGGGTCCTGCACGATCTGATTCCTGGGGGAGTCCAAACTCCTACCCCGCCACCGACTCCCAACATGTGCTCCACACACTAGTTGCATCTAATAACATGTTGTGCATGGGTTCTGTGCTATTCTCTGCGGATAAAGAGATGAAGAGATGTGGCTCCCAGCCTGGAGGCACTCACATTTTATTAGGGAGCAAGAGAGTCATAAACAAGTTGGCAATCCTGGTTGCTAAGCATTAAACCAATGGTTAAACTGTTAGGAAAAGGGAAAGAAGACAGCTATTAATTTTGCTCGGATAGAAAGTGGGTGGGAAGAAATACAGTCAATCTGAACAACTCACTGTTTGTCATAAGAGGATTAATACAATTCCAAAAATCTCCGGAAAATGGGATTTATTCGACAGAAAAGGGTATGAGAAGATTGAAGAGAACCAGAATCACAGCCAAGCTGGGGACACAAAACAGAGTTGTTCCTCTTTTCCTCCCAGTAAATTAACTTCCCTAATGTCCTAAGTAGAGGTTTCACAGGGTAGGTGAAATATTATACATCCCAGCTGTATAAGGCCAGCTTTGTTTTATTAAATAGCCCATATTACAGATTATGTTGAGTGGTTCTGAGCATTTGGATCACTGTGACTCAGCTCTGAGTAAGTGCTCTGGGTTCTTCTTCTGTATGGTTTTCTGGTCACGGTGTAGCTGTGCACCAGCACCGTGGCATAGCTGGGTATTCTCAGATGGAAGCACGATTTCTATCACTAGTAGGTGGTGTTAGGCTTCATTGGCTACACTGTTTACAACCATGGCCCATCTTTCCAGACTTGGTACTTCAGCTCACTGCATATCCTCCCTCTGGAACTCCCTTTCCACTTTCTCTCTCTTCAAGATCCAGTTCAAAAATTGTTTCGACACATATGCTCCTTCCCTCCAGTCTATCACTGGCACAAGGCAATGACTGTGTCTTATGGTTTTTGTGTTCCTAAGCTCCCTCACACTCATTACAGACTCCACACACGTTTGCAGGACGAATGATGTCGAGCACAGATGTGAGACTTCTAAGACCCTAGTGAGACACCAGGCAGGAGGCTGTCGGAGTTCTCAACACAGGGCGTGATAAAGGCTCAGACCAGAGTGGCTGCAGTGAGAAGGAAGAAATGGTTCGTGTTACTTTCAATTCAGGAAAATTTCGTATTATCTACCATGGTCACCAGACCAAACCTGAATTTTGATTCTGATTTGATTCCTGAACATGAGAAGGAGTAACTCATTGGTCTACAAAGGTAGACTGCCAATTCCCTAGTTATCCAGACCTGACATTATTGCTCAAGGAACAGCCAAAAATCAGTTATAGGGGTGAATTTCCAGGCAATCTGGGGGAAATTAAGTTATTTTGGATTTGTTGGGCTACACATATTTGAACAAGTATATCTTTGGAGTCAACCCCAGAGAAAAGATAAGAGAACATTTTAATCTGAGTTTAAAAGTAAAAATGACAGCATCATCACCCAGATCCCAGTCTTAAATATGTGTGTGTGTGTGTGTGTGTGTGTGTGTGTGTATATGTTCATACATTTATATAAATGTTTTCCTGATCTGGCAGAGTTGATGCAAATAATTCCTGCTGTTGGTACTGAGTGAGGCTTCAAAAGAAGCAACACCTCAGCTAAGATCCTAAATTTTTACTCTGTTGCTAAACCATATTGTCTTTTTCGGGTGTTCATAAACCATCTTGATTGTTCCAGTGCAGTGAATACACTACAATAATACTAATTTGATAAGAGCGTCCCGGAACTTGTAGACAATTATGTATTGACACAGTGATGGGAGATTTGAGGTTCATCTTTTTTTTCTGTAGTTTGTAATCTGAGGAGACAGAGTACAGAAAAAACGAAAATTGTTTGTTATGGAGCTATAAAAATGCACCGAGTAAAACGTGTACTTATCAAAATCATTTCAGTGAAGTAGCCATAATGAGGAAAGGTTTTTTGGTTTTTTTTTTTCCTGTACTGTACAGTCAGTATTAAAATGAGAGGCAAAAAAACATAAAACAAGCTGGTAAAAGGAGTTTATTCTCAAAAGCAAGTTTAGTGTACATTCTGAGATCAAAACAAAATCAACCCAAATTCTTGTTTATTCTGCTTCACAATAAAAGCCAGTATTCAAGATGACAACATTCAGGCACTGTAAGATTTTCAAACACAAAAGATTTCATTATATTTATAGCATAATTTCTTTAAAGAGATGGAAAAAATAAACTCAAATTCAAATCAGGAAGCTCTCAATAAAGCTTGAGATTAACAATTCTTCCTATTTAATAATTGTTAAGAAAACCTTCCAGTTACTGTGACATTCCATGCCAAGAACACCTCAGTTAATGCAGACTTTTTTATTGCTACATACCACTAAGTACCCAATCATATCATATACATATGTAACTATATATATAAAACATATATAAATATTATATTTAACATTAGTCAAATAGATTGGTGATTAATGCTTTTGCTTTGGAAACCCTGAATTTCAGTAGAATTGAGATGCTGCAAATCTAACACCCTTGAGAAGAGCCACATAACGGTTCTCACGAAAAAACATTTGACCTGTATAGGTGGATGTGCCAATGGCACCAGATAAGGGAGTTAATTAATTGATTTGGGAAAGTTTTGTTGCCTTCTTTGTGCCAGGCACTATTCTAGATGCTGGAGACACAGCAGTGAACAAAAAGTGGGACTCGTAGTCTGGTGGTTATGAATTTGGTTGTTTGCTAAACCCAACATGAACACTATTACATCTGAGGAAGCCTAATCAGGATAATGTTCCATCTTTCAAGCCTATGCTTTGTTTCACATTTGCAGCTAAAAGTGAGTCTTCCAAAGCATGTGAAGAAATATTGAGCAATGTTCATACAGAGTGTGAGGAATGGGGATGTGGATAAATTATCACATCTAGAGATTTGCAGACAAAACCCACTTCCTAATGTGCCTTTTAAAACGCAACAGCACGGTGACAATTTCAAATAGATGCCAACAGGCATAAAAACAGCTCTTACCATGTTCTTCCATTAATAACAGTACTTTAATTGTGGATAAATAGGGCTGTACTGTTTATGAAGGGCTTTCAGACACCCTCCTCATTCTGTACAGGAGCTAGGGAAGATGTTATCTCCATTTGACAAATCCAGAGACTGGGGTTTCAGTGGGTTTTCAAAGGTCACACAGTAAGTTGTATAACTAAAACTAGGACTCAAATCTTAGGGCAATGATTCCACCTTGATTTCCTGGGCACCTCAGTAGTACTCCTTTCATAGGCTTTGCTGGTTTAGAATGGGACTCTGGTCTCTGGAGATTTTACTTCCTAAGATCATTATAGTTAAAGTTGTGTGTGCTGATTTGAGAAATATTCTCATGTCCTGATGCTGAGAATTCTGAAAGCAGAGTCTTGAGCAATAATATAAAGAATATGCCTAGTTACTGAAAGTTCTGGCATTTGGATTTGAGCTAATGGCCAGGTTCTGATCTATTTTATTCATTAACAAAATCGGTATTAGATTTCGTATTAGTAGGACTATGAATTGTAAATACTGTTATTGTGGCTAAATTCCAAAGTGAGCAATCATATAATGGCAGTTTTCAAATGGACAATGTTAATTCCTTAGAGAATAAAATCAATAGCTATACAGTATTTTCTTGGAATCTCGAAACATTCGAATGGATAAATGCAACTAGTGTGTAGAACACATATTGGGAGTTGGGGATGGGGTGTAGGCGGTTGGACCCCACCAGGAATCAGATGATGCACGACCCTATAGTCTGTGCTAAGGCATTAGTGGACCCTAGGAAAGTGACCTCAACTGTTCTTTATGTACATTACCTTATTTAATGTTTTAGTAACACATTAAGGGAGGTATTTATCTGACGTGAGCCCTATATTGGGCAGTACCTGTGGGGCAATGCAACATAAAATTTTACCTGAAAGTTTTGCAGAAGGAATTAATGCTCAACCAGAGATAATGGTCAACAGCATCAGTTTCTGAGAACATTTGACAAACACAAAAAAGACCTTTGAATTTCTAAGAACACTCCAAGGAAATGACGTACGTACACTGAATTTTCTCAACAATGACTTTTCTCAACAATGACTTTTCTCATTCTAATATGATTATCTGGAATTGCGTGTGTGTGAATTTAACCCGTGTTTAAAAGAGTGGATAAACAGTACATGTGCAGCTTGGTTATTTGTGAAGTTGTTCAATCCTATCAGGTGATTTTACAGGATGAAATTTTTTAAAAAGCCCTCGGGAAATAAGATTGAACCACCCTTGATGGTTTTCCTCTTAAAATAAAGCGATCCATTTAAATCAAATGCCAATGGCCAATCTAGTTGCTCATCTGCAGTCTGAGAGCACATGCAGAGGCGCCATTGCTTCTGGAAAAGTGCTTCCCATGCCGTTTCTCACTTTTACAAATGCTTCGCTATTTTCATACCCTTTCACAATTTTTAACTCGTTTCTTTTTCACAAAAATCCTATGTGTGTGTTGGAGAGGGGTACTATAATTCTCATTTTTAAGAGAAAACTTAGACTCAGAAAAGATAAATATCAGACCCAAGGTCAAAATGTGCTGAAATTTAGGTTTTTGTATTGCAAATTCAACTCTTATCCCCCTAGGCCTATTTTCTTTGGATACGGAAATGTCCCCTTCCTTCCAAAAAAGGTGCTACCACTTCAAGCTGATATAATGGTTTAAATTGCCACTGGGAAGGACAATTACTGCAAAGCAGGAAGTCTGAGAATGTGACAACCCTGACCTCAACATTAATTATGCATCAAATAAGAAGAAGTGGGTCAGTGGAAGAGCCAAAGAGATTATGTGACGCGTCACTCACTGTAATAGCAGACTTTGGGTTCTGGTAGAGACAGCCTCACTTAGAAATTATTTTTGTGGGAATTTGGTTCTCAGTTTGACCCTTCCTCCGGAAAGATGGAAGTCTGTGTGGTTTCCAGAGGCTAACCTACGATATTGTGTGTTCCACGATTCTTACGTAATTCTGGTGGAAGAAGCTCTGCGGTCCCGAGGACCTCAGGTGCTAACTCGTAATAGAAACACAAACTGGGAACAAGTTTGCTGATGATCCCTAGGTAAGGCCCATAAACTTATCTAAGGCAGAGTTTGATAAGCAGTCCTAGTTGTAATTCAGTATGCTTTTCCCTTTGAATAGAAATCAGGACAAAGGTATTTCAAGTTGGGTGGTATAAGCAAACGTTTATAAGAAGAACTGAATTACATTAGTCCTACATTTTTCCCTCACTGTGATATTTGTCTACACTGAACCAAAGAAGATATCAAGAAAAAGCAAAAACCAATGATTTCGAAGATTGGTCTCAGTTTAGCATATCCTCCTCAATATAGCAGAAGTAAACATTTTGAACCAGAGACGAAGACCAAAATAAGGGAAAAAAGATTCCCCGCTGCCCATCGTGAAAACGTGTGCTTAGTCTTTAAATTTAAGGAGAGACGTTTGATAAATTTTTTTCAACTTGCCAAGAAATGCTAAACACAGTAAACAAACCCAGTCCTCCTGCTCAAAATGTACGAAATTTCAATTCCATTTTTAGGGTACTGCACACAGCTGACATATCTGTTTGAACCGAAAAACTGTTTCTTGTAATTTCTTTTTCTTCATGTGCTTTATTCTGAGCCAATGTGTCAACTTGGTATTATAAGTGTATTTGTGTCCATACCATGTGATACATACTCCAAATGAAAAAAAATGTTGATAGATTTAATTATGTTTATTTGAACACTTGATAAAACAAAACAACAAACCTTCAAGATTAACCTTTAAGGATTCTCCAAGCTGATTGAATCTAAACCTCATAAATATTTTTCTCTAATATGAGAGTTACGTGATTTATAAGATTTTACTATTTTGAAATGTACACTTCAATATCTGATGTTTTAGGACAATTCTACCAACAGGTTGATTCTGGAAGGCTCATGCCCCACATCTAATCATACACCAGACTCTATCAATTTTTCTCTCAGTAATGACATTTTAATCTGCTCCCCCATTTCTTACTGCCATGGTTCAAGCTTCCCTTTCTCTTCTTTGGCGTGTTTCTAATGGCATTCTTCTCTGGGGCCTCTGAACCTCTAAGATTATCCCACTCCAGTCCCTCCTTCACATTGCTGCCAGGGTTATCTTTTCAAAAGACAATTATGGTCACTTAGCATCTCAGCCAAAACTTCTGTTGGATCCCTTTTGTCTTTAAAATAAGTCCAAGAATAATAAAAATAATAACGGGAGCTAATAGATCCACATAATCATCTAACAAATTTGTAGAATGTTTATTTGCCATTTAAGTGGGTATGTAGAGGAACCTTATTTTATTAATTTGTATTTCCTTGGTGACGTGATGTTGGTAATCTTTAGATGCATTTATTTGTCATTCATGTATCCTCTGTGGTGAAATATTTATTCAAATCTTCTATTTTTTTTCTGTTCACAGACATCATTTTTCATGGTACAATATGAAAAGCACTCCTTTTAAAATCTGGAAGAAGGCTGAGATGCCCACTATCACTGATTCTATTTAATAATATATTGGAAGAACTAGTCAGTACTAGGTGCATACATGGATCCTTGACTTGTGACAGAAGTACAAACAGGGAAAAGATGGACCACGTCATGAATGGCGTGAGATAATCAGTCATCCATTTGGAAAAGAAAGAATTTGGATTCCTGCCTCACAATACACACTAAAATCAACTCTAGATGGATTTAAAAATTTAATCTGAAAGGTAAAACTTTAAAACTTTTAGGAGAAAATATTGGAGGCTATCTTTATGGGTGTATGGCAGAGAAGTATTTTAGAACCAAGCACAGATGATACCTCAAAAGAAAAAGATCGTTTCGTTAATTACAGTAAAGTATAAGACTGTTCATTAAAAGATCTCTTAAAGAGAGTGATCTAATTTGACAAAAAATCTAGCTGAATCAGAAAAATAAAGGAAACAAATCCATCTCACTTGTAAATGTTGATATAAAAGTCTAATGTAAAATATTAGCAAATAGAATCTAGCAAACTATTAAGAGGCGAATGCCCACTATCACTGCTTTTATTTAAAATTTTTCATGAGGTACCAGTTAACACAATTTGAAGAGGTAAAAGAATCAGAGGTACAAAACTTGCAAGTAAAGAGGAAAAATTATAATTATCTATAGATGATGTTTCTAGATTCCATTTCTGGACAGCCTAAGTTAATCACCTAAAATTCAATTGGAAACAGTGAAGGAAATTATTAATGTGACTATCTCTTTAACATAAAAATCAGTAGTTTTCCAGAGCCCAGCCACCAAGTAAGATAATATAAAGAAAACACTGCACTTATAATATTAGCAAGAAGATAAATGCCTAATCCTAAACTTAACAGGAAATATACAAGATCTTTATAATTTTTCAAAAATTCTATTTAGGCATATAAATGAAAATTTGAATACATGAAAAGTTGCAACTTCTTCTCGAGTAAGAAGACTCATTATGGTAAAGATATAAATTTTCCCTAAATTAACTTATAAATTTAGTAGAAACACATTAATAAAACATTAATTTTGAATTATTTCTGGAACTTGTAAAGCTAATTCTAAAATCCATTAAAAAAAACAAAAAAGGAAATAGGATTTTAAAATGAAAAATAAAAAGTTATAGGGCTACACTAAATCAGCCAAATATAAGAATGTATTGTAGGGGAGCAAAATTTGCCACCCCACAATATGCCACTTTGGGATATTGATTATTTTGAATTCAAGTTAGTTGAGAAACAGCTAGTGCAAGGACACTCCAACCTGCTGTGTCTTCCTGAAAGCAGGAAATAAATCTCCCATGTGAAAGGTACCCTCTGTCCAGGAGGTAGACAGACATCCTTACCACCAGAGCTGGGAGATTTAGGGCTGAGAAAGCTATACAAACAAACCTTGTTACTTTACTAGTTTACTACGCCAAACCCAATGTCTTTGTCTTGTTGGTTCTTCACAAATTTATTATTTCTTCATCTAAAAAGTATAAAGCTGCCTGCTTTGGTCATTTCTTTGGGCCTTATATTCTTATGGGGCCCCCGTAGATAGAAAATTAAATATGATTTTCTCCTGTTAATCTGTCTCATGTCAATTTAATTTTTAGATAAGCCAAAAGAACCAAGAGGCATAGGGGGGAATTTCCCCCTCTCTTACAGTATTAATACAATATTTTTGTATTGGAATCCAGACTAGTCAGATCAATGGAACAGTTTTGAGGTCCAGAATACACACAAATACACACGCTAATTTAGAATCTGATATAACTAGACTTTCGATCAATTGCCATTGAAGGGGAAAAATCGAGATGTTTATTTCATTCTTATTCTTAAATTGAATTCCAGGTTTGTCAACAATTTAAATGTTAAGATTAAACCTGTTTTCTACCCTGCATCCCCTAAAACAAGTCTGTAAAAATACTAGAAAAATGGCCAAAGAATGTTTTTATAGTAATGGAATGGGAAAGATTTTCTTTCTAAACAAGATAAAAAACTTAAAAGCCAGTAGTTTAAAAAATAAAATAAAAATTACACAAAACTAAAACAAATTTTTTGAACAAATACCATAAAAAAAGTCAGACCAGGAAATATATTTGTGATATGAATAACAGGGGACTTTTTTTTTTTGGTGAGGAAAATTGGTCCTGAGCCAACTGCTGTTCCCAATCTTCCTCTTTTAGCCTGAGGAAGATTGTCCGTGAGCTAACATCTGTGCCAATCTTTCTCTATTTTATATGTGGGACACCACCAAAGCATGGCTTGACAAGCTGTGTGTAAGTCTGTGCCCAGGATCCAAACCCATGAACCCCAGGCTACTGAAGCAGAGCGCACAAACTTACACTATGCCATGAGGCTGGCCCTGAATAATACGGGACTTTTAAGCTTAACTTCCTTAATATGTAATAATTCCTTCAAATCAATAATGGAAAATCTAAATTTAAAATGGGCAGAAAACAGTTCATAGAGAGTAATACAGGTATCTAATAAACATGAAAGAAACTTCACTTCACTCATAATAAAAGTAAGTCTAGGAGACGCTTTTTACATCAGGTTTGCAAAACCCCCAAATTTTGATACCACACTGTTTAGACTAAGGGTGGGGGTCCACTTTTAGTGGAGCTGCAAATTAATATAAGGTTTTTCTAGGGCAATTTGGTACTGTCCAAATTTTAAATGTATCTATTTTTGACAAGAAAATTTCATTTCTAAGAATTTATCTTACAGACATATTTTCACGTGTTCCTAAGATCATGTATGTTACAATAGCTTTGCGATAACGAAAGAATGGGTATAATGTAACTGTTGACCAATGGGTAACTGGTTAAACAAATATGATGAACACAGTGGGATACTGTGAAGCTGTTAAAAGAATGAGGCAGATTCAAATATGCTGACGAAGAAAAGTTCTCCAAGAAATAGTATTAAATGGACAAAATAAGATGCAAAATAAGACAAAATATATCCTTTATATAAATAGTGATATATGCATACAAAGTTTTCTGAAAGGATGCACATGAATCTATTACTGGTGATTGAATCTACAGAAGGAGAAATTGGATCAGAGAAGAGAAAATGATTTACTTTTTATAGTATCTTTAGTACTTCCTAACTTTTTAAAGTCATATTTATGTATTACTAAATTTCCTAGACAAAAAGCTAAATATTTTGCAAGATATTATGGAAAAATAAGAAGGGAGAGGACTTGGGCATCTTGGGACTCAATCGATGACTTAATGGGCTAGGAACCTCCCTGAGATGCTCTGGGTCTATCCTTGGAACGTGGGCTGGCTGAGATGTGGGAACCACTCCTTTGGTTTGCTCATCTGTTTCTACAGGAAGACAATGTCCCACAACGTCTGCCTTCCTTTGCTCTCCAGTTTTTGCGACTTCCTGGCTGTCTGCCTGGATCTTGCCTCTCTTGTGACTTGTTTCCTGGTGCTCTTTGCTTTCCTTGCCTGCCTGGTTCTCTCCTGGGTTGTTGCCGAGCCACACAAGTCACGTGCTTTCCTGGACTCCTGACTCCTTGCCTGGTTCTTGGCCACATGTTTTCTTCCTCTTGAGTGGATTACAGTGGAATGTTTGCTAAAGCTTTCTTTTTTGCTTTCACTTTGGCTTTCTCACTCTCATAGGTCCCTCGTCTTCTTCCTGGGAATTTGCATTCCTTCCAGGGTTGAGCACAGATGGAATTGAATAATAAAAGGAAGTTTTTTGTAAAGAAAGCCAAAGCAGGAAAAGAAAGAGACGTTTAGGATGTAATAGAAGGGACTTGTGAAAGTGGAGGCAGAGGGAGTCTGTCTTCAGAGTGTAAAAAGTCTGATTGTCTTCCTTGACCTCAGGACCAATTGGTTAGAGTGACTTTCTTCCTTCCCCCTGCACCTTGCTGAAGGTATAGAAAGTATGCTAGAGCTCCAGGGATGTGGGTAGGACAGAGTTGTGTGGGAAAGAATGATTAAAAACGTGGAAAGAAGAGAAAAGGGGTGGGGTCTGTGGTGGGAGGTGGGAAGAGGAAGGCAGAACAAAGACTTCCTGGTGAAGAGAGGCTTCTGAAGAAGGATAAGCTAAGGTTGACCCACTGACACTACAGAATTGAGAAAGAAAGGCTTCTTCTCCAGGAGGGAGAAGACACATGGATGCTGTCTTTTGCTTGGATTATTTTAGGGGCTTAAACTGGATATCAGGGGAACCCTCCTGGATGCTCTCGTGGATTCTTCATGTTGGGCTGCGATGGATCATGTCACCCTGTTCTTCGAACATTAAGGTTATAGTAAAGGGTTGCAGATTCTTGGCCACATCTTTTCCCATGATGATTGATGATAACAGTAAAGAATGAGTATTATTCTTGAAAATGTTGAACTTTACCTCATTACACTGCTCCTGGAAAGCAGTGACAGTTAAGAAATCTCCCTATCCCTTATGACACCAAAAACACAAGCACAAAAGGTATAAATACATAAACTGGACTGTCACATTTAAAGCTTCTGTATCAAGCAACACAGTCCAGAGAGTGAAAAGGCAACCTATAGAATATGTGAAAACATTTTCAAATCAAATATCTGACATGCAGTTAATATCCAGAATATACAAAGTTAAAAATATAAAAAATAACAACAGGGCCAGCCCCTGTGACCTTGTGGTTAAGTTCAGCATGTCTGCTTCGGTGACCTGGGTTTGGCTCCCAGGTGTGGAACTTGTCAGTGGCCATGCTTTGGCAGCTCCCATACAAAACAGAGGAAGATTGACAACAGATGTTAGCTCAGGGCTAATCTTCCTCAGCAAAAGAAAAAAAATAAAAAACAAATAACCCAATTAAAGAATGGACTAAGGACTTGAGTGCACATTTCTCCAAAAAAGATGTACAAATGCCAACAAGCACAAGAAAAGATGCTCAACATCACTAATCATTAAGGAAATGAAAATCAAAACCAAAATGAGATACCACCTCACACCTATTAGGATGGCTACTATCAAAAAAACAAAAATAACAAGTATCGGTGAGGATGTGGAGAAATTGTAACTGACAAAGTCTCTCTTCTTAACTAAGAAGTCTGAATCCTCTACCCAAGTAGGCAGCAACCTGTGAGCTTCTGCGTTTGTCTTTAACAAAAATCCTGTTAAATCAATTTAGCCAGACTCTCCCACCCTCAACATCAGATCACCCTCAGTATCTGATCAAATTTCTCATCCTCAGTGATCCCCCAGGTGATATCTGATCACCACGGCCTGCTTTCAGCAAGAATCCTGTCAAGTCAGTTCAGCCAGAATCTCTCTTTCCCCTGATGTTTCCTCTTAGTAATTTTCCATTCACTGGTCCCCACCCTTCTTCTTGATTATAAATCTCCACTCATCCGTGCTGTATTCGGAATTGAGCCCAGTTCTATACAGAGCACACTTCCCCTATTGCAATAGTTCCCAAATAAAATCTGTCTTTTCCTCTTTAACTAGTATCAGGGTCTGGTTTTCTTTTAACAGAACCCTTGTGTACTCTTGGTGGGAATGTAAAATGGTGCAGCCTCTGTGGGAAACAGTACGGCAGCTCCTCCAAAAGTCAAAAATAGAACTACCATATGATCTAGGAATTTCACTTTTGGTTATACATCCCAAAGAATTGAAAGCAGAGTCTAGAAGAGAGATTCGTATATCCATGTTCATAGCAGCATTATTCACCATAGCCAAAAGGTGGAGGCAACCCAAGTGTCCATCATCGGATGAATGAATGCACAAAATGTGGTATATACATACCATGGAATACTATTCAGTCTTAAATAGTAAGAAAATTCTGACCATGCTACAACATGGATGAATCTTGAGGGCATTATGCTAAGTGAAATAAGCAAGCTACAAAAAATATACTGTATTATTTCACTTAAATAAAATGACTTGAGTAGTCAAATTCATAGAGGCAGAAAATAGAATGATGGTTGCCAGGGGTTTGGGGGAGGATGCATTGAGAGTTGTTGTTTATTGGGTGTAAATTTCAGTTCTGCCAGATGGAAAGAGTTCAGGAGATTGGCTGCACAATGATGTAAATGTACTTAACATTACTGAACTGTACGTATAAAAATGGTTAACATGGTAAATTTTACGTTGTGAGTATTTTACCACAATGAAAATTTTTTCCCAGTTTTATTGAGAAATAATGGTCATACTGTATAAGTTTATGGCGTACAGCACGATAGTTTGATTTACATATATTGTGAAATGATCACCACAATAGGATTACTTAACATGCAACATCTCATATAGATTCAATTAAAAGAAAAGAAAAAAAAATTCTCCTCATGATGAGAATCTTAGGATCTACTCTCTTAACAACTTTCTGTATCTCACACAGTAGTGTTAGCTGTGGCCATCATGTTCTACATTACATCTGTAGTACTCATTTATCTTATAACTGGAGGTTTGTTAAGAAGGTAAATTTTATGTTGCGTATATTTTACCACAATGAAAAACTTTTAAAAACAGAAAGGAAAAGAGAAAGAAATGCCCCTGTCCTTTTGTGTTCCTGGGGTTATTGCAAAGACCCTCCCTTCCCCGTGCAACTTAGATATGCTAAGGGATGACCCCTTGTTTACTTGTGACAAGGCCAGACCAGATCTTCCAAATTCCCATTCTTTGCCTCATAAATGCTTAGCTGAAGTGTTTATCCCCACTGATTAATCTGGACAAAATACTGGTCAACTTGACCAAACTTTAGTCAGGCTTCTCCCCTCTCCATAGGCCCCTGGACCTTGACTCGCCCTTGAACTTCAACAAGCACTGGACCATGGAGCAGTCTCTCATTAACAAACCCTTCCGAAAATCAGCTGACCACAAAGAAAGACATTTCCTGCCCCACTCTCCAGTCATGCCACCTGCTTATTCCCCTTCCCACACCCAGTCCCTTCTAGCCTGCCTTACTCCTCCTTAGAAAAGAAAAACACTTCCTGCCTGACCTTTGAGAAGCTTGTAGATCCTAAGGATGGAGCGCTCATTCTTCTGATTGCAATAGTCCCCCAACCTCCCCACACCCCTTGCAATAGCCTTTCAAATTGTCTCTCCTTACCTAAGTCCGGATTTGTTTTTGTCACTTGCAAAGTATGAGAATAACGTGTCCTGTTTAACGTATGAAATATATTGACAAGACACTTAATGTATGAATTATTTATATTTCATAGGTAACACACATGTAATTGAATATGTGAGTCTAATTGTGTAGTATGTGTGTATGCATATTTAGGTATGCTGGCTAAACTTCACTATAATGCTGTCCTAAGTTATTATAATTTTTCTTTATAAGTATATTATTTGGAAAACTGTCATTACTCTGTTTACAGGCCTTCTGGTACCACTCTTAAATTGGCAGTTTAGTTCAGGAAAATATTAAATTGTGGACACTTAAACACCTGTATAGAGGACAAAAAGTTATGCTCAGCTGGTTTGGTTTCCAATTTGAGATTTTAGCCTAGTCCATTCTAAAGTGCTACTTCTTTGCTTTGACTTTGCGAAATTCTGAATTGAGAGTAAAAACAAGTGTTCTTTGTAGTAAAATTTAACACTTTTAACTATAACCAGTACATCTTAGAAGTGTTCTGATTTTAAATTCACAGTGTTTTCAAATTATTTCCTTTTGATTTTTAAATTGCAGTTGTGTGTCAGGATTCCACATAGGGAACTCATGATAAATCAGCAACCATGATAATTAACAGAGCCGAATGTCTGACCACGACACTACCACTAGTCTAGCTTAAGGGGACACTAACATAGCAGCAGACTTTCAAGGTCAAATCTACATATTTTCTTCTCTTGATGTAAAGACTGTCCCATTCTGGATTTTTTCTTTCTTTTGCCTTTTTTCAAACATCTTTCTACTTTTAACTGGTAATTTTTGAGGAAGAGATGATACTCTGCTATCATTAAGTTTGATATTTAGAAAAATAGAAGGTTTGTGTTTTATATGGTCTTTTATCATTTATATTAAAATTTCCATACATTCACTCCCTCACTTATTGAGCTTTATGTGGTAGGTAATAAAGAAGATAAGATGGTTTACACAGAAATACCTGCTACATCAATGCTGCACTGATCTCTTCGCGGGTCCTCTCCAGTCCTATCTCAGCTGAATGTGGCAGCTCTACAGCCATCCACCCTCATTGCCCAGTCCTTTGACTAACTTGGCCTGTTTATGAATTTTCTGGAGCTTTTATGCTCTTATGGGAGATGCACATGAATCTCAGGGGTGTAGGACGTTTTTTATTCTTTTCATTTTCTTCTGTACCTAGATCCCAAGTCACCTAAACTCATTTATGTGATAAGTTGACTGTATGCAGAAAGAGCTGATGGTACTTTCTGGAAAATCAGCATACACCTTTTCTCTGCTGTGGACTGGGAAGGTTTTTGGCCAAAAGATAGCTAGTGACCCTTGACAGTATCAGATCTAATCTCCTCACTCCACAGCTAAGGAAATTAGGCCATGAGAAATTTAGCACTTTTCTGGTATTTCATGCTGTTTGAGTGACAAAGCAAGGCCCCAGACCCCTCAGAAGCAGCCACACACCCAACCAATTGCATTGCCTCTGGTTTGAGTCAGATAAAAGTCAGATACCTTGCATGAAAATTAAACCATCAATCTTCCAATTTTCCACACGTGACAGAGTGGAGAGATTGAATTTTAGACCAAAATAGCCAGATATTTGGACTCTCTTGATAGTCACACTCTCTGAGACTGTCATAAGTTGGTGGCATTTAGGCAGGTGGTACCTAAGTACAAATAGATGTGGACTATAAAACCTTTTACCCAACCCAGATCTTTCTATTCTCTACTGAACGTTTTCTTCTTCATAGCTTGAGCCATTTGGTTACAGTTTCTGAACTTAAAATAAAGCATCCTGATTGGCTGTCATCACTTTAGTCACTGCATGATGTCAGGAAGATGGAACACACCAAGGAGAAACACTATGGAGGGCAAAATTACGCAGAACCAATTTTCAAAATTATGGAGCAGAACTATCACGAATGGTAGCGTTGAAAACTACACTTGTGCAGGCATGCTTTTCAGAGGAACACCACATTTAGACAATTAAATGAAAAACATAAACTTTTCTTTTGATAATGAAAGTTGAATGATCAAAGAGGAAGCTGGGAGAAAGCGTGGCTGTGGAAAGCAAGACAGCATGAGGGGAGGGGGCTGCGTGGCTATCACCTCTTCAGCTCTGGGGTTGGTTGGGGGTGGGACTACCTGAGCATCTTGGGATTTTGGTTGCCCTTTCTGTAAAATAAAGCAAAAGCATGGCATGCTCTTTAGGATATTTCCAACTGAAAGATCCATAAAATTAGGTTCCAAAGTTGTGTTTAATTGTTAAAACTATAATCTGAAGTTTTTTCCCCTAAGTTTGTCCGTGGTCTGAAAAAGGTGTAGTAACTATATATTCATATTCTCAAACAATCCTTTAACTCCGAGAAAAATCCAGCAGAAAATTCCAAGAAATGTCATCCTTAGGTAAGAGTTACCTTAAATATCACAGATAGAGTTCAGAAGCCTTATTTCAGGCCAGCGCTGGGGCTCGTGAAATCTGTCTGTTTGTTCATTTTCTCCAGGAGACCCTTTCTGTTCTTGCATCTAACTCAGTGTGTTGTGATAAATAATGCAGTGCCTTCCCAACAGTTGCCTTAGCCATACGAGGGGTACATTTTAAAAAGAGAACAAGCAGACACAGAAATGGAAATTAACCCCAGGCCTGCCAGCCTCCGTCAGGAATAATGGCGTCACATAATTCCAGGGTTAAATGAGAAGTAGGTGCCTTTTTACTGAGTTTGGCTCTTTGTCCTTGCTTTAGTGTGTCATTGTAGCAACTGTCATGTAAGGTTAATGACAGCCCCTCATTACCCTTGTCAAATATGTAATAATGTGGCCCAACAACGGGTCTGAATGGCTTCTGCTTGTCAGACCCCTATGTTTTGCCTAGCAGATGGTCACTGTGTTTGGAGGGGCCCTCGCTCAGATCCATCACACTGATATCCTGAACACGTGTGTGTGCGGGAAGCATTTTCCCCTGATGGGACAGTGTGTGGCTAGAATACTAATTGAGCACAGCAAGACGACTGCAGACTTCATCCTCGCTCCTCCCCCAGATCCCTCTTCGTTTTCTCTTCGGCTCTGGGGAAAGGGGGAAGACAGGACCTTTCTCGCCTCTCTCCTTCTATTATTTCCGGCGACACACAACACTTTTCAGCTGTGATATGCACCCGTTTTCAAACCCTTTATTTGGATCACTTAGGATGCAGCACCCATGAAATTTAGACACGTTCTATTCTCGGAGACGCGGAAACAAAGAGGGGAAAAAGCCTCAGTGAGGAAAGTGGCAGGGGGCAGGGCTTACTGAAAAAGAGCTACAGTCCAGGTGGCAGGAGACTAGAATTCTAGCCTGTGACCTTGAGCAAAGTCACTCCTCCCGCCTCTGTTGACTCCCCCAGGAAGGTGGCCTGGCTGCAGAAGGTGAGAGAGACACATGAGGACAGATACAAGAAGGATTCTCTGTCCTGCCCCAGGGCTTCTCCAACGGGCCCTTGCTTTTCTCATCCTCAGTGGTTTTTTTACATGATGTTACCTCCTTTCTCGAAATTGAACAGTGGCTCCCAATTGCTTAAAAAATCAACTTAAACTCTAAATCACTGCTGCAGAATTAGTTCCGAGGCAAGCCACTCTTTTCCCCTTACTAATCTGTTCCCACGATTTTTCAGGCTGCACAGACCTCTTCAGACACAAATCTGTCTGTTTTTTATGCACCAGTTTTCTTGGTTTCAAGTCTTTGCTCATGCCTAACCTCCCACATGAAACCCTGATGCTCCCTTGAATCAGCCCCTATTCTTCAAAAACCTTACATAAAGACTTCCCCTAGCCCTGTATAGCTCTGGTAACTCCTGCGACTTTAAATATTCCTAATAAGTAAGGAATTACTTTGCTTGTTAATGTATATTCAGAAGTTTAGAACTATGAGCGAACTTAGCAATCATTCTGTGCAACCACTTCATTTTGGAGATGAAGTAGTCAAGTCTGCATTGGTCAAGACCAAGTTCAAGGAGCTAATATGGTAGCACGACCAGCAGCAAGTTCTTTTGATGCTGAGTTTAGTTTTACTTTACACTCCAGCAGATCACCCACTCGCTGCATTTCACTGTTTAAGAGCTTGTTGTTATCATTGGTTCTTTCCCCCATCCCCTGTTCTCTCCCACAATGGAGGGCAAACTCCTTGTGGGCAGAAGCAGCATGTCTTCCTTTGCAGGCCCTGACAGAGCCTGAACAGCTCTCTGGGCACAGGAAACGGACATCTCATGGAGCATATATGGCTACAGGTCACAGTGTTCATGCCAATCCCTTTTGTAATCTCTATGACATTTAACACTTTGCCAAATTATCTGTTGGCACTAATCTCTTGGTACTAACCTAACAAGTGACATTTTCTTTTGTATCTTTTGTGTGAGCCATCCCTGAGGCCGACGAGTCACTGTGAAGCAATTGTCATGAGCAAAATGTCGTGTTAGGTCTCATGGGGCAGAAAAGCCTGTAGCCTAGGACAGGGAGGTGTTGACTGTGCTGTGTTCCATTGACGATAGAGAAAACCTGCTTCTATGCAAACCTTCCAAGGATCTGAGAAGTGAGGCCGAAATAAACCAGAGGGAATTGCATCCAGTCTTTCCAGGATGGAAAAGGAAATAAATCCTCAGGCCTTTCTAACTCGGTCTCCCAGGAGGAAGATTCTATTTCAAATGATTTTAGATTTGGCATTTGCTGAGTGTTTCTTTCTTCTTTTATCAACTATACGGAAATTTCAGCATAAATGTTAAATAACTTCACTTCTTAAATCAGATCTAGATGACCATAAAATGCTTCTGTTCTCTTTGACTCCAGATACTGCTTCCTCAAAAGTCTTTCCCATAGTGTTTCATTTAGTTGCATTCTTGCTAAAAATCATGCAGCACATATGCACTCCCTCCATAGCTTTCCTAAGCCATAGGGATGATCTCCTTTGAATATTAGCAAAGTTATACATTCTAATTGTCATTTAGCAATCATTCTTTGCTCTCTCAACAAACATTTACTGATCTCCCAATATTTCAAGTATCATTCTAAAATATAGAAAGATAAGGCAAAAGCCTTGGTCCGTACACACTCACTATCCAGTGGTAGAAGAGGTGCGTATGCAGATAAACTTGATCATTCAAATAGATGCTCCTCTTATTCTGTACGTCCTCTGGTCTGAGCCAATCCCCTCTCCCTTCTCATCCCCACAATTCACCACCTGCCTTCAGGAGTTCTTGTCCACATTCAGCAATCTTCCGCATATTCCCAAACTTTTCTCTGAATGCTGCCTCTGCCTCCTGAGTCCTTCATCGGTGCCCAGCTGGTCCATAAAGACATGGTTTTCTTATGAGAAGTTCGTTGCTTATTTCTCTCTTTTATTTCTCTTCACAGTAACTTAGGGCTGAGGTTTGGAGTCTGTGTCCTCCTCTATCCCCACTACCAATTCTGGTCATTATTTCTGCTCCACCTTATAAAAAAATCCAACTTTATTCCTACTCCTTTAAGCCTTACACCATCTGGTAAAACCACCTGTCTCTCCTCAGTGTGTGGTCTGCCAATAATCTCTTGGTAACCAACTCTTTGTTTATCACGAGTTCTGGATCACACGGATAGCCACAGAGACGGCCTCTCCCATGGACTGATCTCTCAGTTTCTTAACCACTTATGTTTAGTGACTTTCCATCTCAGCTATTTTCTCCCATAGTCACATTGCCATAATCAGGAACTGTCCTACATTTAAAATAACAAAACAAAATGGCCTATTTTCTTCCATCATCCTCCTCCTAATTCACATGTTGAAATATACACTGGCAACATCGGTCCATAGATTTCTATGATTTCTCTTGCTTCCCCTTTTCTCCTGGCTCTATTTGCCTTCTTATCCAGTGAGGATTCAGTGATAAATCATAATCACTTCCTTGCAAAAGCCCTCAATTGCCTTGCCCTTGTTTTCATCCACCATATTTTCCATCCACAATATTTCTTGGCAAAATCCCAAACCAGGATAAATCCAACCATCTGTCTCCCTTGTGGCTACATCTGAGTAGCTGATTGTTGCTGGTGAAAATTACAAACCAGGCAGACAGGTTTTCCTTCAAATGTATCAATACCATTTCAAATGAGTACTTAACATGGCCCGGAAATCTGTGTTTCTCTAGTAAGCTCGCCCTAAAAGACCACTCTTGTGTCTCTTCCTCTCTCTTCAATGCTGTCTCCACCTCCTTCCCCGGAAGAGTTCTTGCCCAGTATTCCCGCTCCCTGTCTGGGCCCCTCCAATTCATTGTTCACACAGCATCCAGAGTGAGTTTTTAAAAATCCAAAGTGGATTACATTGGTCCCCTACTGAAACCACTAAAATGAAGTCCTGTCGTACTGGAACAAAGTGCAAATTCCTTAATGTTGTCTGGCTCCAGTCTACATGTTTTTGGTTCTCACTTCTCAGCCACTCTCTGGCCAGGTCCACTGCTGCTGTCAGTTCCTTGATTACCAAACTCTGTCCCCTTTGACAGCCACATTTGCTAGTTTCCCTTCACCTGGCTAACTCCCTTTCTGTCTCAGATTAAATGTCACTTCCTCAGAAGGGTGTTCTCTGAACCCTCCATTCCAAACTCTTTCCCTCTCAGCCCCTCTTCTAGCACACTTCTTCCTGTTCCTCATAGCGTCATGAGAACTTATAACCTACATTCATACGTGTGATTCATTATTTAACTTCTGTATCTTCCACTTGACTCCATAAAAGAAGAAACCTTGTCCATTTTGTTCATCATTGTCTACTCAACGTATAATAGAGTTATTGCTGCTTAGCAGGAGTGCAATAAATATTGGTTGCCTGAATGAAAAATGGTTGGAATGAATTACTGTTCAAAGACGGCTTTGCCTGAGAAAATTGTGGGAAATTTTCACTGTGGAAATATCAGTTGAAAGGGAACTATGAAGTTGCTTGACAAAGAGAAAAGGAAATGGCAGTTCAGAGACATAGAATATCATTAAAGTGTGAAAAACCTGATGTGTCAGTAGAAAGGTATATTTGCTGTGGTAGAGATGTGTGGGCCGTACAGGAAAGGGTGAGAAGTTGTGGTAGGCAGAATAATGGCCCCACAAAGATGGCCATGTTCTAACCGCTGGCACCTGTGGACATGTTAGGTTATATAAGAGAAAATTAAGGTTGCAGATGTAATTAGGAATTAAAGTGCTGATTAGCTGACCTTGAGATGCAGAAATCATCCTGGACTTTCCAGGTGGATCAGATATAATCTCAAGAGTCCTTGAACGTGGAAGAAGGAGGCAGAAGAGTCAGCAGGAGAGTGATGTGATATGAGAAAGACTCAACTGTTGTTGCTGGCTTTGAAGATGGAAGGGGGCCACAAGCCAAGGAATGCAGGTAGCTTCTAGAAGCTGGAAAAGGCAAGAAAATAATTCTGCCCTAAGGCCTTCAGAAAGGAATGCAGCCCTGCAGACACCTTGATTTTATCCCAGTGAGACCCATTTCAGACTTCTGATCTCCAGAACAAATGGCAAGATCCTAAATTTGTGTTGTTTTGGTGGTAATTTGTTATAGCTGCAGTAGGAAACTAATACAGAAATGAAGTTAGGGATAAAAACTGGAATCAGACTGAAGAGCCCTATCACAAAGCTCCGTAGTCTGGCCTCCATACTTCAGGAAGTGGGGGAACAGCAGGTATTTTAAAGCATGGGAGCAGCATGGTCAGCTTTGTTTTACGAGACCATCCCTTTGTATCAGTGTGGGTGCATGCTGCATTGGTAGCCTATTGGTGGCAGAGTGACCACTGTGGAGACTTCTAAAATATTCTATGTGAGTGATTAGGAAAACCTGATAGAAGTCCCTAGAGGCCTTTTTTGGCCACACATGGTTATTTAGCTCTTAAGTTTTCATAAATTTATTTTTTATTTCTAAATCTAGAACAAAAGTTCCTGAACTACAGTGGCTTTTTAAAATACCAGTTTATGTCTTTCTGAATTCCTAATACTAATACTAGCTGCTCAATAAATATTTATTGATCATGTTGTGGTTTATGACCAGGTAGATATCCTTGCTTCTCTGGATCTGTGTCAATTTCTTAGACAAACTAGGAAAGGTGTCAGGAATACCAATCGTCAATTGCTATTCTTCCACTGGCTGACTCCATCTTCTAGGATCATGGTTTTCTAGTCTGTAAAACGAGCATTAAAGTAATTCCTACTCTCTGAATTTCAAAAAGGAATAGGATAAACTTGAAAAGAACATCGATTATTGGGAGAGGCAGCCCTCGTTCTGAGGCTCTAAATTCAAAGCAGAATCCTCAAAACACCATTGATCACGCAACATCTGCCTATCTTGAGCTCAACTGAAATCACTGGGACCTTAATTTTCCCCTGCTTCTGAAGAGAGGATGACAGAGGATTATAAAAAGCTGTGTGCCGGTTTAGTTTGTAACTGCCTCCTTTTTCCCTTGTCTAAACTACTTAAAAAAAAATAGGACAGCTGTGGAATGAGCCAGTTCAGCAATCTGCTTCTTGCCTATCATCCTGCCCCACTGTCTGTGTGTTCCTCTGGGAAGAAATCCTAGGGAAAAGACGGCAGGAAATCACTGGCAAATTCTAGAAGTTCTTGGGGGCGGGAACAGGCAGGAAAGCACAGAATAAACTATAAATGCAGTAAAGGAGGCAGCTACTCCCTTGGGGCTGATCAGAGGAAGTGGGCCTTCCTCCTAGGGGACTAAAGCATTGAAATTAATTATTTCATTTTATACAAATACCTCACCTGAAATGAAAGGAATGAAATACTCTAATGCAACCACAGGCCTCCTGATAAATATGAATGTGAATTCACACACATATGCACATATACATATGTAACCAGAGAAATCAAGCAGTATGAGATATGTGTATTCAAACGATCAAGTGTCTTCACGCCAGCAGTTTTCTAGATAGTAGCACTGTCCCTTGTGAGTGACCAGTGTGACTTCTGGAGTTTGACTCAGCTCCTAAGTCCTGCAGTGTCTTTACTGCAGCATTTGGACACACCGCCTACAGGTGTCAGACAAGAAATTAAGCTTAGAGTTTCCTAAAGAGGATGACTCTTCTTTAGAAAGGAATGGATCCTGGATGCTTCCTGTCCAGAGTAGAGGTACTTAGCTTTTAAAATGCAGACCCATGTGTGTGTGATCCACTCAACTGGTCCAAAACTTGCCCAGAAAACAATGTACCAATTGCTCCTAATGGCTGTCTCTATTTTGGACCTAACATTTCCTTCCTGTTCATTTCTTTCTTCTAGCTTGCTCCCGTCTCAGATCCCGTGTCCCAGTCCCTTTGTTCTAGTCTCTGTTGTAGGGACACATCTGTGCTTCTACCACTTACCTTCTTTCTCAACCTGGCATTCTTCTCGATCCCTTTCACCACTTGAGAAACCTACTCATTCTTCAAGTCCCCTCTGAGATGTCACGTTTTAATGTCCTATCCTCACCAATCCAGTCAGATCAAATTACTACTGTCTCTGAGCCCCTATACTTCTTCATTTACACTTTTATTTTTAGCGCCGATTCCGCATTCTGATTTGTATAATTTGTGTTTTTGTCCATCTCTCCCACTAGAGTCTGTGAGTCCCTTGGGGCTTTGGGTTCTATCAACTTCGTTTTTGCAAACTCCTTGAAGATTAATATGTTGCCAGATACACAGTCAGAATATATGGGGCAGTGAAGTGAATCTAAGTCAATTCCCAGGTCCATGAAGCCAATCCTTTCCTCTTCTCCATGCATCTCGCTTTGGAATGAGGTGTCAAAGCAAAGGCAGGTGTGGCTGCCTTGTAGGATACCCACATACAGAAAGCACTCAGCTGGGGTGCAAGGCGGGGCTCACAGGAAGCCCGAAGGCATTGGGTTGCTGGTGTATTGATTTCTCAGTTGTCCAAATGCTGCTGGAAGAAAGAACAATGCAGAAGTCAATTCTGGACAGGATGCAGTATTTGCCAAGATCAGAAACTAAAAAGGTATCGGTTGAGGTATTCTTTGTCATTGAACTTATATCAGCTTTGACTTTACAAAATGATGTTAAGTTCGTTTCCAGTCTCAATTTTGAGGCATTCATTTTTATCCGTTCTATACTATCTGGAAAGGAGGAAACGTTATGTCAAAGTCATGTGTGTGTTCGTTTTTGTATTCCTCCTAAGGAGAGAAGCACTTACCAATTTGGGGACGACGGTTAAAAAGAGCAAGATAATAACAACAGGGAACAATCGCATAGCAATTTGCAGCCTACAGGCCCTTCAATCTGCTATTTCATTTAACCCTCAAGACAATCTTGTGAGGCTGGTATTATTGCCCCCACTTTGCAGAGGAGGAAACTCAGGCTAATGATGTTTAAGTGACTTGTCTAAGGTTATATAAAAGCACCAAGACTGACAGAATGCTATTTATTCAGAGTAACACAGAGTGAATTGAACTCCAGGATGATTATACCGGAATTTTCGCTATAATAATATGCAACCCTTGCTGACTGCTTACAATGGAGCAGACACTGTTCTAAGTGCTTTACATGTATTAACTCATTTAATCCTCAAACCACCACGTGAGGTAGGAATGGTTATTATTACCCTCATTTTACAGATGGGAAGCTGAATTCCAGAGAGGTTAATTATCCTGGTCTTGCTCACATAACTGATAAATGACAGAGTGAAGGTTTGAACCGAGGCAATCTGGTTCCCATGTCCACATTCACAACCACTATCGTAGACTGCCTCTCGGGGGATGTCGTGCCAATGTGAGGCGATGACTCTAATGAATAGTAATGGAATGCTTTCATCCTTAAATAAATGTTTAATGTTTTTAATTTAAGACTTTCAAAATCAACAAAAATGTTTTAGAGATAGAATCCGCTATGTCTTGGATCCCATCGCCTCATCTCCCTTCTATGCACATCCACTGCCCAGTACAGTGCCCACTACAAATGAGGGTTCAGGAAAATATCTGTTGAATGAATGAAAATAATGCCTCCAATGTTAAATTATCAGCAGCTGAGGGAAATAATCCTTTTGACCAGTTGGAGCGCCAGACCACAAATTTGTTCCAAACTCCTTCTGTGCACTCAAGTTGAAACATTCTTTTCTCTTTCTCTATTTATTCCTGTTCATTCCTCCCGTCTCAGCTTTTACTTCGTTCGCTTTGAGAAGTCTTTCCTATCTCCCTGACCAACCCCACTACCAACACCAACTCTGGAGTAGGAGCTCCTTTGAGGGAATATATAGCTTCCATCTCTTCTCTTTATATAGTATTTGTGTTTCTAATGTCAATTTGCTCTCTAAGATTCTGCAATGCACATGTGTAAGGTGCATGCGCGCACACACCCAGAGGCTGTGATTTCCATGGAGGCAAGGATGGTGTGTTTCATTTATGTTGTTCCTCTGAGGACTAGAATCGTAAGTGTTCAAATTGCAGATATTTGCTGGAGGAATAAATGAATGAGTGAATTGACTTTAGCAGCAGTCACCCAGACGTGCTCATTGATGAGTGGAAACAGATAAACAAAATATGTGGACTTAGAACGTCAGTTATCAAAGTCTTCTCAACACAGTTGTCCTATTGCTTGAAGGACTAATATCAACTGCAGATCCTTACACATTTTCTTATTTCATTTAGAAGGGCTCAGAGAGTGGTTACCACAGCTTGTGATCCTTGCTTGTTAGCTCTTATTTCGAGGGTTTTTTGCAGGACCTTGACCTGCTTTGACCCTGATCTGGCTTGAGGTTGGATATTCCTCGTGCTGCCATAGATTTTGTTTTTTTCTTTCTGAAGTATAGAGATTAAAAGTGATCACACACCACAAAACTTCATCTCTTCTGGATCAAAATTTCCAGATTATCTTCCTCCGTGAGTTCTTTTATTTTTATTTCTAAGAGCATTTCTTTGTTGCATTGAAGATTAAGGATGTAGACGGGAGGATAGAGGAGGCCATATCTTAGTGGGACGTCTATCAGAAGTAAATCAACTTAGGGTATATTCAGTGGAAATTTTATTTCGAAAGATTCTAACTTCTGATAGTATTAACATTTCAGCCATACTAATAACTTAATATTTATTCGCTTTGGTATATGCATATTTTGATCTCTGGCTTTTAAACTCTGAATTTGAGATCATACCTGGATTGAGAAAATTAATTTTTTTGGTAAACCAATAACATTGTGCTCCGTCTCACACACATCACATACCATAAAGATTTCTGCTCAAGCGATTCACTTCTGAAGAGATTTTTTTTTCAATGAAAGCCAAACTGTAAGGCTGGAAAAAATTGCAGTTTTCAGTCACTATTTAAATGCAAAGTTTCTATCTGCCTCAGATCTTAAATTGATCTCCAAACAGATGAAATTCAAATCCACTTATTTTGCACAGAAATGTGATTTCTAACATTAGGCAATAATTCAATAAACATTCTATAGAAATGTCTTGTTCTATTAGTTGTGGTTGGGTCTTTTCTAAAGGTATATAATTTATAATTTTCTAGGCATGTAATTTTTAGAAATCTATTTTACTCACATAGAGCCAGTGGAGTTTACTCATGAAGAACTCTTTGTTTTGTAAAGTATCTGCCATAAGATTTTTTTACAAACTTTTGCTTGTTTATTTAAAGATAATTTTACAGTATAGTGTAATGGCCAAGTAAGAAACTTGAAATTGTGCTTATGATCTTTCTCCAACCTTATCTTTTCTAAATTGCCTTTGTAATTTGATTGTGTAATAACACTCTTTTAACTTTTTAAATTCTAAAGGTTTTTAGGAAAGAAGAAGACAGAGTCTGCTGATCATCCTCCAACATTAGTTATTTTCTTCTTCTTTAGCACTAGAATCCCTTGATTTTTCTTTTTTTTTTTTTTTTTAAGATTTTATTATTTCCTTTTTCTCCCCAAAGCCCCCCGGTACATAGTTGTATATTCTTCGTTGTGGATCCTTCTAGTCGTGGCATGTGGGACGCTGCCTCAGCATGGTTTTGATGAGCAGTGCCATGTCCGCGCCCAGGATTCGAACCAACGAAACACTGGGCCGCCTGCAGCACAGCGCGCGAACCCAACCACTTGGCCACGGGGCCAGCCCCTAGAATCCCTTGATTTTTCATTGGCTGCACTCTATCAGGACAACCTTTCCAAGGTGTCCTTGATAGGTGTGACCAAATGACTATGCCAATAAGATGCAACCAGAAATACCATATGATGTCCATAAAGACCTTGTGGGTAAGGGTCAACTTCATCTTAAAATTTCTTCTTTCTTCCTGGTTAGAATGTGAACAAGTAGGCTGGATCTTAAGCACCCCTCTCGGACAGTAAGGTGAAGTCATGTGCCGAAAATAAATAGCAGAGTTATAACATTGAAGGGGAATCCACCTATCAGCCTTGAACTGCCCTCTTCTGGACTTTGTTTGCCTAAGATAATAATAGGCTTTTGTCAAGTTTAAGTCCTGTTAAGCTATATGTTCTGTCATTATTTAAACCTCATGTTAAATTATGTAAGGATTTAGACTGGATTTAAAGAGACTTTCATAGGTGGGTGTTCAGAGTTGTGTTGTGAAATGATTTGTCCTTGTGGAAGTTTTGGGGATCCCTACCATGGGTGGCTGGGATGCCCACCATGGGACTTGTGTGAGGTCTGGGGATCCAGTTACGGTTTCAGAAGTGGTAGATGTTGTTAGTTGCTCTCCCAGGGTATACTGTCTGCTTGCAGACCCGTGGTGTCAGCTGTCCAACATGAATCACATCCAACAACTCTGGCAGGGGTAGTGAGGTTGTTTCAAGGGAGAAGCTACTCGCAGATTTCTAGCCATCAACATTTGATATTCATGTTTTGAGCCTAAATATGTCTCTTACCCAAAATCAAAAATAAACCTTCCTTCAAATCCTAATAATTACCTAAGAACATCCAAGTGTTTTTAAACACTTAAGCACATTATTAAAATAAAGTGGAGTCTGGAAAATGATTCTGATGGCATTTGTTTTAGAAGAGGAGATAAAAATTGTTTAGAAAGAAAGCTTATTAACATGGTGGAACAATTTTATGACAGTTACTTAAGGGACTTTAGCTCTTTCTTTGATGGGAATATTTTATACCACCTCTTTAAATCTAATGGATTAGTTTCATTTTGCTTTATCTTTCTGTATATTTTTATCTTAAAGAACGTGTTGAGATAAATAAGCAAAAAATGCCTGAAAAACAGAGGTGGGACTTATGACCATGGTGTGTTATATCAGCCTATAAAATATATAGTGACATTAAAAGTGAAATTTACACGGCCTCTATAGTTGGAAGAGTAACATAATATTTTCTCCTGAATTTATGAGTGTTTCTTATAAATAGATAAGATTCTTAAAGTTCTAGCCTAAATAGTCTTCTTGGTTACTGACAATGTCTCAATTTTTGATAGTACAACTTTTTATCATGTGAAAATTGTGTTATTGGTTTATGGTATAAATGAATATTTTACACATACTAATGCTTTTGGTGTCCCCCTCAAAGTAAATCTAGTCTTTCTTGTAATTTCTGTGTTGTGATTGGAAGAAAGATTTGGGAGTTTGTTAAGAGGTGGTTGCCCCTGAAAATCATCTGAATCAGTTTAAAGATCTCTTCTCTGTGTATTGGGAATAAATCAATAGACGTGGCAGAAGAGGGACTTTCAGATCCCTACAGCAACCAGACACATTATTTTTTAAAATACTAGCCATTAAGCACTGACAATTATAACTCATAATTAAAAATTTTAGAGATCTATATCTCTAGGATCCTTTAATATGTCTAACTCTTTCAGGCTATGGCAAACCACAGCAATTATTGGTAAAACTAAATTGTACTCTGATTGCCCACTTGGACAATTTACTTAGCATTAAAGAATTGGGGGTGAGAATAAGCTTGGGTAAAATAATTTAACTTTGAACAGCTATTTTTTTCATGTCACTCCATTTGATAGAAAAGGCACAGGCACAAGCATATTATTGACTTCCCTTTAATTCTCAAAATGGAGGCTCACAGTCTTGATCAGAGTGCTGTTTTCAGAGACTCAGAAAGAATCTAGGGTACTTTTCCCAGAAGAGAGTTCTTTCCTGAATTATTTGAATACTTGGGATATTCCAGAGAGTTTGTATGAATTATCTAGGTTCTTTTCTCACTTCTTATTTATATCTAGCCAACATCAATGCTAAAGCTTCTTTGTTTTAAAAAGCAGTTCTGTTTCCCATGTTTTGCAAGGTAGTTATCCACATGGTCATTCATCTTGTTTTTAAATTAGTTGTACATGTATCTTAATGTTCTTTAGCAGAATAGCATGAAGGAATGATAGGTTTGGATGTGGAATCCCATAGAGAGTACACTGAAGGATGGGACCTCTGTCTTTCTAGCCTTGCACCAACCATGCCATCCTTACAGTTCTAATTTCTGTTTTCACATCTTGTTCCTTATTTCATCTAAAGTCTGATTAAGAAAGATAAATCCTGAGAAAATTGAGACACAAATCACCTAGACAAAAGAGAATGTATTTTTATTTAAAGACTTCCTGGTAAAAAATTCCATGGTCTCTTATTTCAATGCTTAACACCCTTTATACTTCGTAGAATTCTCTTGAATCCAAATTTGGGGAAAAACGTCTTTTCTCTCATATAAGACTCAAATTCCTTTTTGGAAATTGCAAACATCACCTCTCCCTTGCCTTTCCTATTTTTGCTACAATCTTGGTGGTGTAACAGATGAATGCCATGGAGCTTGAGTCACATTGTATTTGTCCATCTCTCTGTCTGTTTGTCCACCTCTCAGTCTCTCTATATGGCTTTTGTGTGTTGTGCTCAAAATCTCAGGCTTAAAGCTTTTTTGTAGGGGGGAGACGTTACCTTTGGGAAATCTGGGATCACATATTTACCACCCTGAGACCCAAGGGAAAGAGGTGCTGGTTGAAAGTTGATGAGTCCACCCTGTGTCTGGGTGTGGGAGGAGGTACTGTGATTTGCAGCAGACTAGAACATGTAGTGGAAGTAGGGAAGGTCAGTTCCCCAAAGGAAGGTAACAGGACGCTATTTCCAGTGGGAGGAAGAGGATGCTGGAAAGACAAAAATAACAGATGTCTACTCCCGGCTGAAAACTAGAAATGCCTCCTGCGTTATATGTCTATGTCCATATCTCTATGCCTATACTTATAACTGTATCTACATATCTGTAAGTATGTTTATATCAATATCTGCATCTGCTTATCTCTATTTATGTCAATATCATATCTATGTCTACAGCTTTTGTCTATGTCTCTCTATATATCTTCACCTATGTATATACAACAGAGTTATTTATTCTATAGTACTTTGGAGTATGTTTCTGTTAAAGATGATCCATTATATGAATGTAGCCACAAGAGAAATAGTTATCGAATACTGACAGTAAATGTACACAGTTTTAGGAACACAAAAAATCAAGTTCAGATGGTTCTTGTCCTATGTCTTGTTGTTCTCTCAATCATTAGAATATATACTGCTTCAAAGCAGGTGAAACATTCTTACATTTTGCACACAGTATCCACATATTATTTATCAACTTTTTCTTTATATAACATTGGCAGGAGGAATACTCCTGGGAGAAGATATGTGACACTTTATATAATTTACAGTGTACTTGTATTGGAGATATTAAATTTCTTACCGGAAATTTAACTTTTCAATTTTTTAAAGTTGGTATTCCTAGCCATTGGTTTTCTTTTCATTATTGAGGATGATGCTATTCCTCTAGAAGATAGTGTTGATTTTATTTGCTAAGATACAGATTATAAAACTAATTTTTAAAGCATGAGTCTGGTAAATAAGCTCAAGATTAATGCAGAAAAATATGGCTAGGTAATAAAGATGTTTCTGCAATGAACGGTTGTTTTATCGTATTTGGCAACGTGTTCTGAATTTTTTTTATTCCAGAGAATGCAATACGGTTTTATTTAAAATGTTATATAAAAGTTTTAGTCTCTGGTCTAAAAGATGATTTGTAATGATGAGATGAAAAACGTATCCGTTAGTAACAGCGGTTTGATAGCAGGTCACATATTTACTTTTATTAATTTTCACTTTTTCATCTTAAAATGAATTAACCATCTTGATGGTTTGCTCTAGGGGTTACTGTGTGAAATTATGAGTCAAAATGATTATGGTGCAAATGGAAAACATAGAGTTTATGGCCTTTCCAAACACTTACACTAGTTTCTGAAATAGGACTATATGAATTTTACTTCTGAAATGTTTCTTTGTATCATGGTACCTCATCCATTATAAATTCTGTGGTGTAATTACATATATAAAAATGAGATTTAGGATTTATTCATTTCCAACCAATATTGGTAGCAAGTGAGTAAAATATTCTTTAAACTATCTTGAGAAAAAAAAATAAAGGGATCATTTATTGACTCGTTTAACCAATCCATGCAAAGGCTGGGGTAGATCTAGTCTCAGGGTAGATAAACCAGGGATCGTTTATTGACTCGTTTAACCAATCCATGCAAAGGCTGGGGTAGATCTAGTTTCAGGGTAGATAAACCAGAGCCTGAAGGAGATTCTGACCTCAGCCTCTCTATCTGTTGGTCTGTTCTGTCTGTTTTTCCATCTCTTAATCTCTTTATACGGCTTATGTGCGATGCTTACAGTCTCAGATTTGAGACTTCTCTTGGGGACATTACCTCTGGGAAATCTGGAATCACATCTTTACAATCCCCAGACCCAAGGGAAAGAGGTGCTGGTTGAGAGTTTATGATTTCACCCTCTGACTGGGTGTGGGAGAGGGTGCTGAGATTTGTAGCCAACCAGAACATGTAGTGTGTGTGTGTGTGTGTGTGTGTGTGTTGGGGGGGTGGTCATTTCTCCCACATTTGCCCCAGTGGAAGGGAATGGGGTGCAATTTCCAGTGGGAAGAAAGGGATGCTGGAGAGACAGAAACTGAAGATGTCTACCTTCAGAAAGAGAATCTTTTGGACATTTTTAGCAGTTTACAGCCCCAAGTGGATTACTGAGGATCCCCAGATATTGGTGTTCAAGTTAGTTAGGGATCTTTAAGTGTTAAGTAGCATGATAATGAACGAAATATCTCCTGATATCAGATAAATCTGAATTAGAATCCCAACCTTGCCTCTTAGTAACTCTGCGGCCTTTGTTATGGGTTGAATGGTGTCCCCCCAAATTTGTATTTTGAAGTCTAACCTCTAGTACCTCAGAATATGACCTTATTTAGAGATAGAGTTTTTATAGAGGTAATAAAGTTAAAATGAGGTCCTTAGGCTGGGTCCTAATCAATATGACTGGTGTCCTGACACAGAGGGGAAATTTGGACACAGAGACAGGCACACAGAGGGGAGAGGATATGAAGAGACACAAGAAGACGGCCACCTCCAAGCCGAAGAGAGAGGCCTGGAACAGATCATTTCTTCATAACTCTCAGAAAGAACGAGTGCAGCCAACACCTTGATTTTGGACTTCTAGCCTCCAGAACTCTGAGACAATACATTTCTGTTGTTTCAGGGCCCAGCTTGTGGCACTTTGTTATGGCATACCCAGGAAAGTAATACAGCCTTGAACACCTTACTTCAATTTATAGATTCATTCAACAAACACCAGCACCTTTTTATTCTCCTCCTCCTCCTTCTTTATCTTTTTCACCCATTGTCCTGTAGTCTGAAAGTCTGCTGACAAGTTTTCTGTCCTTTAGTTCTTTTCAAAAGTAAAATAGCTTTTAAAAGTATCAGGCTGTCTCATTACAGATCCAAGAGAGAATTCAAATAACCTATTAAGAAGGAGGAGGAGTAAAATGGCGTATTAGAGGAGGAAATAATAACTACTATTATAGATTAACATAAGGGGTTTTAATTGAAACTTTATTAATTGGGGAAAAATAATATCTTCAGAGTACAGTCGCTAAGGAGTCAGGTTCTAGAGTTAGACTGCCTGCATTTTAAATCTCAGCTCTGCCATTCACTATGTAATCCTGGGTCATTTACATAATTGTAAGGTATCTCAGTTTCCTCTTCTGTAAAATGGGAGATCATAATAGCTGAACTAGGGTTGTAAGAGTTAATAAATGTAAAGTACTCAGAATACTGCAGAGACTGTAGGAAGCCTTCACTATGGGCTGGTTTTCGTTATTAATTTAGCTTTCTTCCTCACTCTCCAGACTCTGGTGGAAGACTCTTGTGAATATTCCAGAGTAGATCATCCTGCCCCTAACACCCACCATGCAGATATATTTCTGAATAGCATCGCTGCTCCGTTGGCTTGGGAAATTAGCAGTTTGAAGGGCTCTCCTATATACAGAAGGAGGCAGCTCATTTATAGGGCTGCTCATTGTTTCTCAAGGCAAAGAAACACAACGATGTATTTCTCTCTTGGCTAAATCTTCTATGCAAGCATCTCAGGAATTAATGGTAGGATTATCCAATAAGCACAGTAAAATCATCTTCTCCCTGCCTCATTTATCCATGAACGCAGCTCCGACTGTAATTTGGGGCCTTTATCTTTAATGCCTGGGCACTGGTAGAATGAATGCCCTTTGTACAGGCAACACACCTGGGAAATGCTGCCATGCGCTCCCTAATGAAAGCGAGGCCTAGAACAAAAGGCAGGCGATGGGGTCCTCACAGAGACACCCGAGAAGCACCGGCTGTGCTTGTGATGATAATGCTGAGAAGGCCGCTCATACCTGAACATGACTTTTAACAACCTGGTCCAACACACACATTCCCACTTTAAACCTTTGCTTGATCAGTGGGACAATACTTTACCGGTAACCTTGCAGGAGGACAGACTAACTCTGTGATATAATTGCCTGCGAAGTAATTTATAGCTTACGTATTGGTGAAAGTCAGGCTAAAAGTGTTTTATCGTCCTTGAAAACTTTGCCTAGCGTCCTGGCATAATGGAAATTTGTGTAGTCTGTTTTCAAAAATTTGAAAATTATTCTCATGTTTGATCTGCAAATAAGCTGCAAATAAAATGTATTCACTTGCAGGACTTTTACACCTTATCTCACACCTATATATAATGCGACACGTTGTGTCAATGATTGCTAATATACCAAAGAAATCGATTTATTTCATTTCGTGTGTGGCTGCATTTTAAATTTATTTAAATTTTCATTTTTAATTTGTTTTAGACCCAGCCTTTCCCCTTACCCCTCCCCCACCAAAATAGGTCTGTGGATCTAGCGAATTTGTACAGTAGCTTAAAGGAATGATTTCTCTTCGCAAGTTTTGGGTTTTCCCCTAAAGTCACTGGTATAGAGCTACATAAATAGCATACATACTTCTTACATATGAATTTCGATGCTGCATGAGGTCTGCACTGAAATCTAACTCCACAGGGAGACCAAATGATCAAGGCCAAGAAATCAGTCCCAGGTATGCCAGGAAAAGGAAAGAGATTTCTATCATTATGCAATTTATTCATTTAGTTCTCTGTAATATTGTATATATTTACATATTATATAGCATTACAAATAGCAAATCATTCTTAGAAATTACTCACATTTCTTATACTTCTACCTTAAATGTGGCATTTCTTAAGGCTTTCTCACTCTTCACTTGTTTGCTTAAAATTCTCATTTTCACTTACACATGTATTTTTCATTGACACGTGAATGCTTTACAATTTCTATCTCGAGGTTCAGCTCTGCATCTCCAACTGCTTCTTAAACAATCCACGCACAACACATCCAGCAAAATCAATACCATTCTAGCTCCTCCTATGAGCCGGGTGCTCTGCAGGGCCCTGCTAGGATACAATGAGGAATTAGGCGTGGCTCCTGTCTTCGTGAATCTCTAATAATCACATATAAATAGCTTTGAAAAGGCATATTGTAATATACAATGAATGAGTTCAACTAAGCACTTTTGGATTTGGGAGAGAGACCTTGACTTTCCCCAGGGGGATTTGGGAAATGTTACAGGGCAAGTAGGACGGAATAGGGTCAGACTTTGACAGATAGAGGAAGGGGGAGGGAAACGGCAGGAGGAGGAGCTTTAGCATAGAAATGAAGCTGAAAACTAGTCTTCTCCAAGGAGCAGTGAGGTAAGCAAGAGCTGCAGCTGCTGGGAAGACCTGGGAGTCTCCGGCGGGGTGAGAGGAAATGTAGTAACATCCGGTGAAGTGCAAAGGCAGGACAGACTCCCTCCACCTCAGGGGGGTGCTGAATGCCAGACAGAAGAGTTTGGGCCTCGTTTGGAATGCAATGGAAAGGCATGGAAGGTTAAGGAGGGATGTATGTGTTAGGAAGACACCTCTGAGGACAGAGGGAAGGGTGGATTTGAGACAGATTACAGTCGGAGAGACAGGTCAACAGGTCATGGGGTGACCTTTGAAAACATTTCAGAGTCCCAGAGTCTTGAGTTTAAGCTGCAGCTCTAGTGTTTACTAGCTGTGTGAGCATGGGCAGACCATTAACCTCTCTGTCCTCCTTTGATCTGTAACATGGAACTAAGAGAATGGGTGTGAGTTTTAAATAAGAATGTATATAAAGTAGTTGTCGTGGTACCCAGCACATACTCAGCAAGCATTCCAAGATTTTAGCTTCTATTTTTGTTAACTTTGGTATATCTACACATTTTGATAGATTCAATTCAGTACAGGAAATATTTATTCATCCAACCATCTATTCAGTCAATAAATTATTCAGCACCTGCTTTGGCTAGTTACCTTCTGGGCATTAGGGATATCATTGTAAACAAAAAGTTTCTGACTTCATGGAGGTTATGTTCCACTGAAGAGAGTCAAGCAACAAATACGCAAATAAGAAAATAGTATGTTGGGTGGGAATAGGGAATATGGACCATATATCCTGGTTTTCCTGGAGTAATCCTGGTTTATGTGTCACCAGAAGTAATCATTAATAATGCCTCCTTTCAGTTGCATAAATGTCCCTGTAACTGGTAAATTATACGGTCACCCCAGATATAGAGAATAACTGACAAGGGCAAGGAGAAGAGGGGGTGCTTGTGTAGGGCTGGGGAGGGGTTATTACTTTATAATGGTTAGGCAGGAAATGTCTCCTTATTAAAGTGTCCTTTGAGCAGGGATCTGAAGGGAGGAAGTGAGGCTCATAGATATCTGAGAAAAGAAATTTCCAGGCAAGTGCAAAGACCCTGAGGTGGGAGCATGATTGGCATGATCGAGGATTAGTAAGGAGGCTGGCATGGCTGGAGATGAGTGAATGAGGTAAAGAATAATAGGAGGTGAGGTCAGAGAGGCCTAATCACCTATGTTCTTGGGGACTACGGTGAATACAGAAATTAAGGACTTTGACTCTAGCCTGAATGAATTGGAAGGTAATGAAAAATTTGAGAAGAGTTATGTGAACTAACACATTCTTAAAGGATCACCCAGTGCTACATGGGATGGCAAGGCTGGAAGCAGAGAGATGAATTAGGACAGAGCTGCAGTAATGGAGGCCAGAGATGCTGGTGGCTGGAAGCAGGGTGGCAGCAGTGGACAGGGCTAAATTATGCACGTATTTTGGGAGTATAACTGGCAGAATTCGCTATGGATTGGATGTGGAATAGAGAGAAAGGACATGAGAATAACTCTAAGATCCTGGGCCTGAGCAAGTAAAAGAATGAAGTTGCCATTTAGAGAGATGGCAAAGATGGTGAGAGGGGCAAATTTGATGACAAAAGAGGAGAGAAATTGGGAGCTTGGTTTTATTAGATCTTGTTCTGTTAGAGATCCAGGGGGAGGTGTAGAGTAGGCAGTTACATATGTGAGTTTGGAGTTCAGGAGAGAAGTCCAGGCTGGAGACATAAATTTGGAAGTCTTCAAAATGTAAGTGGAATTTAAAACAATCGAACTGGATGAGCCCATCTATAGGGTGAGTATGGCCGGAAAAGAGAAGAAGTCAGCCTAAGGACTGAGCCTGAGTACGTCCACATTTGGAGGCTGGGGTGATAAGGAGGAACAAGTAAGATGGAGTATGAAGAAAATGGTGTTTCGGCAGCCAAGTGAAGGATAGATTTCAAGGAGGCAGTGAAAAGCTATGTCAAATGGAGCTCAATGGTAACACTCACAGGATTGTTTTGGTGTTGTCAAGTGCATCCCAAATATACTGTAAATACTGTAGGCATTTTAATATAACTTCCCTAGAGTTTAGTCTCCACATTCCATTCTCATTTCCTAAGCACTAACCTAGAATAAGTAACGAGTGGTCATTGGGCAGGTTCTTTTAGGCAGACACCAGGAAGGTAACTGCTTATTTCCTTCTGAAGAGCTCCAGAGATGAACTCTCCACATCCCCACCAGCCATTTCTGTGTTTGATCAACCTGAAGTTGGACGCATTTTTCTTTTTGTTTAAATGAAGTCTATCTTTAGGCCCATTTCTTCCTGTCAGGTCCTCTGCCAATACAGAGAGCAATCAATCACCAACACCTTCATAAAAATGTCCTTCGTGTACTTGAGACTAGTAATCAGATCACCTCTTAACCTGCTCTTCTTCAGGACGAACGACACTGCTGCCTTTCATCTTCACTAAAAGGTCCTACTTTTACCCTCTTCGTGTGCATGAAGATAGCATATTAAGTAAGTATGGTTTTCTCTAGGCCTTCTCGGCCTCTGGTCCTGCAGACATCACATTTTTATGGTATTTATAATCCATGAGCATATCTTTACTTAGACGAGGCAAAAGAATGAATTTCTCCGGATCTTGGATTCTGTCATCGACCTGACCTCAGTGGTGCACACACCATAAGAATGTATATGTGTGTCTGTATATTTGTGTGTGTGTGTACTGACAGTGAAAGAGAGAGTGAGACAAGGAGAGAGAATGACGGAGGGAGAGAGAGAGCACAAGAGAACACCTGAGTCACTGTTTAGCTCAAAGAGAATCCCTTCACCTCTGGCGGCTGCGTACCAGCCAGCGTGGTTGGCCGGCTGCTACCATTTATTAGCAAGATTCTGTTTTTCAGCATATCTGTGTGCCCTTGAAATGTCTGAAGGACTTGTCTCGCTTCTAAAACAGAGAACAAACTGGAGCTTTATCCAAGGAGCTCGGCTTCCTATAACTGCTATTCACTTTCGTTCTACTTCCAAAACATCCTGTGTCCATCCCCCAAGTCTGAACTTTTGGGCCATCAGAAAGACTGACAAATGGGCAGAAAAGCAACCTTAGAAGGAAAGTATTCCAGATCATAGGTGCTTCAGAAATCGAGTTTTCCTTAGTAGGGCTATGGCAGCATTATGATTGAACAGAGGTTTCTAACACACCAAGCTTTTGTTAATTGCAGAGGGTCGTTCAGCTAGCTGCGATTTTATATATTTTACATCTTTTGACATTAATAATACCTCGTGCATTTAATTCAGTTTTGGCCACTTGTCTTGGCTAGACAACTGATAGGTTAATCAACATCTAGGGTTTATAAACTGACATTAGTTTTCCCATATGTAAAATGGAGTATTTCATAACCGTGAGCTGGAAATGCACTTTGATGTATGTGAAGACAAAAGAAGCTCTGTGCAATGAGATGCTTTATTTGTGTGGATAGCCACACAGGAGAGGAAACCAAGGCACTTCCAAAGAAGATTTATAATTGTTTGGCTGCACCCAGCTGCCCTAATTGTATCTGTGTCTGCAATCACTGATGTGCTGATCCCATTCGATATTCTGAAGCCTCGATTTTCTCAAAGGTTAAAGCTGAAAATAAAAGCAACACTGCTTTGTAATGTCTATTGATCCTGAGTTTATAATAACGTCTTTGGCATTGTGGGGGAATCATTGCTTATCCTGACAACCACAGTTTGCTTTTAGTCTTTGCGACTGAGGCTATTAACTAGGCAGGTGAAATGTTCTCTGGAATGTTCTTCTTCCAAATGTTTCACATTTAACTACACAAAATATGTTAAAATGATAGGCCTCCGTGTCACAAACATACAAAAGCAAGAGGGAGAAAATCCAGCACCTCTATTCTTATCTCGCTCCTGCTGACTGCAGAGGTCTCTGAGCAGTAGGGAGGCATAAATGAAATTTATCACTAGATAAGACTTCCAAAAGAGAAGGCAGCTGAAAGAAGGATATTTCTCTCGGAGACGGTATTTTCCATAGGGCAGGGTGAGGCTCCTGGACCCTAGAATCACATTTCTCCCTTGCTGAACTTGGAGCTGAAAAACAGCAAAGCATGCAGTGGTGCACAAATGTGCACTGAAATTTTTAAAAATGTTCACTGACCTTTTGGGAGCTTTCATGCTGTTTAAGAATCTACTGACCTACAGGCAATTACTGCACATAAATGCCTAGCTTCTGCTGGGAATTCAACTTTGGGCTTCTGCCTGCTGCTTCTCTCCTTTCCTCCTTTCTCCAAGCAACCATGTTCTGCAGCAACCATGTTCAGCGGTTTCAGCCTACGGGGAAAGCAGGAGACTAGCCTCTCTGCCTGGGCTGGCTCTGTACTGCTGTTTGCTTGCAAACATTCAGTTACCAGGAAATGTGGAGTCAGCTCTGCTCCTGTTCCACTTAATTTTCTTCACCCCATGCACTGGGTTTTTCTCTTCTGCCGCCCCAGCTGCTCTTGCTTTTCCCAGGATGGTAGAGTCCGCCCCAGCTGCAATCTGTGCTTTCTACAAAGTTCCTTGGTTGCCTACTTGACCTCAGCTGCCCTACCTCGATTTTTCATTTCCAGAGCCTTCCAAACCAACACTGAAAACTTGGCAGTAGCAGCTGCAGCAGCAAGTGACAAGAGCATTAATGGAAGCAGTGGTGTTGACTGGGGAGTCCGACCTGGGTTCAAATTCCTCCTCTGTTACCATTATCTTAGGAAAGCTGCTTAACCTTTCTGAAAACCTTGGTTTCTTCAGTTGTAAAGAGAAGATAATGTCAATCTGTTGGAAGGATGAAATAATATAACATATAAAACTTCCAGGGTACAGTAAGCCCCTCCCAGCATCAGCTTTCACCTCTATTTCACTTCCTGAAAAGATCCTCTGCTTAAGGCAATGTTCTGGGGTCAGTTTGAAAATCTACAAGATAAACAGCAATCCCACCTCAGGGGCCTCTAAACCATGTGAGGGTGTGAGCAAAGTTAAAACCTAATCTAGGTTTTAAACGAAATTAGAAAACTAACAATGAGAGAGAAACCACAAGGCAGAGACAATTGATGAATTAATGTGAAAGACAATGTGTCACAGGAATTTGCTATGGAATAATCAAGATAGATTTTATGGAAATGACACAATTGGAACTGAGTCCTCAAGATGAGTAGAGTTTTAATGCATAGAGTGGAGAAAGGAGGGCATGATGGACAGAAGCAACACTGAACGAATGCGTGGAGTTGGGAAAGTGCAAGTGTGCAGGGAACGTGGAGACCCTATCTTGGCTGGAGCAGTGGGTTGGTTCTGCAAAGGTAGGAAAATTAACTGACGAGGTTTTGGGGCACTGGGTCTTTGCCAGATTTAGCAGATAAAAATTTAGGATGCCTGGTTAAATGTGATGAGATAAACAAAAATAATTTTTCAGTCGATGTTCCAAATACTGCATATTTATACTTTAAAAAATATTTGTTGTTTATCTGAAATTCAAAATTATCCAGGCACCCACATTTTATCTAGCAACCCCACCTTAAACTCTAAGCCAAGGATTCTGCCCTTGACTTCGCTTCATCGAGGGTTTTAAAGGGAGGAGTGAACTGATGAATAAAGCATTTTAACAAGAGATCAACTTGATAAAATGCCAGAATGGCGTGCAGAGGGAGAGCTTAGAGGCAGGAGGATTGGCCCTTGTGTGTTCTCCCCTAGTTTAAATCCTTGTTCTCATATATATGGACAGAATTCTCCTGATATCTTAAGAGCCAAAGATATATCTGTTTTTTCCCCACAATGTAGAAAATTATGGAATGTGAGGATGCTGGATGAAAGCTTAGTGCTTAACATGAAAGTGTTTCTAATTAACATTAATCCGGACTCCAAGGGCTATTAATACAACTCATAAAGAGCTGACATCAGGAGCCATCATATATCATCAGTGGAGGGGGACCAGCCCCAGCTCTTTCTAGAAATCTGTTGGTGAATCTTAGTGATAAACGTATTTCCTGGAACACTACTGCTTTGTTTTGAGTAAGAGTCCACAAAGACAAGGAAGACGTTTAAATAGTAATGTTCTCCTTGGGTATTTCTTTGAACAAACTTAGAAAACACTAGGACATGGTTTCTATTCATTTTTAGGGATTTATCTGGTTGCCATTTAAAATTAGGTTTCCATATTGGATGCCTTTTTCTCTCTCAGTAGAAGAAAACAAATCTTTGGGTTTTTTTTCTGGATAAAGGGATTTCTTACGTTATGATTTTAAGACAATTTTCAAAATGGATTTTTCTCTTTTTATCTAATTTTATCAAATTTATCAAATTTGAACTAATTTGCTGAAATTCAGCCTGTTGAAAACTAATGGTATTATACATCTTGTTGATAGTTTATTTCCTCAAGCAATTTTACTAAATATTTTCACTAAAAGACAAGAGACCCGGGGAACTCTATTAATTCTGAAATTAATTTTAGAAGATGCTGAAAATATATATGTATATGAAAATATTTTTCTTTTTCCATTCATTAAATAAGAAGTTAAAATATGTACTTGCAGAATCCTATTAATAATATAAACCATCAAAGTGCTCACCTTTATCACCTGGTGCAAGGACAGGTAGAAATTAATATCAAGGGCTCTGATTCTATGGTCAGTTGAGATCTTATTCTCAAAATGTTTTAAAAAGGACACTAGTTGCATATACCTGGCAAGCACTTTCTTTAGAAGCACTGGCGACTCATTTTAATCATTGATGAACATTCTTTTCTCCCCAGTATCAGGAGTTTGAGGTGGTGTTAAATAAATTGTTTTTAGCATGGGATGCTCTCACATATAAGCACTTAACGTGTGTCCCGAAAGAGACATTATTCTTTAACTTACTTTGTCTTCCAAAGGTGACGTTGTTTCTTAAAATAAAGATATTCAGGTGCAAAGATGCAAATGATAGAAAGGCATCGCCACTTGATTCTTGGACTAAAAGTCAACCCAGAAAAATCAGAAAAAATCACATGCAGAACACGTCGAGACTCATTCTAGAGGACAATTCTAGAAGGTCCACCAGTCTACTAGTTCAGAATGCGAGATCTGGATCATGAATGATATTGAAGGCTGTCAAGATGCTGAAGCAAGTCCAGCTGCTGCAGTAACTTGCCTACACTGAATGCTGCCCATAGACATGCTCCTCGTCACCCAAGACACAGCAGGGTGAATCCACTCACTGGAAAATGCGCCTGTCCAAGTTTCTGTGCTCTGAGCTCAGGAATTTGAGACCAAATGGCCAGAATAAGCTGAACGATATATATTAACTCCTTGAATTCAATTTTTGTTGAGGATTCTGCTCTTTCATTTAGTTGGAATTGTGAGTACCGTTCTCTGTATAGCTCAAATCCTTCTCTTACAGGGACTGAAGAAAATTCTTGAGGATTATGCAAATGAATTCAAGTTTAGAAAAACTGGTTTTCCCTCCAAATTCTATTTCTAATTCTATAGATTAGTCTTGGAATTATTTTTGAAATGTTTACTCTTTTGATATTCCCCCAATTTCATTGTCTCAAACACCTTGCATTGGCTTTACCCGTATTTCCCAATGTCAAATCCTCCTTGCCCAGTTATCCCCACTACCTTCGCTCCTCCCCTTTCAGAATGAGAAAATACACATAAACGATGTAGCAAACGGACACAAGGGTTACTCCAGCACAGATTCCCATGGAAGCTAAAGCAAGAAGGGTAAAACACAGCAGCAGTCTTGATTTTGTTCAGCTTATTCCCAAATTTTGACTTATGGGCCATTGCTTATTTTTATGGCTACCTAAGTTGTGTTGTTTTATTCCCTGGCTTATGTTTCTTCTTTCATTCCCTGCAATAGATAGATAGATAGATAGGCAGATAGTAGATAGAGAAATGTATTACATAAGCTTTCAACTAGTTTTTTCAGAGGCTAGGTAGGCTCGCATAAGCACTAAAGAAAAGCTTTAGTTTGGCTTGGGGGTAAGAAGATCAGCATTTCCTTTCATGTACAGAAGTTTTCGAAGGCCTGCTTTCTGATATCTTCTTTAAAAATGTGGGATAACTGAGTCTTTTCAAAAATAGACCTACTGCCCTTTGCCTGGGGCTAGCAAAAAGCCTTTTTTGAGGTGAATCAGTTTGCCTTTTTTAAATCTATATCGTATAACCTAAGGATCCTTCAGAAAAGACAAGCTGCTGATGTGCACGTTCTTTTTTTGTTTTCTGAATGGATGACCCACCAAAATTTGCCAAAAATATGATTGAAATATGCATTTTCATAGGATTGAGAATTCTATAAATTGTTGGGTAACCTTTTAGGGTTTTCCAGATCTGGCAATCTGCCACATGCACTGAGAGAGAACTTTAGTGAAGACAATGCATTAAAAAACTAGTTATTCAATGCCAACCAAGATGCTTCTTGACCCAGCCACCCAGCCAAGAAGTCGGCCACATTATCCATAGAAGTCATTCCATTAGCACGTAGAGGAACAACGATTTTCATAAAAGATGAAGTTAAATGTGTCATGTTCCTGTTAAAGGAAGCAGCACTGTGTTGGATCAGTGAGGATAGTTCTTGGAGGAAACGAGGCTGAAGCTCAGGGTAGCAGCCATAAGGATGGTGGGAAGTGATAAGAATCCTGCCACTGTTGAAACCAAATAGGAGTCTGGATAAATTGAGGAAACCTACAGGAGACCCAGAGAGATGTTTGCAGCATATGGGAGCCCTGAGCTGTCCAAGAAAGGTGGCACCCTGGTGTGCCAACAGTCTTCCTCCTCAATTTGATATTAAAAATATGCTAAACAAAAGCCTCATATATTTTAAAAATAACTCTTAAAAGATCAGGAGTCTTCTTTTTGGACTACATCTTTTTTAAATATAGGAATATATTGTTGGAAATGAATGTATAAACATTTTAATACTTAAAACTCCTAGAATCCATTTAAAAGATTAGCTGTCGAATGCATGTTTCTCTCGTCTCTAGATCATTCATACAGGTTAAACCAAAGGATGCCTGTATTAATTCCCTTTTGTGAAAGCAGCATCCAACTATTTTACTGACTGAAGGATGTAGTGCAGTAGAATCTGCTAGTTTAACATCATTCCCCAAACCAATGCCTCACAGATTGGAGTTTCTGGAACAAAGATATCATGTGCTTATGTATTTCATTATTTTGGCACAAAATGCTTTCTGTTGTGGGGAAGCTCCATGTAACCTGGTGTCCTATGCCTTCTAAAATAAAAATTTTTAGCATAAAATAAAAAAGGTTAGCATTCCAAACACTTTCTGTGCTCCAACTAAAGGCAGCGCGATGCAATCTCAAGTCCTTCCAACAGAGGGCTCTATGGGTTTGATTTAGATCAAGAAGGAACGAGAAAACTACTTGCGTTCAGGTTGCTATAGTAAATTCTGTATTATCCTTAAAAATAGAACTGATAAAAATGGAGTCAGTTGAGTTGAACTGGAAGAATCATCCAAAGATTAAATGTAAAGTCTACCCTTACAAGACAAAATTTCATAATTCTTTGAATTGATGTTCTTTTCAAAAGGCAAAATACATTTTACCATCTCTAAATAAGAAAGTAGGCAAATTAGAGATACGCCATGCTTTGAAGTACTGTTAATATTACCTCATTCAGTTACATTTTAAAAGAAAAAAGGAGCTAGTGCATTCATTCTCTCTTTGCAGTCATTTTATCTTTGCTGTTGGCAAATAATTTAGTGTTGGTGTAAAGAGATGTATTATGTACATAAAATGCACTGTAAATATTTAATACACGAAATATATGTTTGTATGCATGCAAAATGCAGAATGTTCCTAAAATATTTTACAAAAACAAGTGATACTATTTGGAAAGGTGAAGTACAAAGGCATAAGAATAAGCTCTAGTGAAAAATATTTCTTTACCCATGCATTCTATGCAGTTTACTCTTTCATGTTAGGCCTAGCTTTTTATTCTGTTTTCAGATCGGGGAAGCTTACAATACATGCGTTAAAGTAAAGCAAAGAATAAACGAAAACAATATGTTACTTTTGGACTATAGATCTTTGTCTTCGGATTTTAGGGAATGTTTTATTTTATCTGATCTCTTTCATTGTTCTTTGAAATGCATGGGCTTATTATATGCTATGAGCAGAGAGCTTTTAAAAATGTTAACCCATCTTATTACGTATAGTTGAAAGTATTTATTTCATTTGCTGTAGAGGTGCTTTGATGACATAACTAATATTCAATTTAAGTAAATAATTTTGAAGTTTGGATATATTTCCTAAAAGCTATTTACGTAAAATTCCAAAATTACCTTTTTAAAATATTCTCTAAATGTCGTTGAGAAATACTGGCATCTTAATAAATGCCTATATTCACTACCAAAATGTTTCCTTCTAGTTCTTCCTGAATACAAATGCAGATTATAATTTAATATTCTGGGTAAACCATTACATATAATAAATTCACTTTATGTCTATGTTTTTATGTAATACTATTTTAATATAGTCTATATTTATAATTTATATGTTTCAAAAGGCATATAGCTATTTTTACCATAATGACTTTGACCTGCTAAGATTGTCTTATATATGATAATTTGATCTGATAACATTAATAAACAAAATCCTTGTTTATTTTGAATAATATGTTCAAACATATGTCCTCACTATAATCTCTTATCAAGCAAATCAACTTTGGTTTGATTATCTATTAAGGCATTTTCAATGTTTTTTATTTATAAAACATTTTGCTAAAATAGAATACTTTAAACACAAGTACAACCTGGATGTTCATATAGAAGAGTTTGATTACCAATTATATTTCCATTTGTCTTCTGTTTTCTTTTTTCCATGATTGGGGAAGAGAGACTTCTAATAAAATCCAAAGAAGATTCAAACCAAAATACTTATAGTCCTTTCAGGTATTTTTTTTAAATAAAGGTTCTTTTTGAGATAGTTTTCACTGTAGATAAAGATGTTTCACAATTTTTGTTTTGTTTTGTTTAAAATGCAACTATCTGGAGCACGAATGATGACTTTCAGTGGATTCCCCAATAAAGATTCAGCAGCAGCAAACATCTTTGGCTTCAGAGGGCTGCTATTTTAACACTGTAATTATGATTCTACATGTGTTTCCAGAATTCTTTTTACGTGTAAATTCTTTCAAAAATATTTCCCTCTTCAGGTATAGGAAGAATTATTTTGTTTGTTTTATTTTTACTTGTCAACCATAAACCTAAAGTTGTAGGCACTGTGCCCTGAAAGCACAGAGGAGACAGCACCTCTGGACACATCTAGACAGCACCCTTTGCTGAAATCACCATCATTTTTTGTCATGGGGTTCAGATATTTCCATAACTTCTCCAGGTGGTGATTAGCCTTCACTAATATTTCAGTCTTTTTATTTAAAAGATAATTACATTGAAAACATATGAACTGCTGAGTAAGGATAATGTGGCTACATTTTGGGCTCAATTTCTACAAAAGATAACAATCACCTATATCTAAGCATACTATTATATAATGTCAGCAACACGTATATGCAGGTAAAATTTAAAAGGGAAGTCATAGTGTTCCCCATCATGTTTACGGCAAGCCATAGATCGGCATTATTTGCATCTTTGAGTACTGCTTTGTATGGTTAAAGGAAAAAAATAACCAAAAACAGTAACATTCTCTAAAACTGGCGCGCAAAGCTAGTGGTTTGTTTCATGCACCTGCCAGTTTGGGTTGCTATTAAAGCCACTCTGAAAATACTCCTTTCTTTGTGCAATATTTTATGCTTTTCTTTTCTTCAGGGCAGATTGGTTCTGCCTGCACTTTATTCGTGAACCCACATTCATTCAAAATGGATTGGCAGACTTAAATGCTCTAGCTACAGCCGCTGCCGCTGCTGACTAATAACGCCCCTCCCCCACGCTGCTCCCACCCCATCATACTCAGGCGATCTCTCTCTCCCCCTCTTCCTCTCTCTCTCCCTCTCTCCCTCTCTCTCTCCCTCCCTCTCTCTCTCTCCCTCCCTCCCTCTCTCTCTCTCTCTCTCTCTCTCTCTCTCTCTCGCTCTCTCTCTCTCTCGCTCTCTCTCTCTCCCTCCCTCTCTCTCCCTCTCTCTCTCACACACACACATATGCAGGCACACGGCACACACTCACAGGCACCGGTTGGCCCTATTGTCAACAAAGAATGCATAATGGTGAAGTACTCAGCAGTAATTTTGGTGATGTTTTGCCTTGCATGTTTTGAAAGTATTTCTGAAGAGTCTAAATAAATGTGCCCTAAACTCTCCCCCTTTCTCTATGCTGATATCGGGAACTAAGCTCTCATCCAAAGGGGCAGCCTCGGAACCGCAGTGGCTGGAATGCTGTCAGGGAACAAATGCGTGGCTCAATGGCTTCCTCTCTTTTCAATAATATTAGCACCATATAGATTTAATAACGGGGTGATTGAAAACATTTAGACGATGGGGCAGTTGCTCTGATCTGAGAAGGAGAGCATCTGAAAGCATCTGATTTGTTCATGTAGCAATTAATTATTGAAGCAGCAGAAAATACAGGCTACTGTTCTTCCATCCTGCAAAGGGGTGGCAGTCTGTGTGCGTGTGTGGCCCGCCGCCTGTGCTCTTGGGCTCATGTTTATACATATGTGTATATTGCTCAGAAAGAAAACTTGGCCAGAAATTTCTTCATTTCGACTTTGAAAATTATTGGGAAATATTCTACGCGTGTGTCTGATAGGATAGTATTTTGATGTAATAGGAGTGCACTTCTTTTATCTTTCCCTTTTAATTTGTTCTTCCTGCACCCCACCTAAATGGGCCTCTCAGCCAAACATCACCTTAAATTTTAATTTCTATTTCTAGCCTGTATTTTATTAGCACCTTTTCTGTTTTGCAGTCTACTCACTGATATGGCACCAGATCTGTTGTGAGCAAACAATACGGTTTTGTTTCATGTTTCAATAAACACTATTCTACTGCGGGGTGCATTCCCTGTATGTTGAACCTTATTTAATTTGGTTAGGCTTGGGGAGACTATGTTTTGATATTCAGACCTGAGTTCATCTTTTTTTTCTGAATCTGGGGCTCTCTAAAGTTTTAAGGTAAAGGGAGAGCATATTCTTGGGTTATTGTAAAATTTGTTGCTTTGTATTGTGACAATAGTGTTCACATGCCTGACATCCTCATAATAATATTAAGCTCTATTTTTTAGTGTGATGTACTTTATACATTTGTATAAATGTCACAGCCTGTAATCACTTCCTTTGTCATCGACGATTAATCTAAAAAAATCGAATAATTCACTGCCCCTTGCCATTTACATATCGTCTGCTGCCATCTGCTCTTCTCAGCAGCAGTAAATGATGGGTAATTAACTCAGTGCCTTTGTCTTTCCCTTGCTGAATGTCTGACACATATAGATTTTCCTCTGTGTGTGTATGCATGTGTGTGTGTGTGTGTGTGGGTGGATGTGCAAGTGAGGGGAAGAGGGAGGGAATGAGAGAAGGAAGAGTGAAAAAGAAGGAATGATGGTGCAAATATGGAAGTCAGCCCAAGATAATATCGAGAGAAAAAGCCAAACAAAGATATTGGGTCAGAGAAAGGGCCATATCTCATGACCTTAAGCCCCTTCTCAAGCAGAAAGGAAGAGCTGCTGGAACAATAGCTGCCTTGCACGAGCAAGAAGCGTTTCTCTAAAACCTCAGTGGTCAAGGTCAAGGTGCAAAATCAAGTAAAGGCCCCATAAGCTATTTCTATCTACCAGGTGCAAAGAGATCATGTAAATGAGACTAAGTGTAGGGTACCCACAACCCACATAAATGTTGTAATTGACTTCTGAACCAGTAGCCAGAATCCGTGTTTTGAGAAATGATTATAGAAAGGAAACCACAGTCGATTGTGACTCAACATATTTTTTAAAATAGAAAGCATCAAGGAAAACTTATAAGGGCTTATAAGACTGCAAAATATATGATATGCTCATTTTAAAGGAAAATAATATCACTGTCTTGGATTTCCCTAAACTTCCTGTCGTTATTCATTTCCTCTTGGTGCAGCCCAAACGCGCTTTAGAAAGGAGTCTCATGCTATTCTGAAGACTTTATGTATAATATTACTCTAAAAGTTCTTGTTTGAAATATATATCCTATAAAATGTGAAAATTACGTGAAAGGTGTCAAATTTTGATAACATTAAAAGAAAAATAATTAAAAGGTAAAATCTTAAGGAGGGTCCGATTCTGTCTTGCTCAACAGGGTTTTTATGCTAAGTCAAGTCAGCCTATAGGCTAAGTACCAGACGTTTGCCATAATCCTTTTCACATGGAATTAGTACAGCTTGCTTCAATTAGAAATGATATATTTTTGCTGTCTGTGATTTAAGCAATCTAAATACAGTTCTTGTTCTGAAGGTGTTTGTGGTTTATATATGATATGTATATACGTATATATATCACTACTTACACAGAGAGAGATGATTAAGTCAATCAAAAAATCAAAGGAATAAGATACAGGTATATAAGATCTTGAGCTTACACCCTTTAAGATTTTTGCCACTGTGTGTTCTCAAAGTTTGAATAATCTTTAACTCCCCACTGAAGAGGGTAGATCAGTACAGAGTATGGAGAAATTCTTGGAGCCCATTTCAATCTGGGAGAGACTTTCTATGTGATACTTCCAGCACACAATCCTAACTCTATACCTCTACTTTTCTTTCTGTACAATGGCTATGGAAACATTCTCTTATTTTTCTAAAATGATAATTTAACCAAAAGCAATTGTGTTAAAAATTTAAGCAAACTGCATTCCTAATGAAACTGTAATACATATGGGAGTGCTTATTTCTGGTACTGCAAAAGGACTATTAATATGTCTATGAGTCACGAATGCTTAAACACATTTATCTTTTGGCTTAATTTTGGTGTTTGTGGTTAATCTTTGCTTCAGCATCTATCACCACTGGACCTCTGAAGGTTAAATAATTTGTCCATAATCGTGAAACAACTGGATATCACAGGAAGGCCATTGAATTGTTGAATTACATTTTCTATATTCGTTTTAAATGACTTGCAGAGACAACTTAATACATACATTATGGGATGAAATGGCTAAAAAAATACCTAATTACTAAGTCACTTAAATATAAGAAAGGAACGTTATCAATATGTAAAAATGGACTCTATTTCAGAGCTGGTGTGTTAATTGTGTGAAAAACACGCACTTTATGAAACTATTTAAATTTCATAAAATTTTTATGACTTACAGGTAAATTTGTCAGCATCTAATTGAGTAAGAGATTCTTGAAAGCTTTCACTGCAATTGTTAATTCAGCATCATTGTTCTCTCAGGCTGTTACGTGACCCAACAGGCTGAGAGAACAATATTGCTGAATATAATTGGCATATGCCAGCAAAATATAATTAGTAGCAAGCCTCTTTCTGAAATGCTCTTTTTGTTGGTTTAAAAAAGTTGAAGATTGCCTCTTGGATTAAATTATAGCTTGGATTTCTCTCTCGTTTGATTTTGGTAGGTCTTAAAAAAATGTGAATTAATTTAAATTTGGATTGAAGAACTATGCATTGATTTCCTGTGCAGTGCAAACACTGTGAAGAGCTGTCTTTCCTTCAATGGGTTTTTAGTTTAAATCTGAGTATGAGAGCTTTGTGTGGGAAATATGGGACAGTATATTATCAAGGGTTATCATGGATCCCCATCCTACATCAATCCCCCTCACCCTCCGAGGTTTGGGATAGCTGCAATGACAGGCTATGTCTCAAGGATTGTGTCTCGGTGGTTACTGACACCAAAGGCACAGAACTAAAGAAAGTGTTTGAATTGTTTATTGCAACACTACCTATATGTTTAACTCCAGGGGTATTATGGCTCATGTTGGTAATGGGGGAAAATGTATTACAGTTTTCTTCCACTTCACAATATATATAAAGAAGATGGATATCTTCACTGTAGGAGATTTTGGAAAAATAATTAATGCTTTAATACATAACTTTTTCTTGATGGGAACAGAAAAATATTTACCAAATTGTTCTTTTTTGTGAGAAAAAGGACTTTGTAAAATTTCTTCAGAACCCAGGATTGGAATGAAATAACATTTAAGGAAAGGCTGCTTTAGAGTCACATCTAGAAATGTAATCATTTCACCTAAGAATGTTGAGACTTTGTAGTCATAGCCAAGTCAGAGTGAGTCGTACTATCTGACGCAGCCCACAGCTCAGTGGGATGGACCCAGAGGAATAAGGGAGGTGAGCAGACAAATGCTTAGTCACTCATACTGGCCAGAACCTATGCTGGTGAACCCCTGAGTGCCATACATCAGAGACAGGTCTCAATCACATCCTCAGTGCCAAGGTCTTTCTCTCACATCTTAATCTAACCTAGCCCCACGTTCTGGATTCTTCCTCATTTGCTCTTGTGCGCTGGATCAGAGGTTCCTGGACACTGTCCATGCCTCCTAAGCACTTTGTTTCTAATCTTCCAGGCCAACAAGGCACATTTCTTTTTTCTCGTCCCTGGGTCCTGCATTCCTGGGAGCTTGTCTTCCACTCCTCAGTCCTCCACACAAACCATGACTGTCTGGCATTTACGTTATATATCTCAAGCTACATCGTCATCCTTTCCTGCACAGGGATCATTTTAGACGCAGAAAAGCTCTTCATGTACAATGAATTTGGAGGGTGAAGGAGACAAGGTGGGAAATATATCTATCTTTCTACACACGCAGAATCCATTTCAAGTCTTATGGGCAACTATAGTTGATTCAGACTTTTGATCTTTTTAAAGGTTTATGCAATGGAATACAACCTGTTAGGCAGAATTAATCGAGTTTAGATAAAAGCCTGGAAAGCCATGAAAATAATCACAATTATAGACTTATTGTGTTGATCACCTTACAATATGTATAAATATCTAATCATTATGTTGTACGCTTGAAATTAATATAATGTTATATGTCAATTATATCTCAATGAATGAGTCACAATTATTCAAAGGAGATTTAGAGGTAAAGGCCACCAACAAATTCTACTTTTTGAAGGATACTTATCCATCAGAAATGGTATAGACAAAGGTGAAATAAGCTCATCATAGATAAGCAGGCTGTCACCGAGGGGTGTAAGGGAGCAGCCAGCTCTAGGTAGATCAAGAGATAATGAAATCTAGGCCATGGGAAAATTTGATAAGAGCCAACCAAACTTCCAAAACAGTTGAATCAAAAGGACGACTATTTGGCACTATCAAAGAATTGCATGCTTTCTTGAAGGGCTTTTTTTAGCAGCTTTGATTTAAAAGATTAGTTCACCCCCTGTTCATAAACAGATGATACGAATTCTTCAAAATAATAGTTTATATGTCATCCTTCAAGGAGGCAGACTGGTAGAGTGGGAAGAAAGCTGAATCTCAGGCAGGAAAGATCGTGAAAGGGAAGAGCTTTGAACCTTGACAGGCTTTAGTTTGCTCATCTGTAAAATGGGCCAGTGATTTGCAAAAAGCATTCTGTGCAGATGGGAGGGTGTCATGAACAGGCTGACAGGAATGGCTCCTAGGTATTTTTTCTCCCACCTTAACTAGAATAACTCTAATTTTTGTTTTCCACATTTGACTTGCCCATAAATTTCTTTTCAAACCAAGGGCTCCACAGCTAAAAAGAACTTTTTGAAACGCTTGTTCTAGATGAACTCAGGAAGAGTAGCATAACATAAAGAGGAAACATAGGCTTTGGAACAGGCACATATGGTTTGAATCCTAACTCTGGCTCTAACGGAGTGGGAGGAGACAAGAAACGCATATTAATAATTATATTTTAGAAAGATGGTCTTAGTAGGGCTATGAAGGATGGATGTGAAGAAATAGAAGTGGGATGCAAGGAAAAAGTTTAGGAGATTTTTGAAATAGTCTGGATGTAAAATAATGAGTCCAACTCAGGCAATAGCAATAGAGATTGAATTGGGAGTATAGGTAAGAAACATTTGGGGACTTAGAATCCATAGGAATAGGTCATATTGAGGTTTCTGGGATGAGGAATTAGTCTAGAATGACTGCCCATTTTCTGGTGACAGTGACTGAAGGAAAACCCAGGGAGAGGAGCACTTTTGGGGAAAAGAATGAGGACTTCACATCTGCACATATAATGTTTGAAAGGCCAATTATGTGTGTGTGTGTGTGTGTGTATATATATATATAAACTAGGGTCTGGAGTACAGAAACGAGATCTGGATAATATAGGGAGAAGCGAAAATTGTTTATGAATGAAAATATAGAAGTCATTAGAAACCACATCAAAAAATTAAGACCTTTTCAAGGAGGGAGAGTCTGTGAGGAAATTAAGCCTGAATGCCCTGAGGCATCCGTTGTTACATAATGAATTAATTTCATTCCTCTGCATCTAGAATGGTATTAGTTATATAAAACCCATATTAGTCAAGTTTCTCCAGAGCAAAAGAATCAATAGGAAATATATGCAGCAAGAGATTTATTATAAGGAATCAGCTCACATTATTATGGATGCCAATGAGTCCCACGATCTGCTGTCTGTAAGCTAGAGCCCCAGGAAAGCCAGTGATAGAACTGAGTCTGAATCTGAGACCTGAGAACCAGGCGTGCCAAGGGCAGGAGAAGATCAATGTCCCAACTCAAGCAATCAGACAGGAAGGGATGGATTCTTCTTTCTTCTGGCTTTTTGTTCTATTTGGGCTCTCAACAGATTGGATGATGCCTACCCACACTGGGTGGGGGAAACGGCTTTACCGCATCGACAGATTCAGATGCTAATTTCATTCAGAAACATCCTCACAGATATGCTCAGAAATAATGTTTAGCTACATATCTGGACACCCCATGATCCAGACACGTTAAAGTATAAAATTAACCATCACACCATCTTTGGGTGAACTGAAAAAATAATCATCAAATCATTTTGTTTGTGTGTTTTGTGGTTCCTATGAGGCATCTTAGTAGAGAAAAGTGTGGAAAAAAACCCAAATTCGAAACCCTGATGAGCATCAGTGATATTCTTGTGGAGATCACAGTGCAGTGTATAATGTGGACCTGGTAACAGCGCCAACAGTGATAGTAGGTAAGTGTAACAGTATCAGGGCTGCTAAGCAAGTCAGTTTGTGGTCTCTCTCTATCACTCTGTCTCTATCTATCACAGTTTGTCTTGGCTTCTTTATCCAGCTGGTGCTCTTCATAACATAGCTCCTGGCAGTTCCAGGATGTTATCATCCTCAATTTAGCAATCTGGTTGGAAAACGCACACTTTCCCACCAGTTCCAACAAAAGTTTCTGAAGTAACTCATGTTGGCTGGCTTAGATCTAGGGCCCCTTCCTGAACGAATCACTGAGGCCATGACCTGGAATACACTGGTTACTCAGACCTGGGTCATGAACTGCTGAGGGAACCTGATGGGTTCCAGCAGAACCACGTAGACTGGAAGCAGGAGGAGGAGGATGCTCACCTAGGATGCAGTCCTCATAAGAATGAAGCAGTGATGTCAAGACGGCCAAACTGACAGATGCGCACTTCAAAGCACAAGGCATCAGTGACTGGCATTTCCTTTAGGAGTCAAGGAAGCCTTCACAGTGAGCTGGGCAGGAGAGGTTTAGCAGGAATTCACTAAGATCATACAGCAGCAGTTAGAATTGTGGACACTCCTGGTGAGGGTGGGATAACTGAACTGTAAACCTACCAGCCTGTGCTAAATATGCCAAACTTCCAATTTTAGCCATATTTATAAGCATAAGCAATAAAGTGGCATCTCCAGTACAAAGAATGATACCATATGCCCTTTTGCATCCTTTGTCTTTGGGCTGTGAAACTTTGGAAATATGAATTAAAAGTAAGAGGGCATATATTGCACTCACAATTTTAAAAAGAGGGTACGGAGAAAGACTGACTTTGAAATAGCAAAGCAAGGTGAGCTTTCACAGTTGGGAAATAGAGATCTGGATTGAGGACAAAGATTCCTGACAGGAGTGGCTACGCACGCCGCTGCAAGCCAAGACTTATGTGGGGGGCATTTCTCATAAACTGAGAAGGGTGAGGGGGAGGAAATTAATAGATTGCTGTACATTTATAAGAGCCTAAGTTCCTGCATATGAAGGAAAAATCAGAGAGTGGGCAGAAAAACCTACCAAAACAAAATAAAACCTTTTTGAAGTGCAGAAAGCATCCTTTTGAACAAAATGGAAAATTTTACCTAAGGAGAGATGAAATTATTAGAATATTCTTAAAAGTATATACAAGTGATTCCAAAAGCAAACAAGATTTGTTTTCATTCTCAGTATGAATATGACCTGAAGTTTGGAGAAAAAATAATAATACAGAATGCTTCCACCTTATTTATTCAAAAAACTTCAACTTCAAAATAAGAAATCAGAATTATTTTGTGGTTAAGAAGTCATTGGTTTATAGCAAATGGTATTTGAGGAAATGTTTTGGATTTTAGAGTAAATTGCTGAAGTAGTAAGACAGCAATTGTGAGCATGTTAATTTTGTATAACAGTGGTTAATATTTTTAAAGAGAAATTTAGATGGTCACAAAAAAGTAAGCATAGATTTGTGCACTTAAACTGTTTAAAATAAAGATAACTGGAGGGCTTCTATTTGCCAATGAGTCGCGTGCTCACTGTGACAGAAGTAGAGTCAGATAGTTTTTTCATATATTAACTTAATCTGAAATCACAAATTTGGAAATCAATCTTCATACTCTATAAATATTGTAAATGATTTGTGCCACAAAATCTACTCATCCATTTCCTTATTAGTCACCCATTCAACAAATATTTCTAGTAACTCTTTGTTCCAGGCACTTTTCAGAGCGCTGGTGAAGAAGAATCGATACAATACAGCCCCTGATTTGAGAAATGCACAGTCTATTGAGAGTGTTGGACGTGTAAATGCATAATTAAATCCTTCTTCCATGCCTGAGGAGTTCAATTAACTTTGTTTCAAATGACAAACATTAAGATGGTTTGTTCCTAACAAAATGCTACATTTTGTTTTAACAGTCAATGTGTACCCTACTTTTAAGTGGATACTAGGGCTGCTTCGCTCATGGTTAACAAGGGCAAGTTATTCAAGGCAAGTCCCAGAGAAGAGTCTTGAATAAAACTTGGGAATGGATGGCTCACTCTCTTCCTACTCAATTTCATATCTACTGTGCCTCTCCGAAGAGTGTGACCTAAATATACCCATCTAACACAGGTGAAACAAGAGAGTAGCTGCAGAAAAGGAGAAGAAAGAAAGAGAAAAAGGAGAGAGAAACAAAGGATTAATTGTAGAAAGAATTCCCAAATGTTTCAAAATAGTTGAGGCAATAAGCTTGGGGTGTGTGTACCGCAGAACCAAGAATAGACATCATGAGAAGGTGAAATTATTAAGAGAAAACTGAAGGCCAACCAGTAAAAGAAAAAAAAATCCATTTTTCATATTTTTGAGGGCAGAATTAAGACAAAGATTCCAGTTGTAAACAGCATTAATCAAAATACAATATTCAGATCATAGGAAATAAAGTCATATTCATTTCTGAGCACAATATTTTAACTGGGACATTGGGAAATTCCATTGAATAGAAGAGAATAAGAATAAGGAAGTTTCCTTTCAGTTCTAATTGTTGGAGTCTAAGTTAATTTAGGGTTTATCAAATAGGATAAATATGGTCCCCAAGTGAAACAAAGAAAAATAAACACCTTCTTTCCCCCCACTTTTTTTTCTTTATGTGAAGGATGAATTCAATACATCTTATTAAAAGAAATATCAAGGTCTGTCTGTGTGAGTTTGCACCTAAATGCCATCCTGGGGGAATTATTTCTAGGTGAAGATTTAAGCCAGCAGACAATAGAATTTCGAAGATTTAGAAATGGATTAGAACAGGAAGGAGTTGTGAGGAATGTGGAGACAATTACCTTTCTTTTGATGCATATTTCTTCCAGCAAAAGGAAGCCCTTTGCCTTGAACAGCGTGCACGATTTTTGGCGAGGCCATTCCACTTTTAGAATCGTATTATAAGGAAATCATTAAAGATTTATGCAGAGTTTTCTATAAAAATGTTCATCTCAGTGTTACTGAGAATAGTGAAAAAAATAGAAATAATCTACATGCCAATGTTGGAGAATGGGTTAAATAATTTATCCAAAAAATGCAATGTGTAATGAACAGTTGAAATGGAAAGTTATATTGTTGAGTTAAATAAATCAGATTAAAATTGGTATACATATTATTTTTTGTATTATTTTATCCAAAAATATGGAAGGCAAGGATTGAAACAATAATATGATAATTGTGGCTCTCTCTGGGTGGGTAGATTATGGGTCTTTCATTTTAATTTTCTTCTTTTTGTTTATTTTCTAACTTTTCCTCAGGGAACTTGTATTGCCTTTGTAATAATAAACATGTATTTTAAATTTTAAATTATATATTTTTCATTTAGGATGTAAAAGATATACATATTTGTATTAGAAGCTAACATATATATTACATCTATGCGCATAAATGATATTTATTATGCAAAAGTATATATGTGAAATAAAGATAGAGCCTGTATTTTCTCATGCCCCACATGTAATCCATCACCAAGTGTGGTCAGTCCTATGTTCTAATGCAACTGACTTCCTTTGGTTCTTTAAACATATCATACTTATTCCCATCTGTAGATCATTGCTTGAGCTAATCCCTCTGCCTTACATGTTTTCCAACATTTACATGGTCGGCCTGTTCTCATCTTTCAGTAGTTGGCTATAACGTCATCTTCATAAAGAGGAAATCTCTGACCACTCTCCTTCAAGTGGCTTTCTCCAGCTTCCTCTATCTCATGTCTCTTGTTTATTTTCCTCAGAACATTGATCATAATCTCTAGTTCTCTTGCGTATTCATTCGTGTGCTTGATAAATGCCTGCCTCCTCCTCTAGGATGTAAGCTCCACGAAGGCAGAATCTTTGTTAGTGATCATTGTATCTTCAAAACCTAGCATAGGGCCTGACATATAGTGAATACAGAATGAATAACTAGTGAACATTTCAGCAAAAGTGGAAGACATTAAGACTTTCATCAAAAAAAGCTGGAGAACTAACATTCAGAGCTGGCTGGAGATAAACTTACTTCATGCTTCTTCTAATATGAATGAGTATTATATGCATATAAATTTATATGTATGTATATATCACATATATATGTATATATATAACATAGGTTACATATGTATACATATACGTACATATTTATAACTTACACATTTTTAAAACATGTCTGTAAATATGTTTATATGTATACATAGAAATATACAAAATTTCAAGCACATACGAAAGTAGAGAGAAGAGTATAACAAATCTTCTCCATGGGTCCATCAACCACCTTTAACAGTTATCAACCCATGGTTACTCTTGTTTCATAAACAGAACCCCTCACTTCTCTGTCTGTATTATTTCAAAGCAAATTTCAGACATATTATTTTTTCCTATAATTTTAATATTTACTCTAAAAAAATCAAAACAACCATAATTCCATTATTGCACCTAAAATTAACAATAATTCCTTAATATTTTAAATATCCAGTGTTTTTAAAAATGTGTATTTAAAAATTATTTTCATCTAAAACACTTGTCCTTGAACATTCTTCCACGTCTCATCTTTTTAAAAATTAACCTTTAATTCTTAGGTTCAATGTAGTCAAAAAGGCTATTTTATTTTCTTGGATAATTTTTTAGCTTTCAAAGCTGGACTCCTTTTCAAGTTGCCTCAGGGATAAGAGGGCCAAACAGTCTTTTCATCTGCATTATCTTGTGTTTTTTTTGGTTTTCTTTCTTTTTTTTATTGTGTTTTCCCACGAATCTTTTTATCCCTCTCAGTCCTCTCATTTTGTTAATCTACCATCAGACGATAAATCACCTTCAAAGAGTAAATGATCCTGAAACTCTATTCTAATGAACAATCTGAATTTGTAGATAGTCAATAAATATTTGTTGATTTTATTTTGTTTTGAAATTTGGATATCGTAGATAGCATAGTTTTGATAGTAATTTATGAGTTGCTATATGGAAGTAATCTTGATTTAGCTATATTAAAGTAATTTTGCCTTTTTATTTCAATAAGCTGCTAGAATTGTTGCAGGTTCTTTTTAATCTCTATAACCTTAGGCTTGTCCAATTTCTTAAGGCAGTTCTAGATAATGTTAAGTAATTGATTACATCGTGAATTATTAATAAGGACAAGAAACACATATTCCTAATAAGTTTGCAACATCCTGCAGACAGGCATAATTTGGTGGCAAAACAGAAAATTCTAGTGAGTTGCTGTAGATATGGTACCTTTGCGAGAGGTTTCCAATTGTTAATAAATTATATTTTCGGTCTTCAAGTCAGGAAGTTAAGCTGAAACGTCAGCATGAGTGCTCCCATCTGTGGTTCACTCATTCGGTAAGAGCATGCTAAGTAACCTTTACCAGCAGCAGCCAACAATATATGCTAGATATCAGCCAGCAGATCACTGAGGCTGGTCTTTTTTTCTCCATCTTAAATATTGCATTCCATCTATCTACCATTGTCACATATTCATTGGCTAGCCTAAGACTAGTGGATGAAGGAGTGATGGAAACATCCCTAGAGATGCAGAGATTTGCTTCTGGTTTTGATGGGATATTATTCTGAGGATTCATACATTTACTGACCTCAGTGCTAGTGAGGTCAGCATGACAATGCAGAGTGTATTGATTTGATTCAATTCAGGAATTGCTCATTTATCGTTTGTATTTATGTAAATAAAGCACTAGTCTTTCATCTTCCAATTACAACATGTTACTGAATTAATGTGATTAAAGATGAAGCTGGACTAATGTTACTAGGGCCTTTCTTTCTGTCATAGAGTGCAAAGGAACAATCATGTAGAATTAATAGATTTCTAAGGAGGTGAATACATATTCCAGCATCAGTTACAATAAACTCCCTCCTGTTTTTTTCTCCTGTTCAAGCCAATTTCATGCTGAAATACCTTGATATAGTTTCTTTTTATTCTTGGCTTTTCCCCCTGTTCTATGTCTGCATCTCCAAATCATATTATGTGCTAGATTTTTCTATAAATGGGAATATGATATCTTTGAGATGAACAAGGTTGGCAGGAATTTAGCATCCGCAGAGTTTTGAATAGGCATGTCTGTTATTTTTATTGAAATATTTTCAGCTATCTATTTTTCTAACACAGTAATAAAAAAGCCGGTGTATGGAGTAGGAATTACGAGTTCATACATTTGGCAACTGAACTGCTTTTTCCTAGGTCATTGCTTTGTTGGCTAAGCTTGAAATCACCTTTGGAACCAATAATACAGAGGACATAAAGCTATGACCCAAAAGATAAATCTTTTTGTTCTTTAATTGGAAGAGGAGAAAATTAAGTTTCAAAGAGGGATTATATGGTTCTTGCTCTAATTTATGTAACAGAACAGCTCTGGCCACAGAAGTAGAAACAAACATATACGCTATATTTATAATTGGTTTGATATCTGGACTTTTAATATTGTTTGAGACAGAAATCATTTTGCTGAAACACTGCAATAACAACGTGCCTTTGGTATCTGTTTCACCTCATCACTTATCCATTCAGTATAAAAATAAGTTGGGAAGTGCATTCTGTGGGAGAGAATTTTATGGAAAATACAGTATGGTTGATATTGTAGTCTATTTCTTAAACTTATCAAACTAAACCACCACCAAGAGACATTTACTGTGGGGACCAGAGATTCATTCCTAAACACCCCCTTTGACTGCCAGGTAAGGGATATCCAAGAACTGACAGCAGCATAGCATTTAAGGGCATCAGTCTGGTGCAAAAAATGAATATAGAAGAGATGGAATCACTGGGTATTGAGCAGTGGGGAAGGAAATGATTTGTGCTGCCTGCTGATATATAAAGGTATATTATGCACAACAAGAATAGCTTAGCTCCCTCGGCTCCGTGGCTTACCACACTCTAGAACTGAAGGTACATAATGTGCAGGATAAGTTTATCTTCCAGCATGGCCTGGGCAATTATTTGGTATTGATTTTCTGAAAGTTTGGTCTTACATGTCAGCATTCTGTTGGCAAACTTTGCAACATAATCCAATCAAGTCCGTGCAGAGATGAGTGTGGGTAGAGATAAACTCTCACGGGCGAGCACTTCACAGGGTTGGTGTGGAGCCCCCTACATTAAGAACGCTCTTGCAACTGCACTGTCTCCTCAGGGGAATTGTAATCTTGGGGAATCCCCGCGCCTGATTGCGGCTCTCCTCCCAACCGTGCACTTTTGACCTCTGTATTGATTCTGTCCTCTCATCAAAAGAGCCGATGTAATTCCATGTGCTAGGATCACACAGTGATTTGCATTTCGGAGCTGCAACTGTGCGCTGACCCCAAACCATTTCATCAGAATGAAGGTAGACCAAATGGCAGATGCGTTTCCCCATAATATTAAAGACTATTATGCCATTTGGTAGGTTTCTTTATCACATATAGAAAAAGGGCATACACCAGTAGCTCCAGATTTTGATTTAATTCCAGCTAGAAATCAGGAAAATCTTTGAAACATAACTGGGATTAAAAAGGATTTTATTCATTTCCACATTCAGACCAATAAACAGCATTCCTATTTGTTAAAGCTTAACACAAAATGATAAAAGTATCTGAATATATTTTCAGATACTCTGGCACTTTAAAAAATTATTTTAGCTTTTTTTCAGTGTTTTCTTGGTAATGTATGCCCATCATGAAGCCTATTCATCGACTATCTACCTAAATATATTAAATAGAAATGCCATTGGATAATTCTTTCAGGAAAATAGTAGATATTTCATTAAAAAATCCAATGCAATCTAAATATTGACCATTAAATGATTTTGCCTCTTTTCCCTCCCCCTCCTCTTTCTCCTCCTCTTTTTCCTCCTCCTTCTTCAAGTAGGGTGAAAAGTGGGGAAGAAACCATTTCTGAAGCATGGACACCAAAAGAGAATGTCACTGGAAATTAATGTAAATCTATAGTTACCTTCATTGTATTCTGCTTTCCTATCTCCCCTTTAGATCCTGTTCATTCTCATTTATTAATTTCAATCAGTATATATTTACTGAGTACTTATGTATAGGTGCTGGTAATTCAGTGATGAGAAGAACAGAAATGGTCCCTCATGGAACTGATAGGCCAAATGAGGAGACAGTCAGCAAATAATTATAGAAATAAATATAAATATAAGAAGGGAGAAGTTTATATTAACAGCTGACAGAAGAAATTATTCTATGAATGAAATCATAATTATTTGGAAAAATAATGAAAAGAGCTTGGTGGGGAGGAATGAAGATACAGAAGGAGCTGGAGACAGATGGAACCATTCTTTGGCTACCAAAGGAGAGCCTTACCACTTGTCCTATATAGAGGGAGGGAGGAGAGATTTCGTGCAGGCAGAATCGGAAAAGGAGAAGAAAGCTGTGAGATGCTCTTGAATCCTACAAACTCATGAAAAACTTGATGCAGTGGAGCATCTGTGGAAAAACTATAAAATCACTGCTCTTTGTGCCCAGATCAGGGAGAGATTAAATCAAGGTGGCACAGGGGGCCAGAGGGCTATGATTTATTAAATACTCTGGAGTTAGCAGAAAGTAGGAGGACTACTCCGGATTCTTACATGCTAGAAACTTGGAGGCTCAAACCAATAGTCCATAATCCTTTTTTTTAAAGTGCTACAAAGATAAATTACAGAGAGTATGAAAGAGTGTAACAGGGGTTCAAATTTAGATTGAGGTTTGAGAGTGCGTTAGACAACACCTCTTGGTTTTTGATTTTGAGGACAAGATTTCATTTCAAAAGAAGAGTTGGATCTTTCTATGACAAAATAATCGCAAAAATATCTGAGTTTACAAAAATGTTAAATTAGGGAATATTGGTCATAATTTAGATTGTACAGTAAATTTACATTTTACATTGTGCTTTAATGCAAATTATTTTAATAAACCCTTAAAGCAATCCAGGGAGAAAGTAAAGATGAGGCTATTGATTGACATTCAGACAGTGGCTTGCTAAAAGCTGACCTGTAGTAAGTGACAAAGGCAGAACTTGAACCCAGGTCTTCTCCCTCTAAATTCTGTGCTCTTTCTACTAACTTTGCAATACAGTGTTTGAAGTTGTGAAAGCATTCACCAGTGGTTTTTCTTTAAATAACCATCTGTTCCAATAAATATAAAGGAATGCTTAGTTTTTCTTTTTAAAAAAGCACAGTTTATTCAAATTTCCAGGAAAGGATGTATCGAACACATTGAGGTTTTCCTTTAGAGACTCTGGACATGTGGCCACGAAAGGACTGAAAGGGGTTTCAGATGCACTGCCCCAAAGGAGGGGAGGGATCTCTGAATTCCTACCTTTAGAAGCCAGGCTGAAAATAGCATCACCAATCTGGGAAAAAGTGACAATAGCCCTGCCCCTGAGATAAGCTCCTACAGAGAAATACTGTGGTGTCATTAAGCAATCTCCATGTTGTTGACTTTTGTCTTGGGGGAGAGTGGTTCCGAAAGCCTTTGACTAATCCCCTGTCTCTTCCCTCATATTCCTGTGATTAATATTTTATGGCACAGGCTCAGTTCTATGAATCACAATCGACAACATGACTGTACTTATTAATCATTATTTAAATCAATTATTACATAACAGATAATCTAGGGGACTGTCCTTTATATAAGTAGAGGATGCTGATTAGCGAAGTTTACGACATGCGCATCGCTCATTTATTATCAGTTATTATCTGTTGTTTAGTTCGGGAACGAGTCACTGTACTTGGATTCTAAAGCTTAAGATTTAAAACCCAGCTTCACCACTTTATCAGAAGTCTGACCCCAGGTAAGTTATTTAACCTTCTAGGTTTCAGATTTATCATCCATAAAATGAGATCGATGATACTTAACTTATAAAATACTTTTCAGGATAAAATTAGATTGTAAATATGAAATAAACTAATGCGGGGCTTTTTTTGCCTCTTTGTTTTATTCCTTTGGGAGATGAACAGGCCAAATTAGGGGTGCTGTTGCTGGCTAGGGAACAGTATAGATCAGGGTAGACCAGGAAAGATATTATCAACATCTCCTGTTAGCATCTAGATATTTGGACCCAGATCCCAGGACAAAGGTCACGTGCATAAGGCTGTCGTGGTGTTTTCCTTGTCTGTGATCTTCCATTTTACCACTTGATTACATTCTCTTTTGCAAGAGTTAAAAGTTTTGATCAGAAATGAAAGGTAGAACCTATGATTTCAGGCCCCAGGCCTTCCTAAGTTGTCTAAATGCCTTGTGTCCCTAACCTTCTTGTTCATTAAATTCACCCAGAGTGTTCTTCAGAAAATCAAAGTCCATGAGTGTAACTTTGCACGTGAGGTGATGGAGCATAATGTAACTGCTTCAACATGGTAGGAAAGAATTGAAAGAAAAAAGTGGATGTTTTTATTCAGAAACATAGATTTTACCTCTTCTCCCTGTAAGCTCTCTAGGACGCATCAAAGCTACTCAGGTTATATGTAAACCAGATGTATTTAGTCAATATTCCCAACAAGGATAACTTTAGGGAAATTTAAATGGCATCTCATCTCATATTACCTCATCTCAAGTATTGATTGTAGCAAACGACAACAGTGATAGGTTATAAGTAGTTTGAGAATTGGAATCAAGGACATTTAGACCACAAAAGATGGATCTTTTTGAGTGTTCATGATCTTACTTTACTGTCTTTTTGTATCAGCTAGGTTGTTTTATTTTCGGTTTAGAAGTCCCTTGCATGTTGATTGCCATGTGTCTTTCTTAGATTCATTTACTGGAAAAAGAAAATGCTCTTGAAATAATTTTTACATTGAAAAACATTTTTGACAACCACGTATCTGATGAGTACATTTGGATGTTTCTGCTAAGAAGTACAAGTCATATCTATTTAAATTAGTTCATTCTGAGGCTGGATATACGTCAGCATTTCATGCACTGAGTCTTACTAGGATGAAATAAAAAGATTAGAAGACATACTATAGATTGCAGATTTTCTCCAAGATTACAATGTTTCGATAATTTTTCACTGAGAAAAAAACATTAGGAGGCAAACTTAGCATTCAAAATGGTACACGGTTATTGCAACATGTGACCTGTACTTGGTTATGGTGTCAGAACCTCGTTTCCCAGAGTTGCTCTTCCATATTGTGAACTTGCATGTATATGAAGGAGTTATATGTTGTGATTAATTTTTGAGACTAAAAATATAAGTATACCAGTATGATGGAAGACGGGAATATATTTCCTGCACTTCAGTAAAATTGGCTTTGCTTTTGATAACTTAAATTGTTGCCATTTAGGATTTACAAAGTGTATTTAGAAAATTCCACAGAACCATCTGAATCATCCCTTTGGTTAGAGTAGTCAGACAGAAAGCCTGTGGTATGTTGCAGTGCTGTTTCCACGTCACAGGTGCGGGAAATGTGGTCTACAGATGACCAGAGAGCAGTTGTGCTATGGGGGCCAAAAGGGTGGCCAGTGAGGGCCCCCACCAATCGGGGTCTTAAGCCTGGGGAAAGCTACCAGGTAGGAGTGCAGAAATCTGCCTGCCTCTCTCCCTTTGTGCTCAGAGCCTTTTAAGGGTTTGAACCGAGCCTATGGAACCATGGCCATCTGGCTCTTATTTCCAAGCCATTGAAACAGCTCTACTCCATGCTCACCTGAGAGGAGGTTAGCATCACTAATCCAGCTGCATTTTTCCCTCTGTATTTTTCAAGTGAATCGATATAAAGGATGTATTAAATAGAAACCCTCTGACCACATCTGAATGTTACCAATAAGTATTTTTTTTCCAGGTTGGCTAATCAAGTCTGCAGAGCCTTTCACCCTGTCCTATGTGACATTTTGGATGCATTCATAAATGGTGATTTTCCTACGGGTTGGTTTCTGCTACATCAGTGTATAGAGAAGCTGAACATTTCAGCCCTTCCGTGGTGACAGGTGATGTGTCTGATTGTTTGCTGATGGTGACTAGGAATATTGATGCTTTAGAAAAAGAACTACATCGAACAGGCAATCTGCGCAGCTCACAAACTACACAAAGAGCATTTGATATAAATAAAGTGCCAACCGGGTGCTGCAGCTTTGTGCTGAATCATTTTCAAATTTTCCTTTTTGAATTATTAAATAGACCATGTCAGAACAACTCTGATTATTATCCAATCCATATGCTTCCACACCAACCTTTTATGTAATATCAAGCGACTGCAGTGATCAATTGGACCAATCGTAAACGCTCCCTCGTTCTGGAAATGATTCAAGCCCTTCACCACACTGCAGCATCTTATGCAGATATGCAAACACCTGCTGCATCGCTTACAGAGGAGGCCACAGCAGGGTCTGCTTCAGGAATGTGTGCCGTCTGCAAATATATTTAGTTCCTTATCAAGAACTTTAAGCATAAGTCCATCTTTTTGCAATTTTAAGCCTGTTTAGCTGGGTTAGCTGTAGCTGTATCTCTCCACAGCAGAATTATGGACACAACCTATGTTGTAAATAAAATGTGATCGTGCGTATTTCTAAAAACTGTTGTAGAAAAAATAAAATGCTGTCTTTAGTGTGTTTTTTTTAACAATTACATATCTGCTCAAAGCAGACACTGTGGTGTGCAGGCATGTAGCCACATGTAATTTATAAAATGTGATAAAATGATAATCTCTCACCTATGCTAATACGCAGTTTATCTAGATAAATAACTCTTAGAATAAACGCTGTGGATGCCTTTAGGGTTTTAGGCATTTAATTAAAAGGGAGCAAAAATATTACTGTCAGCTTTGGAATTTTAGCAACCTCTCTTGAAAAGGATATTCTGTAGTCTGAAAACAGATTTGTGACATTCACAGGGAACAAAAGTGAGGTGGTATTTTTCTGGTCCTTATGAAAAAGAGTCTAAAAATGCATGGTATAGAAATCTTAAGATGAAACGGTTTCCTGAGAATGCCTCTGTCCCCACCACAACTCCCTCCCAGGGCCTGGGACTGAGGGTGGAATTCAGGGGGCCTCTCTGACAATTGCCAGTGATTGGAGGTAGCACTCTTTCTCTGGCACTTTCGCCATAGTCCTGGTGTGTTGCCATCACTCACAATGACTGCTGAAGCAGAGGGCTTTCTTCCCATTGCCTGTGTGTGATTTTGACATTGGACACAGGGAGGCAGGGCGAAGCAGTGGCAGAGACCAAGCCTAGGGAGGAAGAGGCAGCCCAGGCCCTGGAGGAAGCTGCCTTCCAGAATGCAGAGATTACGGTGGCTCAACTGCTGTCCACTTAACCCTAAAGATACATCCCAAGCTGCAGTGTGAAAGACATATTCAGTAATGACTCCTTTTAACTGTTCCATTGTCTGCTGAAAATTGATTTGGATTTTCTTTACATGAATTTTTCTGGGAAAACACTGGTTACCTTTATGTGACAAGCTCTGCCTCTTTAAATACATAGATTGCACACCATGTATACATATCATGTGTCTTTCTTTTGTTTACTTTTGCTCTATTTTATAGGATTTGGAACACAAAGAAGGATAACAAAGGCCTTGTATTGTAATGCAGTGATAACCTACCCTTGAACAAATTAATCTAGCTATTTGTCTACAATTTTGATACTAGATGACATGCTGGCAAACCATGAAATTATTACTTTAAATGAATGTGGTATGATATTTCTATTTTTTTCACAGAGTAGACTCAGTGTTCATCTAACGTGGTTTAAAATCTCCATTGCATGTGGAGATTCTCAGCGCTTTTGAAAGAGATAAGAAATGGTCTAAAAACTTGCGAAAAAATAATGAGAAAGGAGTTAGATTTTTGAAATCACTTTTAGTTCTTGTTTGGAATATTCATTTTTCCCTGTAATTTCACTTTTGGATCCGGAAAATAGGACGCTTTGTAATAACAGAACAATTGTGATGGGACTTATTTGGTACAGTTCGTGAAATAATTTCATAGGTCTGGAACAAAGATACTATTCAGATGGGCAAACGTGAGCTATATTGACAATAGATAAACTATAGGAGGTGGGTCAGAGGTGTGTGTGTGTGCATGTGTATAAGTGTGTGTGTGTGTGTGTCCCCTTTCTCATCATACCTGGAGACTCATACAACAGTTATAATCAAAATCAAAATTTAACCCTTATAATTTCAAGTGGAAAAGAAATTTAGGCAGTCAATTGTTAACAATCCAAGTTAATAAGCATACTGTTTGGGTTTTTCCCTCCAGGTACATTTTAGCCATTAATGTTGACAAACAATAGCCCAAGATGTGTATTTTAACATTTCAAAATAATTGTCGGGGCAAAAACGAGAGGAGATGGGGATACTACTCTATATATTTTCCTCGTGGGCAATGGAAATAAGCTGTCATGATTCCATAGTCTTTCAACCTCCCTCCCCTCCCCCCTTCATTTGATCACATTGTTCACACAAAGAACCAATGAGCCATTGTGCCATTACCTTAAAACCCTATATTAATGAGGCAGCTACGATTTTTAATCATTTGAGTTAAGCTTTGAATATTCTGTTTGCTAATATCATGTGTCCATTTAAAATGAGAACAAGCATTTTATTACAATATTTCATTTGCAAATAGTGAATAAAATACTGATTTTTCTCTTTGTAAAGTTGTCAAATATTCTGAAGGAAGCATTTTATTTGTAAGGAGTTAAGCTTATCTCTAAAAGCAAGGGTGAAAAAAAAAAAAGAAAAATGTGTCCTGAAGAGTCAGCCAGGGAGATAAGGGCCCTGGCATTTTGTTTTACTTGCAAAATTTTTCTTGCAAAAACATGTGTATTGACCTCCTTCACTTAACAAAGCTCGAAAGCATTTGACATAGCCCTTAACTAGGACCTAAAGAACTTACACTTAGTGTATTTTGGAGATATAATTGTGTGAAGGAAAGGAAGAATTTTTTTTTTTTGCTTGGTCTTTCGTTACGGTAAATTTGCTTTCATTTATTAAAATGGCTTAGAAAAAACACTTTTAATAAAGTTTGTATAGCACTATAATTTAACTTTATTTTTGTTTTTAGCTAATAACTGTTCTCTGTCTTAAAGTATAACATCCAAGCCACCTTGATTCCACAAATGTCAATGTCACAAGAGTTAGAAAATGGTCTCACCTTTTAAAATCCGTGAATAAAAAGGCAGTAGCATATTTAGCCTCTTGAAAATTGCCAAACAAATAATCTGTAGACTATTATTACTGTTTTCTTTTATAATTCTTTTTCTTGTTTGATGAAAAAATCTAAGATTTGTTGAGATGCTAGTCAAAAAAGGGTGAAACTACTGGATTCTGAATGCCTCTTACTTAACAAATACATAGGATCAGCTGTAAAATATTAATTTGAAATAGGAAGAGAGGCATTTTACTGTGATTTGGTACTGTTTCCTGAATACAAATTATATTCACAAAAGAAAATCAGGAGCAGAATTTAGTAAAAGTTAAAAGAAATTGACACGAGTGGAGTTTTAATAGCTAATAAAAAATCCCAGGCACTTTAATAGATTTATTGCATTCATATCAATGAATATATACTTTAAAAACAAACATAAGAACACATAGGGAATTTTCCTTGACTTATGTTTCTCACATCTCAGCAGCTACTTAATCTTTCATCTAAGATCTTTTTCAATGTCATCTAGGAGCCACAACATTGGCATTTTTAAGAATTTGGGTGTCTGCCTAAAGCTAAATCTCAATATCGGGGTGAAATGGCAATACTATTTCATTTTGCAGATGAGGAAAGTCATTTTTAATCCATCTGAGATCACAGACAGCATAGAACCAAGGCTCTATTGGAGAACGTTAGGCTCCCAACCCCGCTCTTTGCTGTAAAAGTCCGGCTGATCTCCCACTTCATTCTAACCCGGAATGTACCCAGTTCTTTCCTCTCGTCCTGACCCGCCCCCTTAGCCACATACAGATGCCCTCTTACTTGAAACCCTTGGATTGACTTCTTTTTTCTTATCATAATGATGATTTCTGTAAAATAATCAATCAACCAAGCATTTGATCCTATGAACTGGCCGGGGGTGCCGAAGCCACAAAATTTTGCTAAGCTCTGTCTTCTGCATTCTTCAGTAGAAGCAAATGTAGTTTTTCCAAAGTAGTTATTAGACACTTTATTTTAGTTACCTTTTTTTTTTAGCAACAGAATCTAAGCAGCCTGATTGGAATTTCAAATGATCATCGCACTGAATTTGAAAGTCTGTCTTACACAGAATGTAACATTTTTCTTATATTTTAACCAAGTAGAGGCAAGTAGAAGGTCCTTTTATCTTTTTCTAGCCAAACGTATGTTCGATATTATTAATTCAAGCAGAAAAAAGAACATCCCATATCATTGACTATTTAATAAGATTTTTCAGTCTTTGCTTAGGTCATCAATTGCTCCCTTTCTCGATAAGTATACCAATTTTCATCATTCTCTGATTTGGTTTATTCTTAAGGGAAATGAAATCTACATTAGCTTGCCAGAGCACACAAAAGCCAGTTTGTTAGAAAACAAGACATTGCATCATTTTATTTATTTACTATTCATTTTTAAGCAAGAAAATGAGTTTGAGTTATCACCTGGTCCTTTACACTTAGTTTTCCTTTCTTCATACAGGAAGAAGCAAACACTGTCCCTGTCAAATGAAAAATGAGGCAGAATTGGTGACGTGCATGTTTGTCAACATAAGCAAGATCAAATGATTGCTCAGCAGGAAGAAGCCATGGGAAATCCAATGATTTTTGACTAATTAGCAAAATAATAATAATGTCTCCCTAATGATTACCTTGTACTGGGTTGTGGCATTTTATCAGACAAATATTCCACTAGTGCAAAACTAGTGTTTTGAAGATAAACTAGTGATTTCACTTGAAATCATGGATGTGGAGCATTGCTGACAAATCTTTCGAAGCATCCTGTTCCTCCGTATCACTTGAGTAATTGAGAATGAGAACTAAGCTATACTTTTTCTTCACATTGTCATATAACCAGTGTGTGTTTTAAGTAACATTTTATAAGAAAAAGCAATGCATATTTTTCAGGACCATTTAAAGTTGGAGTTCATTCTATCCCTTCAGGGAATTTTACCAGAGGCGTTCATGAGGAATAACTTGATTGAAAAGAGCAATGTAAACAAGAATCTTTTTCAACAAGCTAGTCAAAGTTACAGTGTCCATTACCGTATAGCCATATTTTTATTACTCTTTTATGAAACTTCAAGAAGATATTGAGGCAGACCCAAATTCTTAGTCCTGGAAAATGCCGCTGGAGCTGACATTTTCAGTGAAGTTCAGTAGTCAACCGTTATTTATAGGAAACACAGTGAAGACAAGAGCATCTCTCAGGTCTTGGGGCGTGTGCTGAGCTCTGGGGAGTAGCTTGCCTGAGATATATTCACAGGATTCCTGGCTCAGGACAAAGCTACATATTTCTCACTTTCCTGTGTGCCAGATTTACACCTTAAAAATAGAGATCAAGGACGACGAATGAGCTTGGAACCAAGGGAACACTGTCTGAGGGAACTTAGCTTGTCATGTGGTGTCTAGGTTAGGAAGCACTACATGGACCTTGCTGATTTGAGCATTCAAACTGCTTGAATTGTATTAAATTTCACCAAGATTGCTGGCAAAACTTCCAAACGATCAGAGGCAAAATTATCTCATCAAATTAAAAAGCAGACATGATTTGAAATTATTTTTTTTAAACTAGCAAGCTACTTGTTTGTGTTCTTTTAAAATTTTACCCTTTAATGTAATACAAATTATTATTTATGTTTTTCGATTGTGATAGTTCAGCTGATATATGGGTTGCAACAACAAAAACAACAAAAAAAATCTGTTTTCTTTCTTTATATCCAGATCACCAAGAAAGAAGTTTTATTGCTGAGTAAGTACTGTTTGTGCTTACAGCAGTTAATGCAGGGCCGGTGATTATCTTTTTTAAAATTTTTTTATTATGTTTTGGCACTGTAAGTCTGTTCAGGAAATTCTTCTGGCATCCTTCTCTCCACTGGGATCACTTCTAGGCCCTTCCTTCCCCTGGAGCAATAATTTCTATGATAGTAACCTGGGAAAAACAATGGGAAAAGCACCTATCCTTTGTCTAACCCAGGAGAGAGCGATAATAGGGAGAGACAGGGAGTGAGGAGATGACAGCTATGATGGGGGACGAGATAAAGAGGAGGAGGGCAGAGGGAGTGGGCTAGGAAAGACAAGAGCAGTGCTGATAATGTGCTGAGGTGGGGCTGGGGGTGAGAGGACAGAGCTTACTGTAATGAACCACATGGTTGCCACCACCAAACGGATGCTCAGAGATTGCTCTTAAGTCTCCATCAACCCCAGTGAATTTTTCTAAGACTCCAGCGCTGCGCTGGCCGACAGAGTAGCCGTTAGCCACTGTGGCTGTTGAGCACTTGAAATGTGGCTAGTCAAAAAACGACACATGTGCTGTGTAAAATACATACTGGATTTCAAAGATTTAGTATTAAAAAACTTAAAATATCTCATGAATAATTTTCATATCAATTACATGTTGAAATGATAATATTTAAGATATTTCATTAGAATTCATTTCATTTTTTTTTAACTCTTTAAAAGTGGCTACTAGGAAATTTAAAATGACCTCTGTGGCTTGCTTTAACAACCACATTTCTGTATCTCATGCTTTGGCATCTTGGAGCCTTGCTGACCTTGCAGCCTTGACTCTCCCATGGCCAGCCAATTTCTAGAAATAGTAAAGGACTTGCGTATGAGCATACCTTCTATACACAAACCAACCAATCCAGGGCCCATATCCCAGCTACCTCCTTTATTGGCCTCTCATACTCTGAGCCACTACCCACTTGCCTTAATCACCCCAGAGCCAAGTACCAGACAACTAGGGACAGCCCCTATGCCTCAGAGTCATTGGAAATTATTCAAACTAGCCAATTCTAAGCCTGTTTACCCTGCTTCATCCATTCTTTCCTGTGGAAACCACAATAAAAGTGCTTTGCACATGTTTGCCCCTTGTCCTGACTGACCCTGGTGCTTCTCCATGTGGCCCCCCTGGGATGGTGTGCCCCCTCCTCTGGGGATCTGTGACTATAACAAACTATCTTTTTAATGGCAGACATTTCCTGATGTGCTGGCATTGCCATACCTGAATAATAACAAAGCCTACATTTTAGAACACTTGTATCCTTTTTGTAAGGGACAGCGCTACTAGAACTCTCTTTCTCCAAGTGTAATCCACCGTTGTTTGTGGTAGAATCACCTAAAGCCTTCAACGTTTGGATTTCTGGACCCCCTTAACCAGCACAGCTCCTAAAGCATAATGTTAGCTCAATAAATGCCAGCTATTATTACTTTAACACCATAATGACAATGATAGTAGTAATAATAATGAGATGGTTTCCTTCTGGTTTGGGAAGACCATTTCTTATTTTTTATTATTACTTTTGTTACTATTTTGTTATATATTAAATATATATATTTATTTGTAGATTAGCATTTATTGAGTGTTTACTTTTCAGCTTGTGTTGAGTGTTTTATACACTATTTCATTTAATCCTCACGACAACCAATCGAGTCACAAAGAAACAAAGAAAGTAACTTGCCCGGAGTCACACAGCTTGCTAGTGTTGGAGCACACATTTACTTTTGAATGATATGTAATTTAAGTACTCACTTAACACTGTTAGGCACAATACTCATTCAGAAGGATAATAGAATGTATATGCACAATTTAAGATTCTAATGAAACAAATGTACATGTGTGCTCCACCAGGCAAATGGTGTTGCTCCTGTCTATTCGTGTGTGCACATTTCTTCACCAAAGGTAGCCCACCTTGACTTTTGTGATGGGCATCCCCCTGGTTTTCTTTATATACGTGCCACCAAATATGTGTCTTTAAGTAGTGTTTTACTTAGATTTGCCTCTTCTCAGAGTTTGGACAAATGGACTCACACCACGTGTAATCCCACTGTCATTTGCTTCTTTTGCTCGATATGTTCCTATGAGATCCATCTATAGTGAAGGGTGTAGTTGTAGTCCACTGGCATACTGAATTCTATAGTGTGAATATTTTTTTGGTTGACATTTTTTGTTCAACATTTCGATTGCTTTATGTTTTTGCTATTAAGAACAATCATTAGATATACTCTATTTTTTTCCTGTTCCTGTACATTTTCAATGATGCGTGTTCCTTCTTTTTTACAAAAACAAATATTAACTAGTATTAGTTAACTAATATTAACTAATATTTTAAATGGATATTAGACTTACAGGAAAGTTACAAAAATCATACAGAGAGTTCCCAGAGACCCCTCATCCTGCTTCTGATGTTAATATCTTACGTTACCATAGTGCAATTATCAACTAGGAAATTAACATTGATACAGTATTATTGACTAATCTGTGTACCTCTTTGACTTTCATTAGTTTCTTCACTGACATCTCTTTTTTGTTCCACGATCTTATCCAGGATCCCACATTGCGTTTAGTTTTTATTTTTGAGGGCATACTTTGAACTTATATCTGTCTCACTCCAAAATTCACAAGAGCAGTGTTTCAGGGAGAATAATTTTAAGGCAGCATGTGACATAGATTTTAGGGCAGAGAGCTAAAAGCAGGAATGTCAGGAGAGCCTTCTATATTACCATTGCGCAAGGCAGAGAGAGGGACGGGTGTGGCAGTGGAAAGCTCTCTGTGTATATCCACCTTTATATAGCACAGACTGCACTGTACTGTGTTCATCTGTCCCCCATACAAGCCCACAAGTTCCTTAAGAGCAGGGATAACTAAAGCTCGTTCATCTTAGTGTCTCCTTCAGATACTCAGAAGACTGATTGGCTATAGACATGTTTTGGTGAAAGTTTGTCAAATAAATTAATATGAATGAGAAAGGCAAGCTGAAGGGAAAGCTATGACACACAGAAAGGTGAAGGGAGAACAAAAATAGAAAAGAAAAGAGACATCTGATCAGCTGGTGGGCTGAGGGAGACACATACAGAAAGTAAGACATTGAGAGCAGAAGACGAGACAAAGCAAGAAGTCAACGGAGAGAAGCAAGGAGATGGAAGTAGAAGCGGCTAAGACAGCAACATTCTTCCCACTGTGTGGCTCACTTAGATTCTGTACATTACCATAAATCACTTAACTTTAAAATTTTGCCTCCTTTATTTATTGCTGTTCACTGCTCTCAGGCCTTTTTTTATCATTTATTCTCTCATCCCACTCCGTCACAAGATGCTGCTAAGAATAGTCTCCCGCCACAGCAATAGATGTCATATGATGCCTATACCTCATTGTCACTCTGCCACTTCTAGTGCTCAGCCCTCCCAAGCTGCTTCCCGCCTCAAGGCCTTTGAACTTGCTGCCCCTCCTCCTGAGATTCCCAGCCCCTAGATTTTCATAGGGGTGGCTTCGCCTCTTCCTTGAAGGTTTAGCCCCACTCACTTTACCCTCTCTCTTACTATGTTGTTTTATTGTGTTCAAAGTGCTTAGGGCTCTGGGGAATTTTCCTGTTTATTTATTTACTCTCTTCTTTTTCATTTTTCTTCTTCCACAGAGAATATTAGCTTCATGAGAGAAGGGATCTTGTCTGTCTTATTCACCACTGAAACTCCAGCACCTAGAAGAGTGTGAAAGGACTATGAAGTGATGGACAAATTGCTCTGCACACTGGATTTAATTTAGTCATGGGCTAGATGAGGTGGAGGCCACACCCATCACTTAAAACTTCATTCCTCCAAGTGGTTCAACGGCTCTCCACTCTCATTCATTATGTTTTGCTTTATTTTTCAACTGGGCATCAATTCTTTAAGGATAAAGGAGAATAACTGTTACGGTTCCAGGGTAAAATTCGTTTAAAAATAATTTACTGAATGGGGACAGAAGTGAGGGAAGAGCTACTTCAGAGCGAAGACAAAATTCCAGATAAACTTGATATCTCTTAGGCAATTCAATGCTTCAATTCAACATTTTTTGAATGCCTGTTAAGTGATGGGGATTTTTAGGCTGCTTACTTTTAAAACAGTTTATGATGAGGATTTTTAGGCTGGTTACTTTTAAAACTACAGATAAGAAGCAGGCTCCAAGGAGTGGAATTTGTTTGCCCTTTTGATTAGAGACAATTGCAGTTGTAAAGGAAATCTCCATGCCTCCCTCTCTGGAATTTGTTTGCCCCTTGTTGGGAAAACATTACATTTCTAAGTGAAACATCTACCTGTGAAGATGCTTCCCCCTTGTTGAGAAAACATTTACACTTCTAAGGGAAACATCTATCTGTGGAGATGACTCCCCCTCTGAGCCAGGAGGAAGGGGGGATGGCCTTATCTCTGGAAACTGCCTGGCAACCTCATGTAACTGACCCTCACCCCAAAATCCTCCTTTGTCTTTAGTTGAAGATAATATTTGAGCGGTGACTTCTGCCATTTACTCAATCCGGTTTGATTCTTATCTTAAAGTTATGGGACCGCCAAATGGCCAGACCAAACGGGCACTAATAAAGAGATAACTCACTTACCTATGCCTTAAATTTGGCCCTAACCCTCAGTTCGGGGCAGCAGGAGCAGGAGCTCTGACTGCCCGTGGGTCCTGTCCCCACGCACCAGCTCTGCCTGCCCATGGGTCCTGTCCCCATGCCAGCGGGGGCAGCAGCAGCAGCTCTGCCTGCCCATGGGCTCTGTCCCCATGCCAGCGGGGGCAGCAGCAGCAGTAGCAGCAGCAGAAGCTCTGACTGCCCATGGGTCCTGTCCCTATGCTACTCTACCTCTATTCTCTAAATAAAAGAGCACTACTGCCAGATCTTGAGAGTCTAAGAAATCTTTCTTTCGACTCCTCGGCTCACCGATCCCGCATCATTAAGTACCAGGTACTGTAGTAGAAATGGCGAATATTGAGAACAACAAATTTCTGTCCTTTAGGACCTTTCTGTCAAATGGACTGTTTGATAAGCAAATAACTGGTTGCAAAGCAATTTACTAAGACCTGTAATAGAAGGATGTTATGGAGGAGAAAAGGACAGCAGAGGACAGACCTTAAAGGCAACTTACTATCCACTTCAAGTATACAAATTAGCATTTTCAAATAATGCTCTGAATGATGACAACAGATATTACTGGGGAGTTCAAGTAAACATGGCAATATGGGGTTAAAGTTGACCAGCTGCCTCTCTAATGCAGGACTTAACAGAGCCTTTAACTTGCTAATATGTGCTGTTAATTTATGTAGGGGTTTTGTTAAGCATCACTATCTAAACTTGTTTGACCACAGGGTCTTTTTCAAAGACGATGTTACAGAAATAATTTCCACTGAACAAACTTTGAGAAATCATAATACAAATTATATAAAAAGAACAGATGGGATGAAATTTCTTTGTAATACATTTTGCTTACGAGTTCTAAAGAACAATTTCTTGATCTTCAGGGTTGAGGCTTTCCCACTTGAAAATTCTAGAAATGGAATTCAGAAAGCTCTTCATTGCTTTCCATCTCCATCCAGCTCCGTTATTTCCCCTTCCCTTATCCTTCTAAAACTCCTTCAAGACCCCATGAAAATCCCACTCAGCTGAGAAGGAGTTCATGGTCTAATTAGTGGAAGATTCTTGATAGCTCTAAAAACTTTTAGAAATTCTACATTAAGGAATGATTAAAGATTAAAAATAAAGCGTATCATACTAGCATTTTGGTCTCTAATACTATTCCCTATAAAAAGGGATTAGGATTCCTTAAAGAAATGGCTCATTTCAGGGCTCGGGCACAGTAAGTACAAGATGATTTGGGAAGATCTTGTTATTCCACAAAGTAAGAAAGTGCACCTCCAAAATAAACAAAATGATGGGGCATGTTACAAGGACACAGGAAGAGCTCCAAGAGGCCCCTACTGGCCACATCTAAGGCAATCTGAGCAACAAAACAATTAAGTACGGCAACAAACCATTGAAAAATAAGAATTCATAAATGTGTGCCAAAAATAGAGAGAGAGAAATCAATGGGGGAGAGGGGAGGGCTCTTGCTTACAGTAGAATCCCAAGTGCCTGCTGGTAAATATGGAGAAGTGTCACCAACTAATTGCCCTGAGGAACTCAAGGGAAGTTTTGGAAGTATTTAATTGTTTCTCCGAATTGTATTGTTTTGTTGTTGTTATGTTAAGAGATGCAATCACCAACCACCATAAACCAGTCCAAACTCTACCAGAAGAGCAACGCCAGCCCAGATGGCCGAGAAGTGCCCCAGAGATGACCTTTGCTTCATTTTACTGTGAAGATCTCCACTCCAGGAGGAGCTTAGGCCTATTACCGTAACATAGCATATATATGGAATCATGTTTTCCAACTGAGCATGTGCAAGTGAATCCTATCTTATCCCTATCCCTTTTGAATATTCATTCCCCATCTGAAATAAAAGGCCCCTGCTTTCCTGTGCTTGGAGAGTCAAGGCTTTGGGACATAATTCCCCGGGGGCTTCTTATTGGTGGCAAATAAACTTTACTTTGTATGACAACTATTTCTGGTGAAGGCTCTGATTTCAGCTCACCAAGAAGCAGACCCACTTTGGTTCAGTAAAAGAAGTGCTGGAGGTAGAAAATCACCCTTTTACCACCATCATGCTAAACATTGAATCAGTCAAGAATCATCCATCCAGGTGGAAATTTTGATGAAGCAACATATTTTCATGGTATTAAAGTGTCTTTCCACAGATTGCTTATAGTTGAAAGGGGAAAAGCAGTACCAAAATAATACTAACTATATTATAGCTATATATTGAATATAGTAGTTATATATAGTTATATATAGTTTAGTTTCTATATAATATTGACTATATAGCAGCATTGTATAATGATGAAACCAGACAAATCTTGACTAGGTGAGCCAAATTAATATCACCAACAAATGGCAGGGCGACCTCATGTGCCTCCAGATGTGGTAACTTGAGATGCACACAACATCACTTATGTATTATTCTAGCCCAGAATGCATTATGTGAATTTAATCATGAAGAAACATTAAGCAAATCCAAAATGAAGACTATCTCAATGGGAAAAAAAAAGAACTGTTTTCCTCAGACTCGTCAATGTCATAAAAGACAAAAAATGGTTGTAGAAATGTTTTGGTGTAGGATAGAGCAACATAATAATAAAATGTATTACCTGACTCTAGACTGGATCTTGCAATGGAGAGAAAAAAAATGCTATGAAAGACATTGTTGGATCAACTGATAAAATTGGAGTACGGACAGTAGACTGAAAAAAATATCCTATCAATGTTAATTTTACTGGGGCTGATAACTATACTGTAGTTTATGTTAGAAACTATCCTATTCTTAAGGATTAGACACTGAAGTATATAGAGATAATGGCTCCTACCATATAGTGTTCATCCTCTAAAGACTCAGAAAAAATCATATATAGCTGTAACTATAAGTTTGTATCCATCCATCCATCCACCCACTCATCTATCCATCTACCTACTTACCTACCTCCCTACCTATTCTATTTATCTCTATCTCTATCTATCTATCGATCTACCATCTAGCAATCTGTCTTCTATTTATCTATCTACTGTGTAAATCACAAAGTAATTGGGTAAACTTTTAATAAGGTGAATCATGTACAGGGGATAATTTTGTTCTTTGTACAATCCTTCTTCTTCCTATTCTTATTCTTTCAAGTTTTCTATAAATTTAGTATTGTTTCCAAACAACAAAATTTTACAAATTAACATAGCACCAGGTACAATTTCTCCATGGCTTGAAGATTAGTCTCATGGACTCTGGAGTTGCACACACCCAGTTGTCATCTTGGCCTGACTACTTGTGACCTCTGTGTTCTTGGACAGTCCTTTAACCTCTTTATGCTCTAGGCTTTTTATCTGTGAAATGGAAATAATAAGAACCCCCTTTCTAAGGGTCATCGCGTGGATTAAATGAGATAATCCAAGCTAAGTTTAGCACTGTACATGATACGTAGCTTTGTTCAATAAATGTTATTGTTACACAATGAGTATTTAGTAGATTCCAGTTGATTGAAAGTGTTCATGGTTGAAGGAGTTAAAAGACATTGAAAGGAAATAGAGCTTAAAATCACAGAATTGGAGTTAATGTGTTTCTGAAGTTCCTTTCATTGTCATTATTCTTTGGCTCTTTAAAAAGGACCCTGTATCTGATTTGAAAACAGAAAGATTGATGTTTTAATGATATTTGCTCTAGAGCAGTCTGTTTTATTTAAAAAATATAAGAAGCTGACTTTATGGCCCAATGGAAGATTATAGTTTTGTTCAGAAAAGACTTCAAATGAAACAGGACTGAACATCACAGACTCCTTCCCACCAAACCAGATATGGTCTATTTACTTTCCAAATACAGCCAATAGTTCCTATAAAAGAATTAAACCATCCTGCCAATCTCTAACAGTGGCATTTTCTAACTTCATATGTCTAGCTTACATTGGCACAAAACTCGAGTTGCATAGCATTTGTTTCACGCTTTTACTTGATTCTTTCATTTAAGGAACTGAGCCTTACATCAATTACATTGAAGAGTTCAATGTCATCCATCTCCTGGGTCTGGTAGGCTTCCTTCTCATCATTGCTGTCTTTCTCTTTGGCTCCTTAACACCTTTGCTAAAACTGACCCCAAAGCAGGGCTTATCAACTTCAGTTTTTCCTACCAAGACTTTCCCAATCCTCTGACTCTTTTTCACTCCAACCTTCTATTTTGGCAACTTTTTGAAATACTCTTCTGGAGATGAGATGGAAAGAGATCACACTTTGGAGTGAAGCAGAGTTGGATACAAAATCTTGTCTGTACCACATTCCTACTGTGTGTCCTCAGCAGGGAAGACAGAATAATATTAACATTAGGAGTGAGGTCTCTAAGGTCAGACTGCCAGGATTAGAATCCTGCTTAGTGGGGCCCCTTTGTTGGGCAAGGTAATTTTACTTCTTTCCGTGTTGATTTTTTTATGTTTCAATGAGGATAATCAAACTCATCCCATAAGATTACAGCAAAGGTTGAATGATATAATTACGTGAAATGCTTATAACAGTACCTGGCACATAGCAAGTACCTTTCCAAGTTTGTTTTCTTATCAAAAACTGAGGATCAAGCCTTTTGCATAGGATTAATGCAAAGATTAGATAAGCTATTGCAAGCAAAAACACCCAGTCCTGTACCTTGTCCATGAGCGAACATTCATTCATTCATTGAATACGTGTTTACAGACCTCCTCCTATAAACCCCCTAAGTTTTAAAGGCTGGGTATTCAGAGAAGACTCAGACAAACAAGAATCTGTGCTCTTCTGATCTGTGAAAAAAAAAGTTAGTGGCTGTTGTTATAAAACATAGGGACTGAGTACAGGCCTGATCTCTAAATCTTAGTAAAAGCGTGTTTTGTTTTTTCTTATCTTCCATGCCCACTTTTAAGGATATCTAATTTCCCTTTGATTCAGAGTTTAGAATCTCATTTTCTTTTCCACAAACAGTATTTAAATGTATCTAACTCAACATTTAGCTAATAAGGAAGATGAACGTTTTGGGGGCATTTTGAAGTTTACAAAGGGCTTTCATGTACGGCTTCTCGTTTGGTCCTGCTCAGATGCTGTGAGGGAGAGACGCAGGCCCATTATCTTCCTGAAAGCTCCCACAGAAACATGTCTGCCACATCTTCTTAGTGATTAGCAAAATAAAAGGTTTAAAAGCAAAAATATTCCTGTCTCTTTTCTTCAAAAAGCAAACAGATTCTAGAATAGGCAAGGACAAGAGCCGGAGGAGGAAAATTGGCAATTTTTTCTTTGCATAATTTTTCTGACAAAACAAAAAGATTTCTGCATCATTTTTATGACAAACTGTACCCATATCTTTGGGATTTTTGCAAATTTAGCATCAATCATGTACATTTTCCAGTCATTTTCATTGAAATTTCATTCTATTTATCTTGTTGGCAAAGTGAAGAGCAATTTTTGTTTTCTAACCCTGCCTTTTCCCTTGCTACAGAAAAAAAAGAAAAGGAAAATGACAAAGCTAAAAGGAGGGTGGCTTCTCGTCTCTTCCACAGAGAAGCCTCAGTGTGCTCATTTGTATGTACGGTCTATCATTATTATTTTAGCATATATACATTTGAGTCATTTATTATTTGCTGGCAAACATTTTGCCAAGGACTCTTAATTGCTACATTTAGCAATTAAAACTTTATTACTTAAACAGTTTTGAGAAGAGGAAAGAAAAGGTACCCAAATCGGCATAATCAATTTAGCTATAAAACACTACGTCTGACTTTTTCTTTTATTTATGATAAGAGTTTCGTTCTAAAGCTTCGTAAGTAGCATAGCTGCTCTTTCTACTTCTACATAAATGAGATTCATGCCTAATGTGCCTCCAATTTTCAAAAACAATCCCTCAAATACACTTTTAGCTTGCCATTAAGACTACGTCTACCCATCATGAAATGAATGTGGGGAAGGAATTACTGGGGCATGCACGGTGTTAGTTTTTTAATATGAGAAGCAGTTCTGCCCCGCAAGTCTCTTCATCAAAACTTTCCTTTAGAGAAGTGGCTTGTGCTATTTTTAGGAAATATTTCTAGACAAAAGTCACATCAAGTCCATTCCCCATTGATTTAACTTTAGCTGTCTTTGCTGTAGACAAAATTTTACAGATAGATGAAAAAAGATTTTAAATATAAATGTAATGGTTTGGAAATATTTATTCAGTGTAGGCAGAGCATCTGCTAGTACTTCAGATCCCTAGAGAAGATTTCCGAAAGATTATAATGAATAAAATGGAGAAAGCTGGAAATTTATAGAAACCCCAAAACTATTCAAAGAATGATGAAAATTACTTTGGGACATTCTGATGAGTAAGTAGTCAGAAAATACACATGCGTGCGTGCACACACATATACGCATATATTTGAAGCACCCAAAATGAGTCAAGTACTGTGCTCAGCACTTTCCCTTATATTATCTCATTTAATCCCCACATAATTCCGCTGAAAAAGATATTATTATTATTCTATCTTTACAGCTGAGAAAGCAGATAACATGTGAAATAATTGCAAAACTCACAAGTTAGATGGGGTATACAACAAACTCAGAGAAAGGTTAGAGAAGGGAGAGATCAACTCCTTTAAAGAGGGCTGAAGAGATCAGAGAAGAGAGAACTTAAACAAGCCTTGAAAGGTGCCTGTAACTTTAGATGCTGCTCACCTTCTCCCTTGCAGCCACTCAGTTCCCAGCAATTCGGATATCTGTTTTCATAAGCCTCCAAACTTCAACTTCCAAGAATTATCAAGTCTGCTTTCTACTTTCTAGGACTGTGGATTTAAACCTGGAAGGCTTTGAACCCTTCCTTTACCTCAGAAACCAAAGAGCTATTGTAATGTAGGAAATTAAAGGTTTTCTCTGTACACTTAAGGACAAGATTTAAAACCAATACTGAAATTGTAAATGGGACAGGGGTATTCCTTAGTACTGGGTTGGCTCCCAGGATAGGATACATTTTTTAGGGAGAGAGAGAGAGAGGCACACCAGGATGTGTCCTAAAGGTTCGTCTACATAACCTATTCCATCATCTCAGCTGTTCGTGAGTTAGGGATGGTTATGCTCATGTACAGATGAGGAAAAGAGGTAGAAAGAGAGTGAGTAACTTGCCAAAGATCAAGTAGCAAGTAAGAGGAGAAACTTGGATGCAAGCCCGGGTCTGTCTTAGGCCAATGTCTGTGAACTTTCCATAAGCTCTGTCAACTCAAGTAATAGCCATTGACAATGGTCCGGGCACCATACAACTAACCAAACGACCTGCTCCCTATTGGCTTGGAGAACAAATGTTGAGAAGGTGGAGCCTGAAGACATAGGTGAGGCCTTTTTCAAATGATGGTAGGAAGATAAAAAGATTTTATTTGTACTTCAGTTAAGTTCTGCTATCATGTAACATTGGTTCTCATAACAGATATTAAGGACCCTGTGGAAATCTGTAGGAAGTATGCTTCTTTCCATATCAAGATGATGAGCTTGACTGTTGTCAGTGTGACAAGCACTTTGAGTTTGAAGAATGAAGTCCATATACCAGGTTGCATATTTTGGCAATAACCAAGAGAACCATTAATTTATATTTATGGATGTAGGACAGACAATGTTATTGCCTACTTAACATCCTTTCTCCTTTCTTCCTTTCTAAAAGAACCCTATGTTGGTTCAGAATGGCAGTGTTCTTTGCCAGCCTGGATCTGATATAGATTGTAATTGGTCAAAGCCAACCACGACAATCATTTTCCTTGCTTTCCCAGTCGCCACGGCCTAAGGGGTAGCCATGAGACTCAGTTCGGGCAATGGAAACTAAGAAGAAGTCTAAGATTGTTTCTAGAAAGGATTTTCCATTTCTTACAAAAAAGAACAGACTTGGCAGTCACGATTTTTCACCTCTTTTCCAGTTTTGAATGCAGATGTGATGCCTGGAGCTGTGCAGCCATCTCGTGACTATAAGAGAAAGGACAGAAATGTCCAGCCTGACATCATAGAGCCATTGAACATATACCAGAAACATCCTGCCTTTTGACTTATGGTTTTGTGGGGAAAAAAACATCACTTATTTTGTTAACATATTGTAGTTTAGTACTTTGTTACTTGTAGCTGAATACATTCCTAACAGGTAAAACATACATTATAACTACAATCTTAACTCTAACCATTTAAATTAGCTAGTGAGTAAAAATATTACATTAGGGAAATAATATAGATTGTATCCTAAATTACCAGCTTGATTTTTCCCAACAACAATCTAAGTAGGTTTAACACGGGTTGTATAGTAATAAAAATATGATAAATAAATGCAAGTAAATAGATGCCAAATAGGTGAGTGAGAGCTATTTACAAGTCTTGAGGGACTTACTTCAAATTTATTCCATTTTGTCTTTGAAATAAAATATGCTCTGAGTTGACACTGTTGTTTCTTTTATCATGGCATCTCGTAAATATGAAAAATTATTTCACTCTAATTATCCACAGATAGGAAAAGTATATCACACAGTGAAATCAAGACTTTATCCAGTCTCTCCTGATCCTAGCCCAAATTTAAATGTAGCCTAAATGGCATCGGACAAAAACGCGCAGAAGTCATGGCGTCCTTGCTTAGGAGAGACATTAATCAAACAAATGTCATCTGTCTAATTCAGTAGTTTTATATCAGAAAATCTATCTTAGACTTTATGAAAAAGCAAGATTAAATGAAAATAGATACAATACTTTTAGCGTAAAAAGGCAACACTCTAGAGATTGGAGTTGCTAAATTATTATTTCAAAAATCTTGCTCTAAGATTGACAGCTCGTTTTGAGTCTCCTATCTCTCTTACACAGACATTTTTAGAAAAATTCCCTCCTCTGTGGTCTCTACTTCACTTTTTAAGTATCATTATGACAGGTTAGCAGTTCTAGTTTTTCCCATGAATTTTTTGATATTTCTGAGAACACAAAATCATTTTGATAATTCTAAGAATACAAATCATTTTGCTGCTTTCACGAGAAAATATCTTCAACTTGTCTTTGTTTTGGTTTTTCGCTCAGAGGAAAAAAGTTAGTAAATGTGAAAGGTTGCCTCTCACAACCATTACTCCTCAGGCAGTGATTCGTCATGCTCCCTCTTCAGTACTTTTCATTGTCATAAAATAAATTTTTATTCTAATAAACTTGATTTAAAATTTTATTTTACTGTTTGTTTCTTTTCCCCTTTAAATATCTAGATAAGGAAAATAATTGATGTTTGAGGAGTGAAGAAAAATAAATTTTACGGAGTCCAAAGGTTGATCCAGGGGGCTAGAGGAAGTGTCTGAATATCCTCATACAATTTGAGTTCAGAGTCTCAATGGAATCATCCATTTCTCTAAAGCATAGATTTCACCCAGGATGCATTTTCTTACTCAGACTGTGAAGGGCTTTTTATAAAGTCACATTTTGGCAAATGGCTTTGCCAAAAAAAGACTCGTTCATGCTAATCTATTGTTGTTCTCTATTCGAAAAGGAGAGATAAGCAGATATTTTCTGAAATTTTTCCTGAGAATACTGATTTTTTTCAGGAATCAGGTTGGACTCTGATGAATTAAGGAAGAGAAAAAAATTTCCCAAGTTCCTCATTTGTCTCTAGCTGCGGGTGGATGAGTTCAAGTGAACAGCAAGCGTGCCTAGAAACCAAGTCAGAAAAGCTCCCTTATTTGGCTAAGTGAATTATCCCTCGGTTCATACATTAAGACGACACAGAAAAGCATTCCTTTTCTATCTTTGATAGCCTCCAAGGGGTGAAAAATAGTTTTCCTTATAAAACACGTTTGACACTTCCCACAAAGTGTTCCAGTCCCCATGGCGAGGTCCTCACAGGTGGTTCACAGAGAACGAGATTACATAATTAAGTCTTCGGGAAGTGAGGTCGTTTAAAACCCATATAGGATGAACAAATAGGGACTGGGGCTTAAGAGAAACGGAAACTCTGATTCCTTTCATTTCACTCATTATAAAACCACAAAGGACTTTAATTCTCACTCATATATACCCTGTAGCCTGTGGCATAAAAAAGGAGTTTGTAGCAATTCTCAGAAAGGTAAAAGTGTGTGCACATATGTGTGGATATGCATATATGTTTGTGCATTGTGGGGAGGGTTGCTCTCATTGCCCACCTGCCCCAGACTAAAATATTTATCTGAATGTGCTGGAGATTAAATGCATTGTTTAATAATATAGAAGGCATTTCTATATTAGATATATTCCTTGATTGGCTCTGACAGTTAAATTTGAAAATTATTTAATAGGTAAACAGACAAAGTTCTTTTTTATACATTTGGGAATGTCCTAATTACCCAAAAAGCCACTTGAAAAAAGAGTCTTGAATGTGATACTGAACCGAAAGTGTTTGACAACTCATTTTAACTGTCTTTCAGATAAAGAATAAATTCAAGGATTCAGTCACTTGTGCTTACAGAAGAACATATGGCATGTTCTGTTGGAGGACAGAGTAACCCTCACCATACCAGCCAAATTTTAGTTAGAATTATTACAGCCTCTTTATCTAAGGCTCCCTGTGGTCTTCACTTCCCAAGTGATGGGGCTGGAGGAAGAGATGATTGTGCATAAAGTGGTTTCTGATCTTCCTAAGGGGAAGACTTGATAAAACGTGGGCTCTTCCTGGGATACAGCAGATGTGCAGACTACAGCGAAAGCCCTGCTCGCTTGAACGCAGACAGCCATGAATCACGCGTTGTCACATTTCAGCAGGGCGGCTTGGCCGGCAGGGCTGGGCAATCAGGAAGAAGGCAGGAGAAGGAGGGGCCCACGTCTCTCCAGGCCTTTTTTTTTTTTTTTTTTTTTAATCAGGCATGGAGATTAGCTCTGCAATAAACTTGGAGCTGAAGCCAGAGCTGGAGGTGAGGGGGAGCGGGAATAATCCAGGTATCATCTCTACTTTTTATTGCTCACCCAAAATGAAAATAATAGGGTCAAGAGGAAAAAACTCGACCCTGATTTTGGCTTGGTGAGCAGCATCACACTCTCTGGTGGTGTTAGAGACGCTCAAGCAGCTCAGACCACTGCCCAAGATTCCTCCTTAGCAGCAAAGGAACTCCAGTCAGGAAACAAAGACCAGAACCGGGTGGCATATCACTGAGGGCTGTGCTGAGAAACGCAGGCTGAGTGCTCCAAACAATTCATAGAAAGGGAAGGAAGGAGCATGTCATCAGCCTCAGGGGCATATTTGACTTTTCTTCCCTTCCAGGTAAAAGGGAAGTCAGCTATTGTGATTTATATGTCCTCCTCGAGGAACATGGAGCCACCTGCCAGGTTCAGGAAGAGATTCAGCCTTTAGAAGGCTTCTTCAAGGTTATTCATTCATTTATTCATTCAGCAAGTCATTGCAGAGTTCCTACTGCGTGCCAGGCTGTGTGCTTGCTGTGAGAGGAACACACAGACCTGTCCTCATGGAGCTTACAGGTGAGGCAGAGTGAGCGGAGAGACAGGGAAAGCAAGCCCGATTTAAGCAACGTGGAGGTGCAGGAGTGAAAAGATGTGCTTGAAGGGCACACGAAGGAGGGCATCTCATCGACCTTAACAGCTCTGTGCAAACATTACTGTGGTTCCTTGCAGTGTCTCAGCCTTTGTGTCAGCATTTTTGAGAGCTGGCTGCAGCTCGGCAGCAACCCGCACATCTGCTGCATTGCAGGAATAGCTAGAGGTTTTCAAAGCTGTTTCTTTAGGAAGATTACAGTCCTTGACTTCTGATTTCCACATAGGCTTTCAGTGGCTTGGAGAAACGTCCTCCCTGTGCATCAGCAAGCAGTTTGGAAAAGAGATGCCCCACTACGCCCCTGGCATAGGAGCAACAACGCATTGTGAGTTCCCATTTTAAAAAGTAAATGGAAGAAATGAAGATGATGCTGCAGATAATGCAACGTTCCACCGTTTGAATGAGATCTGAAATATTCTCCAGCCCTGACTACAGAATAGTGTGACTCCCAGAAAGCACAGATTCACACAACCCACCACGGGAACAGAGTCATGAAATTCTAATGTTGTTTTTTAATGTAATGAAATTTTATTAACATTTGTCAGAGTATTTAGTTTTATTTATGTTTGGCATTGAATTCTGGAGGAAGTTCTCACATTGGAGCTTGCTCTTATGGTTTTATCAGCTAATACTGTGTGTGTGCGTGTGTGCATGTTTTAATATATGTGAGAGCAATAATGAAAAAGAAGGATGGAATGTTAATACACACCAGCTCCCAAGAGAGCAAGGAAGCACTGCAAACATACACAGTGGCATCAAAGCAACATTTCTTTTGAACTAAATAATGCAAATTAGGTTTACCTCTATCTATCTCCCTTTTCATTGAAACGTATTTTCAAAAGAAGTGAAATATGGGTTGTCCTTGTTTTCTTACTAAAAACTAGGCCTCACTAAACAAAACCAAGTTTTGGAGGCTGTCAACACTTCTTACAAATGATGAAAATTTTTAGGCATGCTAAATTAAAATAGAGAAGATCCTGGCTAATTTGGGCAGCTCAAGCTTCCGAGTGCTTGCATTGCCCCTTTCTCTGCTGTGGAATCAAATTCGTATTGACTGTCTTCTCCCCCTGCTCTCGTGCAGTCAGTTTTCATCATCACATCAGCGCTGGGCCCTGCACACACCCTCACATTCTCTTTGTTGTGTTGTTTCCTGCAGGTTTGGCTTATTTTCCCTCCCCTTTGCCTGTCTTTCTGTATGTATTCTCCACGAGTTTATTTTCCATTTGGAATCTATTTTATCCCCTCTATGGGAATATTGATCCTCTGTCATACAGACCACCTGCTTCCTGGTGTCCCCTCTTCACTGTCACACAGGCTATTATTGCATGCAGGTCACTTTTGATTATTCCAATGTTGGCTGCGGTTTTCCCAGCTGATGCTATATAGTCTTCTCGTATATCATCAAGAGCATCCAGAAGGCCAGATAATTCACTCAGAGGCTTGCCTTGAAAGACAAAAAGCAGCCAAATTTTCTTATTAATGGAAACATAACTTTTTGGGTGGAGAGGTGAGAATAGAGTAACAAATAAATATGACTTTTGTGCATTACCAAAGAGAGAGAAAAAGCCTATACATTTGCCGGCTTTGGTGAACAGCAATTCATGCAGGCTTGTCCATAGTGAGGACTTTGATGAATGGCTCTCCATTCCTCCCCTCCCCATGTAGACTCGCGCAGTGTCAAGGAATTGGGCTGCTGTGGCTCTTATCAGGTCAAGAGGCCAGGCCATCACAATTGTCATTAAAAACATAGGGTTACTTCAGGAAGGTGTAAGATATGCTAAATTTTATGAAATAGATTTTTAGGCAGATCTAATCTGGAATGTTGCCTTTGATTAAGGGGACTCGGTAAAAATCATCTTGCTACTCAGAAGATGGTAAAATAAATCAAGAAGAAGATACTTAATGGGTTTAATTAGTCACTTTGAAGTCTTGGGAACAGCTACACAAACGTATCTTCCCAAGTAGAGAGGGGGTGGCACATTCTCTCCTTTTTTGTGTCCACTTTCTTTTCAAGAAAGCTAGTAGCCATGCTTTAATGCCAGGAGACTCCTTACTGAATAGAGGAGGGTGAGCCAGAGATGTGTGCTTGTTGATTCCTTCTTGGGCTTCTTGGACTAAGTTTCCTCCTCTCCTAATGGCAGAGTGAATGTATCTATGTATCGCAAAACACCCCTCCCACTTCTGCCCAATATGCCATCGTATATTACAAAAGCAGGTCTCTACGGAGGTGGCCTGAATTTCCTTCCATGCTATAACCTTGAGATATAGGGAGAAGGACAGAAAATTGTGCATGCTTGCCTTTTGTCTGCTTCTCTAGTCTCAGCAGAACAGTCAAATTGTTGAGCTGCCAAGCCATAAACCCTTGAAGTTTTTCAAGGAATTGCATCATATGAAAGACGGAAGAACTGGTGGGTGGAAACATAGGGAAACAACGCACATCTTTTCTTCAGATATCCTAGAAGGAGCATCACATGTTGATTTGAAGTTGAACACACCTATTTCTTAGTTTATGGCTACAGGAAAATGAAGCTGCTGAGGTAGCTGTAGCATTACCATCTTCATTTCAATCTTTCTGGAAGGGAGAATTAGTAAGAATTATATACTTTAATTTGATGTTTGGGGACAATGGAGGTAAAATAAAACACTTCTGAAAAAGATAATGATAACATATTATTTGAGTAGGAATAGATCAAATACTATGCCTTTAAGAGTCTCACAAATGTTTGCATTTAAAATAAAAGCCTTTAAAAACACAGGTTTTATTCCAGTTTGTGGAAAGTGTTGATCCAAACTAGTATCTTCTTGATAATTCTCAGACATGAAAAATCGTTTTAAAGCTCAAGTTAAATGGCTTGTATATAATACACTGTCCCTTGAATAACTCTGCTTGAATTAATTTCAACCAAAAGCATTGCCTGTTATAAACAGAACTGATGTTTTCAATACCAAAATTCTCTCAGAAATATAGGTCTTTTGATAAAGAAAGAAATGACATGTCATTTCCCCTTTTAAAGGCTTACATAAATCCCACTTTGTTATTCTGTGGATTTTCCCTTTGTCTAACATACTTGTGGAAGCTGAGGCAATAACTGCAGCTGTGGAGCATAATGATTGCAGTCAAGTGTCTAATAGATGTTTTCCTTTGTTCTGGTTACAAAGTAAGACTCTGCCTTAGTCCATGTCCTTATAGGTAAATCATTGAGTTAGTGGCTGTGGAACCAAAATATCTGTCATTGGGGAGTAGTTAAAGACAAAACACTGTGAACTTTGACGCTAAAGAGGTAAATGTCTTAGTTTGAAGTCTTTGAAATGTTTTAAACAGAGAAGTAGTGTGAACAAATTTAATTTTCAGAAAGATAAGATTAGTTGCAGAGTAGAGATTTCAATTGTGGTGGCAGGGATGAGCCTGGAATCAGAAAGAGTGGTTAGGAAAGCCTTAAAGGAATGCCCAACTAATGTAGAGGCAAGGAAATGACAGAGATTAGAGGATGGCTAGATTGAGAGATTAAGGAGTAGATGACAAGGATTTCATAACTGATTGGGTGTGGAGGGTGAAGGAAAGAAAGGACTTAAAGATAAGGCCTGTGTTCTTGCACATGTAACCGATGGTCATTTACTGAACTGGAAAACCCAGCAGGAGATGATGCATTCAGTTTGAGGTAGGTGGAGTTCAAAATACCAACGAGACAACCAAATTTATTGAGGCCTCAGGTAAAGATTTGGGAATCGACACATGGAAATTAAAAGTAATTACAGGTATGGAAAAGAATGTGGTCTTACATGGAAGGGCTGCATTACAGTGAGAAGAGAAGAAAGTCTGGAGTAAAACAAGAGAAATAAATACCAGCACTGAGAAGACAGGTCCAAAGGAACCAGAAACTAAGAAGTGAGAAAGTTTTATTAAGGAGGAAGTGCTCAATATTAAATATTTGGGGAAAGAAAGAACTGAAAAGAATCAATTTGATTTTGTTTCAAGGAAAAATAGATTTAGTGGAATAGAGGGAGTGGAAATCATCTTGCTGTGGGTGGGAGATGAGAAAGTATAGACGAATTTTTCCATAATTTTCACAGTCTAATTGAAAGCAATGAGTTCTTTATACAGATTTTTCAATCCTGCCACATATGAAAATTTCAGGTAGGTATAGAGGTCATGATAAGCTTAATTTTTAACTTTGGCTTGACTTATTACTATGGCACGAAGACTGGCTTGAAGAAATAAAATCTGTTATATAAGAATACTGTCAGAAAAGAATGGCCAAGTCCGGTGAAATCGCTGCTATCATTGACCGTGAGTATTTGCCTTTGTCTCCGTATGTGTTTTGGTTTGCGGCCATTAATAGCTTGGATTCCATGAAGCAGTGGCAAAGGGGAGTGTGTCAGAGCAGCAGGCCAAAATTAAATTACAGCAACCTCGCACTTTGCATTAAAACCTTCACTCAGAGATGGAGGCTGGTAATCACGTCCAGATTTTCCTTAAAGACAATGGCCCTCCATGCAACTGGCCACACTCAGTTAATTCATGCTGTCAGCTGCCTTTATTGGCTGTGGGGAATGCAGTATTGATTCTTGAACTCAGCAGCAGCACAAAGAGCCACTAGTGCATGGTCAAAATGCTGCAATAAAGGGCTGGCAGCTTGAGAAAAGCAGCCATTCCATTGCACAAACAAGGTCAATTAGAGGACAGTGCAGTGTAATATAAATAGCATTAGCATCCCTCTTCAGCTCGGATGATATCACGCTGGCAGAATGACAGTAAGGAAAATAAGGTTTAATGCCGAATAAATATAAAGGCATTTAGTGTAATTTAATTTCAAGCTCTCTATCATTTTAAAAGTGCTATGAGTAGCAAAATATTTCATTTCATCATGGGTAGGAATTTATGTCTACAAAAATGATGCCCTGATAAAACTTAGTGTGAACTAGCCAATTAGTTATATACGTTAAAACTGGTATTATTAATTTTATTGAGAAGTAAACAACTTCTCATTCACAGATTCAATGTAATGTGCCTACCTGTCATTTATTATCCTTTTTAGTATTAGAATTTCAAAATCTCTAGAGTGTCATGAAGAAGGAACAAAAGATATCTTGGCATTTTTAGTTTAAATGATAGAGCAGATTGACTTTTTCTTTTTTTAAGTTGCTGGAAATTGCTAGAATCTTTTGTTTAAATACTTGCATTCATTACTTTTATTTATGGGAGAATTTTTCTTACCTTCTTTGTCAGTTCAAAATTAATTACAAATGTTAAACGCTTCATGCTGTTAACACATACTCTATGCGGGAAACAAATTATACTCTCAAAATAGATAATGGACAGCTTGGAGAGGTAATTGATAAACCTACACTGCCTACAATAACTGAATAGGTTCTAGAAAAATATATAATTGTTAGGAATGGAAAGAATGTGTTTGAATTCTACTTAGTAATGTGTGCGCCCAAGGTTGACTACGAGCAACTCGTGAAAGTGCATAAAAGAGTTTAAAGAAAGTTTGAATCATGGTGCCTTTGAAATGTCCATTAACCTCTGAGAGTATACAGTCTCTCAGGCTGATGTTGTCCAGTCATTTGGTCAAAATCGTTCTCTAAAAGATGAATGTTCCAAACAACTTAATGTATTTCCAACAAACCAGCTGTGTTATGAATTGGATATAAGAGTCCCAACTTGGTTTTATAAACCTCTTTGACTGAGTCAATGAGTTATATCCCATTTTTATCCCATACCTCCTCCTCTGTTAGCTAAAAGATAACATTTATTATCTTTTAACAGAGATATTGTGAGACAAAATATACAAATTTCTGCAGATGTCAGAGTGGAAGGATCATCCAATCTTTAACACAATAGAGTAACAGAATTTTAGGTCTGAGAAAGATAAAATGTGATCAAATCTCACTTCCTCCTATTATCTGAAAAAAATTTGGGGCCAGATAAATTAAGCCACATACACAAAGTCATACAGCCAGCTAATGGCAAACCTGGAAATTTCCTACATTTTCTGATTCTTAATTGTCCACTGTTCTTTCCAATACAATACAATATTTGAAAAGAAACATATCTATTGAACAATTCCAATAACTAAAGTAATAACATTCAAGGGAAAAAATTTTAAAAATTTGGAAAGTGAAAGTCCTGTACTTTCTTATCTCTCAAAATCCAATTATATGTATTTTTCCAGAGTTCTTCTATGTTTATTATATATACACATGTATGGTTTAGCCATAAATATCTGCTTATCTCTCTATCTATCCATATTTGAATGTAGCAACTTCCTTTTTTCTTTTAACAAGATACCATAGACAACTTTCTTGCCAGTAGTTATAAGTATAGAACACATCATTTCTAATGCATCTATATCACTCCATTTTACAGTTATAGCCTCACTTAATTATTTAATCTCTTTTTCTACAACATTCGGTTTTTTTCCAACTACAATGAATGTGTAATGAACATCCTTATATACATATTTTTTCATACTTTGTACAATATTCCTATAGAATACATTTCTCAGAAATGAAATTGCTGGTTAATTGAACTTTTTAACAAACTTTTGATTTGGGAATTATTTTAGATTTACAGAAAAGTTGCAAAGATAATATACCCCTCATCTAGTTTCCTCTAAAATTAACATCTTATATTATCATGGTAGTGTCATAAACTATGTTTAGCTGTCAAAAGTAAGAAAGCGATATTGGCATATTACTATTCACTAAACTCCAGATTTCAGTAGGACGTTTTTACTAATGTATTTTGCTGTTGTTTTAGAATCCAATCCATGATACCAATTGCATTCAGCCATCATGGTTCTTGTTTCTTCTGGTCTGTGATTAGTTCTCGCTTGTTTCTCATTACCTGGAGAGTTCTAAAGAGTACTAGCCAGGTATTTTGTAGGATGAATTGATTGATATTTTCACTTAAAATTTAATAGTTATTGCTAAATGATCCCCAAAATGTTTTAATAATCTACACTCTAAATTCTAGTAAGTGTTAGTGACTATTTTTTCTAACATGCTTGACATTAAAAGATGTTTATGTCTTGTAATCTTTGCTTACCTGGATGGTGACAAATAGAATTACTCTATGGATTTAATTTAAATTTACATTGAGAATATTTTCAAAGATTTATTATTCGTCTTTCATTTCTTGTGAATTACTCATGTCTTTTGTCCATTTTTCTACTAGAATATTGAAATTTTCTTGTAAATGTCTTACATCTCTTCACACATTAGAGATCTTGGCCATATGATTGCTCAAATAAGCCTCAACAAATATTTATAGTGTTTTTTTCAGTTTCTTTCCTTTTTTTTCTGTAGAGAAGATGTAAATAACTTTCTTTATAGTGTCTGAATATTTTGTCGCGTTTAAAGATAGCAGTTTTTTACCCCTAGATTACAAAATGTTCATGAATTAATTCTCATATTTTGACCTCATATTTTACATATCAATCTTTGACATGCCTGGAATTTATTTTGACATGTGGAGTGATGTAGGGATCCAGTTCAATGTGTTTTATGTTTCCTAAATAGTTAGCCAATTGTCCCAAGTCACATTTGGTCTATGCCTTTTATTGGTTTGGTGAAATGGAGCTGACAACATCTGAGAGAGAAGTAGCCACAATTTTTGCTTTCAAAATACAATAGAGCCTCATCTGAAGAAGAGTGTGAGAAGTTATATCTCACCTTACACCTACCTGCTGTCTTTAGAATCCTTTGTTTTGCTTGGTCTCTCAAACCGCATCTGATACTGGCTCACGGCTCCTCCTGGGACCTGTACTCCTTTGGACTCTGACGCTACACTGCTTATCTTCTCTCACTGCTTCTTGACGTCTCTTGTGCTTTGCTTACTCTCTGTGTCCTTGGACTTTGGTACTCTCTGAAGTTTGGTTTTGTGCCACTTGTCTTCTCACCTTGGCTGTTTTTCAGTTATACATGTTGTTGTAGTTTATTGCTTGCCATGTCCCAGAAACTATTCTAAGTGTATTAAATATATTTACTAATGTGATCCTCACAATAATCCTTTGAGATAGGTCCTACAATTATCGTCTCCTTTCTATCGATGAGAAAATTGGCGTAAAAAGATTGAGGCTCTCTCCCAAGTCAGCCTAGGTGCTAAACAATGGAGATGGAATTTCAACCCAGCCACTCGTGGTCAAATACTCATGCTCTTCATCAATATGCTGTGGTGCCCTTTGGCATCACGTGGCAGCTTATTGGCTAAGATAATTATCTTGTACTTCTGTCATGTTGTTGGTATCACTATGCACTCAAGTGAAGAGGCTGAGACTCATTCTCTCCCTTACCTTCCATACATAATGAATAACCCAGTATCACGGTTTTTACTTCTTATATGTTTTCACCCTTTTTTCTTTCCTCCAAACCTATAACTCCTATCCTAGGTTTGGCCTTTATTATCTTTTGTTTGGACCACTGCAATAACCTCAACTGCAGCACCAAATCTGTTAAGATGGATTACCAGAGCCGTTCGTCTAACAGGGAATTTTAACCATGCCATTCCTCTGAATAAGCTTCTCGGAAGCTCCCTGTCCACCCTAGTCCAAATTTTAAGCTCTCTCATATAATATATAAGCAAGGTTCTGCATGTCCTGATACTTTCTCCCTCTGACTCCCACTGATTTCCACTTGCCCCTATTCCCATCTCAGACACTCTACTCTGTTCCGAACTGTTTTGCTTGGCTTCTATCACTCATTGTCTAAGGCTTTCCTCCTACATCCTCTCTTACAAGCAGTACCTTTCCAGCCTCTCACTCCCAGGATGACTGAATCTGCTGTCCCTTCTCTGTCATAACACTTGATTTTATGTAGTACTGACATCGTCTGCTTGTTTGTCCATCTCTCTGAGCTCCTTGAAGGCATTCTCTACCTTGTCTTATTTGTCTTTATTTTCCTAGCACCCAGTAGTGTCTGACACTGTATAGAGTACTTACTAAATGTTTGCTAACCTGAATTCTAGAGGCAATTTTATAATATCCTAAGTACTATGCCAGCCTTAACAGTCACATCAAAGGGAGTTTTCTGAGCTCTTGAACTACTTTAAGCAGATATTCATTCACTGAAGGAATAATTGTGCACAAGTCAACTATGGAAATCATTGCTTTCAAACAGCAAGTAAGGGAACATTTCCTGGATGGATAGATGCTGTGTTATTACAGTGTTTGGTACATGTAATTAACGAGCTGCTGTGGTAGACATTCCTTGACTTGCTGTTAAATCTGTTCTCTGAATCTCCATTTCTATTCAAATGTAACTGCAGCTGATCCATATCCCACATCCACAGTATTAAGGGCAGTACGGAAGCCACTATCTCTAATGATCCAGTAATGGGTCTTTCTGACATTGGTTCGTGATGGCATCAGGTGTTTGGGGGCTTTAAGGCAGTATGTGATAAAAGGAGAAGTCAGGGTGATGAGGAATAGATATTAAGAGAAAAACAAAAAAGATTTATTTATCATTTCCTATATGCCAGGCACTGTATTATATCATTTCAAATTTAGAAGAACATTTTCAGGTCATCACCATCCTCATTTACGAGGATTCTAATTTCAAGTGTTATATTTTCCAGAAAGAGCAATACATTTGGGAAGCTGGTTTGTTTGAGAGTTCAGAAAGTTATCAGATTAATGGTCACTAATTAATATTTTGTATTGTATTTTATATTGAGGTGACTTTGTATAGACTATAAACTCATTTATATCCACATTTCACGACATTTTGGGGGACTTGATGCATTGTAAGATTGTCACTCTATGTTTCCCCTGGGCCTTGAAAGGATTTGGGTTTGCATTTCCATTATTTGTGGTGGAGATAATTTTCCCCTGGGAGCTTCCTCTCAGGAATTTGCATGGAGGTTATTAAAGCGCTTTGTTGTCCTGAACAATGTCCCTTTCACAGGGTTAAGTCCCAAGAGATGCAGTATGGTAAATCCTCCCCAAAAAATCATCTTCTACTTTATAGTCATGACTTATGCCTTGAAATTGTATTTCGTGATAAGCAGGAGCAGCGTAAATGGAACTCAAACATCTCTTATGCCTTTACTGAAGTAAGTCCTAAGCAGTTAGCCACTGCTTCTCCTTTTCTGGGATGTTCTATGTTCCTTGGAGCTCAGTGCCATAGAAAATCTTTCTCTCTCCTTTCAACCCAATGATCTCAAGAAACCCAGAGACCTCAGGAGTTGAAATCCCTTCCATAAGGCTTTGGAGTTCAAATCTCTCAAGAATTCAAGCATCTCAAGGGTCCCTCTAGGCTACTTTGAAATTTCTTCACACTTGCAAATATTTTATTTTGCAGGAAGTTAAGGTGGAGAAAGAGAATGTTCTAAGAGGTACAGGGAAATCTGTGACCATCTCTGCCAGTATTTCTCCCTCCTTTGGATTTTTTCCTATCCGTTATGTTTGGCATTTGTTTTACCCTCCTCAGCCTTCACGTAGGACTCCAACGTATTGATTTTTGATCAGTCCATTGTGGATGTGGTTACATTTGAATAGGTTTTTGATGTTCTTTAGGATTCTTCCCTGGGTGGATAAACTAGATGACAGGTCACCCCTGCTTCCTAGAGAAATGTAAAGTCTCACTCTTGCTGTTGAGTGAACATCACAGTCTTTAAACCTGACCTTCCGGCCCTTCAGGGCTGTTCCACACTGGGATTCCAGGAATTCGAGCTAAATTGTAGGAAATGGGTAAATCTAGCCCATTATAGAGCATAGAGCAAAAACTCAATGGTATTTTAGATGTGTGTGGGGCAGGAAGAAAGGAACAATCTGAAGCAGTAGGTCCTTGAGAGCGGGGAGAGCCCAGGCAAAGGGATGCCAACATAGAACCAAAGAGCTGGAGCTGGTGGATTCCGGAGGCACTGCCAGGAAGGGTTCCCAGATGTCACAGGAAGTAAAGACAGGCAGCCCGTGAGAGGGTTTCAGATAAGGATCCTGGGCAGGTAGGAGCAGTGAAATGGATTGCTGGATGCTTTGGACCATGAGTGTTAGGTTGTATTATTCAGTCTCCTTCTCTGCCCCTCAATGGTCCACTACTCTCCCCATGAGATTGTAGTCCAAGACTATCTACACATGAATTATGGGAACACTAGTATCAGCAAAGCAAACTCTGTAGAGAACCCATATTTTAGGATTTCTTTGTTTATTCTCATAGTGAAAATTTGGTCAAATGTGTGCTATGCAGTGCTAAAATTGCCCATTAAAATAGATTTTCCCTGAAAGTGTGTGTGTGTATAATTGCTTTCATATTTGTTTAATCTTATTTTTCCATCTTCTTTTTTCTTGCTCTTGGTTATCTTAAATGTTGTCGTTAGCTCTGTATAATGTAGTGCTTTTACCTTAAGGCTCTTAAATAAAAATATCTTTTATTAAGCTATAAAAGTTATTTTAACTCTGCACACTTTTCCTAATTGTGTGTATATCAGTAGGCACATGTTTATTTCTTAAAAAACCTTTAACTATTTTCTCAGGAGTAATCAAACCTAAGAAATGAAGGAAAATTCATATCGATCTTTTCTAAAGTTTTGGAATTTGTAAATTGCTTGAAAATCAAAATGAAATGCCATGTTTCTATAAGCATTTCCTGTCAGTATATTTTGCTTAAATATCAGTGGCAACGTGCCCGTGAAAATATAATTATCACCAGCCTCATCATACAGTGGCTCTCAGAATCTTTTCTGTGCCCACTATATAGATTTCCATACCTCTCCTGTCTCTATTTAAATATGACCTCATTTTATTTCCTTTGCTGGAAATACTGACAAGAAAAAAAATATGAAGGAAGGAGAGGAAGAAAAGGCTGTTGGTTTCTGCCATCAAATGACCAAGAGAAAATCTGTTAAAAACTATTTTTATATGAAAAATAACATTTGGTTAAAATAAAACTCTGGTGTACAGCCTTAAGATAAGATATTTGGTTCTTTGGATTACTCTATATAATTAGACAATACTGATAAATTAAAATAGAAATAATTGTAGTCGAATTGTTTTTCATTATAGAAAATGCTCTCTAAAAGGAGGCCTGGAATACAGAAAATCAAATACTGTTCAACATGCATTGAGGTTCTATCACGTGTCAGTGATTGTCAAACACTAGGCACACAAAGGAGACACACAGGAGCCTTGTCATTGAGGAATTCACATTTACTGGGGAGGAAAAAGGAAAAAAACCTCTAACACAAAGTAATTCCTATAACTGAAGCTTCCACAAAGTTGCATGGAAAACAAATGATTGATAAATTTTGGTGGGGGCTTGTACAATGAATAATGAGTAGAAATTGCCAGATGAAGAGGAAAAGTACATTTCATGTAGAGACAAGGAAATACTCTTGGGGAACAAGTGCGACTGTTAGAGAATGCCATATAAATGGTATGATAAAATATGTAATCTTTTGTGTCTGGATTTTCCATTTAGAACAATGCTTTTGACATTCATCTATGTTATTACATGTATCACTAATTCATGTTTTTGTAGTGGGAGACTATTCCTTTGTATGGATATACCACAATGGTGTTTTCATTCACTAGTTGGACATTTGGCAAGTCTTTTCGTGGATGTATAGTTTTCATTTTTCTTCTTTAAATCTCTAGCAGTGGAGTTTCTGGGTTGGATGCTAAGTGTAGGTTTAACTATAAAAAATTGCCCAACATATTTCTAAAATAGCTATAGAATTTTTCTTTTCTTTTCTTTCCTTTTCTTTCCTTTTCTTGTTTTTTGGAGGAAGATTAGCCCTGAGCTAACATCCACTGTCAATCCTCCTCTTTTTTTTTTTTTTTGCTGAGGAAGACTGGCCCTGAGCTAACATCTGTGCCCATCTTCCTCTACTTTTTATGTGGGATGCCTGCCACAGCATGGCTTGACAAGTGGTGTGTAGGTCAGCACCCGGAATCCAAACCGGCGAACCCTGGGCCACCCAAGTGGAACATGTGAACTTAACCACTGTGCCACTGGGCTGGCCCCACTGTAACATTTTTCATTCCTACCAGTAATGTGTGAGAATTCTGGTTGTTTCATATGATCGTTAATTCAATTTTATGTATCACCTTGACTGGGCTAAGGGTGCCTGGATATCTGGTAAAATATTATTTCTGAGTATGTCTGTGAGGGTGTTTCTGGAAGAAATTAACATTTGAGTCTGTACACTGAATAAAGAAGATCACCCTCACCAAGGCAGGTGGACATCATCCAGTCCATTGAGGGTCTGGATAGAACAAAAAGGCAGAGGAAGGACAAATTTGCCCTCCGCTTGAGCTGGGATAGCTGTCTTCTCTTGCCCTCAGACATAGGTGCTCTTGGTTCTTATGCCTTCAGACTTGGACCGGGACTTACATTATTCACTCCCCTGGTTCTCAGGCCTTAAGCTTTGGGCTAGAACTATACCACTGGCTTTCCTGGGCCTCCAGCTTGCAGCTGACAGATTGTGGGATTTGCCCTCCATGATCTTGAGAGCCAATCCTTTATAATAGGTCTCTTTCTATGTATCTATGTACGTCCTATTGGTTCTGTTTCTCCAGAGAACTGTGATACATGCCTCATTCTTTCCTACACTTGGCATTGTCAGTCTTTTAAATTTTAGCTTTGTAGGGAGTGTGCAGTGGTATCTTATGATCACTTTCATTTGCATAATTACTAATAATGTTAAACATCTTTGTCATGTCCTTGTTTGCTGTTCATATATCTTCTTTAGTAAAGTATCTTTTCAATTATTTTGCCCATTTTTAAAAATTGATTTATCTCCTTAAATATTCATTATATATTCTCATGTATTTTTACCCATTCTGGTTACAAACTCTTTATCAGATATATGTTTTTCAAATGTCTTCTCTCAGTCTGTGGCTTGCCTTGAAATTTTTTAACATTTATTTTGAAGAGAAGACATTTTAATTTTGATAAAATTCATCAATTTTTAATACTTTGAGCCTTTTGCGTTCTGTGCCCCAAAGTCACAAAGATTTCCTCTACGTCTTTTATATTTTGATTTACAATCTGAGTCAGTTCCCGTATTTGATGTTAAGTAAGAGTCAAGGTTAGTTTTTTTGCAAGCGTGGATAAAATTATTCTAACAGCATTTATTTAAATGATTATCTTATCCCCATTAGATTACCTTGGAACACTGTAAAAATTTAATTGCTGTGTGTGGGTACAATTCTAGACTCTCTATACTGTTTCATTGATCCATATGTCAATTCTTTTGCCAACACTTCCTTATTTGAATGATATTAGCTTTGTGTAAATCTTGAAATCAGGTTGTCTACGTCATCCAACTTTGTTCTTCTTCAAAATTCTTCTTAATGGTCTAGGTCCTTTGAAATTCCATAAATTTTAGAATCATTTTATCAATATTTCTATTCCAAAACTCTGCTGAGATTTTGATTTAGATTTTGTTGAATCATTATATAAATTTGGAAGTTTTGACAACATTGACTCTTTCAATCCATGTATGTGCCACTTCTCCCTTCTTATTTAGATCTTCTTTAATTTGTGGTTTTCAGTACAAGTCTTGTGGATCTTTTGTTAAATTTGCACCTAAGTATTTCACACCTTTGAATGGTATAATAAATGGTATTTTTCTTTCAATTTCGATTGTTTGTGCTAGCGTATAGAAATAGAGATGATTTTTGTATATAGACATTTATCCATTCACCTTCTAAATTCACCTTATTTGTCTACTAACTTTTGCGTAGATTCCTTAGGATTTTCTGCATAGATGGCCATGTCATATACAAATAAAGACAGCCATACTTGTTTGGGTCCAATCTCTATGTCTTTTATTTATTTATTTCACCATATCTAGGACCTCCAATACAATGGTTAATAGAGATGGTGAGAGTGAATATTCTTGACTTGTTCTCAATCTTAAAAGGAAAACTTTCAGTTTTTCACCATCAAATTTGCTGTTGGCAGCAGATTTTTCATAAATGCCCTATGTCAGTTTGAGGAATTTCTCTTCTGTTCCTGGTTTGCCGTGAGTTTTTACCATGAATGGAGGCTGAATTTTGTCAAATGCTTTTTAAGCATATATTGAGATGATTATATGGTTTGATTTGTTTTGTTCTAATATTTTAATATAGTGAATTACACTGTTAGATTTTTGGATGTAAAACCAACTTTGCATTTCCTGGATAAACCCCAATAGATCATAATATTTTATCCTTGATATAACTATATTGCTGGATGTATTTTAAAAATTTTGTTAAAGATGTGTCCATATATGACAGAAAGATATGGGCCTGTAGTTGTTTTGTTTGTTTCAATGTTTTTGCCCAGTTTTCGTATCATAGAAATACTGACCTCATAAAATGAATTCGGATGTGTCTCTTCCATTTCTATTGTTTGGAGGTGATAGTGTAGAATTGGTATTATCTCTCCCATAAAGATTTTGTAGACTTCAGAAATGAAGTCTGAGTATGAAGTTTTCATCGTAGAAAAAGATTTTAGCTAAAAATTCAATTTCCTTAAAAGATAAAAGGCTATTGAGGTGACCTATTACTCCTTCTGTTAGCTTCTGTAATTTATGTCTTTCAAAAAATTTGTCTATTTCACTCAAGTGGCCAAATTCATTGCCATATAGTTGTGCACATTATTCCTTTATTATCTCTTTAACGTGTGACTGATCTGTACTGCTATCCCCTCCTTCATCCTTGAAATTACCAATTTGTGTTTTCTTGAACAGTTTTACTAGAGTTTTATCAATTTTGTTGATCTTTTCAAAGAACCAACTTTTGATTTTACCTATTTATTTAATTTCTATTGCATTGATTTATGTCCTTGTCTTGATTATTTTCTTCTGCTGATTATTTTAGGTTTAATTTATTCTTGTTTCCCTAGTATCTTAGGATAGAATCTTACATCACTGATTTGAGAACTTTTTTCTTTTCTAATGTAAGAATTTAATACTATAAATTTACCACTAAGTAATTCTTTAGCTACATCTGCCAGATTGTTATAGGTGATATTTTTATTTTCAACCAGTTCAAAATATTTTCTAAGTTTTTGCGTGATTTCTTTTTTAATTTATGGGTTATTTATATCATGTTGTTTAACTTCCAAATATTTGGGAATTTTCCATATATCTTGCTATTATTTATTTCTAGGTTAATTCTGTTCTGTTTAGAGACCACTGCTGGTATGATTTCTGTCCCCTTAAGTTTATTGATTCTTGTTTTATGGCCCAGAATATAGTCTATTATGGCATTTCATGTATACTTTAAAAGAGTAGGTATTCTGTTGGGGAGAGTACTCTATAAATGTCATTTAGAAAAAAATTGGTTGATAATATTTTTCAAGTTTTCCTATTCTAATCAATTTCTATATGCTCTATCTATTGCTGAGAGATTAGTGTTTAAATATCCAATTATAATTTGGATTTTTCTATTTTGTCTCTTATATTTACTAATTTTGCTTCTTATATTTTTATGCTTGTTAGTAGGTACAAACACATTGAGTATTGTTGTGTCTTCTTGGTGAAACAACCTCTTTTTCATTATAAAATATCTGTATTTGTGATAATATTTCTCGTTCTGAAATCTATTTTATTTTATATTTAACAAAGCAACTCTAGCTTTCTTTCAATTTATTTTTTCCTGTATTTCTTTTCTATAGTTTTGCTGTTTACTTATCCAGGTCTTTGTCTTTAAAATGGTTGTTTAAAGACAGTATAGAGTTGGGTCCTGCTTTTATCTGACAATTCTTCTCTTTTAATTTGGGTGTTTAGACCAGAGGTTTCTGAAACTTTCTGGTCACATTATCCTTTTACACTCTTAACATGATTTTGTTTCTATGGCTTATATATTTATTGATATTTCTTTTATTAGAAATCAAAAGAGAAATTTAAAACCTATGCTTATTGCAACATAAAAATAATAACAACAGCATTATGCTTAAAGATATACATATCTGAGAAGAATGGCTGTCTTTCTTTTTACATTTTTGCAAACCTCTTTAATGTTTAATAAAAGACTAGATTTGCATATCTGCTTCTGCATTTGATCTATTATCATACGTTGCTTGTGTTGATGTACCTGAAGAAAATTTGGCCTTATAGAGATATGTAGTTGGAAAATGAGAACTTTAATAGTATTTTCCATTTTTTAGCTTTGCCTTTCTTTAGTAATGCAGACATGGTAAAGATGGTTAAGGCAATGCATTGTATTTGTGCCTTTTATTCATTCATTGTGTCAGAATTTGCAAAAAATTAGTGCCTTTGCACTACTCCCATACATTGAAGATTTAGAACATGTGTCCCCCTCTACAGCCCCCTGTTAAATCCCTGCTTTCCACACCCCAAGATTAGAAAATGATTCTTGGGCCAGGTCCCTCAGGGGCCTAGTGATTAAAGTTTGGTGTGCTCTGCTTTGGCGGCCGGGGTATGGTTCCTTGGTGCAGAACCACACCATTCGTCTGTCACTGGCTATGCTGTGGCAACGATTCATATATAAAAAGAAGATTGGCAATAGATGTAAGCTCAGGCAAATCTTCCCCAGCAAAAAAAATTGAAAAAGAAAAGAAAAAGAAAACGATTCCCAATTTTTTTCTATCATTTTGTTTTTGACTTTGATTTCCTGAATGTTTCTGGAACCGATTTACGTGTTCACTGAGGGATATGAGTCTAGCTTAACTTTACTCCAAATGAGTAGCAAATTTTCCTCTGTAGTATTGAATAGATAATCATTTCTCAGCTTATTTTATTTGTTTTGACATTTTATTTTTTATCATAAATTATTCAATTTATTTAAACTAGAAAAAAACCCAGTTCTTCTCTGTCAAATTTCTTATTCTTGAATGTTTTCTTGTACATATGAACATAACAGCCAGCATACAGTTTCATTAAAAAATCTTGGGATAATCCAGTAATTTGAATACAATTTATAATTTTACAATATCGTGTTCTCACTCAGAACATAGTAAATATATTCAATTATTTAGATTCAGAAAATATGACAATTTCTTCATTTAGGACTTGAATAATTTTATTGTTTATTTAAAAGTATTTTGTTATTGAAATTTTATAACTAGAAACTTTTTTCAACTGCATTTTCTAACTAAAATGTGTGTCTGACAGCATTGTATTTGCCACCTTGCTGAACTCTGTCACTTGTATTAATGTGTTCCCAGTTAATTCTCCTCGATTGTCTGAAGATTATAGCTATTCTGCCTCTTTATTTCCCTTTTTACTTTTCTTAATACACCGTCTAGGACTGTCAGTAAGTATTAGAGCTTAGTGTTAATAGATAAATACATTATCTTGTCCTTACTTTTTGTAAGATTTATTGAATATAATTTTCCTGAAGATTTCTGAAAGAAATTCTTTAAAAAGTTAAGGAAGTTTTCCTAATTCACATTACTGTGGACCTTTGGGAAGGAGAGTATTGATCTTCATCATACATTTTGACATCTATTAACATAATAAATATATTATTTTATGCAGTGGATTCCATTGGCAATTATTTTTAAACCAGTGGTGTTTTGATAAACTGACCCTCGGTAAGAAAAAAATACCCTAATTTGTAGCATTTGCCAATTTCCCTGTTGTGCATACTTCCATCATACCTGATTTCAAGCCTCCAATGTTTTATCAATTGGCTCACAAAATTACTGATCATCTAATGATCATCTTTCAACTGCTGCCGTATGTCAGCTCCAACTCAAGTTTGTGGAAAAACCTCGTATTCTTGGCTAAATTTTACCTGGTCATTGTGTAAAAATGTGTGGGCCAGATGCCTTTTAAAGTAAAAATGTTTTGCTAGCTTTTGAAATTTGTCTGAGGTAGTTGAGCTATTCTGGCTTTCTAGCTCTTTGTATGTCAATTTCGTAATATATATTTTTATGAAAATTCACTTTTTTCTACATTTCAAAATTTGGCATATATTTCTATTATTTTATAATTTAAGAAGTTTCTTGTGTCCCATGTTCCTTTTTATCTTCTAGTGTTGCCTGTTTATATTCTCTCTCTATTTTTTTCTTGATCAAACTTATAAGAATTTACATTTTCACTTTTTCAAGCTTATTCATTAATTTAAAAAAATGGATTCTCAAGTTATATACTTAGGTCATTTCAGTTCACTCCTTCTTGATTCCTAATCTGGGTATTTAAAGCCATAATTTTGTACAGATTTCTTAGGTCATAACAGTATTTTGCATGTACTATAGATTAAATTATGGACATCCTTCCCCCCTCACCATGCTCCCAATGCAAATTGCATTATGTTTCTGAAATATTCAGACAAGCATAAGTTAACTTATCAGAAGGGAAGTGCTATATAGAGCAAAAGCAGATGCATCAAATCTTAGCCAATTCCCTTGGCCACCAGCATCCCTAATTCAGCCACACAGCTCCTACTGAGACTGCTCTCACAGGATGGTTTCTAGATCTGAGAGGGTTTCATTTTTTAATATGAATATTTTCACTTATAAAAAGAATATTTAGGTTAACCCTAGCATACCCACCATCTTGAGTTAATATTCTAGATAAAGATTTGCCAAACTTGTTTCATTTTTTCCTTTCCTTCCTTCTTTTTTCCTTCCTCCCAGTCTTCCATTTCATTTCATTATTTCTTTTGCTGAATTTTGCAAAAGCAAATAATATATATCATGTTATTTTACTTTCATATACTTTAGGGAATATCTCTAAAATATATAGATATTTTCTTATATAACCACAATGACATTATCTCACTTAACAAGATTAGGACTAGTCTTTGGTTTCATCCATTACCCAGTCCAAGTCAAATTCTTCAATTGTCTCGAAAATTCTTTTTCACAGTTGGCATGTTTTAATTGGATCCAAAAAATGTCCACATGGTGCATTTAGTTGTTATATATTCTATGTTTCTCTAGTCTGCTGTGTTCCATTTTCCCCTACACCTTGCTTTTTCATGCCATTGAACTTGTTCAAGAAACCAGTTCCGTTATCATGTAGAATGCATTACATTCTGGATTTGTTTATTTTCTTTCACGTGATGTCATGTAACCTATTCTTCTACATCTCATATTCCCTGTAAATTGAAAATTTGCTTTTTAGAAGTCTAATTACATTCATGGAAACATTTTTTAGGCAAGAATATTTCATAGATAGTTCTATGTATTAATGCTGCATCACTTTAGAAGACACATAATGTCTGATTGTTTGACTTTTTTTTTTAAAGATTTTATTTTTGTTTCCTTTTTCTCCCCAAAGCCCCCCAGTACATAGTTGTATATTCTTCGTTGTGGGTCCTTCTAGTTGTGGAATGTGGGACGCTGCCTCAGCGTGGTTTGATGAGCAATGCCATGTCCACGCCCAGGATTTGAACCATCGAAACACTGGGCCGCCTGCAGCGGAGCGCGCGAACTTAACCACTCGGCCACGGGGTCAGCCCCCTGTTTGATTTTTTGATGCTAAAATTGATAAGTGGTTTCAAGTGGTGACAGGCTGATCTTTTCATTCCTAAGTTTATTATCATGCTTTTATTTCATGTTTTATCTATTGATGATTATTGCCTAAATTAATCATTTGTTTAGGGGTTGCAATATGGTCAATTTTATCATTTTTAGTTTTTTAATTCATTATTTTTTAAAAAGACTTTATTTTTTGAGCAGTTTTAGGTTCAAAGCAAAATTGAGAGCAATTTTCTTTCGGTGAATACCAAGGAGCTGGATCATATGATAAAAGTATATTTAGTCTTGCATGACACTGCCAAACTGTTTTCCAAAGTGGCCGTACCAATTTTCATTCCCATCAGGAATGAATGAGAATTCCTATCACTCCACATCCTTACCAGCAATGGTGTTGTCAATGTTCCAGATTTTGACTATTCTAATAGGTGTGTAGTGTTATCCCATTGTTGTTTTAATTTGTATTTCCCTGATGACATATGATGTGAAGAATCTTTTCATCTGCTTACTTGCCATCTGTATACTTCCTTTGGTGAAGTGCCTGTTAAGGTCTTTGGTCCATTTTCTAAAGGGATTGTTTGTTTTATTGTTGGATTTTAAGAGTTCTTTGTATGTTTTGTATAACAGTCCTTTATCAGATATGTCTTTTGAAAATATTTTCTCTCAGTTTGCGGCTTGTCTTTTCACTCTCTTGACATTGTCATCTGCAGAGCAGAAGTCTTTAATGTTAATGAAGTCTAGTTTATCATTAATTTCTTTCATGGAACATGCCTTTGGCATGGCATCTAAAAAGTCATTGCCATACCCAAGGTCATCATCTAGGCTACCTCCTATGTTATCTTCTGAAGTTTTCTAGCTTTGCAGTTTACATTTAGGTCTATGATCCACTTTGATTTAATTTTTGTGAACACTGTAAGGCTTGTGTCTAAATTGATTTTTTTTCATGTGGATATTCAGTTGTTACAGCACCATTTGTTGAAAAGACTATCTTTGCTCCATTGTATTGCTTTTGCTCCTTTGTCAAAGATTAGTTGACTACATTTATGGGGGTCTATTTCTGGTCTCTCTATTCTGTTCCACTGATCTATTTTTCTATTCTTTCACTGATACCACACTGTCATGATTACTGTAGTTTTATAGTAAGTCTTGAAGTAAGGTAATATTAGTCTTCCATCTTTGTTTTTCTCCTTCAGTATTGTGTTGGCTATTCTGGGTCTTTTATTTCTCTGTAAAAATTTTGGAATTAGTTTGTCCATATCCACAAAATATCTTGCTTGGATTTTGATTTGGATTGCATTAAATCTATGAATCAAGTTGGAAAGAACAGACGTCTTGGCAATATTGAATCTTCCTACCCATGAACATGGAATATCTCTCCAGTTATTTAATTCTTTGATTTCATTTGTCAGAGTTTTCTAGTTGTTCTCATGTAGATATTATACATATTTTCTTAGATTTGTACCTATTTCATTTTTTGGGTGCTAACGTAAATGAAATTATGTTTTTAATTTCTAATTCCACTTGTTTATTTTTGATATACAGGAAAGTGATTAACTTTTGTATATTAACTTTGTACTACATAACCTTGCTATCATTGCTTATTAGTTCCAGGAGTTTTTTTTTTTCTGTCAATTCTTTCAGATTTTCTATATAGCTGATCATGTCTTCTGCAAACAAAGTTTTATGTCTTCCTTCCCAGTCTGTATACCTTCTACTTACTTGTCTTGTCTTATTACATTAGTTAGGACTTCCAGTATGATGCTAAAAAGGTATGGTAAGAGTGGACATCCTTGCCTTGTACCTGATCTTATTGAGAAAATTTTGAGTTTCTCACCCTTAAGTATGATGTTAACTGTAGGTTTTTATAGATATTCTTTACCAAGTTGAGGAAGTTCTCCTCTATTCCTAGTTTACTGAAAGTTTTTATCATGAATGGGTGTAGGATTTTGTCAAACGTTCTTGTTGCATCTACTGTTATGATGATGCGATTTTTCTTCTTTAGACTATTGATGTGATGGATTACATTAACTGATTTTTGAATGTTGAACCAGCCTTTCATACCTGGGGTATTTACCTGGGGTAAATCCCAGGTATGGTGTATAATTAATCTTAGTCATGATATATAATTCTTTTTATATATTGTTGGATTCAATTTGCTAATTTTATCAAGGATTTTTACATCTTTGTTCATGAGAGATATTGGTCCGTAGTTTTGGGGTTTTTATCCCTTGTAATGACTTTGCCTGATTTTGGTATTAGGGTAATGTTGGCCTCATAGAATAAGTTAGGAAATATTCCCTTTGCATCTATCCTTTGAAGGAAATTGTAGAGAATTTTTACAATTTCTTCCTTAAATACTTGGTAGAATTCACCAGTGACCTTATCTGGCCTGTTCTTTCTGCTTTGGAAGTTTATTAATTATTCATTCAATTTCTTCAATACATATAGGCCAATTTGGATTGTTTACTTCTTCTTGTGTGAGTTTTAGCAGATTGTATCTTTCAAAGAGTGTCTGGTATTCTCGCCATAAGCAGCTTTGCTGTAGACATTTTTGTCACAAGCATCTTTTTCCACAAACATTTTCACCACATAACTAATTGACTGTAAGACAATTTTGCTGTAAAAAGTAAAACAACAAAAAATAAAAGAGGGACATTAAAAAGAACGCAATGAAACATGAAAAATGAATAACAGAATTAAAAGGAATTTATTGTGAAATCCAAAATATTAGACCACATTTAAAATGTGTGTAGATTCATGGCAATACTGTGCAAATTACTGATTTTGTGGCTTGTACCTAAGCACTTGTCTTTGAAGTCTTTTGTTCATAGTACTATTCTTTTGTTGTCATTGTTGTTGGCTCATCTCCTCATTCAGCATCCATCACACTTTTTCTTTTTTGCTAAAATTTCTTCCTTCATTAAAAGAAGCCTCCATTTCCAAATACTAGGATGCATATTTGTAACTGAGCTTTGCATTGCATTGCAAAAAGACTTCTGCACTGCAACTGTCACATGTCTGTTGATAGATGTTCCAAAGTTCAATGGCAAGTGTGGAGCTAAGATTTATATAATATAGAAGTGGGAGTAAACTGCCAACCAGTTATTTTATCTTTTACAGCAAATTAGTTATGCAGCAAAAATACATGTGGTAAAGGTGTCTACTGCAAAGATGCTTACAGCAAAAGAACCTAGAAACCTTTCAAAGAATTGGTCCATTTCATCTAGACTATCATATGTGTGGGTATAGAGTTGTTCATGGCATCCCTTTCTTATCTTTTTAATGCCTATGAGATTTAAAGTTATGGTCCTTCTTTCATTTCTGATATTAGTAATTTGTGTCCGCTCTCTTTTTTTTATTAGTGAACCTTGTTAGGGGCTTATAGATTTCACTGATCTTTTCAAAGAACCAACTCTTGGTTCCATTGATTTTCTGTTTTCAATTTCACTGATTTCTGCTCTAATTTTTATCGTTTCTTTTTTTCTGGTTACTTTGGGTTTAATTTGCTTTTGTTTTTCTAGTTTCCTAAGGTGGAAACTTTGATGATTGGTATTAGATCTTTCTTCTTTTCTAATATATGCATTCAATGCTATAAATTTCCCTCCAACACTGGTTTCACTGCATCCCACTAATTTTATAAGTTGTGTTTTCATTTTCATTTAGTTTAAAAGATTTTTAAATTTCTCTTGAGATTTCTTCTTTTACCTACGACTTACTTAGAAGTGTGTTTTTAAATCTCCATATATTAGGGGACTCTCCAGTTATCTTTCCTTTATTGATTTCTAATTTAACTTCATTCTGGTCTAAGAGCAAACATTGTATAATTTCTATCCCTGTACATTTGTCAAGGTGTGTTTTATGACTCAGAATGCAGTCTGTCTTGGTGATTGTTCCATGTGAACTTGAGAAGAATGTGTATTCTACTGTTGTTGAATGAAGTAGTCAATAGATATTAATTATATACACTTGATTGATGGTACTATTGAGTTCAACTAAGTCCTTATTGATATTTTGCCTACTGAATCTTTCCATTTGTGTTAGAGGGGTGTTGAAGTCTCCAACTATGATAGTGGATTCATCTGCTTCTGCTTGCAGTTCCATGAATTTATGCCTCATGTAGTTTGATGCTCTGTTGTTAGGCAAATGCACATTAAGGGTTATTATGTCTTCTTGGAGAATTGAGCCCTTTGTCATTATATAATGCCTTCTTTTATCCTTTATAGCTTCCCTGTCTTTGGGGTCTGCTTTGTCAGAAATTAATATGGCTACTACTGTTTCCTTTGATTAGTGTTAGTATGGTATATTTTTCCTCCATCCATCCATTTGCTTTTAATCTATATGTATCTCTTCCTATAAAGTGGATTCTTTGTAGACAATATATAGTTGGATCTTGGTTTTTGATCTATTTTGACAGTCTGTCTTTGGTGCATTTAAATCATTGATATTCAAAGTGATCATGATATAGTTGGATTCATAAATGCCATATTTGTTACTGTTTTTATTTGTTGCCCTTATTCTTTGTTCTTATTTTTGTCTTCTAATCTTTTTTCTGCCTTTGGTTTTAATTGAGTATTTTATATAATTCCATTTTCTCTCCTTTCTTCGGATATCAATTACACTTTACTTTTTTTCCTGTTTTAGTTCTTGCCCTAGAGTTTGCAATATATATTTACAACTAATCCAAGCTCACTTTCATATAACTCTATTCTTCTTCATTTGTAGTGTGCGAACTTATAACAGAGTAATCCTAATACCTTCCTCCTGTCCCTTGTATCATTGCTGACACTCATTTCACTTATATATAAGCATACCTAAGCATATATATATGATATATGCATGAACTATATATATAAGCATACATAATTGAATATATTGTTTCTATTATTATTCTGAACAAATTTTTATCTATTAAATCAATTAAGAATAAGAAGAATGAAATTTTTTGACTTATTCCTTCTTCAATGCTCTTCCTTTCTTTATGTAGATCTGAGTTTCTTACTTATATTATTTCTTTGCTTCTAAAGAACTTCTTTAACACTTTCTTTAACACTAAAAGAACTTTCTTTTAACACTTCTTGCAAGGCAGGTCTACTGACAACAAATTTCCTTATTTTTTTGCGTCTGAAAAAGTTTTTTATTTTTGTTTTTCACTTTTGAACAATAATTCTGCAGGGCACAGAATTATAAGTCAGTGGTTTTCTTTTTCTCTTAACACTTTAATACTTCATTCTACTCTCTTGCTTGCCTGTGTTCTGTGGAGAAGCTTAATGTAATTCTTTTCTTTGCTCCTTTTTAGATAAAGTGTTTTTTTCTTGTCTTCTTTCAGAATTTTTTCTTTATCTTTGATTTCCTATAATTTAAAAATAATATGCCTAGGTGTAGTTTTTTTGGCATTTGTCCTGCTTGGTATTCTCTGAGCTTTCTACATTTGTGAGTTGGTGTCTAACACTAATTTGGGAAAATTCTCAGTCATTATTATTTCAAATATTTCTTCTGTTCCATTCTCTCTTTCTTCTCCTTCCCCCCCTCCCATTATGTGTATGTTATACCTTTTGTAGTTGTCCTGCAGTCATTGGATGTTTTGTTTTATTTTATTTTTTTTCAATTTTTGTTCTCTTTCATTTTCAGTTTGGGGAGATTTTATTGAGATATCCTCAAGCTCAGAGGTTTTTCTCCTCAGCTGTGTCCAGTCTACTAATAAACCTGGCAAATGCATTCTTCATTTATGTTAGTTTTTTTGATCTCTATCATGTCTTTTTAGTTCTTTCTTAGGATTTCCATATCTCTGTTTTCATTGCCTATCTGTTCTTGCTTGCTGTCTACTGTTTCTACTTGAGCCCTTATATTAATCAAAGTTGTTTTAAATTCCTGGTCTGATAATTCTAACACCCCTGTCATGTCTGATTCCAATGCTTACTCTTTCTCTTTATATTTTGTTTTTCGCCTTTAGTATGCCTTGTAGATTTTTCTTTATAGCCAGACATTATGTCTTAGGTAAAAGGAATTGCTGTAAATAGGCCTTTAGTAATGTGGTAGTAATGTGTAGGGAGAGGGAAACATCCTGTAGTCCTGTGATTAGGTCAATCCTTAAGTGAGCCTGTGCCTCTAGACTAACCTTCACAAGTGTTTCTCAGTTTTTTCTCTCCTTTTAAGTGGGACAGCATGGCTAGAATGGGCTGAGCTTGGGTATTTGACTTCTCCCACACGGAAGGCTGGACTTACTGGAGTTGATTACTTTCTTCCCCCAGGTCAGTCAGTTAGGCTCTGGTAATACCTCAGCAGATTAGCCTCTGATTAAGTAGTTTCTCCTGAGGGGAGGTCTGGTTAAGAAGAGCGGAGTGCTCTGATGTACTTTCAGTTGGTTCCTTTTCCCATCTCCCAGCTAGATGCATGAGGGGATTTTTCTCCAATATTTACTGTGAGAACCTAGTCAAGCTCTTGGATGTAAAACTCACGAATATCTGAAGGCCCGTCTATGACTGGGTCCACTGCGGTTTTTAACTCAGGCTTGTCCACACTGAACCTCCAGCGATTTGTTGATTATAGTTTAGGTTTGCCTACCCCTGCACTGCTTCATGTGGCAGTTTCTGCTTAGGCTCTCTGTTCTAGTAGGCTGTAAGTCCCTGTATTCACTTTTCTGTCTCTCCAATACTGGGGACAGTGTTTTGTCCTGTGTCATCTCTCTATGGATCCATGAAGAATTATTGATCTTTCAGTCTGTATAGCTTTTTACTCATTGTTAGGATGGAGTGGCAATTTCTAAGCTCCCTATATATGGCACTGGAAACTGAAAGTCCACTTATTTTTAAAACTCTATCTTCTCTTCCACATTTATTAGCTAGATTTTTTTTGTTGTAATAGTTATTTGTAATGATGTTCAAGATTTGAATTTGTTTTATTTCTAGCTTTCTCTTTATTATCATTATAAATTCTTGTTTGTTTTTTTCTTTCTTTTTTAGTTTACTTTTTTTTATTCAATAAATTTCAATAAGTTACATACTTTGTTTTCTTTGGTGTTTATGTGTCCCATGGTGTTTATGTGTTCCTTCCTTTTGGTTCCTGTGTCATTTGGACATAACCCTGTTTGTTTCTGATATCATCCTTGAGTTCTGGAACAAGATGTCTCAAGCAAATCTATATTTTATCCTTCAGACTTTTAATCAGTCACTTCTCCAAAAAACATCGGTATTGTGGAGCACAACCTACATACGGGAGCGTATGCGTTGCTACTGGGTTGTCATTACTTTTAGGTCCTTCAAGAGGACAGAACTAGGGAATACATATTTTTAAAGAAAAAATCATGATTTAATACTATTTCCAATTCAAATTTTATGTTCCAATTTTTTTGCTATTTCATTTTATTTTTACACCTTATTTTCATACACTAAAATTCTTACTTCTTAACCATCATAATTACATATTTGCTGTATTCTACTATAAAAATAGATTACATTATTGATTATATAATTCAAGTTCTTTGCATCCTTATTTGATTGTTGATTTTTGAAAGAGATGCAATAAATCTTCAACTATGAGTTTTTTTTGCTGCTCATATAATTTTTTTTATTATGTGTTTCAAAGCTGTGCTGTGAGGTTCATAAAAGTCCAAAACTGTTATTTCTTTAGACTGGATGATACAATTTGGCAATATGAACTATTCATCTTTGTTCTGTTTAATGCTTGTCACTTTGAATTTGATATGTTGTATAATACTATTGTTACACTTATTGTCTTTATTTATAAACTACATATTTGTTTTTAAACTTTTGGCGCCGTGATTTAGGTGTGCCTTTTTCAAATAGCTTACTGTTAAAAATCTGTGTTTGTCTCTCTATGTATATGTGTATGTGTGTTTGTATCCACATAGGCATTATTGCATTTTTTCCCTCATTCTAACATTCTCAGTCTTTTAAATAGTTCTTCAGATCTGCTGTAAATTTATATACATATATTATATATAAAATTTGAATATTAGGCATTTGGAGTAGAAGGAGAGGTGAACAAATGTTTTTATGCTATAATGATCCAAACTATTATTGACTTTGATTATTTTTTACAAAAACTAAAATGATTTGAACCAGAAGATTGAACAATACGAAATTTTTTTTAAATTACAGTTTGGAGTTTAAATGACCTTTAAAATGGATGCCTATACTAATAATTAGATGCATGGTCATTCATATGCATGGGAAAAATAAGTGTGCTTTGAAATGAATATATTACTAGAAATACCACTCTCGATCTGCAGGGGATGGAAAGAAATAAAAATGATGCTCAATGTTTCATCAATAAATTAGGAAGTGATAAAGAAATGCCTTTAGTTGAGTATGGGAAAGTAGGTGGCAGAATCAGTGGCAAATATTTCTAGTGGTCGGAATTTTTGGGGGGGTTCTCATCCCTCTACTGAAGCCCCAGAAGTCAACCTTTTCTCTAATTTCTATTCGACTCTCAATTAACTGCTGGCCAAGTGCCACCAACAGCTTAAAATAGGATATTTCTTCAAGTTTAAAGTAGATAAAACTTGGAATGGATGTAAAATTTTAGGCACTAGGTCAGGGAATATAATAAGAGTAAAAAACTATTTGTTAGATGTTGTGCGCAGTTCTATTTATTTAATGCTTTCAATAGCTTAATGAGAAGGTGCTATTATTGATTACGATTTACATATGAAGTCTAAAACTTACAGTTAAAGAAAACTGTCAAGGTCACAGCTAGTACACAGGGAAGATAAATCCTAACTCATGCTTCAGAGCATATATCTAAGCACTATGCCATGCTCTTGAAGGGGAGGAGAGAGGAAGATGAGAGAGAGAGAGAGAAAAACAAAAAGAAGGTAGGAGAGAGGGAGAGAGAAAGAAAAATTGATTCTTAGCATCTTGGAAATTATACCACATAAGCTTCCAACCATTCTGCCAAGCAGTGATGGGATGGGTCTTTGTTTGTGCAATTTCCTCTATGTATTATGCATACTCTTTGGAGAACAGTTTTGCAAATATTTTAGTAGAATCATTATAGGTATTTAGGTGGGTTTTTCTGGTACACATTTTTGGCATTATTGAGATGAGGAGAAGTTAGAAAGTTGAGGGATGCTAACTGAGGGCAGAACAAAAGAACTGTAAAGATCTTATTAGCAACTCGATTAACTCTACAACTTTACTTCTTGCTTGCAGTGTCAAAAAGCACATAGGCAATTTTCTTGTAGAAATGTTAGAGGGAAAAGCCACAGATCAACATTTGTTGTAGAGAATTTGTTAAAACAAAGTTTACTACTTATTATGAGCCATCTTGGACCATGGCATATGTGACTCCTCCTACAGCAGTGGAGTATATGGGCTAAGAGTTTGGAGTCCAGAGGAGATTGCCAGGCTTGGGTCTCATGCCAGCAACTGAAACCATGCACAAGTTATCTTACCTTGTACTGCCTCAGCATCCTTGACTATAAAAAGGGTCTTGAATAGTACCTACGTCAAAGGGATATTGTATGAATTAAATAAATTAATATGTGTAAAGTGCTTGTAATAGTACTTGCAAAAAAGTGTAGGAAATATACAAGTGTCAGGAGGTATGCGAGGAGATGTACATTACAGAGTTTGAGTTTTAATTACAAGAGTTTTCTTGTATTCAATGTGTATAACCAGCTCTCACTCATGTGTTTCTTTTCTTGTAAAAGTGACTTTTCATTATAAAGTAATATATATGCTTATTCAACAAAATTTAGAAAATGCAGAAAAAGAGAAAAAAAAATCACCAACTTTCTTATTCCCAACAACTAGACAACCACTGTTAACCACTCATTCATTAATGTCTATTAAGAGTTTACTACATGCCTCTTGATATGTACCTTTCCAGTCAAGATTATATGATTTAAATGATAATTAACAATAATGCATTCCATTTTTTAGTGCTTATCTTTTGCCAGGAAATGTTTACAGATTATCTCAGTTAATCCTCATAGCAACCTTATGAAGTAGGTGGTAGTTTCACCCCACTTTACAGGCGGAGAAAGTGAGTTTTATAAAGGTTAAGCAACTTGTCCTAGATGTCACTGTTAACATGGCCTTGAAAAATGGTAGAATTTTTACAGGTTGAACTTCCAATGAAATGAATTATTTTAGAGTAATTTTCTGCTACGGTTATGAGAAATCATTAGACTTTGCAGAATTTTGAAAAGTGGTCTTTATTGATTAAGAATACGTTTGGCTGCAGGCAATAGAAGGAGACTCAATCATAGTGGCTTAGCACAACATATGTTAATGTTTTCTTATAGCAATGAAGCCTGGATCCAGAGTGGTCCAGGACATTCTGTTATTGTTCCAGGCTCTTTCTTCCTCTGTTCCATGCTTAGTGTGTGGTTTTTCCCTCATGCTTGTCACCACATTGTCACAGAATGGCTGTTTCAGCTCAGCCTGTTTGAGCTGTTTCATATCTGTGCGTCAGGCAGTCAAAAGAAGTGGGAAAAATGAAGGGGGTACACTATCAAAAATCAAAAATATTTCCAGAAATTGATAGAAGGCTTCTACTTATATCTTATTGGGCAGATATCTGTATCCCAAGGCAACCCTTATCTGTGAGGTTGGGATATTGAGGGTTTATTTTTCTGGGCACAATGCCTCCGTAAACAAAATCTGGATTCTCTCTTTAAAGAAGAGCAGAATGGATAAAGAATAGTCAGCTAGCAAAATCCACTACCTGGCCTATGTTTAACAAGTGGAAATTAGCAAATGACTTGGGTAAATATATTCTTAACATAATCTCTTGAGGCAGAGCGGGATTTCTGCTCTGTGGGGAAAAGGAGTATGGGAAAAAATAGTGCAGTACTAGAGCATGTGGAACAAAACCCACTGCTGCTGAAGTGTTAGGAGGAACAAAGTTCATCCCATTGGCAAGGAATTTCCCAGCTGTTTGGTTTGCCCAGGGGATCAGATGCTTTCTGAACTCAGCACTGATCATCCTGCATTTTATGGGTCTCTGCAGTGTCATTATTATGGTTCATTATACTGTTTGCAACCATCTTGGCCACCCTTCAAGATGGGTTCAAAAAAGACTGCATCCTGCAAACGCTTCTCCAGCCCTGCCTATGCTGACTAGGTTTACCTCCAGTCAGCAACTCATTAGGTGAGGCAGGCACTAAATGAAATCAGGAACCAGAGGAAATATAGATAAAGATCTCTGGTTTGACCTCTATCAATGTGCTTGCCCATCCCTGAAGCCTCTTATCTGGGTCCTTCTATCCCTATTGCCAATGAGCATTGCTAGAGTCTACCAGATTTTAATCCCTAGTACTGTTTTACTGGATAAGTTAAAGCAGTGTTTCTCGGATTTGTTTCCACCAGTGTACCCCTGATGTGTGGAACTAAACCTGGAAAGGAGTGTGTGTATATGGGGTGAGGTAGGCGGGCTCTGGTGGCCAGCAGTGTGTGCGTGCGTGTGTAAATCACGTTACCTGGTGTTATTCACTTTTATTTTGGAAAACATACTGCAGTTTACCTCGTGGAGAGGGGATTCTTCTGCTCTCAATTTATGGACTTCTGTTGAAGTTCCAGGGTGGGCATGAAGTTTGGCCAATCAGAACATTCTATAGCTGGTCACGGTGAGTGACACAGCTGGAGCCAGTGAGACTCAAGGTGTCTTTTTTCCTGAGACTTAGAGGAAAGAGATCCTTGCTTTATTCCCTGAGATTTAAAGTGAAGATGATATAAAATCTGAAGCTTTGCCACTCATCTTTTGGTCATAAGAATGGAGGCAATTCTTATAGGAAGAGAAGACTGTGAGACAGGATGAGGAAAAACAACGTGTAGGAGACATCTTTTGAGCTCCTGGACAAGCTATACCTGAAGCCAGTCCTATCCATGGACTTTTCATTTATGGAAGCAAATACTACGTTCTTTGTATGTTTCAGCCACCTGGGCACATTCTGTCATTTGAAACAAACAAAAATCCTTACTGATTCACTAGCACAAACCCTACATCCTTGAAATTATTTGAAATTTTTGGTTTTAGCCTAACAATTCACATACACTTAGCATTCTATCCCACAATATAAATATATGTTTTTAAAATATAAAATGTGTTTAAATTTTCATTTAAATTACTTAACTTTCTGCCTCAAAATTTTCAAGTAAAATTTATTTTCCAGGAGGAGATGTCATATTTATTATATAGTTTCTCATTCCCTTGACACAATTCTGCATGTGCCAGGTGGTAATCTATTGCAATTTTAGAAACACAAGCTTGAGGAGCTGTGCATACAAGTATAATAGGAAACTTCTGAATACAGAAAGTTTTCAGGACTCAAAGACATGGAATTGTAATGGTAGCATAATAGGCTTTGGCACAAGAAGACCCATTTGGGACTTTACAAATAGGCAGCATTCACTCCATCCACAGATAAAGCTCCTTTGTAGAGGAATACATAAATATAAAAATTCCTTAAGGTAGTGACTAGTGAGGGTCACAATCTGAATTTCAACAACTTTATTGAAATAGCTCTGTGTAGGCAGAGATACCCCACGTTATAAATTATGACATATGACACTGAAGGAAACCAGGTATAATGCTAATACCTCTGGGGAGAGTGTTTTTATTTTATTTATTTTTTATTTCTCCGAGTTATTATTTCCCTACAGCACCATATCTTTTAGATTATTTACTACTGCTATCAGTTTTTTTCACAAAGGTAGTTTAAACAGCTATTTTTCAAAGGTCTCAGATTTTAGGTGGGTGTGAAAAATAGTACAGATGCTTGATTGGTGCTCTGTAAATATCCTGCTTTACTACCCATTGCCAAATGTACATGGACTGAAAGAGAGAGGAGATGATCAAGACATAAAGTCTTTCATCAAATTTCTTTCAAGTGAATTTCTTAATCAGATGCTCACTTATCATTTATCAGATAGTAGAATAAATTCGATTCAAAAGTTATTTTAATATCTTCATAATTCCAGAAATCTTGAAGAAATGAGAAAAATTCAGCCAAGTATCCTGATGTCTTATTCACTTGTTAGCTAATAGTTCAATAATTGAAGCATATGGATTGTAGTCTTTATGTATTTATTCATTGAATCCTAAGCCTGAAATGACCTCTAGATGCTGTGGAATCTCTCCTCTGGCCACTGACCTAAATGGTATCAGATGAAGGGTTTCACCATTATCACCTCTCTCTTCGTATTTTATTTTCACAAGCTTTCCTCACATGTGAGGATCTAGAATGCTATACAGCAGTCATAAAATACAACAAGTAATTTAATATCACATCTCCAAACCTTCTGCAATAGCAAAATTTTAGCAAGAAAGGAGAATATCACTCTTGATCTCCAGCTCTCATTCATCTGATTTAAAGGATATTGGCTCCAAATTTTGCTGTTTCATTTTGAACTGCTGTATTATATTCGAACATACAATGCTTTTACTTCCTTGACTGAGCCTCTACTTGAATGCTTGGTTTTTTTCAAACAAACTAAAAGAAATTAAGATCACTTTTCTACCACAAGGATAAGTGGACAAGAGAGGTATCTTTCTAATGTTAGGAAATATTCACAGGGATCACTTCTGCCTCAGGATCCATTTGGACTTACATTATATCCTGCAAAAAAGAAAACGTTGTTCACTGTGACATGTAAAAAAAAGAGGGTATCTATAGCTAAGAAAATAACTACAATAGCTTAATATTTTGAGAAATATACATAAGTGAAGACATTGAGAGCTATCTAGAAGGTTTTATTAATGTTTGAATCACAAGAAGGTTTTTTTTTTTTACCACATACAATAACAGCAACTGAACAAAGAATTCTGACACATCTATGGAGAGCTGATTTTTGAAAAGGAGCCAAGAACATACAATGGAGAAGGGAAAGTCTCCTCAATAAATGATGTTGGGAAAACTGGACAGCCACATGCAAAAGAATGAAAGTTGACCACTATCTTATGCCATTCGCAAAAACTAACTCGAAATGGATTAAAGACTTGAATGTTAAACTGAAACTATAAAACTCCTAGAAGAAAACTTAGGCCGTACACTCTTTGACATCTGTCTTAGCAGTATCTTTTTGAATATATCTCCTATGTCAAGGGAAACAAAACAAAAAATAAACAAATGAGACAACATCGAACTAACAAGCTTCTGCGTGGCAAAAGAAACCATCAACAAAACAAAAAGATAACTTACCAACTGGGAGAAGATATTTGCAAATCATATATTTGAAAAGGGGTTAATATCCAACATATATAAAAAACTCATGCAACTCAACAACAACAAAACAACTTGATTAAAAAATGGACAAAATATCTGACTAGACATTTTCCCAAAGAAGACATACTAATGGCCAACAGCCACATGAAAAAATGTTTAATATCATTCATTATTAGGGAAATGAAAATCAAAACCACAATGAGATATTACCTCATGCCTGTCAGAATAGCTATTACTAAAAATACAAGAAATAACAAGTGTTAGAGAGGGTGTGGAGAAAAGAGAATCCTCGTACACTGCTGGTGGGAATGTAAACAGGTGCAGTCACTATGGAAAACCGTATGGAAATTCCTCAGAAAATTAAGAATAGAACTACTATATGATCCAGCTATTCCACTTCTGAGTATTTATCCAATGAACACAAAAACACTAATTTGAAAAATATGTGCACCTCTATGCTCATTGCAGCATCATTCACAATAGCCAAGACTTTGAAACAACCTAAGTGTCCATCAACAGATGAATGCATAAAGAAGATGCATATATGTATGTACGTGTGTATACATATATATGTGTGTGTGTGTGTGTGTGTGTATATGTATACACACACACAACAGAATATGACTCAGCTATAAAAATAGATGAAATCTTACCACTGCAACAACATGAATGGACCTTGAGGGCATTACGCTAAGTGAAGTCAGTCAGACAGAGAAAGACAATTACCATATGATTTCACTCACATGTAGGATATTAAAAAAAACAACAACAGCAAATAAACATGAAGATACAGAGAGGAGATTGGTGGTTACCAGAGGAGAAGGGGGTGAAGGGAGGGTGAAGGGGGTAAAGGGGCACATTTGTATGATAACAAATGGCAGCTAGATTTTTGGTGGTGAACATGATGTAGTCTATACAGAAGTTGAAATATAATGATGCACACCTGAAATTTATATCGTGTTATAAACCAATGTTACCTCAATAAAAAAAAATTTGAAAAAATGGAGAACTCTGAATTCCTACCCTTTGTTTTCTCAAATGTACTAATATGATACTGGTGACTTTGATCCTCAGTAGATGGTAACTATTTGGGTGCTCCTCAATCTTGATATCCACTTACATACCCCACAGAAACTATTGAATTTGCTTTCCAGAATCTTATACACTAAAACAATTCCAACATACTAATTCTTTAAGGATATACAAGAAATGGAGTACTTATTATGTGTTAATGAAAATTCTGGAATAGCAAATATCAGTTATGGGTTCTAGTAATATAAGAATATCAGTTTAAAAAAAACAGCAGTACTTAATTGCACTCTACAAAATTCAGTTTGATCCTATCTCCTTCCTTAAGTCTTACACTGAGAAGTTGTAAGTGGGTTTAGGAGCCCAAGCAGAGAAAATAAGATGTATGGTTGTCTACCATGTTCTAGGTACTTTATATATATATATCAGGCCATTTATATTTATACTTATCATTATAAAAGCAAATGAGGGAGCATCGTGCATTAATCCAAATAATTCTTGCAATTCAAGAATTACAAAACAAAATGGGGAAAGGAGGTAATAATTTATGACAAAGCCTTGATAGCTATTTCGAAAAAGAGATGGTAGATCTGAACACTGACCAACATGATGCTCATGACTATGGAGGCCCTGGTTCTGTGGTCAGCCCTGTCCCAGTCCACTAGGAAGCTGGCCGCCTGGTAATGGAGGAAGAAAATAAGATGTAAATTTTCAGACACTCCTTGACTTAATCCTCTTCTTGAAAACATGTTGTATTCTAATTGCTATCATTACTTCTTAACTATACACCGTCTTCTTCTTTTGTTTTTGGTAAAATACACATTTTAATTTATCATTTGGTTATAGGTCAAACAGTTCAAAAGTGTTTATGAAGAAGTTCACCTAGGGGCCGGCCTGGTGGCAGCAGTGGTTAAGTTTGCATGTTCCGCTTTGGTGACCCAGGGATCGCCGGTTCAGATCCCAGGTGCAGACCTACACACTGCTTGTCAAGCCATGCTGTGGCAGGCGTCCTACATATAAAGTAGAGGAAGATGGGCACAGATGTTAGCTCAGGGCCAGTCTCCCTCAGCAAAAAAGGGAGGATTGGCAGTAGGTGTTAGCTCAGAGCTAATCTTCCTCAAAACAAACAAGCAAAAAAACAGAAGTTCACCCACCCACCATCTCGATTCTTACTCCCCAGAGGTGACCTTTTTGTGTCTATTGTTACTTCCGTAATTTTAAATAATCTTGTTATGCTCTTATTTCCTGATTTTTAAATCCTACACTGTCCTGTGATACCACACTATGCAAGGCAAAGATTTAACTCACATAAACCATTGACATGGTACATGAGAGTGGCAGGTAATTTGCATTTCTCATACTGATGTTAAGGTTACACTGACCTTGTTAATGGCTTGGGAGGTAGTGTCCCTTTTTTATCTTCTGGGAGAGCAAACACAATGTCAACGATATTCACCTTTAAACTTTGGTGAAATTAATCTATAAAACTGTCCATACTTTTTATGTGAAGATTTTAAACACCTGTTTCAACTTCTTTACCAGTTATAGGACTTTTCAGCCTTCTCATTCTTCCTAAATCTGTTGGACACTATATTCGTCTAGGATTTTGTCCCTTTCACCAAAAGCTTCAAACTTCCTGGCAAAAACATCTCATAATTTTCTCTTACGGATTAGTATCTTTGTATTTCCTGTTATGTCTGTACTAATTCAACTCTAATTTTGTTTTTTTCTTTTTTCCCATGAACAACCTAGCTAAAGATTGTTCTACTTTATTAGTCTTTTTGCAAAAAAAAAAAATTGTTTTGGTTGATCTTCTCTATTGAATCTTTGTTTTCTTATATTCATTGATTAATACTTTTATTTTTTCTTCTTTTTAATTTATCATTTGTTTTATTATACTTTAAAACTTTAAAAATTGGATGCATGGGGCTGTCCCAGTGGAATGATTAAGTTCACATGCTCTGCTTTGGCGTCCCAGGGCTCTCCAGTTCGGATCCCAGGTGTGGACTTACACACCATTTATCAAACCATGCTGTGGCCAGCATCCCACATATAAAATGGAGAAAGATGGGCAAACATGTTAGCTCAGGGCCCATCTTCCTCAGCAAAAATAAGAGGATTGGTGGCAAATGTTAGCTCAGGGCTAATCTTCCTCAAAGAACAAAAAAAACTCCATACATATTAGTTTTCAGCCTTTTCTCTTTTCTAATGCAAATATTTTAAAACTCTAAATTTTGCTGGAGATACTGTTTTTACTATATGACACACCTTTTGATGTGCTTCTTATATCAAAAGTTATCTTTCAGTTATGAAATCTAATTACAGTTTAATTATTATAATTTCATTTATATTTCCATCATTATTTCTTCTTTGACCCATGAGTTATTTAATAGCATTTTTTAAAATTTCCAAATGTAACTGTTAAAATTTATCTTTTTGGGGGCTGGCCCCGTGGCCGAGTGGTTAAGTTTGCGCGCTCCGCTGCAGGCGGCCCAGTGTTTCGTCGGTTCGAATCCTGGGCGCGGACATGGCACTGCTCGTCAGACCACGCTGAGGCAGCGTCCCACATGCCACAACTAGAGGAACCCACAACGAAGAATACACAACTATGTACCGGGGGGCTTTGGGGAGAAAAAGGAAAAAATAAAATCTTTAAAAAAAAAAAAATTTATCTTTTTGTTGGTGATCTAATAGAATTGTGATCAGAATATATGCTGGAGTGTTAACAATTCCTTGAATTTTTTAAACATTGCTTTATAGTCTTAATGATAATCAATTTCTGTAAATGTGCCAGGTTTTCTTGAGAAAATACTAATTCTCTACTTGTTGAGTGTAGTTAGATCAAGCTAGTTAATTATGTTGACATTTCCCACTACTCCAGACTTACCAGGGTGATTAGACATGCTTAGTGAAGGAAAAACAGAAGTTGAATGGAAGGAAAAGTTACCTTGCAGGGAAAGACCAGAGGCAAGTGTTTATTTTAAAAAATACAGCAAAATAAAGTCTCTAATATTTCATTTAAAAAAATTATATAGGCCACAGTTTGAGTCCTCTTCTTTCAGATAAGACAACAAATATTTATAGTACAAACATAAGTTATAATGTAAGATATAGACTTTGATAAAATAATAATAGCTCCCTATTATACACCATATTCCATTAAATTTAGGAATTTCTAGAGATTATTCAATTCTCTGAACAAATAAGTAAGGTAGAAATTATCATGTCCCTTTTACAGGTGATACCTTTTTAGCATGTATTTAGCAAATTACACAACAGAACCTGGCTGGTCGGTGAGAAAGGACTAGACTGACCTCTGGTCCAAGCTCGGAACCTTGCCCTAAATCATCACCCTCCTCTGCCAAGTACTTGCTCGGCTTTGTGCGCGACACGAAAGAAAGATGAGCTTCGTTCCTGCTCTCAAGGACATTGTAATCTTATTAGGGACTCATGTCTCATGTGCCAAAATAATTAGAAAATGGTACTAGTTAGAGAAATAATAAAATTCTAACATGAAATTCATGTGTCAAAATATATGGTTACAATGCATGTGGTATTATGAGATTGTTAGAGAGGAGAGATCATAATCACCTGCAGTCATTAGAAAAATTTTCAAGGAAGAGGTGGAATTTGAAGTGGAACTATAAATACTAATGAGGCATTGGTTTGTATATTCTATATAACTTTAACAGGTAGACTGAAAATGTGGCAGGATTTGCCTAAGTAGAGCAAAGAGGAGAGGACCGTTTCAGCTAAAGGAATAGGTACAGCATCTGTGGAGGGAAAAGAAGAGTGGACTGTGGGAGGCACGCGTGAATGGATTAGGTCGTGTCAAGGCCGTGGTTCAGATGTGGCCTGAGGGAAAATGGGAAACCTTGTGATTTTCCTTTCTTCAGAGGGGACTGACACAGAAAACAATCTCCCTCACTTCTAAATTCTGATGTTTTGGAAACAATATCAAAGAAAGAACATTTTCTACCATCTCACCCTCTCTAACATATTTCATTGTTTCCTATCCCCCAAAGACTGGAAGATTTTGTTTTGGTTTGACTTAAATCTCTTTTATGGAAATTTAAGTCCATTTCTTCTTTTGTCTTCCTTCACAAAGGTGGAAAATCAATTGCAATATTTTTCAATACAGTCATAGTTTGATTTTTAATCTCTTCTTAATTTCTAAATGACATTATTGGAAACTGCAGTTTTCTTTATCATGGTAATAGAAATCTGATCACCCCTGTCATCTGACCTCATTTTTCCTCTTTTGAGGGAGGGTTGAGTAACACACATACCACGTATCAATGTAATGGAAAAATATCTGTCAAACTGATTTGGCTTCCTGTGGATTGATTCAGTTGACTGAATTTTATACATTTCAGAAAGCCAGTTATTTTGGTGACATGCAAATGCGGCCTGAATTTTGGTCTCAGAATTGCTGAGTTCGGGAAAGACTCCTCAAAGCTGGGAGGCCCAGCCAGGCATTTGCTTCCAGCTGTTGAACTTATGAGGATCTTCTCCGGATAAAAGTAAGCGACATTGTGCTGAGAGTAATTGTGACACACATCAAGAAGAAAAAATAATAGTCGATCTTACGATTCCTAGTATTAGTCAGAGTTAATTATGGGCTGGTGATTGGTCAGCATTAAACAAGCTATTTTAAAGTGAACTGAGATAGAATGCATTTCTCCAACTCCTGACTTCTTAACATCAAGCTGAACGTCAAGGACACAGTTCATATATAGATTGGTTTGCATTCTGTAAAAATATTTGCATGTTAGGAATTGATAAGTACATCAATGTGTCAGTTATTTCTCACCCAGTGAAGGTACTGGAGAATTTCTGTCTTCCTAAATTTGGTTGGGTTTAAAAGAAAATTGCTATCAATGTCCACTTAAGACCTGACACAGCACTTTTGTATATGCTGTTTTCCAATTTGAGGATTTGCATATTTGATGTTGTTTTCTTCGAATTGACAATAAGGCAAACTGTCCAGGTTCTGCAGGGACTGGGCTGAGATAAAACAAACTTGGAAAGTCCTCCCTCAATGCTGCAAGAGCAAGGGGTGGTCACTAATATTTTTTTCCTTTAAATGACGATATTGAAATTTCCTTAACATTGAACCTCATATTGCTGGGTATTTTAAGTTGTTTATCCAGAAGCTGACACACTTTAACCTACATGGTTCTGGTGATAATTGCTGAATTTCCAAATTAATAGGAAAACTGGCACAATACTAGATAATATCAGAGTTTGCTGTTTGTGAAGTGCAAATTTTCTGTAATTAGAGAAAATTGCTAATTATCACTGGATCTATTCATTAATATTTGAAGGAAGATAAAAATTAATAGAAATGTCTTTTTTAGTGGCTAAAATTTTTAAAGACTACCTGCTGTCACTCCTTTGACAAATCCAGCTCTTTGTATCTTATGAAACAACTGGACTGTTATGAGGAAAGTGGAAGTAGCACCATTTCCCCAAATGTGGTGACGGAATGTTTAAAATGAAAGGTTTATACATCACTTAACTAGTACTTCCAGGGTTCAAGCGCAAATTGTGAAAGTCCCATATGCAACCACTTAATACCAGTACCTTTTTATCTAAGGTCAGCATGGCTCTGATTCGTTAAATAAAGGGCACAGTCTTCTATATTTATTTAGTGTTATGGAAAGACGCATTTATTTGCAAGCTTCGCCTACAACAATGCTAGTTTTCACTATTATATCACATAATTTTAGGAATACCATAAGCTATGAACAATAACATTGAAAATGAGCTGTCATTTTCAAAGTTTATAGAATGCTTACCACAGATAGCCTTTTAAGCCTTATTTCTAAGCATGTTCTTTGACCTGGGATAAAAATAAGTACAAATGTAAGTGATGTTTGAAAGCTCTTAAATCTAATAATTTTATTTTCCTTTTCAAGAAGTATTGCTCATTGACATACAGGAAATATTAGAAAAATGAGATATATATATATCTTTGCCAATAGGTGTTAAAAAAATTCGTTATGAGATAGTGAATTCTTCATTTATTCAACAGATATTTCCTGAGCCTCTACCCTGAGAAAGATACTTGGGCAGGTGTAGGAGACTACTGAGTTGTTGGACTAGATGAATTGGAAGGGAAGAAAACAAAGCTGGCAAAGAGAGCTGGTGATTCAGGGTCAGGATGAAGCTGAGACGGGCTTCTCTTCAGGGACAGACCACGAAGACTGAGTGATTAAAGAGATGCCAACGAACTTGGGTCAGAAAGAAGGTGAACACAGATTCAGGGAACCAGTGAGGGTGATAAGCTGAGAAATTGGAAAAGATGTCCTTGGCTGAATGGAGCCATGGACATAATTCAGCTTCATTCAGCATAGTATTGATTGAGTTCCTAGTAGTTGTGGAAAATAGTCCATCCATAATTTTGAAACTTTAAGAAAGAAAAATTGGTGAACAAACATGATATTTTCCTTATGATGTCCAACATTCTCTCTCTTTTATGTTAGATAGAGGTACTGATGATTACAAGTCATTCTTAGTGCACTTCAGACAGTGTTTTGTAAATTAGTTCTTCCAAAGCAAGACTAGTATCTTAGAGTGAGAAGGCATCTTGGACATAAACTACTCTAACCTACTACCGCATGCCGAAATCCGTGAGGACACTTACTCTAGGAAAGTTAACACTTGTAAGGATTATATGGATTATTGAAGGAAAGGGGTCTTAGAGATGCTTTGTTTTCCAGCCTGGAAGCACCAGTCTGGAAAAACAGCCTCAGTACCTTCCTTATGCAATAGATTTTTCCAGAACTGATATCCTTGTTTTGCCCCACTGGGATCAAGTTCTAGTTTGGCAATATCTTTTCCAATACCTGGCACTCAGATATTAATGCAATTTCCGGATGTGCCCTGATCAGGAAGTGTCCAGGCAATGCTGCTGAAGTTATTTCACTTCAATTCATACCTTTCAAGATTTATGAGAATGTCTGGCTCAAAAACCCCCACTGTGGCTAGTGTATTAGTCAATCACAGTTCTTAGCTATAAGCAACAGAAACTTACTGTGACTGATGTATGGAGAAAGGAAATTTACTAAAAAGATACTGGAAAGCTTACAAAATCTCCACCAGGGCCAGAGAGCTTGGCTCAGAGTTTACGCAGCCAGGAATGGAGCCCAAAGTCACATTTCACCACAGAACTTGGAGCCTGCAGCTGCCCCTAGAATCATGGCCGCCCCTGCTGGGATGCTGCAGAGTGGCTGCCCAGACCTTCCTATTCAAGCTCTGGGTATGGCTAGGACTCGTGTCTGTGCCGTGGCTGAGAGAATGCACACTGCACAAATAAGGGGAGGATTCCTTAGACACAGGAAGAGGATTCGGAAGCTGGGCAGCCAACAAGACCAGCAAAATGACCATTGGTGCCCCCTTACCTGCTTTCTTCCTACCTTGTCACTCTTAGACTCATGCAAAGACCAAAACTCTCCCTAAATCTGTCACTTTTCTACATGTCCTGTGGTAGGTAGGGAATTAAATGTTTTAGTTTCTAAATAATACTTTTTCTTGCTAGTTTACATACAGACTAACATGCATCAGTAAGACTACCAAGGATGTTATTTTTAAAGCAAATAAATGATAATGACAACACAGAGTTTAAGATTCACTGTGTTTAGCCTCTGTGGGTAAGCAGAGGTCATCTTTGTCTTCAGAAATCATTGGCATTAACAGAAGAGAATGCGGAATTGTAATGGTCTGTACAGCACTACGTTGCAGAAGTTCACTTATTTGGGAGATGTGAGTTCAAAACGTCTTCCCTTCTAGCCCTGATCCCGAATTATCAGATCCACGGGACGAAACACAATCGCATGAAACATGGGGTATGCTTAGTCGTGCGGCTTCTTTACAACACTATAACAGATTTGTAATGATGGACCCAGATAATAATCATAATACAAGATTCATCAAGTGCTCACTGTGCGGCCAGACAGCATTCTGAGCGCCGCACGTGAATTAGCTTATGTAACCTTCCCAACTGCCTGAGGAGGAAAGGCTGTTTTTATCCCATTTTACATATGGGGACACTGAAGCAGAGAGAGTAAGTTACCCAGCCAGGGTTCTATCTCTCCAGGTGGCCAGAGAGGTTGGAAGCCAGGCAGTCTGACCCCGAAACCCATAGTCTGACCCACTCAGCCCAGCTGCCTCTTAGAAAATCAAATACAGTGATTCTCTCAGCTTTCTCCCTGGTGGATCAGAAGTACTATTCTTGCAGCAAAGGTGCTTTTGCTCTGGTGCTTGGCACTTCTCAGCTGAAATAAGAAGCCATGTTACTGCCACGGGTACAGAAAAATATGTCGACCATTTTTTTTTTCTCTCAGTCCAATCCCAAAAGCAGGGAGCAATGTGACTATCCAGTGTGAAAAATATTCCAAGCATCTCAGCTGATAAATTCTAATGGAGCTCTGATGCCTTTGGTGACTTTGTTCAGATTCGTTTAGGGCGCTAAGCATAAACTGCTTAAATCTTTTACGTACAACCATTCTATTGCCTATTAATTAGAACCATCTTTTAATTGCATTGGTGCCTCAGAATTAAGTCAATATAGTTACAGAGATAGAATCCCCTGGGGGAAAAATTTCTTTATAGGAAGCAACCGATGTTAAAAACAACAGAAGCAGCAAACAATAAAACTCCCCATAACGTCTACAAAACACCCCCACCAAAATCTTCCTAAATCATTTGAGGCTAAAACTCCATTTTCCTAGCTGCAGATTAAAATACACTGGCTGCTAAGCCTCTTTCTACACCCCCGCTGCGCTGTGAAGTCGTTGAAGTTTTCTTCCTGTGTCTCCAGCTCCCTCTTTTTAGAACCTATTTCTTCTTCCCCTTATATGAGGTAGCTAGTACCCTCCTTCCGTTTTCAGACTCTCTCCTCAGTCAAAACAGGAAAAGATCACACGTCACTCTTCCATATGATGGATTGCTTCTATTTTTTATTGCACTGATAAACCATTACCTCATGCAAGCATTTGCATTTTAGGTCATTTTAGCTCTCAGAGTCTAAAGGAACGTCAGCTATGGACAAAGGGTGAGGCAAGGTAGGAAGGACCGCAGTCATTCAAAGGTCCTGAAGATAGACGTGATTTAACGTTTGTGGGTGATGTTGAAGTTGCGCAGGAGAAAAGCTCATAACCTTTCTCCTGATCTTCCAGAGGGACAAAGAGACAGTTGGCAGAGACTGACAGAGACTTGGCCCTGGGTTGCTGGTGGGTCTGGAGCCTCAATTCCTCCTGTCCTTACTGATCTTCCTCATGCCAGTTCCCTTCCCATGGTCCAGTCCATGTTCCTTCTCCTGCTCTCACTTGGTTCCCCTCCCCCACCTCAGCCACACCTCTGATTCTCCCTCCCTTTCACCAACAATGCCCAGAAGTATATATGCTGATTGTCATCAAAAGTTATTTTGATTAATGTCCCAAACTTCCTGATACATGTTCATTAGTGGATGTAGAACTGTATTCAGTGCTGCTTGGACAATGCTGCCTTGAAAAATAATCCTACAAACATCCTTATACCACAATCTATGGCCTATATTTCAAGTAGTCTTAGCTCCTTACTCTCTGGAGTTCTGAGTCAGGCTTTTTATAGTTCACATAACCTAGATTTGTGAGTCACCATGTACAATAAATAGCATTCCCACTGCTACCACTAGTCTTGGAATCAGTGCCAGGTGTCCCGGCTGTTGACGCCACTGCCTGTTGACAATAAATGTATTGTAGAATTCATGCGCATCTGAGGCCTCAGTTTCCTCATCTCTAGAATGAAAGCGTTGAATAGTTTGGTCATTTTCCAACATTTATTTGTAATTGCTGGCATGACTGTTATCTTTTATTCCAAATGAAAACCTTTAAACAACTTGAATTTTGTCTTACATCTCAAATAACATATTTTATTATGTTTCAGGATGAAGCTCACGTTAAATTGAAAAAGAGAAAAGAGCAAAAGATACAAACCTGGCAGGAAATATTGGAGCACATGCTCTATCTCATGGTTCCAAATAAAGAGAAAATGGGAAGAGCAAAAGGACAAATAAAGACAGTTCTGTTTGCTCACATTGTGCTCCCATCCTCTGAAGCATGTTGATAAAGCCTTGGAGACATCATTGATTTCTCTTGCTGCCTTCCCCAAGCCTGAGAGGCCAGCCTTGAAAAGATGCGGCACGCTACTCTAGTGCCCATATTGGCCTGGAAGAAATTGAAAATGAAGTTAATACCCAAAGAACAAATGGGAACTGGCTGTTTGTGGCAGAATGTTCCAGCAGAGTGAGGGTGACCACTGGGATAGTACGTGGTCCAGGGTTAGACAGGATGACATTGAAGAGCCCTGTTTCTCTGATTCTTTGACAGTCAACAAAACACAAGCCATATGCTATAGCCACATTCTCTCGGTTTGCTTTCTTTAATCTGTCTCCCTTGCCTCTTCTTTTCCCATATCCTGGCTCTGGGTTTTAAGGATCAATTTGTTGTATGTACTATCTTTTTCATCTCTTCAACTCCCATTCACCTCATTTGCTTTCCCACTTCTATTTCTTTTTTCTTCTAGTTATTAAGGAACCTGTCATATTCAACGCCCAGGGGCCCAAGTGGTAGCTTTCTCACTTCATGGAATGCCTAATTTTACCCACTGCTTTGAAGATGGAGCTAAGTTTCCTTAAAAAAGAAAAAGAAAAAATCCCGATACTGCCTGTATACATCCCTAAGGCTCAAATAATTAAAAAGCATATTGTTTGAGGAAAGATAGTTTCTAATGAGCAATACACAAGGAAGAAAAGCTGATTTTCCCAAGTGAAATTCCCGACAAGCCATGAATTCTGCGGAAAGAAGCAGAACACCTCTCTCTGTGGTGACCAAGGTACCACGTCCCTGAATGACATCATAGAAAAGCCTTTGTGCATAAATAGGCTGTGTGTTAATAAAATAATATTTATCATTCATTCTTTTTTTTTCCTTTTAAGTATCAAGCTGTATCCTGGAGGAACAAAAATAAAAGAAGTTGATGTCTACAATATAACTATTAAGGGGAAGTTTGCTCCACTGTTATTTCTATGCAATTGGTACTGAGCATCACAATGCACTTGTAATTGGGTCTGTACTTGTTCACTTCAAGGGTTCCATGCTATTCCTACTTGAACCCATTTTTTTGATACTGTTCAGCTCAGCAGTGCCAGCTAACTCTTGTTATGCAGTTGAAAAACTGTGGCCATTAAAAATAGGATACGGTGTGATTTTGTTTTGCAGCACTGCATGGAAAATCAGTTGCTGTTCATAACAGCTCTGTGGTTGGTTGATTTAAAGCAGGGGGGTGACTTGGAATTGACAAGCAGACAGTTTGTGAAAAGGGATATTGTATCTTTAAGGCTTTCTGACTGATTGTGTTTAACTGCGCCACGCAGCAGGCAGTAATTAGGCTGTAGCTTCACCGAGAGGCTTAAAGTACGGGCTCTGGCTCTCAGTTCTCCAGAGTTTTTTTAAAGCACCAACATTTTTGGGATTTGAATACATGATAATTTTTTTAAACTGTGAGTGAGTGTGTGAGTGAGGAAATGAAAAGCCGATCCCAGAGGCTTCCTGTACAGACTGTCTCTGGGGACCACCCTGTGCCAATGGGCTCTTAGGAGACCAGGGGGCCGCCCTGGGAAGCAGTGAGAACCAAGATGGGAGCACATGCTGGAGAAGGTCAAGGTGCTCTTGAGATGAAAGGAAGGCAGCTCCTATAATGTGACACGGTTTCTTCTGGCCCAGTTCACAATGTTAATAAGACTAGTTGAAGCATGTTTCTAAGACTAATAGACAAAATGCCTAATAATTTTTATTTAGGGGAAGGAGAAATTTTCCCTTACCTAGGCTATTAAGTGAAAAAGATAGCACGTTATAGAAGCAAATCGAATAAGCTATTAGTCGAAGGAATATTTTCCATCCACCTCCCTTACTTTCCATTCTGCCTCCCTTAGTACCTCCCCCTGCACCTTCAAATACCCCATTGCTGATCTGGAAAGTGGTGAACATTGTCGATTTGTTATTATTTGGTAAAGACTGAGTTTCAAGTTTTTCAGACATTTGTTATCACAGAGGAGCAGTTAACAGATTTTACACTGACGTTATAGAAAATGAACATTCAGTTACTGTAGGGTTGACCACGGTAACTGTCTTCATTATCAATCAGGCAACAGTGGCTGAGTTCCAACTGCGTGGAGATGCTATGCTAGGTGCCATGAGAGAGAGAAAATTGTTCGGGAAATGTAATTGCAATCTTTCCTGACACTATGTATAAACTTTTCTTCCTTTTACAAATTATATGGGTGAGTTATTCCATATAGATTTGCGTACCATTTAGTTCTTAAATTGTGATGTTGTTCTTTTTTCTTATTAAGTGAATTCTTTTTTTTAAAAATTTTTCTTACTTTATTACTGATACCTGTAAATGCCTTTGCTTATCCATTCTAACACTTCTGTAGATTACAAAAGGGGTACAGATTATAGACATTTTTGGTTTTAAATAATAACTCCTCATAGTTGTGGATCACCTCTGAGTTTTTGATGCGTCTTATCTCACATTATGTCATATGAGTCTCCCTACGCCATCCTGAGGGTGGCAGGGTAGGGCATATCATCACCTTTAAAAGCTCTGGAACTGGGCAGTGAAGGGATCTAGGATTAGGAATCATGTTTGCTGGATCTCCACACTTCTCATTATGACATAGGCACATATTCAATCCCAGAAGGAAGCATCTTCTAGTTTAAGAGTAATGGAAACATTTCGACAAAACCACCAGATTAAAACATGGATTCAAAGTTAAAGATAAGCCACCAGAAGGGGATTCTGATTTTTAAAAGTTGCTTCTGCTAGTTTTAAGCCAGTGTTTGCCCTTTCTCTATAGAGTTTCAAACATTCAGAAGCACTCTTTCTCTTGGTTTTGATTTCTCTTTTGGATTGCATTGAAGACAAATTGCTTTAATCTGCAGACCAGGTTGCATTGATGTATTTATCTTTCCCAACATGCTTTGTCCTAAGGTCAGTACTTCTTTGAAAGATTTCTAATTTGATAGATAAATTATAAATGTATATCAAAATCTATTTGCTATGAGGGTACATGCATTCAAACATATATCCCATTATTGCTTTGAAAGAAACAGGATGAATTCCATTCTATAGTTCAAATTTCAAATGTGTGTGTGTACTTTTATATATGTCTATGTCTAAATATCGAGGTCAGAATTTCTATAAATTCCTAAGCTTGGTTCATTTAGTGCTGGTAAAGTCTCCTTGGAATTAAGATGTACAGAAGATCAAAGATTAAATTGCTATTATTTTTTCCAAAGTGACAATGAGCCTAATTCACTGTCAGTTAATGCCAGGTGTTTCTCCCTCTAGTATTAAGTTCTTCAAAACAGTGGCTGCATAGGACACCATTCACAGAGGCTTAGTGCTGGGGAGAAAATGATTACATTAAATCGAATAATATGAATAATTCATGACATCACATTTTGTAATCCTGGTGTTAAGCATAAAACCAGTGGTTTATTTTTCAGTAAAATGTTTTTGTATCGTTTTAGATAGTGCATAATGCAAAACAATAACTGCATACATAATGCAAGAAGGATGGTGGTGAGTAGGTCCTTAATAGTGCTTGCAGCATCATCTGGGGTGTGATCACAATAAACACATTTTGAGCCAATGCCCATGGGTGCCCAACGCTTGCTGGAATCTTCTGAGTCCAATAGAATGGCTGCCTTTTAATTTGTTTTTGAATATTACACCTGACCTTTACCACGGATCTGAAAGTCAGTCCTTGTATATTGCTGGAACTACAAATCCTTTTGTCCCCTTTCCTTTCAGTTGACTAGGAGGGCAATTCTATTGGGGGCAAATAGGTGATTTTTTAAATGACGTTTGATTTTCCAATATGGAGTTGGAAATAATAGGAAAATTCATAGAGTCTGAACTTACATTCTTAGATAAAGAACTTAAATATTCGGGGAGAGAATGCCAGCTACTTAGCAGTTAAGCCAGGTATTTATTAGGAATGCCATTTATCTCTCTTAGACTAAATAGTTGATTCCTTGTCTTATTTGAATCTTCTCCCTCCTTTTTAGAGAAAGCATCTTTTATTTATAATTATCAGAGGAGATTGAAAGTGGCCCTGCAACCTCCAGGAAGCAGTTTCCAGGTCATGTGCACTAGCAATACTCTAACATGAGTCTGATTATTCTGCTGCATTTCAGGCTGAAATAATTGTGTACCTGGACCATCTGCGGCTGCCTTTTCCAGCACCTTCCTGTGGACAGCTCCAGGGCACTCTCTGGAAGCCAGAATGGACTCCTGCTGATTCGCCCACATATTTGTCTTGAATGAAAGAATGGCGTATGCCAGTGGATTTCAAAGCTTTTCACAAAACATCTCCACATCTGAAGTCTCAAGAGTTTATGTCAAGCATTTGTATTACTTACGACTAATTAAATATACCATCCGTGTTTTACAACATGAACACATCTGCTGATAATGTTGTAACCTGTATTATTATTTATTTGAAACAATACAGTAGTAACTAATGGTTGGTCAGTAACCTTGAAATCCTGACCTAATTATAAAAGATATTAATTACCATGTGTGTAGAAAATAGTTTGCTTTTAAACATTTCTTCACAAAAGGATAATTTGGAAGCGTGTTAGTGTTTTGTTTCAATATATTTATTTACTATGATACCAAGAATATTGTCTAAATTCCCAGTTTTAAGATTTTAAGTGCACTGTCAAAATAAGCAGATTATGATAATGTTGTTAGGGATAAAATTAAGAGATGTAGCATCTAGAAGTAAACCATAATGTTTTATTGAGAATGTTTAATGGAAAAAACTTGATGACCCAATTAAAAGGAGTGGAAATGAGAATGCTGCATTGGATTTAAATATAGAAATACTAAGATGCACGATATATGGAAGCTTGAGATCTGTTCTTCTTCCAAGGAGATGTAAATTACCTAGATCTAACTGAAAGCAGAAATCAAACTCTGTAAAAGGAACTGATATTCTCCCAAGGAGTGCAAATTCTATGTTAAAGATCCAAAAGAGAGTTCTACTATATGATACTATGCCACAGTGGTATAGTGACTGAAGCTGGTTTCTTCCCTCCTCTTCTTAGTTTTACATCCCTCTGTAAAGTTATCATTTTTTTGGTGACTAATTGGTAATCATGGGAGACCTGCTCATCCTGCTTCTGACTATCCTGATGCCATAGCACAGCTGCTGTATGAGAGGCCAAAGATCTCAGGTCTCCTCTCTCTTCCATTACTTCTCATCTGGTTTACAGAGACAGTAACTTCTTTGTAGTATGGCCTATCAAAAACAAGGGAAGAATCGTGCATAGTATAATTCCAATTCTGAATACAGAGAATTATGAAAATATTGCTAAAATAAAAAAGCATTTATCTAAATAGTAAATATTTTCATTTTTTTCTTTAATATACATAGCTAATCTATACTAGATATAACAGAACACAAGTTCTGGTGCCAATCTAGCCACTTATCAACAGCGTGAATTTGAGAAAATAAATGAGTAACTCAGAAACTCATCTACCTTCTCTGTAAAATGGGAATGGAGAAGTTATCTTGGGTTTCCTATAGAAAAATAAATGAAAAGATGCACAGAGAATATTTTATAATAAGTCACTATGGAAATAATAATTATTTTTAGCTATTGAAAGAATTTCTTTTCCTTGTCAGTTGATTGATTATTAAAGATTTACTTTGAAAAATTAAATTTGTTCAAAAAGCAAAAAAAAACCTGAACCTGTTAGGAGGTTCATCTATATCTTTAAACAACTGTAAAGCAAGCCAAATCGGTGATGTGGGCTTTCATGTGTGTCTTGCTTTCTCACACTTAAATGCATAACCTTGAAAATAATAAAATTTGCTGAGCTGGCTATTTCTCTTCCTTCCCAGAACATATGTCAATGGAGCAACAGAGAATTAGCTGTAGCGAAAAGAAGAATAGTTCAGTGGAAGCTTGTTCAATAATTAATCCGCTGAGTAACTGTATGAATATTTGATAAATATTTAGTCAACTATGTGTATCATGCAGCATTGGTTGCATACCAAAGAATTTGCAAAGGTAAAAACTGTCAGTCCTAGGCATCAAAGATCTGGAGATTTCAGGCTCATAAGCCAGAGATGTGCAAATTATTCCACATAATATAAATCGAGACACATAAATCCATGACTATTCACACAATGCTATTCTGGGAGGGTGAGAGGAGGCCGTTACTTTGTTCTCCCCAGTTCTTTAAAGTGTATTTGGCATCACATTTTAATTTAATAGCTGCTTTCCTGCCCACATGTGTGAGGTAGAATATTCTGATGCATACATGAAATGGAATTGTAAAATAATGACCCTGTGTCCTCTAGAAATTCATACTATAGTGCTAGTAAAGCATTGGCGTGTGATCCACTGCTACATGCTGAATGGAAACAGAATTTGCTTCAGCATCTAGAGGCAAGGCATTTGAATTCAACTTAATAAACATTTATTAATTCCCTAGGATGTTCAACGCTTTGTGCACAAAGAGAAGAGAAGCTAACATGCGCGAATATTTTGAGTGCAGGAAATGTAAAAATTAAATCTGTGTAGCAAAAAGAAGGAAATAAAAATAAGAAGATGATCTCTGATTTCTCAACAGGTCATATTTTATAGTTCAAATTTAAAAGTTTCAATGTTCCTATCTAGTTAGTCACTCATAAATTGTGTTCTGATATGAATTCTTAGTGAAACCCTCACAAGTTCTTAAAAACCTTTCCAGAGAGTGCAAGATCTCCTTTTGTAATGGTACACATGCCACCTCTCAGTCAGTTCCAGATCCTCAGCTTTCATGGGGTAGGAGTGAATAGTTACAAACAGAAGGTGGGAGTGGCTGTTCCTGGCACCCCCTGCTGGCCAGAGAAGCACTAATGATGGCTCCAGAGAAGCCTCACATTCTCTCTTCCAGCCCATATGAACTGTTGCCATGGCAGCCACCACAATAAAAAGGAAGGGAGCCCAGGGGCTGCAGCTTGTGGAAGAAAGAGATGACCCCAAATGAGGCGCTGGAATGGAATGCTTTCAGGATTTCCCCTCAAACACAAAAGATTGATCTTGCAGGGAACTGTTCTACCTGGATTCATTCACAGGAACCATGTTCTATTCCTAATTATGGTTCCTTGGCCATACAACCTTACTTCAATTCTCTATTTCCCTATTATACTCCTCTTTTACCCATGACCAATAAAGTGAAAATAGAAAAAAAGCAAACAAAGAAGCAGTAAGAAATGTCTTGTACAATATTAGAAGCAGTTTGTGGATCAGAAGACAATATTTTGAAGGTGGTAGTGCTCCCAGATTGATCTACAGACACAATGCAATTGCTATCATTATGCTAGCTGGTTTCTTTGTAGAAATTGAAAAGCTGATTCTAAAATTCCTATAGAATTGCAAAGGATTCAAAATAGCCAAAACAATCTTGAAAAAGAACAAAATTGGAGGACTCACACTTCCTGATTTCAAAGGAATTTAACTACAAAACAACAGTAATCAAGACAGTGTGGTAGTGGTACAAGGGTAGATATATAGAATGACTAAATAGAATTGAGAGTCCACAAATAAACCCATGTGTCCATGGTCAACTATTTTTAACAAGGGTGTCAAAACCATTGAATAAGCAAAAAATAGTCTTTTGAACAAACAGATAGCCATGTGAAAAATAATGATATTGGACCCTTACCTCACACCATATACAAAAATGATAACAGATCAAAAATTCAAATGTAAGAGGTAAAATCATAAAAATCTTAGAATAATATACAGGATTAAATACTCATGACCTTGGATTTGGTGCCAAACTTTTAGATATGACACAAAACACCTGAGAAACAAAAGAAAAAAAGATAAATTGAATCATATCCAACGGAAAAACATTTGTGTTTCAAAGGATACTATCAACAAAATGAAAAGACAACCCAAAAAATGAAAGAAGATATTTACAAATCATATGTCTAATATTAGACTTATATCTGGAACACACAAAGAACTTTTACAACTCCATAAAAAGGATGAGTAACCCCATTAAAAATGGGCAAAGTACCTGAGTAGACATTTCTCCAAAGAAGATGTAAAAATGGCCAATAAGCACACAAAAAGATGCTTGACAGCATTAGTAATCAGGGAATGCAAACCAAAAGCACAATGAAATATCACTTCACACCAACTAGGATGGCTAGTTGTCAGATAACAAGTGTTGGTGAGGATTTGTAGAAATCAGAACCCTCACATACTCTTCATGGAAATGTAAAATGATACAGCCACTTTGGAAAACACTCTGGCACTTCCTTAAATGGTTAATGTAGAGTTACCACAAGACCCAGAAATTCCACTCCCAGGTATGTTCCCAAGAGAAATGAAAACATATGTCCCCACAAAAACTTGTACATGAAAGTTAACGGCAACATTATTCGGAATAGCCTAAAGGTGGAAACAACCCAATCGTCTATCAACTAATGAATGGATAAACAGAATGTAATGTATCTGTAAAATGGAATTATTCAGTCATAAGAAGAAATGGGGCGCTGATACATTCTATAGCTGGAGGAACCTTGAAAACATAGTAAGTGAAAGAAGCTAGTAACAAAAGGCTACATATTGCATGACTCCATTTAAATGAAATGTCCAGAATGAGCAACTCTATGGATATAAGAAGTAGACTAGTAGCGTCTTAGGACCCGAGGGAACAGACGGTGGATAGGTGATATTACAGGATTTTTTTGAGATGATAAAGATGTTCTAGAATTGGCTGTGGTGATGTTTGCACATATCTGTGAAAATGCTAAAAACAATTGAAATGTGCATTTTAAATATGTGAACTATATAGTATTTAAATTATATCTCAATAAAGCTGTTAAAAGATGAAATGACTTTTACAATGTTAGAATCAGTTTACATGGCGAGAGGGACAACTCTCATCCAAATTGTCTTCATGCCTCCACAACCCTTTCACAGACCTCTCATTTGGATTTCCTTTGTTTATGGTCAGCTGCCTCCCCTATGACCCACCACAAGAGCTGAAATCCTTAGTCTCTTTTGATGTTTCCAGATGCATAGAGCTATCACTGGCATTCCATCTCTTCTTGTCTAAAATCTCCTGGTTTCCTTGGTTTGAAGCTCTGCACTTTCCAAGAAAACGTTCAGCTTATTTAATAAACTAATCTGAATGAACAGACGAGAAAAGGCTAGAGCTCCTTATGGTTCACATCCCTTCACAATTTCAGTACATTTTAAATATGGCTTCTAAAGACTACGTGACTGGAGCCTGGAAGAGGTCTCCCATGCCTATCTCCAGAGACAAGAAAAGCTAAGAACACACTTTCTAAGTCTCCCTTGCATCTAGGGATGATCATGAAACACAGTTTATACGAGATGTAAGCTGAAGTGAGCTGAGGATTCGGGGTATGTTTTTGCTTTCTTGATTGAACGGGCAGACACAGCTGCTGCAGACAACCCTTTTCTTTTATCCTGGCTTGAATGTAGATGTGAATGATGGCACTGCAGCATCCATCTTGTCACCATCTTGTCATTCTGCTTAAGAGAATTACAGAGATCCCAGCTCTGACATCTGTGAGCCACTGAACCAATGTTAATAGCCACCTGTCTTCAGATTTCTCAGTAGGAAAGAACTGATTTGCTTAAGCTCCTCTTAATCAGGTGTTCTGTAACTGGCAGGTGATAATAATCCTTACTGAAACATCATCATTTTATATTTGACGTCTAATTCAAAAGAGTAGTGGGAATTTTCAGGCTGTATATTGGAAGGAGAATTAGAATAGACAGAATAGTAAGAAAACGTTTGGGGGCAGGTGGAGTCCTTTATAGAATATATAATGTAAAATACTTCATATTTGTATAGGCAACCCTGGGATTTTAATAGCTTTCCTCCTAATAATTTTAGCTACATAAAGATACTCTCTATGAGTATAAGGGTATAGCAAGAGAACTGAACCTAGACTTAAAAAGCTGGGTTCAAATCCTGACTCTTCTCATTAGCCTGTGTTTCCTTTTCCTTACTCTTTCCCTAGTTCCTAGAATAGTGCTTGAAAAATAGTGGATAGTTGATAAATAATTTTCTAAGAATAATGAATATTATGTGTATAATAGATATTTATAACTCAACTTAGATTTAAAAGAAATGTTACACATACCAATCAGAGAATCACAAACTCTCAGCTAGAAGGGACAATTACAGAGGAAAAAGCCAGGAATTTGAAAATATAAGATCACTAGGACATAGTTTTTGCTCTATTGTCCAGTGTAAACACTAATATAAAAGTAGACTGACTTTGAGGAAGTCAGAGAAAAGCAGAGGGATGAAAGGTGACTGAATTATGGCAGCTTGACGTAGGAAGGTGGTCCTCAATGGTGACTACACATTTGAATTGCCCAGAAAGGTTGTTCAGCAAACAGATGCCAGTTCCACACACACAAACAATCTGATTTAATTGTCTGCAATGAGGCCAAGGCATTGATATGTTTTGAAACTTCTCCACGTTTGCTCTTTAATATATGTTAATAATTGTAGGAAAGCATTTCATTATGTTCCTTGTTGATGCTGTGTTGCAGATCACAAGGAAATCTACAACTTTTGAGATTGATGAAAGAAGAAAGTTGGCCAGTAATGGGCTCATACTGTTTCTCTCTGGCTTTTGGTAGTACAATAGCATTATTATTAGTAGCATCTTAGTTTACCTAATCCTCAATTTTTCATTTTCTTTTTCTTTTCTTTTGCTGGAAATAGAGTTCTCCCCATAAGCTAATAGGGAAAATAATGGAGGGATCACCTGAGGCCAGTTGCATGTCGTCTTGAGTCATCCTGATTAGAGGAACCTCATTTTTAGAGCCTTAAGAAACTAGCACACATTTTATTTTCATTTTTTGCAAGCTTCCAGGTCCTAGAATTCCATTGGAATTTTCCTACTAATAGCTAATATAGTACCTGGCATGTAATCAATGCTCAAGAAACATATTTTTAATTCAATTGAGTTTGAAGATGGTCCATTTTTTTTGCTGACAAATTTGTTTGCCTTACTGTTCCCACCTGGTAGTCTTCCAAGATTTGCAGATGAAAGCTTTACTTGGCAGTAAACATCCAGGTGACTATTGTCCACATTAGCAATACAAGGTCCCTGCCCCTTTATTCTTCAATATTATTTTTACTTTTTGACCTCATTCAGTTGGTTCTCATTCAGTTGGTCAAGGGTGGTTTCCTCACCCTAGTTAGGGACCATCTAGCATGTATTCCTTCTTCTTCCCTACTTATATCTCTGTATGTATAGTCTCTTGAAAATGTCTCTAGATCACCACCTATTTTCTCTTCTTTCCTTTTCAGAAGAAGATCTCCCCTCACCCTGCGATTTCCAGGTCTAAAGCTCTCCTGAGACCCAACTTTCCTCCCTACCCCTTTGCCTCTGGGAGCATAAGCTAATGGGAACATTTAATCTATCCTTTTTCATTGGTGTCTCCTCTGTGCCTTCAGATGTGCTGCTTTATTTTATACACACACACACATACACACGCAGTAATTCAACATCACTAAAACTTCTTTCAGCCTTGATACTTACCTTAGGCTACTGCTGTGTTTTTCTTTCTTCTTGATATCCTATTGTCTTTGTTCTCCTTTCACTTTTGTGACTCCCTGTATTTCCTCTTTTCTTATTTTACTTCTTCTTTTATCCACAGATGGATGAAAATGGTGAGATTCAATTCTTATTTGTTTTTCTCTCTCTACATCTTCTTGTAGATTTCATTCATTCTTATGACGTCAAGTATCGTATCACATATACAGTTCAAGTTTTTTATTCATTCACACTTATTTACCTACTTCCTTATTTGAAACACAAAACAATAACCATGTGCATGACTATGAGAATAAAAATTAACAACTTCTCTCTTAAGATAATTTTCTGATCTTTAGTCCTACTGCCTGCTGGACTTCATCACAGCCTCAAACAATAGGTCAACAATCAAACTACTTCTCTCATCCCCCAAAATCTATTTCTACCTATGCATCGTCATTCTCTTTCTGACTTTGCCTTGGTTTCTTGGACTCACCTTTTACGTCTTTCTGTCTTCATGTAATGTGTTCATCTTATTTGTCTTTCATCATGCTCGCGTCTTTTTACTCTCCCTGTGAACACTCTATTATAAATCTCCTGCCTGTAGTAGTGTAAGAGTCTCTAACTGGCTTTCTAGCCAAAGTCTTTCCTCATTTTAGTCTTCTGGCACATGATTTTCAACTTCTTCTTCCTTAAAACACAGGCTACATCTTCTATTAAAAAATATTGTTAATGATTTTCTACTACAATTACAATATGATAATACTTAAACTCCTTAACCAATCAGTCAACATGCTCTTGTCTCCCTGCTTTTTCTCCATTTACATGAACTATCCACATCAAGGGATCATAATTTCCAGATGTTTCAAACATATTTCCTTATCTCCCCTCCATGAGCTAAACCTACCGTTCATTGTAGTCCAGATTTGAGTTCCTAGTAGCCCAGCTCTCACTAACCACTCACCCTCACCTGAGTCACAGAACGCTTACTGGGTGACACACTGGTTTTCAGTAAGCACCTCGTATATTTAGTGGTTTAGCATCTATGCGTTAACTCTGGAACAGAATGAATGCCACATGCCAGTAGGGAACACGTGTGCCATATATGCTATATGTGGAATATCTAAGGAATTTTTTCTATCAGCCAGACAGTGAGACTCACCCAAACAGTTGTTGATACTGGTGACTTTTTTGATTTTTAAACTCCAAGTGAATAAAAACTAAACATAAATTGTGAGCATTGCTGATTAGCCTCTTAAAATGACTATTTTCTGGTGAATAATAATGGGTGTTTTGTTAATACACTGATAAAGTAAAAGAGCAAAAGAGAGAGAGTTAGAGAGAGGGAAAGAGAGAGGGATAGCAAGAACATGAGAGAGAACTACATTCTTTCTTTATATGATTAAATAGAAGAATCTAAAGTATTTGAATATTTTGTGTTCCTCAAGCAAAAGCAATGTAGTATTTTACTGAAATAGCACATAGGGCCTGAGAAAAATAAACACATTGAAATACTTTGATCACATTTCATCTAGTGCAGGAGTGACTCCTTTATTGCTTTATTTTTACATCCAAGTCCTGCCCAGAACCTTGGTGCTTATAGAGGCACAGCCATTGACAGTTAAAAGGCCCACATTTGGCTATGTTAAATGTACATGGAAGGAAATCAGCAAAGAAGGGTATTAGAAGGGAGAGAGTATGTGAGTAGTTTTGCTTGTGACAGCTGCTTAGCTGAGTCTCTCCTTGTCTTTGTTCTCTTCCTACCCTTTTCTCCCCAGAACGTCTTCCTTCAGTTGGACCAGAATCCATTTTCTTTTATCTGGTCCCACTCTGTTACACTTATTGGCTATTTCCCAGTCTGGGAGCAAGCCATCTATTGCCCTTTCTGATTTCTCTTAATTAAACTGGAAAAAGATCCACTACCCAAGGGTCCCTGAATGAAAACCTACAGAAACAGAGTTATCTTTGCACTTTACTCTTGATGCTCCAAGGAGGAGATCCGGCCCAGCCCTCTGTCCAGGGCCCGGCTGGTGCTGTTCTGGAGAACTGACACAGGGGCTGAGAACAATGCCTGAGGCCTGCTGTGTGGGTCTGTGAGCCTCCCTTCACCACTGGCAGGCCTTCGCAAAAGGAATTCCTTTTCTGCTGAAGGAAATCGCAACCCACTAACGTCTTTTCATCTTTCTTTTAAACATCAGAAAACCAAAATTTATACATTCTCTAGTTGACTAGACATTTTTCTCAGCGGCAAAGTGGTGAAAATAAATATGAATCCTAAAACATTTCAGTTTGATGGATAGTGATGGTACAGCTCCTGGATTTTTGTCACTAGGAGCTGCTTTTATTGGCTCTCTCCTCTGGGATTTTAACAGCCAACCGTGAATGATGAGTCATCTTTCCCCCATCACCCAAAAAGAAAATTTGAGCACTTTCTGCTCCCTGGGGGGGCAGAATATAATTAATTCATGGTTTTACCATGCAGGGCCCTAACTCGACTCTATCTCTAGGAAATAAATGACATCCCAGTTGGTAATACTCTTGCTGCTTGAACGACTTATTTTCTCTGCTTTCTTTGCCTAATCACCCTCATGACCTCGGTATCTGACCCCCATCTCACCCCCTCCCCTGGATTTGCTAACTTAACAGTGATCTTTAGGCGTTCTCAAAATGCACCCACCAGGTTATGCTTGCTTTCAGAAGCTCTTATTGTCACTTTTAAGGTTTATTAATCAAGTGTATGAAATCTTAGCCCCAGTATCATTGTTCTTCTCATATAGATATTTGACTCATCTGGAAATATTAACATATTTTATGCACACATATATTTTGTGGGATTTCATCAGTGTGTGGTATATATTTGCTTAGTTTAAAATGTACAAAAAAGCTCTATAGATTTTTGGAGGGGACTGGTGAATTGGGTGGAGTAACTAATTGATAATCATGGGAATAAAAGTATAAGCAAGATGAAAAATTAGATGTTTATTACTAAAGGTGTTTAATTTTTATGGTTAAGCTAAAAAAAGCAGATATAGTTCAATTATTCTGGATAACCAATGCCTGGATATGGGGAGGGTTTTTTTTTTTTTTTTTTTTTTTTTAAAGATTTTATTTTTTCCTTTTTCTCCCCAAAGCCCCCTGGTACATAGTTGTATATTCTTCGTTGTGGGTCCTTCTAGTTGTGGCATGTGGGACGCTGCCTCAGCGTGGTTTAATGAGCAGTGTCATGTCCGCGCCCAGGATTCGAACCAACGAAACACTGGACCGCCTGCAGCGGAGCGCGTGAACTTAACCGCTCGGCCACGGGGCCAGCCCCGGGAGGAGACCACTTTTAATGTGAATTAAATATGGTCTATTTCAGACATATATATATATATATATACACACACACACACACACACACAGTAATATATGCATGTACTGATGAATGGAGTTTTTAAACTATCTGATTTAATTTACTCCTAATCGACTTTAAATATTCTATTTAGTGGTAAATCTACTTTTCTCTGATGCTAATGGAGATGTAAGAGTTGGGAACAAAAGGCTCTGATCAATTCTGTTTTTTAAAAGAGTTTGAACTTCTCCATGCAAATGCCCATATCTTTTGTTGCTTATACAATCTGATTTATTCCTAATTGGCGGGGAGCTGCTGGGGACATTGGTGGTTTGGGCTTGTAATGTGAAGAAAATGGTTACCTAACATGCACCGTTGTTTTTTAATGTGGGCATACATTTAAAATTCTTATGACTTTCCTCTCCTCCCCCAACCTTGAAAAGCAAAATGCATTTGGCTTTGAGCTGAAGAAAGCTGCAGCTGAAGCCAGCATCTCTTAGATCACACAGGCATTAACATACATGGTCATTGTCTCCGCTGCTTCCCACTGCAGCTTTATATAATAAAACAAGCCGCGTCAAATAGGCAAGGCTGTAATATTAGGTAAAATCTAATTTCAGTTTGGTTATCGTATAGTGTTCATTTCCCTAAGGGAGGGAAAAAATTAAATTTGTAAGCTGAAGATTCCAGCTGAAGTAGTGGAAGGTATGAAAGGCTTCCCTCTGCCTTTTATTATTCACTTTATGAATTAGCCTTAGTTTACTTGTTTCGATCGGTGTCGACATATTTCTGAATACTATTAGCATAGCAATCAGGGCTGTTCTCAGGTTATTGAATGGTGTGTTGACTTCCGAAATAAATAGATATGCAGTGTGAAGGGCGAGCTGTCACTTTAGGAGAGCTTTCCTGATCTAAATTAAAAGGCACTTCTAATTGAAAACTATAATAGCAGGAGGGTTAGAGACACAATGAAACTGCTCAGTCTCTCTCAATTTTCAGGGGATTCTGCTAGCGAATATAGGAGAAAAAGTGAAATGAAAATATTAAATTACAAATTGCAATTTAAGTAGCGATATTAAATTATACCTAAATAGCCATATTGCTGTGAAGCAATTTTAGATGCCTGATTTAAAGACTCTCAGTATATCGGAGTTTTTGCTAGTATATTCTGATTTATCTGTTTTATCACTTAACATATAATTCTATGTTTATACCCGCAAATGTGTCTTTATTGCTGAAATAAGAAGTCAGTCCTGAAAGACTACTGCTTTTGCACTTTGTGCTCACTAATTCAGCATTGCATTAGTGTTCGTGGATCTTTTATCATAACTGAGGGTATACATCTGGGCTAGGGAACCTCAAAGTCCGCACAATTTTATAAAGTCTGAGATAATCACTCATGAGTTGTGCAAGTGAAATATTTTCAGAAATTAATAACAGCAAATCAATTATGGATTTAAGTAATAGATGAAATTATTAGCTATTTCAGTTCTATGAACAGTTACCAGCTGTCTGAGTCTATATATTTTGGTCCTTTAAGGGTTAACAATTGAGGCCTGTCTATAGCTCATTTCTATAGTAACAGCAAGACTGAGACTTTTTATGGGCACCTAATAATTAGAAAGTGCTAGAAGGTATAACAATATAATGAATCAAAACTGATAGACTTGTGGGTTTCCATAGAAACATGTATAATTATGATAATCGGTCCCTGGCGTACCCTCAGAATCGTATACATTCAGTTAAACGCAATAAACATTAGCCACTATTTAGTGAGCTGTGATGGAGATTAACAGTGTGAGATACGGGGAAGCTATGAATAAAATTGCTGTACAGTTTATCTCAAACTAATTTCCCAGATTGCTCTAATAGATGTAGTGTGTGGATGTGAAGAATTGAAAGTGTATTTTTGTTAGTGGTAAAGCTAACAAAGATAATATTTCATAAAGTGGCTGACTGATTGTTAATTTCAGCACAGATCAAAATGGGCTGTGGCGCATTATTCAGTGTGGGATCCCAGAGCCCTCGGAGCAAATGGCACATTGGGCCTCCCTTTGCTGATTTATTTCCAAAGTAAATTATAAATCTTTTTATGGTTCTTCATTTTTCTTTAACCTTTCTTTCCCCTCTTCTCCTTCCCCACTTTAGGGATACTCCTGGAAGCCCTGTTATGGGAGGAGGAAATCACAGAAGTGAATATCCGCCTTAGCTCTGATCCAGGAAGAGGCAACAATTCCTTCTGGCTCCTTTGCGTACCTAGCTTTGATTTTTCCCTCAGCTTCTAGATTTCAAAGGTACTGGGCCTTAGCGCAAACAAAACCCCAGGAAACAGCCAGAACTCTATTGTAAGGTGGGCCACATAATTGTGTGTGCATCGTGAGTGTGTATATGTGGTGGGCTGTGGGGGAGGCAGTGTGATAGGTTGTTAATTATTATTTTATTGGGCTTTTCCTGTTTCCTTACTGAGAAAGTAACACACCAGTTGGGAAGATCCCAGACTATTCTTGGGGAGAATAAAGGAGCCAGGATAAGGTGATGTGGGATGGGAGGCATAGGAGAATATTCTAACAGAGAGAGCAAACAGAGAAAGGAACTTCTAAGCTCTTGTCTGTGAGTGTGTGTGTGCACGTGCGCTCACGCGCATGTAGGTCTGGATTACCCATCAATATTGCCCTCCTCTGCCAATGCTCATGATAACCTCTTGAGAACATTTCACAAGACAAACAACGTGAGTTTCCCCCTGAAACCGGTGGGATGAGAATGGAGACGTGCACCTGGGAGATGTGAGAGGCCTTAGTCCAGAGTCGAGCTTCAGGATGAAATTACACAGATGTGCTGCCTTTTCTCTTGTACCAACTTTCAAAAATAGAATAAATGAAAGCCTTTTAAGGGAGAAATATTTCTCCTAGCCAGCTTCAGAGTTTCTCTTAGACATGACAGTCTAGCTGGGTAGGTCTTTTCTTCTGACTTAGTGCTGCCACAGTATTCCTCACAGGGGGCCTTTTAGAGTCCAGGCAGTGCAGATCAAGCCTTTCTTCTCTCCTTTGTGATTGGGTTACTTACACTCGGCAAAAGATTCTAGTTCCTGCCTGGCGGGAGTTGAAGTGTTGAGGGTGTGGGGGTGGGAGCTTGGCCATGTTCTCTCTGCAAGCATAACTGCCCACCCCCTTTTTCTGGTATTCCCTGTCTTCCCAGGACCCACAGAAAGCTTTTTCATTTCTCTCCCTCTCTCACCTATGGCAAAAAATATACATTAATAGGACGGTAAATAAACACATCATGTAAACCTTCCTTCTTTTAAGTTTATTTCATGTAGTTTATCTTTTATTTTAATCAAACTTGAGCATTCGTCATTCACAATTCAATCCAGTGACATTTGGCACATACCATTTATCCCAACGTTTATGGGATTATTCCACAATGTCTAAACATTTTTTATAGCTTGTTTTATATACACATATGTGAATATATTGATGAATTATTCAACAAATAGCCCAGATCTGCTTAACAGGCACGTACACACATGCACACATAACACACCTAAACATTTAAGACATTATGTTTGTGGGTTTGTACATATATGAATGACAACTCAATCTGAGACTATTGTTTTTTACCAGACTCCTACCATATCTGTTATGGTAAGTTATGAATATATTACTAGGCAATATATGATTATAGCATTTTCTTTCCACAAAAAGCACTAATTTCTCTGCACAAAAATGAGAAACAATGTCTTTCTGCTATCTGAAGATACATTTGCACATATAGATTGGTTGAATAAGAAGCTCATATTAACACATTTAACAAATATTGATTAAATGTGATTATATTCATGGCACTATTAATCTGATATGGAGCTGTAAAAGTATTAATTATGATACTATCTATTCATGTACATATTTATTTACAAATAGTTGAATGTGTTGTTGTAAACTACTTCAGTAAGAAACGCTAAACAGCTTTAAAGAAAACAAATTTGTAAGCCATTTATTCTTTATTTCAACGAATATTTATTGAGTCCCCCCGACGCCACTATGCGATAGGAATATTTTTCAGAGTTGGAGACTCAGGATTGAGCAAATTTCCTGCCCTCTTGTAGCTGGTATTCTAAGGGCAGAAAGTAGAAAACAAGCAAGCAAATATACATCAAGTGATGGTAAATGCTATGAAGTGAAATAAAACAGCAAAAACTATGAGGAAAACACAGATAAACTAAGGGAACACTTTGAACTTGCCGGTTAAAACCAAAAAGTAAGAAATGCCAAAATCCTAAAGTATATTATATGCAGACACCCAAGTATTAGTATTTATAGCATTGTATTTAAAAAAAGAAGAAGCAAAACTAACGTTTGTTGAACATCTAGTAGGTGATAGGTACTCTACTAAGCTGTTTTTTCCCCCTCAGTGGGTCATTTATTGCTTATATTTTCCCTGAGAGGTAGGCAGGCAGTATAATCTCTATTTTACAAGGAAGGAAGGTGGAATTCAGTTGCTAGCCCAAGGTCACACAGCTGATATGCTGAGAATTAAACCCAGCTCATCTCATTGCAAAGCCTGTGCTCTATTAGCAGCACTGTGCCTCTACGTATTAAGAACAAAGAATAATTCGCATTTTTAGCACCACCTAGAAATTTGCCTAGCTTTCTTTATTCTTTCTATAGCTCAAGAATTCTGTTTCTCTGAGAGAGCAAGGGAATAATAACTTGACTGGACACATCCTAACCCAACTGCACACTGCTTCACTGAGGGGCTGCTTTTTCCCACTGTACCATGCACAGCTGTGATGCCAAGCTTTCTTATTCCAACCCTGAGGGGTTTGTAAGGTGGAAACTCTTCCACATGGCTAAATCTCTACTGCTTATTTTTAGTTGAGTACGGTGGCTGTGAGGGTACTTTTACATTTTCTCTTACACTGCATATTACGTCTTTAGAACAAAATTGCTTCTGTCCTATAAAACCTACAGAGACTTTCAAAGTGTTGTCTATTTGAGGATCCCAGTTCAACTATTTTGATTGAATTTATCAATGATTTTGATCAAAGAAGAGGGGTTTGATTTCTTTCTAAACTTATTTGTTGTTAGATTTAGTTCAATTGTATGCTCAATATTGTTCAGCAGGATTTCTATGGAGAAGAGCCTGGGGTTTGTGTGTTCATCAGGTTTTTGGAAAGGAGAGATGATAGTCTGCAGCAACGTTATAAATAAAGCAGCATTTTTCTTTCAAACATAAAGATATATGTGCACTTAAAAAAGAAAAAGCAATTATACTCAACACGTACAGCGCATACTCATATTTGTACATAGTAATCCTTGTCACAGGGGACTTTAATCAACACCTATGACCATTTGATAATGCTGTTAGATTTAACTAATATTTTTGGTTTATTTGATTAAAAAATATTGAAGGCTTAATCGCAAAATTCAATAAAATGCAAAAATTATAAACTATACGCTTATATAAACATCCACACATCCTTTTTCTTTGGGGTCTTATCTAATCATCACTAATGATCAGTTTGATGATACAGTTAAAATTGACTAAGGCTGTGATAGGCTTGAGTAAATAAATTGTTTGGTTTGATGCCCTGACCATGTAGATGCTTTTGAAAAGGGCAAACTTCTCTACAAGAGTGGGTAGTTTCTGGAGTATATGAAGAATGAATAGGACTTATTCAAGTAAACATTCTTAACATGGGATTCCTGCTCTTAGTTTTAATTCTTTGGTAAATGGGGAAGCAAGGGGAAAAGTAAGCATTTCTGCTTTGTTTTTCTTGTAGTTTCCTCTGTCTTATGAAAGCCACATTGTCTTGTATCTATTCATTTTTTCCATTTACAGAACAGGAAATAGAAAGCTGTTTCATACAGTTTCGGTAAATAGTAATGACTTTCAATGATTAGTATGAGTTTGCCTATGGACATTTGTGAAATGATGTTTGATCATAAAGTGTCAAACATCCCTCCTATTCTCCTTGGTAGTTTGGTATCTAAAAGTGCTGTTGTATAGGAGACAGGGGCTAATACAGAGCTTTCTGTTTGGGCCCAGGTTGACTACTCTGGTTCAAAACTGCTGCTATTTTGTCAGGCTTCTTTTGGTAAGTTCTGCTGTTGCTAATTCAGTCAATGGCATCTTCGCAGTTTTAGTTTTGTTGATGATGTTAGATGCAACACCACATTGGATCTCTTGGTTCTCTAGTTGCAGAGCAGTTAGTTATTCCTGTCACATGATACTCCCAACCGCACACACACAGCCTTCAATTTAAAAAAATCCGTTATTGAAAAAGTGCTGGAAAGTAGTCATTCATATAACTCAAATATCCTACAATACGTCTAAACAATGGTACAGTCATTCAGAGGGATGTTATTCAGTCATTAAGAGATATGATGTGTTGTTGAATAAAAAGAGTAGGTTAAAAAAGGATGTACAATATTAGCCCATATATGTATAAAGAAAAAAATAATCTGGACTGAGATACCTAAATACATGGGTAGTGGAATTATGAGTGATTTTTCTTTTTTGAAATTTCCTCCACATTTTTTTCAATTTCCTACAATAAGCATCTATTAACTTCTATGTTAAAACATAGTTTTAAAAGCAATCAAAACGTTTTTCTACATTATTATATTAATAATATACACACACATACACATGAGAAAAAGAAAAAAGTGGAAAAGAAAAAAGGCAAAATATTTACAAAGATTATCTCTGGGTAGTGAGATTATGTTTGGTTTCTTTATTCTTTTCTGTAAACTCTAGATTTTCTCCAATGCAGGAATTTCATAATGAGAATTTTAAAAAATTGTTCAAAGAAGCCAAAGGAAAATAGCATACTTTTCTAACAGTCAGTATGAGCAATTTGTCCCAATATATGTCCTAGAATAACATGACCCACCTAATGAGCTCGGAGTAGATGACCCTGTGATATTCATGTGTTAAATCATGTGATGCCATTAGGTCATAAAACAATTTTGTACAGTCCCCTAATCCTGATGGCAATTGCATGTGTATGAATCAATATTATTCCCCATTTTTTAAAATCACTATATAGTAAGTTCATTTTCTCCAGTACCATCGGGGCTCTCCTTTCCCTACCACAGGAGGCTCTGGCTTTCTTCGCCTGTGTCTTTGCTTTTCTCTTTCTCCTTTGTTGGTGCCATTGGTCATCTTGGCAGGAGCTTATTTCTAATCATAGCTGCTGGTGTTAGATGCTGTTACTAATTTGAAGACCTTGCTTTTCCAAACTGCAAACTCCAGTTTCTCCTTTGTGTCATTGAAAGGTTATTTGAAAACCACTCGCCCCCACACACGCAAGCAAGTAAAAATTTAAAATTAGCAGGCAGAGCCAATTGAAAAACGAAGAAAGAAAAAATGGGCCCAATTTTAGAGAGTCTGAGCAAGCCAGAGAATAATGATTCACTAACTAATCCCAGGATTCTGAATGTGGTAAGATCATTAGTCACTTTTTGATTTCTTCTGAATTGGGATACACTAACTCTTTCTATGAGCTTTTGCTATGGTGTAAAAAAATAAAAATCAAGTAATGAATCAGTCTTTTGAGCCAGCTACTGTTTTGACACTTGGACCCCTTTTCTCATACACCAAAAGAAAAATAAAAGGAATAAATAGAAAGTTTGAGAGAAAAGAACTGCCAAATTTAATTTGTTGTTTGATAGTAGTTACAAAAAAACAACCAAATGAGCACCCACATAGTCTGTTGGTGTAGACACAACTTAAAAATAATCTTCCTCTGAAAAAACATATGCTATCTTTTAAAAAAAGTAATTTTTCTCCTTGTTTTCGCATTATATGATAGGACAAAAGTAATATTTTTGCATTCCCTCTTTTTTTCACTGTAACTTTTGATTGAAATCGTTGTATACAGGAAACTGAATCCAAAGAGGAAGTTGATGCCAAAAGCCACAGGAAACTCATCACTCCTTTCAGCTTTTTAACTTATTTTTGTGACTTGTTTCTGCTTGTGCTCAGACCAGAGGCCATGTCTACTTAATATGATCAAGATAGCAAACTGTACTATATTTAATTTCTTTGAAGTGTGGTAATTATTGCTATCATCTTGCTCAGTAATTAACAACTGGTGGCTGTCGGCTAACTTCTTGCGTCCCTCAACCCCATGTTTGCAAAGGAGTGGAGAGTGTGTTATATTGTGGATATTTCACATCTGAATTCCAAGAAAGGCATTATTACACTGGGAGGGGAATCCCATAGAGATGCAATGGATCCTGGACTTCCGCTTCACAAAGTTATTTCATTATGTATTGATTCAGGAGTTTATTTTGCATGCTGACTAAATGCGTAAAACTGCTTGAAAATTTTTCCCTTCTCAATTGCCCCAAATTAGTAGTTTTGTAGTTTCAACTCTTTGCCCCATATTGAATTTTTTTCGCTTTCCTTTCTTCATATTCTTTCCGTCTACAATTTCTTTTATCTGGGAAGGAAGGGCCTAGTGTTACTTCCTTACTCAAGTCAAATAACGTAAGACCACTGTCGTTACTACTAGTAATAATAACTATGACAGTAATAATGATAACAATATGTGATTGTTATGATGCACCAGGCATGGTTCTAAGATTTTTAAATTATATAGTCATTCAATTCTCACATAAAATCTATAAGATAGGTCCATTATCACTCCCATCGTCCTACTGACAACATTGAGGGCCAGAGAGGTTAAGGCACAAAGCCAGCAAGAGGCAGAACTGCCATTGGAACCAGGCAGTCTGGCTCTTGAATCAACCCTTTTCATAGTTCTGTACTGCCTCTCAAGATTGAAGTCTCAAATGTAATGCCTTGTATAGAATTACTGTTTAAGAACTGTGGGTTGGGTCTGATCATCCACATTATTATATAGAGTCTCACCACCTCTAGTGATAAATTTTGTAGGTCTCTGTATGCATATTTCTGAATCCTCATTTACACAGTTTGTTTGGAGTGGTTTCTTCAGCCTCTTTTTTACTGACTATAGTCAATAAGACTTTCGCTATTTATGGAAGCATAGATTAGCTTCTTCCGTTTGCTATATTATAAAGCAAGAAACAGGGAAAGGATAGACAACATTGCATATGTAAACTTATCCAATGTCTTGCTTCACCAGTTCAGTTTATAAACATTCGTTTTAATTTTTTTCAATCAATCACTTGAGCAAGGAATTCATCACATAAGCAATGAAATCCTAGGTGTTGCTCTTGAAGTCCTCATACGTCAAAGGCTCAAGAACTCCTGTGGGCTCACTCCTTCTGAAGCAGAGCCAGTCCTGCCTTGAGCAGCTGGTCTAGGAGGACCTGGAATTTCACACTGCTGTTGCCTATCGCTGCCACGCGAGGTCACTTCTGTAGACTGCAGTGTCTGAGACACACTGGTCTACTCTGCCAAGTTGCCTGTGATGCTCAAATCTCTGCCAGCCATGCCAGAGTGCCCACATTCCAGCTCTCTTCAGTTCATACTCACAGGTTTATTTCCCAAGTTCCAACCACTGTGCCAGCGTGGCTGGGTCAGAAAAAGCTTCCAGGATCTGGCATGTACAGTGGCAGATGAACAAACATACAAAAAGTCTGTCTAATGAACACTTAATCCCTTGTAGAGAGAGCAGGACATTAACCTAGATTCTTCCTTTCCTCAAGATAATTTAATTTTAGAAGAATTATTGCTTTTCCTTCCAATGGGCCTTAATTGGAGCCTCCACTTTCACCCCAACGGATCTCCTCATATCTGAAGACTCCTGATTATCTTTTGTAAATTGGCCATAGACCCCAGTTCTCTGTACACCAAAGGGGGAGGGAGATGTTTTGGTATGGAACTCTAAAAACAAACAAATGAGTTCCTGAACAATCTTATCCCATTGTTCTCTCAATACTAGGGGTAGCTATTTATCTCTTACATATACATAATTAAGAAAAAATATTCAAAGAAATTCCCTAATAGGCCTGTTCCTAGTGTTCAGAGATCTCTATTTAAACCACCCACCATAGGTGGAGTTCATTTAAATTCTGTTTGGATAGGACACCCCTCCACCTCCAGACCCTTTGATAAAGTATAAAATAGTTGGAAGAGTGAAAGATGCACCCAGAAAGACAAGTGAACTAACACGTATGCCATACCTGATCAGGTACAGGACATTGTTCAGGTAATTGACATATAAAGCAAGGTGCCCACCCGGAGCTGAAGTTGTGTATGTGCATCCACATGTGAACACATGTGTGTATGGTTTTGCTATAGCAATAGAAGTGTCCAAAAAATGAGTGGTTGCTATTGTAAGAAGGGCAGGTGTAAGCCCCCTAGACATAGTGCAGTCACCTGGAGTGGAGTTTGGTAAAGGAAAGTTGTCAGGGCTCTGAATCCATGCGGCAGGTACATGACCTGCCATGACCTTACCCTCTGAAGCCATGTTCCTGCCAGAAAGGGGCTGTGCAAAACAAGGGGAAAGATGGGTGCCAGCCTCATACCAGCTTGTGGGCTCACTTCTAGGGGCCAGTTATTAACCTGCCACCAGTAAGTAGACATGCCTAAAATGTCTTGTTTAATAACTAATTAGTGGCAGAGATTTGAACATAGGCTTCTCTAACCTTAAAACTCATGTTTAGTAATGCAGTAATAAAGAAACAAGAAGTAGGTTCTAACTCAAGGTTTAATTCTGATCAATTGACAGTACTTGCACTTAATGCTATGTTAAGGATTCTGGTGTCACTCTCAGAGGTCACTTCCAGATGACCTCGAGTACACGGCCTGCAGAAGAGAGCACTGAAGTACTTGGGTCAGACAGCTTCTTCTCAGAAATGCTGTTCGAGCCTCCTCAACCCAAACCAGCAGTCTGGTAACATCAGGAGCTCCCATGCTGACTGTCTTCTCAACAAATTAACCCAATTCTCTCATGTTAGCAATGCATAAAAAATGAACTGAAAACTTTATTTAGAACAAAACTTGCTTTTTACAATTTTTATTAAAAATGTGTTCCCTTCCAGGCAATTAAAAAAAAAACAGTAAGCCCAGTCTAATACCTATACATATATTGCACTTGAGGCTTTACTGCTTTTCTTCTCTCAAGTTTTTTGTTGAGAGGGAAATTTACAAAGGCAGAAGGATGCTGACAGATATTTGTGTGTTGTGGATAATACCTTTGAACAGACTGTCAGAGGTACAGTAAGATGAATTCCATTTAAGAGAACAAAGGAAATGGGAAGACAGTGAGGTGATCCACATTAATTTTGGGAATATTCTGAAACAATGTGTTTAAAATACGGCAGCTATTGTGGGGTTGGGAAGCTGGATGTGCAGATGCGCTTGCAAGAAGTGAGAGAGATCCTCTGGAACAGCACAGCAGAGGTGCGTACAAGAAGCTGGGTTGAAGGAGACAGTACAAGGCAAGTTCTGAAAACAAGCAATAGGCAGGAAATTACAGAAAAAAACTGTAAACATAAGGAAACACAATTCTTTTTCTGCCTTAGGAATTATAGAGCTCAAAATTAAAACCATTGGTGTTTTTCTCCCTTACTTTAAGTAGTGTTAAATAATGGGAAATTCACTATTGCAATACATCCTTAAGCTATTTAGACAGTTCATACATAAACCTTTTATTGCTTAAATCTCAGTGCGGGATTTGTATAGATATTCGGCAGAGGTTCTTAGGAGGTTACAGTCAAAACATTGCACATTTGAGTTTACAATATTATTCTAAATACAATTCAGCACAAGCAAAGAGGTGGTACTGAGAGCTGACAAAAAGGAAGAAAAAGAAAATAAGGGGTAAGGGAGAATCACAGCCCTCTACCTACCCATCCCCATTAGCAGGGAAGAAAAATAAGGAAGAGGTGAAGGAAGAAAGGAAGGATGGGAGGTAGGGAAGGAAGAGGAAGAAAATAGTACAGTTAAAGTTGCTGTCTGTGACTCCTTCTACAAATAGCATTAAAGCAGAATGTAGAGAGGCTGCTGGCATTTGGGCTTCTAATGTCAGGGAAGGTTGGGTGCTGTAACAAACACCCCCAAATTTTCAATGGCTTAATACAGTAAAGATTAATTGCTTGCCCACATTACAGCCCATGTGGATTGGGCAGCTCTCCTGCAAGCTGGAGACAAAGGGACTCAGGCTCTTTTCATCTGGTGGTGCTACCCTCTTTACTAACTATAGGACAGAGAGCACAATGAGGATCTCTCTAGGGTGATCCTGGAAGTGGCAGAAGAGAGTCATGTGGCCCCTGCTTAATTAAAAACAAGCTGGGAAACGTAGTTCAACTGTACGTCTGGGAAATGGAAACAGATTTGGTGAAACCTAGCTAGTTTCTGTCACAGTAAGGTCATTTCAGTTTAAGGACAAGTAGAAGCAAATGAAGAGGAGGAGGAACTTTACTTTCTATACTAGCTGAAATTTTCTTTTATCAAACTGTTTTAGACCTGAATACTCATATCTAATGAGTTAAGATTAGCCATGGCCAAGGAGCTGTTTTGATTCCTCCTAGGCTCATTGCCATTCAACAGTGTATTGCATCCCCTGATGCAGGTCAATGAGCTCCCGTAGGTCATTTTTCCTTAGAAATTCCTGATGAGTTGTTACCGTTGTCTGAGGGCTGGAGCAGCAGGCAGAGTCCAGGTGTATGGGTCCATGTCACCACTCAAGGAAAAGATGGAGAGACTCGTCTTGGAGGTGACATACAAAAGGTTAAAAGTCTTCTTTTAGTTAAGTTCAGTTATTTCAGGTTATTCTGTATTCTATATAATTATAATTTTTTTACATTTAAATTTTGATAATAACTTACCTCATTTTGATATCTTACAAACTATTTACTACTCTTACACAGGTAGGTATATTTGTTCTTGGAAAATTTTTGGTTTTTTAGGAAAATAATCTTCCTTACTTCCAAATCATTTAAAATGATAAAAAATAACAAATTTGAAGACTCCATACTTCAAATCAAAAGTTACACTTTTATATTCGTATAATTATGCAGAAGAGAAAAGAGAATGTAATTACTAGAGTAAATTTAGCTTTTGTATAAAAGAAATCTATGGTAGAACTATAATTATTATAATAGCATAGTAAATATACAGATCGTAACTTATGGCTGTTTTTCAGTATGATTATTATAGTGTTGCTATTACAAAACCAATTTACTATAGTTTTACTAGGCAAAATATTAGTTACTCTATTTTTCATGCAATAACTATAGTTAGTTACGGTTTTATGACAAAAGTAGAATGCTATTATAATGAATTTTATTACGTTGTACTTATAAGTGGTAGAGAGGGACTTTTAGCTTATTTTCAAGCTTGGCTTTGCACTTATATTATGACCTAAAGCATGTTACTTGAGCTTCCTTCATATTTGTCTTCCACTGTGAAAAAAAAGATATTCATTAAAAAAAAAATCCCATTAGAAAATGTAGTCTAAAATCCAATCCTCGTTAATTGCGTTTAGATTCACTCCATGGATTAACTGAAGTGAAATATTAACTCTCCGTTATTGAGCATATTGTTGGGATACTCTCTTTCACTACATGTGAGTTAAGTTACTCATAGTAAAGAATACATTTGCTCTCAAAAATTAAATAATTAAAACTGGACCAAGTCCCAGGAGGCCTTTGTCCTCATATCTCTTTTGTCACAAACTTTTTGTCCAGTTTGATCTCTTCGAGCTTCAGTTTCTTTCCTTATCATGTGAGTGTCTGCATTAGTCACCAGGTCATCCTGAGATGTCAAGCTTCTATGCATTCTAAGAAAGACAAAACTATTCTTGGGATCATTTATGTTACTAACCACCCATTTCAAGATACTGCTTCATTACTCGTTATAACCAATGCTAAATAGCATGATTAAAAATAAAACTTTCAAGTATTGTGCAATATATTAAGGCTGTTATTGTTTTAATTGTCTTGGACTTTCAATGGCTACATTTCCTTCTGGGAGGGAGTTAGTCACCTTAGGTGTATGTGGAGTTTTCACTTTTGCGTACTAATAAATCACTAGTCTAGAAAAATAAATAAAATAGTAGGTTACTATAAGACAGCTGCACTCCGTTCTTTCCCCTATGAAGTTTGGAACCATTAGGGAGAAAGAATTGAAATGGAGAAAGGTCAAGATATCAGCTTTATTAGCAAATAGTTTTGTTGGAGAAGTGGTTTGGATCCATTGCCAAATCTTTCTGATATTCACACCCAAACTAACCTCCTCTCCACTCGCTGACACTAGCCACGGGCAGAGCTGTAAGGTGTCCCTGACTAGGGGGGACACTTCCAAGATAGCAGGAGGATGAACAAGAACATTCTGAAGACAGGATACTCTAAATACAAAAGGGGGACAGAGTCAAGCATGCTTGGGTGCTTCTTTGAAACTTATCAATCAAATAAATTACTACAAAGAGTAATGAAGTGAAAATAGGGCAACCACTGCCTCCCCATTATTTTGGAGAGGTCCAAGAAAGGAACAATCAGTCTGAAACAATTTAGAGAAAGATAAGTGGTTTTAGAGTCACATTACCTAGTTTTGAATTCTATTTTTCCTTCTTATTAGCCATGTGATCTTGGGCAAGCTATGTAGTACCTCTTATCTTCATTTATAAAGTAAGGATAAAAATATCCAATTCCTCAAGCATAAAAAATGTAGCTCTATATGCAAAAAGCCTTTGTTTTTTCTCCTCATCCAGGAAGACTGTATTTCCCAGACCATGTGACTGCATTCTGGCCAATGAAGTATTTGGCAGAAGTGAAGTTCACCATTTCCAGGCCTGGCCCATAAAACTTTCTGCACAATCCTCCACACTCTTATTTCCTTGTGCTCCAGCCAGATCCAAAGGGTCCAATGAGGAACTCAAAGCTCCGAAACTCAGTGTCTTAACAATAATCCAACTTTGTAGTATGATTTATATGGACTTTATAGAATGGAATATGTCTCCTAAAAGATGTCTTATTTCTAATAACCCGAAAGTAATTTTTTTTGTAGATTTCCATAGGAACGAAAACAGGCAAGAAACAATACAGTGAATGTGGATTAGAATTAGGCAGAAATGGGAAAGAGAACTGAAACAAACAAAGAAACAAGGTAAAAGAGACCATAGATCAATGCTATTATAATTCATAGGTAAAATATAAAGAGAAAAAGATATATAACACTCTTGTTTAAAGTTAGAACCATTTCTCTTCCCTGTAAATGTTTATATATAGGATCTCAGCTTTCTAGTGATAAACTAAAGTGTTCTTTAGTTACCTAAGGAAAACAAACACCTTCCCTAGCCTTCCAATGATTTTGATGAAACTGTCTTTTGAAAGCCTTAGATCACAAAGATGATTTCCCTTCTATTACTTGGTAGTACACCTGGTCACGTGTTTACTTGCACAGGGAAAACTAGACATGCAGTATGGAGTCAGACTTTTTCAAACTTTCTTTTTGTCCTGGTGAGCAACTCATGGGCACTGCACTCCAAGCTCCTTGAGAACAGGAAGACAACTTGTCCTTTTTGCTGTTGTATCGCTAACAATTATACATGAAGAAAATACAAGTGTTTTCTTCATAAAAATATAGCCAAAAGGATCTGTATGACATCTTTATTAAGAAAGTAGTGTAATTCAGCTTTAATTTTTTAAAAGTAATTAATAATACACATGCTCAAGAGACCTGTTTCCCTTTAGTGTAGCGGGTGGTTTGAAGTAGTGGGGGTTGATGGATGGTAGAGAGGAGTTGAGAAGTCCTTAACCATCCAGGCACATGATGTTTAAGGCTTTGAATAAAGTTGAGAGAGCGGGAAACAAAAGAGGATGCAAACTCAGGATGTTTTTGAGCTTATTCAATTGAACGAATGAGGGAGTGGGAGAAGTGGAGAATATCCTTCAGATTTCTAACGTGAACAATGATGGGAGTTTGGATAGTAATGCTATTGACCAAAATAAGGGAATCTAAGAAGTGAAGCCACAATATTAGAGGAGGAGAACAAAAATATTACTATCAGTCATGGTATATTACATGTAGTTGGAAATGAATGATAGCAATTGGAAATATGAGTCAGGAGTTTAGGAGAGAGATTGAGAATGTATAGATTTGGGGAACAGCAACAATCGTCATACAATTATACCTCATGTGGCTACTGAGCATTTGAAATGGAGCTAGTCCAAAGTGGAGGATGTCCTGTAAGAGTAATATACACACTGGATCTTGAAGACAATAAACAAAAACATGTAAAATACCTCAATAATTTTCATGTTGATTACATGTTGAAATGAAAATATTTTGGCTAAAGTAAAATATATTGTAGCGTTTCACCTGTGTCTTTTTAGGATTTTTTTTAATGTAACTACTAGAAAATAACAAATTACATATGTGGTTTGCATTATATTTCTATTGGAAAGTGCTAGGCTAGTATATTGACAGGAAAAATAATTGAAGATTGTCTACTCTATTTGATTTTCCTTTATTACTTATTTTAAGTATTCTAGGTATCATTAAAAAAATCCTAACTAACTAAATAACTGTAAAGACGCAATATAAAACTAACTTTATAGACTAAAAATTGTGTGTTCTGTGCCTCTGTGGTGGAGGTGTGAGTTCTGTGCTGCCCTGGAAGTCCCTACAGTGAAAAGATCAGGGCTCTGTGCCATATTTGCATTAAGCAGAGGGTGTGTGAATGTGTGTGTGTGCGTGAGTATGTATGTGTATACATAGACATGAAATCTGCTATCTTCTTTTTATACTTTATATGTGGAACATTGGTTTTTTTTGGTCCTTCAAATTTGCATCTATTCTTTCTAAGAAAAATGAACCCAAGTTACTGCAACAAAATTTTCTTCTGGCTTTCGACCAATGGAATGAGGAAGGAATTGTTCCAAGTATATCGCAGGGAGAAAATTGTTCATTTAAAAATATGGGAGTTAAATTATACAACATCTACAGAAAATGATACAAGTATGATTGTTAGTTTCTTGCCCTTACTCTCGCCTTTAAAGTAAATTTACGTAATAAAATAATCCAATACTTTTACCCTTTCTCATCAAAACATCCAGAGAAGATTCAGATTGAATGTTACAGCATTAGTAAAATTCACTTCATGTCATATAACTTCTTTACCCTTTTATTGCGGGTGTCCTTGGCAAAAGCCATTGTTTCATTCTAGTGCCAATATTGCCTTATGTCAGATTATCGCTGGTTTGAATGCATTCTCACTAGCGTATAGAATCTCATGAAAGAAGGACTTGAAATCTACCTATAGACTTCCTGTAACATGATCTTTGGGACAGGAATAATTATGATCCTTATACTCTTTCCTCAAAAAGGAAAAGAATAATTGTTAATATTTCTTCCCCCTTTTTTATTCAGCATGTACATTTTCTGTGTTGTTTACAGGAAAAGCACAATTTTAAAATACACAACTAGCAGGAAATGTTCAACAGTGACTTAACATTTTCAATAATAGATCTGATTGTAATAGTTTAAATAAAACAAACCCAAACCACATTCGTTAAAATCCTTGCCTTACAGAATTTTAGTAGTGAGTTCATCATGTTGATTAAAGATTTCCAAACCTAATTGCTAATGTAGTTATCTCTTTTAAATATTAGTTATACATCTTTAACCTTATAGATTGCTGTGAAAAGTACAAATACCTGTTTATCTGCTTTCTGCTTCAATGAATTTGTTTCCCAAGAAGTCATCATCAATTGTGTTTGTTTATTTCTTAATTTAAACAGATAGAAGTTGGTTATGAAAAGAATTGTCATTCCTATAACACCCTTTCTTGGCCACTTCCCTAAATTAGAGAAGTTGGTAAAATGGAAGGAGAGTTCAGTTTGCTTTTCAAGAAGAAATCATATATTTATGGTTATCCTATGACACAGATAAATGTCTATGGATGCTGAATTAAGAATCCTAACTCAATCGCCCACAAGAAATAAAATATCAATGATTTTTAGATTTTCCCAAGCTGATCAAATTGACCAGTAGCCTAGTTTATTGTTTTGTTTGTTACCAAGACCCTGGAAATCCAGTTCCTCCATGGTCCCATTGAGTGGCACTTAATATAGTCATCCCATAAATATATAATGTCAAACTTTTTAAAAGAAAACAATAACAGGGGCCAGCCCGGTGGCTCAGCGGTTAAGTGTGCACGTTCCGCTCCTCAGTGGCCCGGGGTTCGCCGGTTCGGATCCTGGGTGTGGACATGGCACTGCTTGGCACGCCATGCTGTGGTAGGCATCCCACGTATAAAGTAGAGGAAGATAGGCACGGATGTTAGCTCAGGGCCAGGCTTCCTCAGCAAAAAAGAGGAAGACTGGCAGTAGTTACCTCAGGGCTAATCTTGCTCGGGGGAAAAAAAAAGGAAGAAAACAATAACAGCAATAACAAACAATAAACAAAAAAACAGCAAAATAGAAAACATATTATTTGACCTTCCATAATGAATACTGAGCTCGGGTCTGCTATTCTGAAAGTGAGCAGGGGAGAGGAAACAGTAGAACCTGCAGCTCTGTGAGTTTGTCACATGTTGTCACAAACAGCATGATACTCTAATTTATAACATTTTTATCCAATGCAATTATAAACGTCCCCATTGAAATATGGACAATATATATCATAACAGTACATTTTAAAAGGGCCATTTTATAATTTGAATGAATTTACAGGAAAGTTTACTGATAAGGTCAGTCAAGATTGTGATATTCTATTATTCCTTTCTAAGCCTCTATTTTTCTCTAGGTATCAGTTACCCTCTTAATTTACTCCACATTTTCTAGACAGGGAGCATAATAGTAATGAAGAGATTCAGTACTACTTTTCTATAGTCTTTCAAACCCTTTATTTCCTTAAAGATGTCTATGTAAACTGAAATGCTAAAAAATATCTTTACTAAATGTTGAACCAGTCCTTAAGGTGAGACTTCAGCAGGATTTTTTCTTGGCAATGCTGTAACTATTCTAAGTGCTTTGGAAAATTAAACTCTGTATATTTTGGACCCTCTATTGCCTGAACAGATAATTGAAGGAGAGAAATGTATCTCAAGATATAATACATATACTTGTGCTGCTGATTTAACTTGGACAAAGTATTTCTCTCAGTCTCTAAAGGCAGGTAAAAGTCTATTCAGATAATTCTCCATAATGGGATAATATAACCTTTTTAAAGGTTACTATAAGAAGAAATGTTATACAAGGCCCTGTGGATTTGTGTTTGTAAAAATAGAAACACGCAAATGACTTCACAGTTCTGTCAATTCAAATTTGCAGCCATTCATTGTCCTTTGCTGCTCCTTGGGATGGCACCTCTAGGTCACATACGGTTCCAGGGCTTCATGAATCATGGCAGATGGCGCTTGGATCTCCAGCTTGGCACTTCTTCACCCTTTGTTGCATGTTTTGAGCACCTATAGGTCAAAGTCTATGTCACAATCTTTCTCTCTCTTATTCCCAGTCTTGAATGTATTCCTCTCCCTTCCATAATATCCAAAGTGTAAAACTTATGCAGCAGGAGTTACTTTGAGAAGACATGAGTGAATAGTCCTCTCAGAGAGGAATATGTGCATCAGGTCATACCAGTGGTGCCATGCTGTGAGTCTTAGTGATCATTAGAGCATGAAGGACCTTTAGAAGTTCAAGAGAAAAATGGTTCTCTCATAATTGGATTGTGAACAGATATGCTCTGTAATAGACATAATAAGGAAGAACGTTATTGTTCCAGTGTATTTGCATGGCAAATAACAGATGTATCATAAGCATCTCAAACTTAACATGTTCAAAATAAAATTCTTTTCTTTTTTTTTTCCACAAAAGAGAGGGATTCGTATGGAGTGACTGAGAAGTTCAAGAAGATGGATGAAAGTTGGAGAAGGGAAGTTCCTTCAAAGCCACACTAAAGACTGTGGGGTTTTTTGTTTTTTTGTTTTTATGGCCATCTACAAATATTCTGCATGAACTTTGGAGCCCCACAGACCTAACTGTAAATCTGCCTTCCCCACTGATTCCTTGTGTGACTTTGGACAAGTTTCTTCACCTGTGTGCCTTAGCTGTTTATCCATCCCCTAAAATGGGATGAGTGTGTATTATCCCGAGAATAATACATGGCAAATAATAGTGAAATAAAACACGGCAAACTTCTTAGAATTGTAACCAAGTACATACTAGATATACAGAATGGCATGTCTCTTTCATTTATCAACATACTCGATAGCAGATATTTTAAGTGGACAAGACAATACTAAGACTTCAGGGGGAGTTTTCAATCTTTAAAACTTTGGTTAACTATGGGCAGTAGCTAATCCTGCAGCCACCATTTGAATGGTACTCCAGATGTAGCTCACAGAGGAAAAGAATGTGTGCCCTCCAAGTGGAAATAAAATTCTTAATATTTATCCACTACCACCACATTCTTCCATCTTTCGTATTTATCTCAGTACATGGTATTTAATTTCTCATGTCAGAAACTTATGGGGTAATTTTTTGCCTCTTCCCATATCTAAACCACCAGAAAATCCTCTAGTGTCAGTCTACAAAATATATCCCAAATATGAGAACTATTAACTAATTCTACTGCTATCATATCTGTCCAAACTGCCATCATTTGGCCATTTTATTTGGACCCTTGCAATACCACCCAGGCTTTAGGTTGAAAAACAAAGATCAATCAATATACTAGGAGTAAGGTTAAACTAGAAATAGACCTGCTCTTACAGGGACCAAAGATCAGCTTTGAGTTATCTCAGACTCTGGTGTTAAGATGATCTGAGATTGCTCATGTTCCTAGCTGTCTACGGGAAATAAAGCTAAATCTGCTCTGATGAATGATAAAATAAGTTCAGGCTTTAAATTGTTTCTTTTATTTTTCATATATGATGGTCAGCACTCAATCAAAAATAACTAGGCAAGTGAAGAAACAAAAGAAAGTTGATGAAAAATTAAAAGAAAAAAAACCCCAGATAACAGAGAAAGACCCACAGGAAATTCTGGTGATGGAGCTGTTAGACAAGGACTTGAAGCCAAGTATGCCTAAAAAGGTCATGGAAATAAAAACAAGTTTGAGAAGTTTACTTATATATAGGAAACAAACTAAAGTTCTCAACTGAAAAATTTCTTAATCAAAATTAAGGATTCAATAGCTGGAATGACAGCAGAAGAGACACAGCTGAAGAGGTAATTAGTGAGTTAGAAGATAGGACAGAGGAAAAAAGCCACAATAGAAAAGAGAGAGAGACAAAAGGATGGAGAACACAAAAAGGAAGAAAACATAAAAGACGTAGACATACAGTAAAAACGACTTACATACAGGTAGTTGGAAGTCTCAAAATACAGGAGATATTTAAAGGATAACGACAAAATTTTCTAAAGCTGAGGAAAGAAACAAACTACCAATTCCAGAAGCACTCTGAACCTTAGTTATTCAAACTGGATCAACACACAAAAAAGTCATAACTAGGTACATAATAGAACAATTGCTGAAAACCAAATACAACGACAAGTATCCTAAAACATCCAGAGATTAAAAAAAATGCATTACCTTGGAAGGAGTCACAATCAGACAGACAATCTCTCCTCATAAAAAATAAAACCCAAAAGACAAAAGTAATGCTACCCTCAATGTGCTGAAAGACAAAAATTGCCAGCATCAAATTCTATACACAATGTGTAGGCCCTTAAAAAAATAAAGGTGATAAAAAATCTTTTCAGATGAAGGAAACCTAGGAGAATTTTTCACCAGGAGATGCACGCTAAAGAAAATTCTTCAGGCAAAAGGAAAACAACCTAATAGGAATATCTGCAAAAGGAATAAAGGACAAAATGATAATTATTTGGGCAATATAAGTGAATCTTGATAGTATAAATAACAATGTCTTATAAATTTTTATAGTAAAAATTTTGATTCATTTGAAACATATAACAATTTGAAGTTAACATGTAACTGATAATGTGGCTTTAAGTTATATAAAACAAAAATGAACACAACTACGAAAAGAAATAGACGTACTTATAATGTATAAATTGTACAGAATCCTCATGAAAACAATAGCAGGTTTTATTTGTGTGTCCCCATGTGCACATGCATGCATAAATTGACCACCTAGTTTTAAATTTATGTGGAAGTGCAATGGTCAAGAATAATTAAGCACATTTGAAAAAGAAAAGCAGGCTGTAAGACCATACTGTACTAGATATAGACTTACTACAGAGCTACAGGATTTAAGGTGCTAACATAAAGGAAAAGGATTAATAAATTTGACTGTGAAATCAAGATCTTCTGGTCATAAAAAAACACCAATAAGGGGCCAGCCCCATCGTGCAGCGATTGGGTTCATGTGGTCTGCTTTGGTGGCCTGGGGTATGTCAGTTCGGATCCAGGATACAGGTCTACGCATCACTTATCAAGCCATGGTGTGGCAGATGTCCCACATATAAAGTAGAGGAAGATGGGCATGGATGTTAGCTAAGGGCCAATCTTCCTTTAAAAATACACCAATAAGAGAATGCAAATGAATTTTTAAGGTGGGAAAAAATATTTGTAACACATAACTAAAAAGATGCTCCTGTACAGAATATATAAACAATTTTCCTTCAGTTCAACAATAAACGATTCAGATCACTCAATAAAGAAAAAAAATGGGCAGGCTCAAGTAGATGGCGCAGCATTTAAGTTCCCACTTTCCACCTCGGTGGCCCAGGGTTTGCTGGTTCAGATCCCGGGTACAGATATGGCACCGCTCATGAGGCCATGCTGTGGTAGGAGTCCCATATGTAAAGTAGAGGAAGATGGGCACAGATGTTAGCTCAGGGCCAGTCTTCCTCAGCATAAAAGAGGAGGATTGGCAGCAGATGTTAGCTGAGGGCTGATCTTCCTCCAAAAAAATATAAATAAATAAAAAAGAATTTAAAAAAAAAAGAGAAGATATCCAAATGGCCAATAAATATATGAAAAATGACCCAATTTCACTGAAGATCAAGGCAACGGGAATTAAAGTCATAATGAGATACATTACAAAACACCAAGTAGCTAAAATTAGAAAGACAATATTAAATGTTGCAAGAATATGGAGCAATAGGAACTCTCATATACTGATGGTGAGAATGTGAATATGAGTAGTACAACTACTTTGAAAAATGGAATACCATTTATTAATTTGAACATATGCTTATCTTACGGCCCAGCAGTTCCACTCATAGGCATATGATCAACTCGTACATATGCACAAGAACATATACAAAATGTTTATAGCAGCATTATTCACAATTACTGAAACTAGAAATTGGTCTGTAATACATTGTAAATTACCCATACTACACAACAATGAATATAAACGAAAACTAGGTCTATGCAATAATGTGGATGAATTTTAATAACATTATTTTCGAGTGAATAAATCAACATTTAGTATTACATACTCCACGATTCCATTCACACAAAGCTCACAAAAGCCAACACTAATCTGTGGTGTTAGAGGTCAGGATAGCAGTCACTTTTGGTGATGAAGAAGAAAGGCCTGAGTGAGAGGGCAGAGGAAGGATTTAGTGGTGCTGGGAATAGTCTAATGTTCTGTGTCTAAACTTTTGTGGTGGTCCCAGGGGTGTTTGCTTTGGGAGAATTCACTGAGCTAGACACTTATGATTTGCACATGTTTCTGTATGTGTTATATTTCAATAAAAATGTTATAAGAACAACTTTGTACTGTCTTACTCTCTTGATGGACTACATTATCTCCCTCCTTAGCTTCATCGCTAAATGTCTGGAAAGAATAGTTTATCCTTGACTTCTCTATCTTTCTCTCTTTCTCTCTCTCTTTCTGTCTCTCTTTTAATCCCACTCATTCTCAGCCCATTACAATCTGGCTTCTGCCCTACCACTCTAAAAGTGCTTTCACCAAAGTCACTAATGACCTCCTAATTATCAATTGTGTATTTTCAGTCCTGTCCTGCTTGACCTCTCCACGCCGTACAACACTGCTGACCAGCTCTCATTTGTAATTCTCTCTTCTCTTGACCTCTTCCTCATTCTTCTCTTTCCTTGTGGACTGTTTCAATTGTGTCCCTCCCCTTGCTTGGTCCTCAAATACATATTTTCTAGTTGTACTTGTTCAGGTTGCTCTAAAATCAGAATTACAAACTGGCTGTAGATATGTTTTTTGTAGTTCTAAGTGCTTTCAGCAAATTGTAAATTATTTGCCATTGCATAAAAATCAGTATATTTCACATAAAAACCAAGATTTCTAACATTAGAAAATTAAAATTTTGGTAACCCTGGATTCACCTTATTGAGGGGGCAAGAATCTTCTGGATGCAAATAGTAGGACAAGACCTACACTTACCTCCTCTTTCTTTGTTTATTTCCACTGAGGAAGATTAGCCCTGTGCTAACATCTGTTGCCAATCTTCCTCTACTTTATATGTGGGTCTCTGCCACAGCATGGCCGACAAGTTGTGTAGGTCTGCATCCAGGACCCGAACCTGTGAACCGGGGCTGCTGAAGTGGAGTGCACCAAATTCAACCACTGCACCATGGGATGGCCCCTTACCTCTACTTTTTACAGCATGCTTGGACTCCCTAGGACACTTAAATTTCTCACCACTGTTATACAAGTCTTTCTAGAGCAAAGCTTCTCAAACGGTACCAAAGAATCACCCGAGAAAATTCTTCAAATGCTTCTGACCCACCTCCAGGAAACCAATATGATGGGAATTGCATGGGGTCCAGGAAATGATAATTAAAAAAATTCCAAGTTACTCTGATGCGAGTTGTCCATGGAAGACACTATTTTGGGGGATTTCTTTAAACTTTTATGTCTTGAACTCCTTCAACTTCAGTTCTTGGTCTTAAGTACCTCACTGTCCACCAAAGAGACAGGTGTACAAACAAGCAATCATAATATGTGTGATCCTCCCTCCTGGGCAAGCGGAGGCCTGAAGTTCCCATCGCTGTGAAAGTCTACAGGCTAAGTGAGGTGTTTTGGATGTTAGGTCAAAGGACTATCTTGCTAAACAGGAAAGCCATTCAACAGTTAATCAAAAGAATTAGGCAGAGAGAGAGGTACCAAGCCAAAGGGATAAAGATAGAGAAACCAGAGTATAGTGTGGGAGAGGAGCAAGGGGAGAGGGGATTATTGCAGCTCTCTGAGGTACATGAAGGTAATTGCCTTTGAAATACAGCTTTTGGCATTAGCAGAGAGGGAGGAGATAAAGCATTGTCTCACAGTGGATCATAGCATGACAAATGTTATACTAGAGTAACATATTGTGTCTGTAAAATGAGGTTCAATCAACTCCAGAGTCTGAAATTAGTCTTGGTTCATTCAGTGAACCAATTAGGTCAGTAAAATTTGTTTTGGCATCAATCTGTAACTCTGCTGCCCAGCAGCAGTGTCGGTATACAGTGTACTGTGCTCTTCACCTGTAGCTGTGGAGCTGGATGGCTGTTTTGATCTTGTTGGGAAGATCAGGGAACTGATCAGAACGCTGGGAACTTGGTGGGTCATTAAGGTAGAAAGAAAGGAGGGTAAAAGGATTGAGAGTAATGGTGAGAGATTTTAGAGATAGACCACACTTCACTGCTTAATAGTGAAGCAAGAAGAAACTGATTGACTACGAAGGAAGGGGTCAAGGAAGTGGAGGCCTTGGTGACATTAGAAAACAGGTGGGTAGGGATGAGAGAAAAGGAGAGCTTGATGAAGTGAACTTATGGTGAAAGAGGGAGATGTCGGAGATTAAGATCTCAGAAACCAATGCATCTAGGGTAACAATAATATTTCAGTAGGTTGCTGAAAGGGAGTAGAGTTGAAGGTCTTTAAAATTGAAAAGAGAAGGAACTATAAAGCAAGGGATTCTATGTGTGTGATATCAATATATTTCCATATATAACTATCAGAAATAAGAGGCTGTTTCTTCTCTTTTAAAAAATGGCTTGTCTCTACTGTTGCATTAATGCACCTACACCTGACTCATGGTCATGATGAATTTGATGAAATTACTTTGCATTTTTTATCTCTTTTTTAATCAAATTTTCATATCTTGAAAAGGTCTCATTGAGCAGAGTAGTTCAGTCTAAATAAATAAATAGCTATAATAAAAAATATCATACTGTGGCGTTCCATAGTTTTTAAGATATTTTTTACATAAATCAAATCATTTATCAAAACAACTCATGAAGTAGACAGGGAAGAAAGCATCATCTGCTTTTAGTAGATAAGGAACATGAGAAGACTAGACTAAGGTTACAAATTTATAGGTGACAGAAGCAGCACTAGAACCCATGAACCTCTATTTTCTTTCTAACATTTTAGATACTTTATAAATTGGTGAAGTTATTGGGGATGCACGTAACATTGCTACAGGCTTTTTGTTTTACAGTTATCATTTTAGCTTATCATGCATTATCCCCTTAATAAACATCCGGAATATTTGGTTATTCAAAGTCATCGATTGGTTAAATTTATTTAATCATCAGAGAAAAAACCCAGAAAGTAACACTTTTATTTCTTAGTGTTACACAGCCTATGATTACAGGATATAAATAGCTAGCTAATAGAATTTATAGAAATCTTGGTTCTTTTCAGCTTTTTAGATTTTCAATAGGAATAACATAAACTTGATGTGCGTGTGTGTGTGTGAATTCTCATAAATGCATGAAACTCTTTGTTTACATAAAAAACAAATAACAAGGGGGCTGGCCCGGTTTCACAGTGGTTAAGTGCGCACGTCCTGCTTCAGCAGCCCGGGGTTCGCCGGTTGGAGTCCTGGGTGCAAACATGGCACTGCTTGGCAAGCCATGCTGTGGCAGGCGTCCCACATGTAGGGTAGAGGGAGATGGGTGTGGATGTTGGCTGAGGGCCAGTCTTCCTTGGCAAAAAGAGGAGGATTGGCAGCAGTTAGCTCAGGGCTAATCTTCATCAAAAAAAAAAAAAAAATCAAGAGCAACTTCTAAAACCTTTTCTCCATATTTGATGTTTCAACCCTCATTTTTCTGTAGAGTTTATTACAAGAGGGCTCTTCTCTGACTACCTGTAGAAGGAAGATTTTGTGTATGGGTGCAAGTCTCAAGAATGATTCACAAAGGGAGAAAAGTCAAAATGCCTGAGCTCTCTGTCCTTCCCTTTCTCTCAGAAGACTTTCATGTAATTTCCTAGCTTTATTTTCTGTGGAATATTGCCCAGAGAAACAAGATGTGGGGGAAAGGAGGCATACTCTCTATCCTGATGATGGCGTTTCGTGCTGTGCCTAGCACTTCATAGCCCTATACCTGGAAGTGATGTAATAGCTTTATAGCTATTGTATTCAGTTTTCACATCTATAAAATGGATCAAATGAGAAAATGTATATGGAAGCACTTTGTGAAATATAAATCACTTTGCAAATAATGTGTTTGATGGGGAAGAAAGCACATGGACTATTGAGTCAAATTCTCCTGAACAGAGATCTCCTTACTGTGTGACCCTCAGAAAATTACTTAATCTCTCTGAATCTTAATTACTCATCTGCAAAATGTAAATAACACATTATATCAGACACTGACTTGTTGAACTTGAGTTCAAAAATCAGACCATGTGCAAACAACCCGATCAAAAAAAGGGCAGGGGACATGAACAGACATTTCTCCAAAGAAGATATACGGATGGCCAATAGACACATGAGAAGATGCTCATCATCACTAATCATCGGGGAAATGCAAATCAAAACTACACTAAGATATCACCTTACACCTATTAGAATGGCAAAAATACCCAAAACAAAAAGTGACAAATGTTGGAGAGGTTGTGGAGAAAAAGGAACCCTCATGTACTGTTGGTGGGAATGCAAACTGGTGCAGCCACTATGGAAAACAGTATGGAGATTTCCCAAAAAATTAAAAATAGAAATAGCCTATGACCCAGCCATCCCACTACTGGGTATATATCCAAAGAACTTGAAATCGGCAATTCCAAAAGTCCCATGCACCCGTATGTTCATTGCAGTATTATTTACAATAGCCAAGATGTGGAAGCAACCTAAGTACCCATCAACTGATGATTGGATAAAGAAGATATGGTATATACATACAATGGAATACTACTCAGCCATACAAAGGATAAAATCGTCCCATTCACAACAACATGGATGGACCTTGAGGGTATTATTTTAAGTGAAATAAGCCAGATAGAGAAAGATGAGCTCTGTATGACTCCACTCATAGGTGGAAGTTAAACATAGAGACAAAGAGAACTGATTGGTGGTTACCAAGGGAAATGGGGGGTGGGGGGAGGGCACAAAGGGTGAAGTGGTGCACCTACAACATGACTAACAATAATGTACAAGTGAAATTTCACAAGGTTGTAAACTACCATAATCTTAATAAAGAGTTAAAAAAAAATTCAGACCATGTGTAGAATCTATATTTCCATTTGTAAATGACAGATTTTAACCTAGAGAACAGGGACAAAGATTCGTTGAACAGTGCCTGGGCTTTCTTACACACTAAAGCACATTTTATTTCATATCAAATTATGCTAGAATGCTATCGCCTCTAGGTGTTTTTAAAATGTGCAACAATGTGCAAATATCTGCCTAAATATGCACAAAGTATACGATGACCTTCCTGTCAGATTTCTTTCTTTATGTCAGTTGTGGTTTTTGTCTCTAGTTACGAGTAAATTTTTCTTAAAGGAAACATATATTTCTTCTCGGTAAATTTATGAATACTATTAGAATTGGATACAAGAAGGTTCAGAAGCCAGGGCCCATTCTAACTTTGAACCAGCATTTGACCAGGAGGTAAGATGTGACATGAAATATAATCAGATATGACTAAAATGCACAACTCAGTTATCAAGACTGGTTTGCATGGTTCTAAAAGGGACACGAAAATCACTTTTTTCCAGTTTACAAATAATTTTCCTGTGCAGTGGTAGAGAATGCAAGTTTCTGCTTCCATTGTAGTTGTGTCACTTACTCTTTAATGTGTGAGATCTCCCTTCTTCCAACCCATTCCCCACACTGCTGTCAGAGTGATCTTTATCAAATGTAGCCCCCTTTTTACTCCTTCAATGGCTCTCCACTGCCCTCAGGACAAAATTCATATTTCATATCAGGGCTCTGGTCTTCCTCTCTACTTTCATCTTCTCTCAGGATTCTATTAATGTTCCTCCAGTCGTAATAACATACCAGCAACTTACCCACAGCTTTGTTCCTTTACACTTGCTTCTCTCTCTACCAACCCTCCTGCCTCATCCTTCAAAACTTCTGAAAGTCCTTCCCTGACCTGTTTCTGTTTGAGTAAGTTTCATTCCTCTATATCCCCATAACACTATGCTTATCTTGATCATGCAGTTTATCTTATCATATCATATTTATTAGCTATTTCATCTAGTAGAAAATAAAAGTCTTAAGTTCAGACACCTTAGGCCTTTTATAGATCTCTCATGTCAAACACAGTTTAGGAAACACAGTAGTTGGTGGGTAAACATTCGTTGAATGAATGAATAAAGGCCTGGGCATGAACTGAGCGTAGCCATTGGTACAGGTTCCTGGGAGGGACTGATATTGACAAGGTTGAGCTTACCAAATCCCTAGTTAATTGTTTGGAGATTTAGAAAGTGAACACAGTATTCCCTTTGCAGAGAGGATTTAGAAAAACGTTGGAAGGACAATCAGTGAGAGTTTTCCTTCAACCCTCTGCCTGAGGTTAGAGAGGTGCCTTGAGAGTTAGTCAAGGTGACAGACTTGTAAGGGAAAGAGAGAACTCTGGAGTGCCAGTTTTCCTTTTCAGCAAAACATAGATTTAGTTTTCCTGTTTCTTCTTCCTCCCTGAGGCATTGACAAACCCATACCTGAGATTAAACCAAATACCCGGTTGCCTTGATGAAACCCATGAGGAGATAAGCACAGCTTCCCAGGGCCAGATGATTCATTTTCTCAAACTTCACCCGTTTGTACACTGAGAATAATAGTATAGTCTGCCTCATAGAGATGTTGGGAAGATTAAGGAGCTCAGAGAGATAATAAACATGAAAGAGCGTTGAGCAGCTGCTTCAGGATTCATTCTGAGAAGCAGAGAGAGATGCTCGGTAAATGCTCCCTCTCATTTACCCATCCTTCATCTCTAGACCATGTTCTGAACGCACAGACTCTAAAGGGCAGATGAAAGAAGTGGAGTGCAAGCTCCAGGACTTTATTTTCAGGCCTATCCTACAATATCACGGCCAATTTTTGTAGGTTATTCCAGCCGATGACATTTCCTGAGCCCCAATTGCACTAGACCCCACAGACGTGCTAGCCAGATAAGAAGCCTTAAGACACTCCTCTAAAGAAACCTTCCTTGGACCAAGAAGGCCATGATAACCCCCATAGCAAAGGATACGAAGCTGCTTTGCTTTTGATGATCTGAGTTAGAGATTATCCATTTTGTGGACTTTTAGGGGCACCTTTGGGAAATCAAAGTGCTTTGCACAAAATAGACACTGAAAAAATACGCACTGAATCAATTTAAATAAAATTGAACAGAAGTCTTGTATTTTTCCTCAAATTTCCAGACACTTTCAGCACTCTTTTCTCAAACTGCATGTAGATATGTGTTTGGGGGCTGCTTGCTAATGTCCGTACTATCGCACTGTGGTAAGCAATGAGAACAAACAATGGAAATTTATTTAAAGAAGAGCAACAAGAACAAAGGAAATCTATATTAGTTGTGGAATCTAGGGAAGCTGAAGTTGAATAGTTGGCTAAGTAGGTAGACAAAGTTTCATAGATGTAACATATATGAAATGCTTTTATTTACATATAAAGGCTAATGGATAGATCGAGAATTCTGATGAGATCTCAGGGAATTACAAAAATAATTTAGAAAATGAAAAAAATTTCGTAATTTATTGATAAAGAATATTATTTCAGTCACTCATCCTTTTCCTGAAAGTAAAAATGATAGTAACTATCTAGACACAACAATGGCACTCTATGACTTACACTTTCACTAGGAAAGTTTTCTCTTTTTGTGAATCAAAAAGTAATTTTGCCTAATACTTTTGATCATATAGTAGTAGGATATCTAGCCTTTTCTCTTTGAGACTAAAGTTGTATAGAACTCTTATTTATTTGGATGCAAATTAAGTAAAGTTTGCAATATTTTAGGCTCTATCCTTGAAGCAATACATTTGTATTTTGGCTAAGGGTTTTCTCAATAAATCCTTGTCCAAACAACTGGTTGTCTGGGGGTTAGCGAGGCAGCTCACTTCATCTATGGAATTAACTTAAAATACACCAGTGTCATATCAAAAACTGTAAAACTAATAGTCAATTTTGTTCCAAGGATTTTCCTACTATCATCTGATTTATTTCATTCAAGATTCTGTAGCCCTACCTTGGAAAGTATTTTATTGTATCTTTGGTTCATTGATTATCTTCAAGATATTTTTAAAACAGAGTCATATTTATATAATTTTGTGAAATAAATTTTACACTTCTTTTGCCTTTTTCCAATATTGAAACATTAAATCTCTTTACTTTTCAGTTTGTTTCTAGTGTAATTATTTTACCATCCTATAGATAATTTTATCTTTCAGTTTCATAGAACCTATTCTGAACTTCAGAGTTATTTTAGACCCAGCACGTGGCCCATTTCAACTGTTTTGATATCTTGATTTAAAAACAAGGTGACCCATGCTCTGTATTTTCTAAGGGCAAATGTATACTTACTTTTTATTACAGTAATTCTACCTTTGTTTACAATACATTTTTTTAGTAATTTAACTCGGTACCTCTCTGCAATTCCATGTTGGGCTAAAGGCTAAATGGATACAATTTTGCAGCAACTTCTCAAATGTGTTCCTAATCAGATGCTGCAGCACCTTCCATTAAGCAGATATTTCCCATTTTATATTCTTTACTCGAAAGCTCATTATTTTGCATTTACCTATAGTGAACTATATTTGTGGTATATTAGCACAGACACTTAAATGTCCTCAATCTTGATGTATCTCTGGCAATATTACTCTTCCTTGCTTTTCTAGTCATTTAAAAATAATCTGCAAACAAGCAGAGTAAAAGTGTAGCGAATCCTATCTAGTCTAGTTTATATTCTTTTGCAAAGACAGATGAATTCTGAAGAGATTTAATAGAAGAAAAGGAAATAATGATGGGAGTGATTTGATACCTTGGCCCTTTGGCTCTGACATGAGCACCATTGTGTTACTATACATAATGATAATAATAAGAGTAAAACCAAATGTATGACAGTAGCTACCAGTAGTTGTCCCGAGTGACCCTCCCAATAAACATGTGATTATTATCTCATTGCCTCGTAGCTACAGGGGAGCTATGTTTATACCTTTCAGTGAATGTGTTCAAAGACTTCGATATGACTTTAAGCTGTGTTGATAGAGGTAGCATGAAGGAAATTATTGAATCAAATAATTGATTGAATCAAAAAATGACAGATCCTAAAAAATAATACTGAATAGAAAAGATTTAGTAGGTTTTGAGTTGCAGGGTCTACTTTAGTCAGACTAATTTGTGAATACACTAATGTAAATCTGCATAAGGAGTACTACAACTGTACGGATTTATTGCTATTAGATGCTAGAATACCCAGGGATTCTAGAATGCCCACATCCTTCCCTATCAGTGATCCTTTTTGGAGGAATTACCGCCACAAGAAACAGCAGCAGAATAAGTATCAAGATAACTTTTCATGACTTTGTATGTATGTAATAATTCAACAAAGAATTTCCATTTTTCCGTTATTTCCAACAAAGAATTGGGTTGGAGGGTGTTTCTTGAGCCTAAACACTTAAGCAGACACTCTTAGTAAAAAGAACTTCTTATCCTGTATTCTGAATCTTGGACCCTATCTCTGGAAGCAGAGAAGGAGTGAGGGGGAGGAAACAAAAGAGAAAAGACAACACTTTGTGTCAAAGAACCCACCCCCTTGTGAAGTGGAAGAGAGAGAGGTTTCCTTGGGGGCTCCCAGGGGCTAGGTCCTTCTAGGCTCTACCTATCACACACAGGTAGGAAAAGTAGAATTTTCAAGAGAGGTGGAAAAGAGTGCATCAACTATATCTTTGTGTGTTTTAAGGCATGGTGATCCATATAGCCCAATGACTGTCCTGGAAATGAGAATAATTAAAGAAAAACTCCCTTTTTTTTTTCTCCCAGAACGCTCAGAAGTCTAAAGCTTCCTGGTGTGAAGTTGATCAATGTATAGAAGAAGGAAACTTCTTCCAGTTCTGGGAAGGGACAGGTAAGGCATTCAAAAGGAACTAATGCCTGAGTGCCCTGAAAGATAAGTAGGAGCTAGCCAGATGATGAAAATGGGCAGGAGACATTCCAGAGCAGGGAGACGGATGTAGAAAGTTCTTGGGCTTTTTACCATGGAACTATAAGCAGTTTTATTTGGCTGGACCACACAGTGGAGCAATGATGCATCAGCTGTGCCCTGGGTGGTCTAGAGAGCATCCTCCCAGGCTGATTTTAGAACCCTCATAAGGAGAGAATGTACCCTCTCAAAGTTCCTTGAATTTCTCAACAACCTCACTACACCGCTTCTGTGAGGCAGGCATTTTCAACCTGGGTATAATTTTCGAAAAGTTATTGAAACTCTTTGTGTCTTAACCCAAACACTTATAAATAGGAAAAATATAATCCTGCTTCACCAGTTTGTTGGAACACATATCTGAAATCATGTCTATGAAAAGTGCTTTGAAACCTGGAATGTGCAATACAGAAGTTATGCTTTTTAGGCTAATGAGATTTGTCATGTCTTATATTTTGCACTATATAGCAAAAATAAAATTTAAATATTCTCTAAACGCAACATTCAATAAACACAAATCATTTAATCTCATTATGTGCAACTGTTTTTTTCATATAGTTAAACTCAATAAAAGTGATTATATTTAAGAAAAGCCTTAAAGCACAGATGACAAATATATGGCGTATGGAACCCAATTCCTCACTTGTGCTCCTGAGGCAGACGTCACTAACTGATAACACTTTTTCCACTGTGCCTGGATGAAGCCCCAAAATTCTTCTCAACATTCCAAGCAGCTAAAATCAATATGTAAGAAGTGACCCTTAGAATCTGCTATTATTTTGACTGCATCAAAGCCAGAAGGGGGAAAAGGGCATTTTTCTACCCTGAAAGTCATCATTGTAAATAGCTATTTTAATTCAGAGAAGAAAAGCTCTGTCTTTAAACATTTTTAGGAACGAGACTGTGAGGTGTGTGAATTGTGAAGTGAGTTTTCTTAACAATGCAACAAGAGGAATACTTTAAAAAGTTGGGCTGTTTTTTGTCATCTCCGATTATTGATTGCTTAATTTCCTTCAAATCCAACATGGTTTCATATCAATTGTGTTAGTTTTAAAATGATGATCATGAAATGACTAGGTTTGTGCCAAATAATAAATAAAAAGTCAAGTGAAAATATCCCTGAATAGATCAGAACAATTTTGTGAATGGAATCTAGAATAGAGGCAGATGCATTAAAATGCCATAACCATGTATACACATAGTTACCCAGTCATTGTCAGATACTATTTTCATGCATCATTTTGATGCTGCTTAATGTAGGATATGCTGAAAAGCTATTATTTGATCTTTTCAAAAGTACCTACTAAATAACCTTCTGCCCAATTACACTTTTCCTTAAGATTAAAAAGCTAAGGCCTTAAAGATTTGTGATCATTTTTTTCTGAATGTGTAGGAAAATATCTATAAAATTCTTCTTTTAAACTGGTAGGTACTTGATAAGCAGCATACTTAGAATGGATAAGAAGTGAGCCAGGGGAGATGAGACACAAGGTGAGGCAGGAAGTTCCTAGCTTTATGCAGAGGTTCTGCTATGGAGGGTATAAGATGAAAATGAGAGATTCACTCTGACTTGGGGTCCACCTCCCTGTAAGTCCAGCACAAATGTGCCCAGTGAGCCAACTGCAGAGTTAACAGATTTGAGCGATGGGGAGCAACAGCCATAGACCACTCCTTTATTCCCTCAGTCCCGCTAAGACCCGGCCTCGTGAAATTTTCCCTCTTTTCATAATTGAGGTTCATCTCACTCTGCTCTACCTCCTGAAGGACGGTTACTTTTTTTATTTTTAATCTATTTTTAATTTTTTTTTTTTTTGAGGAAGTTTAGCCCTGAGCTAACTGCTGCCAATCCTCCTCTTTTTGCTGAGGAAGGTTGGCCCTGAGCTAACATCCGTGCCCATCTTCCTCTACTTTATATGTGGGACGTCTACCACAGCATGGCTTGTCAAGTGGTGCCATATCTGCACTCGGGATGCGAACCACTGAACCCCCGGCCACCGGAAGCAGAACGGATGCACTTAACCGCTGCGCCACTGGGTCGGCCCCAGGGATGATTACTTTTGCTGAGCCAGGTGACAGAATTATAGCACTAAGATGTAAAGAAAGTGGATTGTTTTAAGCTCAACATAGAAACAAAATTTGCCATGAAGCTATATTTGTATGGCTATGTGGGTGAAAAGGGCTGTTCTGTCCATGATTTCAACCACTATGTGACATAACACTGGATTCAGATACATTCCATAATGAAGGGCACATTATAAATATCCCTTCATCCATAGCCCAATAAATGGATACACTTGCTTCAATAACCCAGTTCTTTTGGTTTGATTCATTTAATATATGCAGTTTGGAGAGCTAGAGACCCAGCCCAGCAAGATGCCAGTTTTTCCTTGGCTAGATGATAGGAAATAGACAGAGAACTGATAACTCTGCACACACAGACATCCTGGGGGGAGATGTCAGATCAGATCAAATCTGAAAGTCAACCTGATAGAAATAGAAGAGAAAAATACTCTTATCCCAACCTCTGTCAAGCATTCATCAACTCTTTCAATTTTGTAGCAAGCGTATTGATATATTATATCTCACATATATCCACTCATTCCTTTAAAGTATGCAAATAAATGAAGAATGAGCAAGCATGGGATCTGAAAGAAAATTTACAGGGAAACTATCCCATGGTTTTCAGGACATGTTTTTAACCCTAGTTAGTCATCTCCCCGTGGTAACAAAAGGGGAAGCAGTAGGACATTGTGGTTACATATTTGAGCATCAGAATTGGACAGACAGATTTGATCAAGTCCCATTTCTTCCACTTACTGGTTACATAAGATCAAATTACTCATCTAGTAAAAGAGGATAATAACAGAACCTACCTCACTGTCACTATTGGGAAACAAATTCAGATAGTGCTTGCAATGTGTTATGTTTCTGTATATATATATATATTTTCTGAAAATACCTTACAAATAATGTAAGGAATGGTGACTGGCTCTTGCTCATCTTTTAATCACTCAATCACACACACACATATATACACACAAACACTGAGTATCTACTATGATCTATTCACTGGGTTATGCACGGGGATATAAAAATGGGGAAAAATTTTCTAACATCTTCAACCATCTGAACTCAGATGTCTTCTTTTACTTAGCAAGACGTTTACAACACCAGCAGCTTCAATGGATAAAGAGTAATATATATATAAACACTAGCACCAGGCATTGACACCATGACAATTAAGTAACCTAGAGCTTAGGTTACTAAGCTAAGTTACTAAGCTTAGTAGGTTAGAGCTAGCTTCTCAACACATAACCAGTAAAGTGTCTACTGTTCAAGGAGAAAGTAAGTTTTCTAGGTGTCAGCTTCTTGAGGCTGTTGCTCCAAAGGAGGTCACTGCCCCGAGTAATGAGAACAGTTGGGAATCTCTCCCATTCTCTATTGCCTGAAGGTCAACAGCCATCTGGTCTAACTCATGCTGGCTTTCCAATTGAGAGTGAAAACAGATTTTCTATCATGTCCAAGAACAAAGGGCATGGCTGAATCGTGGAAAATGTAGATGACACAGTTGCCTTCATCCATACAGAATGTGTATCTCAATTTTCTGTGAATGCGTTCTTGGGCAAAGTTTCCTGTGATTAAGAAGCAGAAGTACAGGGGGCATTAAAAGGAGAGAAAGATGCATCATGCACCAGAATCTCCTTGGAACGATAAAGCAACTACAAAAATGAGAAGGTTCTCTTTGGGTAATCCAAGTGCTAGCTTTCAAATATACAGAATAAATTCAGCAATGAGCTACCTATTCTTTGCAAATCATGAAACAGAAGTTATATGCTTCACCACTATGTGTTATGAACCTTTTCCTTTGCATTTTCATGAAAGAAATCTGACATCTCGACCAACAGATTAAAATCACTTTCTACAAGTGTCCTTTTATTTTCTTGGCAGGCCACGTGCTGATTGAGCAGTCATCCATCTTTCCCCTTTCCCAGACACTGGTTAACAAATATTACCTGGTGATAAAACGTCTAATTTTCTCATAACAAAAATTACAAACATCAGAAAAAATTGCTGAGCTTGGGTACGATATCTTACTTGTGTTAAACATTTCAGACACATTACAGAGCTTCATGCACTTGGTGAAATATTTTAAATAAATATCCAGGCGCCAAATACCTTGTTCTTTCCAATTTATTTGAGGGATGTTAAATATGTTACAATTAATTTCATATGCTGTATTAAGACATTCCATTTATATGCTCAGAACTGCAGGGGTCTCCCTAACAGCTCTAAGTAATTCCATTTTGCAGTACAGGGACATTGTTCATGTTCAAAGATGAGAAAATGCACCCTCTTTGATCTTTGCTCTCTGTTGAAAGACAGCATTCAGATAGTAGGAATGTATTTTCCTTCAAATAGTTGATTTCTCCTAGAGGAAAATATGATTAAATAGAATACTCCAGACTTAATAAGGCAACAAAAGAACTGGTAATTTTTTTTTAGATCTGCCCATTCTAGCATCTCAAAGTTGTTTGCCTTGGGATTTAGAAATTGAGAGAGAACAAATTGCTGACCTTAGAATTGAACAACCACGTTAGTTATTTTGGTTATGCCAGTATTGAAATGGAACATGTGCCCAAGGCAGGCACACTTTGCAGAGTGGGCATTTTGTACAGTTTCTTTTAATTGATGGCTCAGCATATAGATTGGGCATCTGTACAAATGCTTAAAAAATGAAAGAAATTATTGGATTCTTGCAAGTAATGAAACTAGAGGTTTAGAAAGGAAAATGGCTTTCTCTGCTATTTCCAACATGTTTCTTACAGTCACTCATTATTTGTAACCCTTTTTTGTAACTTTTGATTCATGTAGTCATTCATTCAGCAAGTATCTATTAACAGTGCCGTTGCTGGATGTCATGATAAGCACTAGAGTTTTGCTTATATTGACAACCTCTTTTAATGGGAATTATAGTTCATTGATAGGGCTTTACTGCTAGATATTTAAAACCTTTTTTGTTGAGAAAGTCTCAACAAGGCTAGTCTATTATTCCCTTTAAAATATGTTTTTACTAATTTCAAAACATGTTCCTAATTATGCCTGTGAAAAAGAAATAGCAGACAGCTGTGGCCAGGCTCTCTCCCACAAGCTCTGTCAAGTATTGCTGGACCATCGCCCCAGCCTCACCGCCCCCTGCCTTCCAGTCCATCCTCCACATGACAGAAGGAGTGATTATAGCTCAGAAAATATTCAGTATCTTCCCGCTGCACTTAGGATAAGGACAAACACGTTTAATGTGTCCTTCCAAGCTGGGCACGATCTGGCTCCTATGCGCCACTGTAGCCTCATCTCAGGCTTGATGCCCTCCAGCTTCACTCACTTTCTCTCAGTTATTCCCATGTGACAGGGCTGTCTCAAATGCTACTCACTCTATGTTGAATTCTCCATCAAAATCAAACCTTCCAAGCTTATGTACAAGGCCTCCTGAAGTTCATGAAACAGGGTTTTCATAAATTGTCTTGTATTCATACCCTAGTAGCTCAGAATCTAAGCATAATCTCAATGTCTGGAATGCAGTCCACTTCCAAATGCCTTTATTCTAGATTTGGCCTCATGACTTGATGCTTTGAATGGCATGACAGGATTGCCAAAGGCTGATCAGTAATGTGAGTCAGCTGTTATCGGAACTTTATTTAATAGAGAAAGCTTGAAAAAGTCTTAATAACATATTAATCTAGAACTTTGCCTTTCAGTTTATAATTTTCCAGAATGTTTTCTTTGAAGCAATTTGTCAATTAAATTTAATAAATATTTACTGAAAACCTTCCTTAAGTAAGGAAGTTCAGAAATTCTTTGGTAATGATCAGACTTTTTTAGATGTTTTATTTCAGTAGTATTTAATTTCATTTGTGATTTCTGTCTATCAGTGATATCTATTAATAAATGGGGAAGGCACACAACAAATAATATTTGGTCACTGCCCTAATTTTCAACAAGGATTTATTGTATACTAATCTGTGTTGTGAGCATTATCCTAGATTCTAAGAATATAACACTGAGCTAAATAGACATGTTACTCTCATGGAGGCAGGTTCTAGTACAAGAGAAGTGCACTAAGCATTAATCACACAAATTTGTAATCACACACTGTGGAAAAAGCTATAAAGGAAAACACATGGTGGTATGAGAGTATATAAGAAGTCCTGGGGGTCAGGCTGGGAGGGACATGGAAGGGTTTCCCTTCCTTTTCCCACCCACCACTCAGTGGAGGTGATGTTTGTACTGCAAGGAGGAATAGGGCTGAACTAGATGAAGTGGAGTGGGGAGGTGGAGATTTGTCCAGAAAGAGGTAACAGCATGTAAAAGTGATGTTTAGCATCACATGGGCTCCAAAGAGTAGTTTTTCCTATATTTTTATTTACTTTTACTAAAATTATTCTCAGTCTCCCTCTTTCCAATACTCCCTTATCACCTACAGTTACCTTCAGTGTATAGCCTTAGGCTGGACTCATGAGGACAGCACAGCGCCAACAGTTACTATGGGTGGATTAGTGGTCATCTGTACCTGGTGAAATCTGAGATGCTGCAGGAAGGCCTTCAAAGGTTTTCCCACAATATTTCCCTTATTGGCCTAATACATTTACTTTTCTGTTTCAGGCAATATTCCTTGGAAAAATGTGAAGTTCTCCAAGAGTAGTAAACTTATTAGACTAATCAAGCATACGTTAGATGCTAGCTCATGAAACCACTTAGAGACTCAAGGATATTAAACCAAAGGAAGTCATCCTCATGAGAGAGGTATAATGGCTCTTCAAGAGAGGCCCTCTCTAAGCAGGAACTTGTTTATATGTGTTTAACTCTAGACTTGGTCCACTTATTCATTCAAGAAATGTTTGTTTGATCACCTACAATGTGCCAGGCATTATTCTTTACACTTGGGATACATCAGTGAACAAAACAGTTCTATCACTTTTTCATTGCCACAATAAAAGGCTGACAACCACAAAATCAGAACAGCATGCAACAATAAACATGAGTTGCACGGTTCAACTGATACTGGATAGGCTTGGCCAATCGTGCCTGGGACACCAATGTGTCTGCAGGCAGTTGTGGATTCACTTGATGACTCTGTTGATCTTGGTTGGGCTTTCTCACACAGCTGGGGTCAGTTGGCTGTGACTGATTTTAGAAGGCCTTAGCTGGTACAACTGGGGAAACTTAGTTCTAGTCTACACATCTCATTTATTCTTCAATGGGCTAGTCTAGGTTTGTTCTTGTGGCCATGGCAGAAGAGCAAGTGTGAACAAATCCATCATATATGTAATTTTGAAGGCTTTGTTTGTGTCATATTTTCTAACATCCCATTGGCCAAAGCAAATCTCACGGCCAAGCCCAGAGACAGGGTGAGAGAACACTACAAAGTTATGCGACAAAGTGTATGGATATATAGAGTGTGTTATGAACTGAAGCCTGTCCCCCTGAAATTCATATATTGAAGTCCTAACCCCCAGTACTTCAGAATGTGACTGAATTTGAAGATAGAGCCTTCAAATGGGTGTCAAAGTTAAAATGAGGCCATTTGGGTGAGCCCTAAACCAATATGACTGGTGTCCTTACGAAAAAAGGAAATTTGGACACACAAAGAGACACCAGGGATGCATGCACACAGAGTAAAGGCTTTGTGAGGACACAGCAATATGGCAGCCATCTGTAAGCCAAGGAGAGAGGCCTCAGGAGAAACGAAACCGGCCAACACCTTGATCTTGGACTTTTAGCCTCCAGAATTGTGAGAAAATAAATTTCTGTTATTTAAGACCCACAGTATGTGGCATTTTGTATGGCAGCCCTAGCAAACTAATACAGGGAGGGATGAAAAATAGAAGACTTGTTTTGCAATCTATTACAACACATAAAAATCTATGCCATCTTAGACCCTAAATTCCAGAGTGGAGAATAAACAATATTCATAATAAAAATGGTAAATTATTTAATATATTAGAAGATGATAAATGCTATGGGAAAATTGAAAAGTTAAGCAGGGTTAGTGGATCAGTTGTGCTGGAGGTAGAAGATGAGAGGTTTCAATATTAATTGGATAGTCAGATTATGCATCATCGAGAAGTTAATAAATGAGCAAGCACTTGAAAGAGATGTGGAAGTTAATCATGAGGATCTCTGGGGAGAGCATTCCAGCCAGAGACAAGAAGAGTAGAAAGGCTCCAAGGTGGAGCATGACCAGAGCTTTAGAGGCACAGAAGAAGCCAAGGTGGCTGAGATTAGTAGATGAGTCAGAGGCGAGACGGGGGCCAACGTATGTGGAACCTGTAGACCAAGTAAGACTTCAGATGTTGTAAGGTTGTAAAGGACTCCCTCTTGGCTTGGCTTTTTCTTATTTCTCAATATCCATTCCTGCTGTTTGTTATACAAATTCACGGTTTCTGAAAACCATCTACTGACCTGATCCAGGTTTGCCTTTTCCCATAAGGTTGAGATATTTGAATGATATTCCTCATGCCACTCAGATTCCACTCCTGATTCCGAAGTTCTTTTTGCTAATATCATCTTCCTCCTCAACTACTTAATCTTTGACATTGTAAGTTGGAAAAATTAATATATTGTGAGTTTCTTCATTAGATATATCCTAAAAATGCTTGTTAACGCTGGGGTCATTATGAAAAAGGGGCCACTGCTTGTAAAGTTCTTAGAACTGAGTGCCTAGCATATAGTAATTGCTCAATAAACACTAGCTATTCTATCTTCAATTGCATTGCTTTCTATAGGCCTGGCAAGTTGGTTGATGATCACCTTGCTAGAATCCAGGACTTCTGGCTTTGTATCTACTATTTATTCTACCTGAATGAACTTCTGCTGACTGATATGTCTATATACAAATATGGTATACATGTTCAAACTGAGTCTTTATCAGCTACATGTTTATAGATACATGAATAGTTTTTTATTTGATCTTGTGCACACTACTATTCAGATATGGATTTTGAGATTATTCCCAGTTCAATCATGTCGTTACAAACCATGATTTAGAAGTGTTTCCTATCAATTCTTTTAATAACTTTTTACATTTTTCAAAGATGTCTATAAGTAAGTCATAAGGTAAGACTGCCAATGAAAATGACTATTTCTCTTGCCATTCACTTTACTTTGTATTATGTTACAACCTTACATCATAATTTCCTATAGCAGATTAAAAAGAATTAATGGTTTCTAGTGAAAATGTTCACTAGAAACATTTTACTGTTATAAATCAATAACTGTTAGTTCATGCGTTTCAGTAGCTAAATAATTTTTATTTGAATCAATAATGTTCTATACTGTCATGGTGACCTAATATTTTATGTATCTTGTTAATATTCAGAAAGTACAGCTAAATTTATTTATTTGTATAAGAGAATTTAGAAATTAAAGAAGAGGTGGATTTTCATGGTGTTACATCACTCATCAAGTATTTATTGAGTGCCATATTTTGGGCACAAGAGATGTGGTGGTGAAATAGACATACTGGGTTCCTGTTCTGATGGAACTTACATTTTGGTGGGGAAAACAGATAATAAATGAGTAGAGAAGTCAGTAGGTCAATAAGTAAGACAACTTTTGGTGGCGACTACAATGAAGAAAATACTACAGAGCAATGAGATCAAGAGTGACTTTCAGAAATGTTAAATAGGGTAGTTGGAAGCCACCTTTGAGGAAGCACATTTGAGCTGAGACCTGAATAGTAAAGAGCTTATCATGTGAAGATCTGAAGGAAGAAAGCTCTGGGCAGCAGACAGGGTCACCGTAAAGGCCCTGGAGGTGGGAAAAGTTTTGGCTGGAGTGGACAATGGAAAGAACAACAGAGGGAGGACGGGAAAGTAGAAGGAGATGAAGATAAAAAGGTTGCCAGGAACCAGATCATATGAGACTGAATAGGCCTCACAAAGAGTTTGCATATTATTTTGTTTCACTACAATTGAAACCCATCGAAGGGTTTTGAACAAGGGAAGAATGTAAATTGATCTAGAGAGTAACAGAGAGACCTGTTAAGAAGCTATTGAAGTAGCACAATCAAGAAATGATGATGGCTTGGACTGAGATGGTAGCAACGGATATAAGAAGAAACGGGCTGATTTAGGATATATTTATGAGGAGATGCTAATAGGACTTCCTGCTGAATTGGGTGGGTGGTGAAGAAATTAAGGAGGACTCCTATAGAACTAGGTCGATGATGATGCTATTTACTAACTGAATATAAGGAATCCCTATTTACTGATATAGGGAGCAGGCTTGAGAAAGAAGGTAGGTCGGGCATCCTGTTTTGGGTCTGTTAAATTTTAGATACCTTTGAGATATTTTTGGGAGTTAGATTTATCACTTTGTGACACAAAGGAGGGGCCAGGGCTGGACATACATGTTGGTGAGTCATCAAGGGGCAGTGGATAAAAGCACAGAAATATCTGCCCTGACAGTACAATCACTTTACTGCCTTGTGAAGTTTGGCAGAACCCCAAATTTAAGACTCTGAAAGCCAGGTCATAGGAAAATTCTAACGTCACTCAAGAACTAAACCAAATATCCTTTTACTGTTCCATTTCCTTTGCCTTCCAAACTCATAGAAATAGTCCTTTCCCTTGCAGTGGTCCATCACTGATTTCTGGTTGTGTTCTACCTCTTTCTTTAGCCATCTGAAAGCTTATTTCCCTATTATACAAAAATAACTGTATAAATCTATAGAATATTCTCATACTCCAAACTCTAGCCACTACTGCATTTCTAACACCAGCCTCCATATTTGAACTCTTATGCCTTCCCAGATCTTTTCACTGTGTACTGGTTGCCACAGATTCTGTTCTTGTGTGGGCGAAGGTGAAGGAATGATGAGCAGCACGCATAAGGGCTTGGCTTTATTCCCTCTACATAATAAGAACAAAGAAGCTAGGAGTGGCCGGAACTGTGTAAAACTAGGTTCCCACAATTGGTTCCAACAATTATCTGAGCTTCTTTCCTTGGCAAGTAGGTGTCAGGACTCAAGGCCTGGTTCCCAAGGCCAGGCCTGGGTGTGAGGTGTATAGAGTGAGGTAGGGTGGGACCTACTTCAACAGAGCTGAGGTCAGAAGCTGAACAGAGAGCTGTGAAAAAATGTTTTGAAATAACCATTTTAATACAGGCTTTTGGTACCATGGGTATTTTCTGGTTCCAAAAAGAAAATGTTCATGTAAACAAATAATTACTAAGTAACAATTGCTCCATCCTTCATCCTCACTTCATCTCATACCTAGAGCCACAAAATGTCCATCTAACAAAATGGACACTCAAAATATCATCTAACACATCTAAGAAATAACTTCTAGGGTGAAGTTGACATTAATACCTGAGAGTTCAAGGAAAGCTTAATAAGAAGGGATGAACTAGATGGGACAAGACAAGGCTTGTGTTCCTAGGTTGGAAATTGGGAACTCCAGCGCAGAAACAAGGGTTTGAATTGGGATATGTGGTGGTGCAATATGGACCTGTAAGGGATTGTCTGACCCTCTGGGACAGAGTCATGAGATCTTTTGTTTGGCACCCGTGACCTTGGTGCATGGCTATGGAGTGGTTGGTGAGCGCTCAGCTCAGTCAGGATCCAGAATCACTCTTTGGCTTCCTTATCTCTACTTACTGTCTCTTCTACTCCTAACTTTTCAGCCCATTTGAGCTGCTGCCCAACTGGAGCAGAGTTCCTACCACAGAGAGAGGAGGCAGCCAAGCTACCGACATTCTGACATATTGCAAGCACATGATTTCTTCCTGAAAATGACATCCTGAAGGACAGAGAACTTATCCAGTCATCAAATCATTAGCCCCTTCCCATTTCTGCAGATTCAGGTAAAGAAATGATACAGATATTTAAAAAGAAAACAAGAAAACACTTTTTAAAGAACTTGAGGTTGTAGGTGATGTCATCATTTCATTCTTACTGCATATTGTGACTTTTAAGCAAGGCAAAGAGATGGTGTTAAATAATAGAATCCAGCTTTCTAGACTGTAGGTTGTGACACTGAAACCTGGATTCCTGATAAGGGACTGGCAGTGTGATGATCAGGAAGAATGTATGTGGCAAGAGATTCTTTCACATTGGCGGGAAGTTTTTACAGTGAGGAAGAAAAATGCCCAGATAAAACTATTAAAATAATCCCTATGGAGGAAGCTAATTGTATCATAGAAAAATGGCAGTAAGAAGAAATGCCCAATAAAGGTGAAGAGTAAACAGAGGAAACAATATTGGAAGCAATACAAGGTAGACCAGTCACATCAAATTAATCACTATTGCCTTTCTTTTGATATACACATAAAACAGTAAATGAGAAACAAGAATACTCCTGAATTTCAAGAAGCATTCATACAAGTCTTTCATAGTTTCCTTTAATGGGTGAAGTTTAGAAATGTGGTCTGATAGCATAGGTAGGTGGAGTCACAGTTAATTCAACGTCAGAGAATGTATATTCTGGTTATTCCAAGAGAAGTCTCTAGCAGGAGCCCAGACATCCTTTCTTCATCTGGGCCTGTGTAAAATTTCACTGAGGACTTAGACTGAGTCATGAATCACATTCTGTCCAACTTCGTGACTGACTCAACATCCTGCAAATACTAAAATAATAGAACTAGGCTTGAAAACGATATGAACAGGCTGAAAGGCCTAAAACTGTGAGATAAATTGTAATAGTGATAAACATAATGACGTGCTGTTAGCTTCAGAGAGTCAGCTGCCTAAGTGCAGAAGGGAAAGGCTGGACTTCAAGCACTAAAAAGATCTAGGAGTGTTAAGGTAACTACAAGTTCAATGTGAGCTGGCAGCATGACCTTGCTGTGAAAATAAGGCCACATCTGATCCTCTACTGCACCAGTAAAAGCATATTATGCTAATAAATTAAAACTGTCTATTGCACTCTTGACTACGTAAATAATAACCATATCTGGAGTACTGTAACCAGTTTGGGTACCAAATTGGCTTAAGTATGTCAACCAACACAGTAGGGTTCCCAAAGCCATATCATGGGAGAAACAAATAAGGCAAAGGGAATTGTTAAACTCAAGAAAAAGGGGTGGCAATCACATTTAACGTGTTTGAGGACTGTCAGGCTGCAACAAAAAAAAAATCATCTTATTTGGTTTCAGATAACAATACCTGTAGAATTTTTTAAAAGGTAGATGTGAAAGTGATATAAACAATACCTTTCTAATGATTTCAGCTGTCTCACAATGCTCTAGGTTGGCTCATATGGTAGCGAGCTTCTCTTCCCTGGTGTGCTTAAACTGAGGCTGAATTCTCCCCATATAACACTGCTATGGGGGATTCTCCCACTGCGTGAGTGATTAGACTGGGAGTTCTCAAACCTGCCTTCATCTAGAAGAGCCACCTTACTCCCATTGTAGCACTGCCACTTGCAACTAAATGTAGCTGTGTACCTGCAAGGAAAAGTGTGTGTGTGTCCAATTGAATGTGTTTGTATATGTGCAGATGCTCACAGAAGCACACACACACATCTGAAGGAGTAGTGCCACACCATGGAGAAGGATCACAGAGAAAACAAGGTGCTCCCATCCCCTTTCCTTCTCTGACTTACGGCACCTCCTCCCCACAGTTCTACGTCTAAAGCCACTGCCCTGGGGGCAGTTGGAACCATTCTTCTCACCCTGTCTGACTGTGGGTGGGAGAAAATGGAGCTTAATGACAGAGCGACACATAAACATAACAGGAGACCAACAAATGGAGCCTCAGAGCTAGGGAAATTGAACTTAAGACAAATTGAACCCCCACAAAACCTGAATTTTTTTCAAATAATATTTTCATAAGCAAAAAAGGTATTTTTTCAAAATACAAAACTATTAGAAATACGCGTGTTCTGAGAGGGAGATTCCTGAACATAGCTGCATTTTAAACCAAGCAATTTCGTTGTGTCTTCTGGGGGAAAAAAAAAAAAAGCAAAACTACAAGATATTTTCACAGAAAGCAGCTCAGAAACAAAGAATATTTGCACCATTTCCCATTTCTGTAGAGTTTCCATGAGGTTTTTATCTTTTCTGATTTTGTGAGAGGTAAGGATTTTTTTATTCATATAGCTGCAATTTCAACCTTCTGAACATTAAGCAGATATAAATTATCTACAAGGCTAAAAAGTCTTTGATTAACAAGCTAGGGAATTGCAGGTATTAAAATCGCCCCCCAGAGGGAGCACATATCGTTCCATGAATGCATTAGACATCTACTTTGAATTACAAAGAAAAATTAATTAAAAAGTATATGTTTATAAGTAATGTGTGTTCCCCTGAGTTCATTCTAAAAGCCACATATAGGCAGAATCTAATAAAAATTAAATTGCTTTAGCTGCATGTTTTACTTCAGCAACATGAGGAAAAAGATAAAAGCAGGTGCTACCTAATGTTTCGTTCTAGAAAATTTCCGGGGTGCCCCAACTGATCTGAATGGATTTTAGTGCTCGACACCCACTGGAGAATTCTGTGTGTGGCTGAAGCGAGGACGGCAGCTACCTTAGGAAGGGCGAGTCGACGCTCCTGTGAACAGCTCTGCTTCCAATCTAACTATTTGCCGTACTCTGAGTTAGTCCGGCCACGTCCACACGGTTCTGCAGAGTTGGTGGCGATAGAAAGATTCAGCAGGCTCCATTTACAAGGCGTCATCTACACTGGGAAATAGCAGGCAGCCCTGCTGGTTGTTGGTCATTTTAACAAGTCCAACCTCGGGCACCGTCTTCCCTGCTCGTCTCATCTGTCAGACACTATGGCCTCAGCGTCTCTAGAAGTATGTGGATCGAGAAGCAATAAAAGTGTTATGACATCCAACACTTGTCCATGTTTTGTTTATTTCAGAGATATCTCATTTCGTTAGCTTTTTATGCCTTTTTTTCCCTCTCTGTGCTTTTTTCCCTTTCGGTTGCCATGGAAACATTTTCCCCGGTAGGGGAGGAGCCTAATGGGATCCAGGAGTGTGAAGTAAAGTCAATTTATATCATGGTTTGTGAAATATTGGGAGTTTGTAATGGTTGTTATCACCACATATGGTAAATCAATCTCTTTCTAGAGCAAATTTCTAAATATTGATATGAGTATGGGAGTGATAGAATTATATAGAATCATGCATCTCGGCAACATGCATGGCAATCTTTAAGATACACATTTCTATTTTGCTTTGTTTGCGCAAATAGAAAATGAAATACAAAAGAGACAAAATGTACTGTTGATGGATTTTTATCTGTTTTAAATTCTCCAAAGGCATCAACTGGTCTCTAGCATAAAGCATATGGTTGTTTTTATTATACAAATTAAGAAGTTCTGTCTGATCATTTATAAAGTTTATATAGATACGTGTGTGTGTGTGTAAATGTGTAATTTTTTACATGTAGTTTATATATAGCAGAGAAGCTATGCCATCTCCATTCTCACTGCTATCATTCTCACTTTAAATCAAGTGGTATTTGGACAACTATGTTAATTCAGAAAATGCAGGCTTTAAAACTTTGTCAAAACATGTGCATGTCACACACAAGCAAGTAAGGTGATTACATTTTCACGTTTTAAAATAGCCTGGTTTGTCCCCCTTGTCTAAACCCAAATTTGTTTATTTGGTTTCATGTGTAGCTTGTTCTGCTTCCTGTTTTCTCTCAAAGAGCCGTGAATGATGAGACGACAAAATATTGCATTATTTGTGCTCTTGAAACAGATGCCACCTGAGCTGTGACAGGTATTTTAAGTATAATCTTCTGCATTCACTTAACACTCTGAGTTGAAAATTTTTAAATCTTGGGCGTATTCTTCATTTATGACCGAAATGAGTCACCTCTTGGGTGTGAAGCTGGGAATAAAATGGGATCACTGAATTCAGGCGCCAGGGGCACAGTAAGAGAGGGGAGGTAGAATTGTCACTCAAAGTTTGGCTGGCTCCAGACACAGATGTAGAACAACCAAGGAGACTGTGAAGACTCTGAATTACTTTTTTCTGAAAGAGCGCCCTATGTTAATTTCAATGAGCACAGAAATTGTGGCTTAGCTGACAGTTTTGAAAAGCTACCATTCTCCTTAAACTCCTTCTGGATGGTGCTCTGCTAACATCTCGGAACATGTGGGACATCTACTAACACTGGAACACGGTCAGAGGCTGACCGCCTCTTTGAAACACTGTGTAATCTCATTCTCTTTTTGGATTTGGGAAAATGTTTAATATTTTATGATCTTTTGGGACAAAGATTCTTCAGCTTAAAAAGGGAAGAAATTTTAAAGTAAATAGCCCCAAAGAGTGTTTGAGGTTTTTATAAATTTATACCACAAATTACAAAACGGAATTCCATGCAATTCTAGAAGGTGAGGAAAGCCTGGAAGGAGAGGGTGGAAGAATGCCCAGGACAGTTGTTGGACTTATTTTAAAAAGTATCTCTGATTTCAGGAGAAATTCAAACAAGTCAGAACACTGACCATTGGGGTGTCTATTCTTTTCTCTCTCCTTCACCCTCTTTTGCCTAGAGACATACTGTTTAAAGGAGCACCACCATTTCTCCCCTGCTTTGTTTGTACCACAGGAGTTGGTCTTACAATTGCTTCTTAGCAAAGAGTAATGTCAGCGACAGGTTTGCTGTAACGTTCGGAAACAGAACATGCCCAAAGTGTGGGTTCAGAACAGCATCTGCACCCCGGACAGACTGGAGACCTGAACGCCCACCAGAGAAGGTGCTCAGCTTGTGCACAGAGGTGAGGAGCTCGGGAGGAGTTGAGCTGGGGAAAGCACCTCTTCCTCTGAGATCAGCTATTATGCAGTCCGAGGGCTCTGTGATCCAATTCTCCCTCCTGAGAGTCTTGTTCCAGTGCAGCCGAGATGTGTGGTATGTGCAGCAATTCTCTCTGAAGAACTACTGACCATCAAAGAAACTTCTGGAAACAAATGACATTCATTCAGATCTCTCCAGTGGGAAGCCCTGATGCTATCAGCTGATATTAGAGCACAGGTACTGTTACCCTGTGTATTCTTCCTGTTTTAAATAAGGCCAATAAAATCAGGCTATTTAGGCACCGTATATAAGCACCGTAGTGAATGCGATGCATACCAGGTAGGAGATCAGGATGTCAGTTTAGGGAGTATGTGGATCCATCACTCAAGGTTGATGAAACAGGGAAAATAGGATTTTTTTTTTAAAGGATGAAGTTTCACTTTAAAAATAAATTTCATAGAAGTCACATTGGTTTATAACATTGCGTAAATTTCTGGTGTACATTGTTGTATGTCGGCTTCTAGTTTCCATCTGTCACCATACATATGTGCCTCTTTGCCCCTTTTTGCCCTCCCCCTCCCCCTTTCCCCTATGGTAACCACTAATTTATTCTCCTTACCTCTGTGTTTGTGTGTTTATCTTCCACATATGAGTGAAATTGTATGGTGTTTGTCTTTCTCTTTCTGACTTATTTCACTTAGCATAATACCCTCAAGGTCCACTCGTGGTGCTGCAAATGACAAGATTTAATCTTTTTTTTTATAGATGAGTATTATTCCACTGTTTGTATATACAACGTCTTCTTTATCCACTCATCCATTGATGGGCACTTCGGTTGTTTCCAAGTCTTGGCTATTCTGAATAATGCTGCAATGATCATAGAAATGCATATATTTTTTCAAGTTAGTAGTTTCATGTTCTTTACATAAATATCCAGAAGTGGGATAGCTGGATCATGTGATATTTCTATTTTAATTTTTTGAGAAATCTCCATACTGTTTTTCACAGTGGCTGCACCAGTTTGCATTTCTACCAGCAGCAGTGCATGAAGGTTCCCTTTTCTCCACATCCTCTCCAATACTTATTTCTTGTCTTCTTCTTCTTCCTCTTCTTCTTCTTCTTCTTCTTCTTTTTTTTTTTTTTGCTGAGGAAGATTCACCCTGAGCTAACATCTATTGCCAATCTTCCTCTTTTTTTTTTTGTATACGAGCTGCCACCACAGCGTGGCCACTGACAGATGAGCTGTAGGCCTGTGCCCAGGAACCAAACCTGGGCCCCTGAATCAGAGTATGCCAAACTTAACCTCTAGGCCACCAGGGCTGGCCCTTGTCATTTTAATAATAGCCAGGCTGATGGGTGTGAGGTGATATCACATTGTGGTTTTGATTTGCACATCCCCAGTAATTAATGATGTTGACATCTTTTCACGTGCCTGTTGGCCAACTGTGTATCTTCTTTGGAAAAACTTCTGTTTGTATCCTCTGCCAAATTTTTCATTGGGTTGTTCATGTTTTTGTTGTTGATTTGTATGAGGTCTTTACATATTTTGGAAATTAACCCCTTGTTGGATATATAATTTGCAAATATTTTCTCCCAGTTGGTAGGTTGCCTTTTTGTTTTGTTGATGGTTTCCTCTTCTGTGCAGAAGCTTTTTAGTCTGAGGTAGTCTTGTTTGTTTAGTTTTTTCTTTTGTTTCTCTTGCTTCATGAGACATAGTATTCAAAAAGATATTACTAAGACTGATGTCAAAGAGTGTACTGTCTGTTTTCTTCTAGAGTTTCATGGTTTCAGGTCTTACCTTCAAGTTTTCAATCCATTTTGAGTTAATTTTTGTGTATGGAACAAGATAGTTGTCTATTTTCCTTCTTTTGCATGTGGCTGTCCAGTTTACCCAACACCATTTATTGAAGAGACTTTTCTTTCTCCATTATGTGTTTGGCTCCTTTGTTGACAATTGGCTGTCCATAGATGTGTGGTTTTATTCTGGGCTCTCAACTCTGTTCTTTTGATCTCTGTGTCTGTTTTTATGCCAGTACCGTGCTGTTTTTGTTATTATTGCTTTGTAGTATATTTTTACTTCAGGAAGTGTGACACCTCCAGCTTTGTTATTTTTTCTCAGGATTGCTTTGGCTATTTGGGGTCTTTTCTTGTTCCATGTAAATTTAGAAACTTTCGCTTTTTAACAGTATGACACTTAAAAGGTAAAATTGGAAAAGCTCTGAAATTCTCTCCCTATGTATATTATTTCTTTGGCTTTGTTTTGTGATAGAAAAATGTCATGGATGATTTGAAGAAAAGGAAACTTTCAGGAGCCTGAATCTGGTGCAGAGTATAATCCACTGTCTTGTTCAAAAATCCTTTGTGCCACAGAAATGGGCAATTCACAAACAGAAGCAGGAAGAAAATGCCTCACTTTCAAATTCTTAGTTACCATGTCTCAGTGACCTCCACCTAATTCAGTTAGCTTCAATTTTATGTCTCCTGCCCCAAAACATCCAGCCCCACCTACTAGATGGCACATTTGAGACCCCTCCCCATGGAGAGAGGGACAGGAATGGCCACATTTAGGGAGTAGGTGAAAGTGCTTGTGTTGTCCAGGAAATCAGTGAATGACTGAAGACAGAGAAGGGATTTAGTTGGCTGGTAAAGAAATATTTGAAATCATAAACAGGAAGACAAATCATAAGGCTGGAAGCCAGTCAAGTCTGGGAAGCATAGGATGAGAGGCATTATGACCATATGTATGAGCCTAAAGCCACGAGCACTGCAAGGGTGTCAGAGCTGCTTTAGATGGGTATTTGCTGGTAGACACAGGGCAGACCTGGCATGAGATTGACAGGCTGAGAGGAGCAAGCAGCGCCTCAGTTTTCCTAATGTGTTCTCATAATTTGGTTATATCTATCATTCTTTTTAATGAAACTTTTAAATTTTAAGATAATTGTAAATTCATACAAAGTTTTATGAAGGAATATAGAAAGAGCTCTTATATCTTTTATCCAGTTTCCTCTAGTGACAACATGTTGCAAATCTATGGTACAATATCACCACCGAGATATTGGCATTGATACAGTCAAGGTGCAGAATATTTCCATCACCATGAGAGCTTCAGGTTGCCATTTCGTAGCCATATCCATTCCCTCCTGTACCCCTAGTGACCACAAATCTGTTCTCCATTTCTACAATTTGGTCATTTCAAGTATGCTATATGATGGAGTCATATAGAATGTAACCTTTGAGAACTGGCTTTTTTCTGTCAGCAGAATTTTCTGGAATTTCATCCAGGTTGTTGTACATGTCAATAGTTTGTTCCTTTTTATTGCCAAATAGTATTTCATGGTCTGAATGTACCACAGACTCTTCAACTGCTCACCCACTGAAGGACATCTGGATTGTTTGCAGTTTTTGGCAACTGTAAACTAAGGTTCTATAAACATTCACGTACAGGAATTTGTGTGAATCTAAGTCATCAATTGCTCCAGGATAAATGCTAGGTTGTATGGTAGTTGCATGTTGAGTTTTTTAAGAAACTGCCAAACTGTTTTCCAGAGGGGCTATATTAGACCTTCCCACCAGCTATGCAATGGTGATTCAGTTTCTCTGTATCCTCACCAGCTTTTGGTTTGTCACTTTTTTGCTTTATTTTAACCGTTTTGATTGATGTGTAGTGATATCTCATTGTGGTTTTAATTTGCATTTCCCTACTGACTAATGATGTTGATCATCTTTTCATGTGCTCGTTTTCAGTGAAATGTCTCCTCAAGTCTTTTATTCATTTTGTAATTGGATTGTTTGTTTTTACTTCTGAGTTTTGAGAGTTCTTAATATATTCTAGATACCAGCCTTTATCAGATACACGGTTTGCAAATATTTTCTCCCACTGTGTTGATCTCTTTTTTTCATCCTCTTAACAAGGTCTTTCATGGAGCCAAAGTTTACAAATTATCAATATTTCCTTTTATGGATCATGCTTTCATTGTCTAGGCTATGAACTCCATACTTAGTCCTAGATCCTGAAGAGTTTTCATATATGGTTCTTTCTCAAAAAGTTTTCTAGTCTTAATTTTGCATCTTTTTTTTTTATTAGACATGAGACTTAGACTGAGGTTTATTTTTTTGCCTATGGATGTCTAATTGCTACTTCACGATTTATTAAAAGTTATCCTTCTTCCAGTGAATTGCTTTTGCATTTTTATCAAAATTCAGTTGATCGTATTTGCGTGGGTTTATTGTGAGTTCTCTGTTTTGTTTCATTGATCTGTATGTCTATCTCTGTGCCAATACCATACAGTTTTGATTACTGTAGTTATATAATAAGTCTTGAAGTCAGGTAGACTGATTCCTCTCACTGTTTTTCTTCTTTTATAAAATTGCTTTTGCTCTTCTAGTTCCTTTACTTTTTCGTATAAATTTTAGAAAAGCTTTGCTTGTATCTACAAAAATCTTGCTGGAATTTTTATGGGAATTGAGTTATACCTGTATATCAGTTTAGGGAGTATTGACACATGTAGTGTTTGAGTATTCCAATCCATGATCACCATTCTTTGAACTTGCTAATCTTACTTATTAGTTCTAGGGGTTTTTTAAAGATTCCTTTGGATTTTCTACAGAGACAATCATGTCATCTGCAAGTAGGGGTGATTTTCTTTCAATCTTTTCAATCTGGATGCTTTTTACCCCATTTTCTTGCCCTAGTACTGGTTAAACCTTACAGCACTATCTTGTAAAAGTGTAGTAAGAGAGGACACCCTGGCCTTATTCCTGATCTTAGTGAAAAGTGTCAAATATTTCACCAGTAAGTGTAATGTTAGCTGTAGGGTTTTTATAACAGACTTTTTCAAGTTCAGGAAGTTTGTCTCTATTCCTACTTTTCTAAGAGTTTTACCATGAATGGATATTGTATTTTGTAAAATATTTTTTCCTCATTGAATGATATCATCACACTGGTTTTCTTCTTTAGCCTGTTAAAAGGATGGATTACATTAATTGATTTTCAAATACTGAACCAGCCTCGTATTCTTGGAATAAACCCCATTTGGTCATGGTGTATAATTCTTTTTGTATACTGATGAATTCTATTTGCTAATATTCTGTTGAAGAGTTTTGTGTCAATATTCAATGAGGCGTATTGATCTGTGGTTTTCTTTCTTTGTAGACTCTTTGGTTTTGGTAACAGGGTAATACTAGCTTCATAAAATGAGTTGCAAACTGTTCCCTTCTCTTCTGTTTACTGTAGGACATTATATAGAATTGATGTTGATTTTTTTTAAATTGAGGTATAATTGACATATTATATTAGTTTCAGCTGTGCAACAAAATGATTTGATATTTATTTATATTGTGAAATGATCATCACAATATGTCTAGTTAACATCCATCACCAGACATAATTACAAATTTTTTTCTTATGATAAGAGCTTTTAGGATCTACCCTCTTAGCAACTTTCAAATATGCGCTACAGTATTATTAACTATAGTCACCATGCTGTACATTACATCTCCAGGACTTTCTTATAACTAGAAGTGTGCACCTTTTCATCACCTTCACCCATTTTGCCCACCACTCACCTCCCACCTCCAGCAACCATCAATCTGTTCTTTGTATGGTGTTAATTCTTCTTTAAACACTTGATAGAATTCTTCAGAAAAACCACCTATGCCTAGAGTTATCAATTTGGGGCACTTTTATATCATGAGTTCAATTTCCTTGATAGTTGTATGGCTATTCAAATTCTATATTTCATGTTGGGGGAGTTGTGAAAGGTTTTGTTTTCATTTAAGCTATCAACTTGATCTGTACTGTGTAGGGTTATTGTAGAATTTCCTTCTTATCCTTCCATTGTCTTCAGGTCTGTAGTAATAGCCCCATTTCATTTGTGATGCTAGTAATTTCTGTCTTCTCTCTTTTTTCTTGGTTAGCCTTGCAAGAAGATTATTCAAATTTATTAATCTTTTCAAATAACAAGTTTTTTTTTTCATTTATCTTTTCTATTGTTTTCTGGTTTCCAATTTTATTGATATCACTTTTTATATTTATTACTTTCTTCCATCTACTTGATTTGGGTTTATTTTACTCTTCTTTTCCTAGGTTCTTGATGTGGCTACTCAGATGATTGATTTAGTAGTTTTCTTCTTTTTTAATATATGCATTTAGTGTGATAAATTTCCCTCTTGACACTGCTTTAGCTACATTACAGCAATTTTGATATATTGTGGTTTTAGTTTCATACAGTTTAATGGTTTTTTTCCATTTCCCTTGAGACCATTTTTTTTTTTTTTTTTTTGACCAATGGATTATTTGGAGGGTGTTGTTTAGTTTGGAGAATTTTCTATTATTTTTCTATTACTGGCTTCCAGTTTAACTCCATTGGATCAGAAAACACAGTTTGTATGATTTCAATACTTTTAAAAATGTTGAAGTTTGTTTTATGACATAAGAGGAGGTCTATCTTGGTGTAGGTTCTATGGGCATTTGAATAGAGCTTGGATCCTAATGTTGAATGGAGTGTTCAATAAATGTCAATTAGCTCCTGTGATTGATAGCGTTTTTGAGTACTTCTGTATCCTTACTGATTTTCTGCCTAGTTGTTCTATCGCTTGTTGAGAGAGAAATGTTGAAGCCTCTAACTGTGATTGTGGATGTGTATATTTCACCTTTTTATTTGTTTCAAGTATTTTTTAATATTTTTAAATATTTTCTTCTTTTCTATAAGTTGCCTTTTTATCTTTTCAGTTGTTTCTTTTGCTGTGAAGAAGTTTTTAGTTTGATATCATCCCATTTGTTTATTTTTGCTTTTATTGCTTGAGCTTTTGGTGTCTTATGTAAAAACTCATCACCAAAGCCAAGGTCAAGGAGCTTTTTCCCTATGTTTTTTCTTCTAGTAGTTTTTCAATTTCAGATTGCACATTTAAGTCTTTAATCCATTTTGAGCTAATTTTTATGAGTGGTGTTTGGGAGCCATTTTCATTCTTTTCTATGTGAATATCCAGCTTTCCCAGATGTTGTTACCTGTTGATCATTTTTTCCGTCCAGTTTGAGATCCTCCTGGTCCTTGGTATGATGAGTAACCTGCTATTGAAACCTGGACATTTTTGTATTCTCTTATGAGTCTCTCTTTTTTTTTTTTTTTAAAGATTTTTATTTCTTCCTTTTCCTCCCCAAAGCCCCCAGGTACATAGTTGTATATTCTTAGTTGTGGGTCCTTCTAGTTGTGGCATGTGGGACAGCACCTCAGCACGGCTCGATGAGCGGTGCCATGTCCACACCCAGGATTCGAACCAACAAAACACTGGGCCGCCCGCCCCAGAGCGTGCGAAATTATCCCCTTGGCCACGGGGCGGGCCTCTCTCTTATGAGTCTCTTGATCTTATTTTAATTTTCTCTTTTAGCTTGCTTTTTGACAGTGCTCCTGCAAGGGAAGGAGGATGGCACCTTGTTACTGCCAGGTGGAGGTAGAAATCCAGGCTCCCCTTTGGCCTCCACTTACACCTTAGCTTTACCCTTTCATACTGCAGGTTGGGAGCAGAAATGATGACTTCCCAAGCGGTGTCCACTGAACCCACTGAGATGGAGAGGTGGAGCTTCAGGATACTCATATTGTTGCCATCATCTCCACTGATACCATGAAGGAGGAGGGAATCTCTTTACCAGCTGGTGAGTATGAAAGTTTCATCTCCCCACTTGACCCTCTCTGATACCACCCCAGCAGAGATGTTGAGCCATTTGTTACAGCCTCAGGAGGTTGCCTCAAATCTGGGTTCCCCACATGGCCTTTACTGTCATGGGTAGGAGTGAGGACTCATTTCTTTGTTTTTGTTGTGGCGTTTTGCTGGAGGAGAACAGTGATTGTCTAAAGTTTTCTGTCTTCCTAGGCTGCCTTCTTCTTGGTCCTTTGGCTAGAAAGATAGGCTTTAGCGGGGGGTTCTTTTGTCTGTGCCCCTGGAATATCTGGGTTGCTGACTTCTTCAGCCCCTACCGGAGATACATGAAGCAAATAGAAAACCCAGGGAACTCTCCACTCTCATTCCTCAAGTCCCAAGGTCCCTAACTGATCAGTCTTCTTTTTCCCATCTTTCAGAGTCTTCTTACTTTGCTTTATATATAATGTTCATAGTTTTTAGTTGTACTTAGTGGGATGAATGGGGAAAAGACACCTACTCCATATTCCTTGAAGTGGAGGTCTTAGTGATTTTTTGTCACCAGGATGTTAATTAAGGGCAAGAAGCATTTAAAAGCAGCAAGCATTTGTGTCATCCCCTGGAGGCCATGAAGAAGATGACTCTAATGAGTTTCTGGACGCCCAGGACTGCTAGCTACTCCTTTTTGACAATACTGTACCCATTGGAAAGTGTTGGGACATGTTCCATGTGCAATTGCCTCATATTATTTCTGTGAGTATACTTTGAGAAATATGAAGCAAATTTTCCCCATTTTCTTTTAACCTATTTACCCTCCCTTATTTTGACCACTAAAAAAAGATTTCCAATAGTCGAAAAAGGATTTGAGAAAGTATAAGACTAAAATATTTGAAAGAATACATGTGGATACGGTTTTCTTCAACTTTATCTATAGAAAAGGAGAGGAAAATTTAAAAACTCTTCTAGGCTGAGGAAAGCAAAAGGAATTCAAAGAAAAACTTGAGCAATGCTGGTAATTGTTTAATAATCAGCTTTTGGGCGGGGGGAAGCTGTAGTTTGTAATGTTTTCCAACTTCTGTGCAATAAATACTCTCACCATAGCTAATTTCAAGCTGCCAATGTGCCGTCACTCAATGTGGAGTTGAGAGGAGATGCTAACAGTTGGCCCTCACAGGCTGGTATGTGCGAGCTCCCTACAACACTGTAAGTGGTAGGGACTAATAAAGTTCTTTGAGAAGGGGCCTCACTGACTACGTCACTCCACTATTTAGCTTCAAGAGGAAATTGTCAGTAGAACTCCCACTAAATTTAAATATCTAAGAGTAAAATAGGACAGTCTGTTCTACTCCTGAACAATCAAACTTGCTTCAGGAACTTCTGGGAACTCCATCCTACAACCATAATGACATGGAAGAGGTAAGAATGGGTATGTAGGTCACTGTCAGACAGGCCTGAGCAATTTTCACTGAGTCTCCATGGTGATGGAGAAAGAGGAAAGAAGCTACGCTTTCCTTCTGCTCCTGAGAAGGGCAGAGCATTTGGCTGAATACGAGAGCCTGGATAACAAAGCAATCTCATTGTCATGAGAGGAAACACGAGAGCAGAATTCAGCATGAGGTTTTAGACGACAATCAAGTATGGTCACAAATGTCTCAATGAACACCTGTGTAGAAGTCAGGCAGCACAAAGAACATGGTATAGTAATTGATCATCTCACTGAACATAAGCTCAGGCTGATTATAACCAAGGAAGAAATTCTAACCGTGCCTTTACTTGCTGTGTAAGTCCTTTGGGCAAGACTTTGGGCGAGTTATTAACCTCACTTGCCTTGGTTTCTCCTTTGGTAAAATGCAGATAAGAACGTTACCTACACTAGGGTTTAATGGTGATTGAATAAGTATATAGTTTCAAAATCATAGTGAGAATTTGAAAACACATAAGTTGAATTTTTTTTTTTTTTTAAAAAGACAAGTATATCTTGTAGCTCCATCTCATGAATCATTTGCTTTTAGATATATCCTTCTGCCTTCAAAAAGGAAGAGGAATGAGAATTTTCAAGAGCAGGCGTTCTTTTTTCTCTGGAAAAGGGATTCACACTAGAAGCCCTGTTAGGATGAGGGCTTCTGGCAGGGCAGGAGGAGAGATGATGTGACTTGAAAATAAATGACATCCAGAAGAATCAAATACCCAACTATTCACAACTCAAGCCTGATATAAGACAGCTTTTCTTCATTTTTCATTCTTCTTTTCACTAAAGTTCAGTGTCCTGAAGTAAGCCCATTAACCTGTTTAGAATTAGGGACTATTGTACTTTTATTGATATTAATAACAATTTATAGAATGAATAAATTAAATGTGAGACACATCCCTCTACACAAGTGTCAATGCACTGGCATTCATAGAGTCAAAGTGAGAGGGTGGAGCATGAAGTGCATGCTGGGAAAAGTTGGGCAAGGGAAGGTTAGTCGTGAGAGAGATGTAACATCTATTCCAAGCTCTGTAATCAGGGCAGTTGTATTTGGTGAGAATTTAAGACTAAATTACATTTTTGTAAAAGGAGAGAAATAGACTACTTAATCCTTTCAGTGCTTTTACTGATGGGTTGGTGTCAGGGAAATCTTTCTGTGTGGTACTTTGAATATTTTGATTGTTCTCTACAGTCTACTAATGTCTTCTAAACCAATCATTTCTTTAAACTGTGAGATAAAATTATTTATTTAAACAAAAACATACCATTGCTTTAGGGCCTCCAATGATGTGTACAAAATACAAATTCAACAATTACATTACATTAAATTAAATTAACTTCTGCAGCTACAATTTCCCATAAAAAGCACAGCAAAGTATTGGGCATGAGAGAATGCCATATGACGTCTATTATTTTTTTCTGATGGTTTTAGTTATTTAATCTTTTGATTCCCAAAGAATTAAGATTCTCAAATATACTTTTTATATGATTTAAATCTTTTATATTAAATACAACTATTTGATTTACCTATGAACTCTTCTATTTGGCAGTGTCTTAATAATTTTTCTATTTCAACTGAAACGTTAACAACATTTTAGAAGTACATAACAATAATCTAGTAACTATCCATACGGACTGATAACTACCACAAATACAAATTATCATCATATAATATTGATTATACCTTGTTTAAAATATATATATTGCATACTTTCATTTTTATCTAATATCCATTTCATTTTATGAGCTCCTTGCAGTCTGGAACTATTTCATTTTCTGTATCTAGCAGTGACTCATATATCATATTTATAATTTGAGTTAAATGAATGAATACATGGTGTTTGTGGTGGTGATTTCTCAGTTTTAGTTCTTACCCTCCCGTTTGAGTTTCATACTCAGGCAGTATATTCTTTGGATTCAGGTACTTCTCCTCCTCATCCTTGTTCTTATTATTATTCTTCAAATGTGTATTTTATTTTTCTGAATTTCTGAATTTGATTTGTAGACTTACCAATATAGGATATAATTGACTTCAAGAATTAAGGATTGTCTGGGACTCTCAAAGTTACAATCAGAAATAATCCTGGCGGCTATGTATAGCATAATTCATATAAAAATCTTCATTTAAGTTGCCAGTTTGCTTGGATAAGGATGTTGAAAATGGGAGCCAGGCAACCTGGATTATAGTCCTGTTCTGACACTAGCTTCTTTTCTAAACTTGGAAAATTCACCTAATCACTTTCTTTACTCATAGGTAAAGCGGTTGATAATATGACCATCTGAAGTAACTTAGTTGTGAGGTTCAAAATGAAATATGTATATAAAATATTTTTAAAGTAGAAACGTATAAATGTCAGCTATTTTATCAAGATTAAATAAAGATAAATTCTCAAGATAAATTGATTAATAAAACACATGGCTAAAATTTGTGATTGAAAACATTATAGTTATAATTTTATTGTGTAAAGATTGTCATTTACCTGCTAGAAACCTAATGACAATGTAAAATATGTTTTCCTGTATACAGTATTCGATGTCTATGATATAAAGTCTTGAAGCATATCAATACCCTGTTTTCATAAAAAGCAAGTTTTACCAGATATTCAAACAGACCCAAGGGTTCCCTGTTCCCCGTAAGCTTGCAGAATTGAGAATTCATTGGCCTTCAAAGCAATCAATCCCTTAATCACAAGAAATCGTGCAAGCTTTCGTAATCTGTGAGCAAGTTTCTGGATCCCTTTCCATTGCCTTAAAACTGTTTGGAATTGAGTTTTGTCTTGTGAGGAGAAAGCCATTGGTAATTTTTCATTTTAGTGATGCCTGTGGGTGTGTGTGTGTGAGACAGAGCGACAGAGAGAGACAGAGAGAGACACTGGCACAAAAGTCTTGTAGCTTTCTTTCCTTAAGAACTTTCCCCACTATGCATTAGAATTTTTTTTTTTTAAAGATTTTATTTTTTCCTTTTTCTCCCCAAAGCCCCCCGGTACATAGTTGTGTATTCTTCGTTGTGGGTTCTTCTAGTTGTGGCATGTGGGATGCTGCCTCAGCGTGGTCTGATGAGCAGTGCCATGTCCGCGCCCAGGATTTGAACTAACGAAACAGTGGGCTGCCTGCGGCGGAGCGCGCGAACTTAACCACTCGGCCACGGGGCCAGCCCCTATGCATTAGAATTTTTGATTGGTTAGTTAAAATGGAATTTTGGTCATCATAGCAGTGGAGGCCAAATATATTTTAAAAGTAGTCTAGGATTATAGTTTTAAAACTGTCTGGTGATTTTGGCCTGTCTCTATGCTGGAATTCTAGGACCTTCCTGCACAGTCCTCCGTGGTCTCTCTGCTCATTATGCGATACCACAATTGCCAGGAACACAAGCCCTTTTCATTTTCCTGACATATATTATTATTTTTCTTGTGACTGAGCCATGAGCGGGTCTTTCGCTAATTGAGAGGAAAAAGGCAGTGTGTGCAGGGTAATTTCTATAAAGCTAAGAGATTTTTCGAAAGACAGCCCAAATTGTGCAGGCTCTCAAAACAAACACCAGATGTAGTCTGGTTCATAAAATGTATTGATTTTATGAGATGTTTTAGAAAAGAAGAGGAAGGATTCAACTTTGGAAGCTGTTGTCAGGAATCCTTTCTAAGAAGCAGGAAAACAATTTGGAGTCTGAGCATCGGTGTGGACCCCAGGTCAGCCACTTAGCAGAGTTACTTTTCTTCTCTGAGACTTCTCTCATTAAATCTCACAGAAGAGAGATTTTGTTATACATGAGTGTGTAAACTGTAATTGTCAGATCCTCTGAAAATAAAGTTTCGTCTAATAACATTGACCTGGGTTATGAAACTTGGGGAGGTTCCAGTCCCCTCAGCCCTGGGTCCCAGGACATGAAGGCTGGAAGGATGTTGTGACGTCTATTTCACAGACAAGTTTTGCATCTCAGATCTTCTTTTGGCTGGAGAGAAGGCAATACTCCTCAGGCTCCTATAACCCCCAAACCCTGGAGTAAGGGAAGCCATTCAGGCTGGGATCATGTAGAGTGGTGGTTCTTGAACTTTGATGTACATGAGAATCACCTGGAGAACTTACTATAACACATTTTCCTAAGCTCCAGCTCCAGAGATTCTGATTGAGTGGGTCAGAGTGTGCCCCTGCAATCGCATTTCCAACAAGTTCATGGGGATGCCAATGCTGCTGGTCTAAGAATCACACTTTGAGAGGCTCCCTGTTTCAGGGATAGGGAGCCATGACTTCTGTGTCTCCAGAGCATCAGGGAATCATCTTTCTCACATGGAGAGAAGCCTTTCCTCCAGGAAAAGAAAAAATGAAAAAAATAAAGAGAAGTAGCAAACACCCTCCCCCAAGCCCTGCATGGGCATCTTACTGTCCTTTAGTCCATGGGGCCTTTGCAGCATCCTGTGATGAAGGAAATACAGTCTGGGTTTGGGCAGAAGAGGAAACCAGGTCCCAGAGTGGGAAAGTAAACACCGTTCAAGCAACACTACTAAGCTGTAGATCTGAGGTCCAACTGGAGCTCTGACTCCATTCCGGTGCTTTCTACCATGGAGGGAAGCCTCTTACAGATTCCTTCCCTAGACTCCTCATGAATTTTTTAAGAATTCAAACAAGAAAGTGTCTCATTGGAATTCATCCCACTCCTTAACAGAGCCATTATCCAACGTGCTTGAATTTGAGCAGGTTCCTGGGAAGGTAGTGAATAATATCTGCTGAATGAGGGTGGCTAATACTCACAGGTCACCTTTAGTGAAGACTGGTTTCCCCGCTACTACCACATGCTCTCTTCATTCTTTCCCAGCAGTCAGACCCTCCCTTACTTGACTTCTCCGGCACATTTCACGCTGATGATGACTCTTAGCTACTCTGACCTGAAGGAAAGAGTGCACTATTCACGGTGTGGTCCACAGACCAGCAGCCTCATCATCATCATGCGAGCGTTTCTCAGAAGTGCAGAACCTCAGGCCCCATCCCAGATGTACTATGGAATCAGAAGCTCCTTCTTAACAAGATCCCCCGGTGATTCATACATATACTCAAGTATTAGAAAAACTGTGTACACATTCAGGAAAAAGGAGTAGGAAAAAAGCCCTGCACTAACCCTCAGTGGTCTTTCCCACTTTTCTGCTTTGCTGTGATCTACATTTCACGACTGTAAGTTCCTGGAAGGTAGGGACCGGGTCAGTATCATTCAGCAGCATTTCTAGCATTTCGTCTAACACTCAGTAAATGATCAATGACTACTTGTGGAATAAAGACGCCAAGATCTTCACAGCAGGCTCAGATTTCCCCTGAGTCCTAGAATTATGACATCTATCTGGACATTTCCAGAATTATTGTCATAGGTCCCTCTAATTTGACATACGCAAATTAATTTCTCACCTAAATCTACTATGCTTCTCATTTTCCTTCTTTCTGAAAATAGCACCCTGTTTCTCAAGTCCTAGACGGTCCCTAACCACATATTCAATCCATTATTATATCTTGACCCCCTAATAATTATAGGATTCATCCCATTCTTTCTGAAACCATGGCTACAAGTTCTATTCCTTTGTTTGTTTGTTTAGACATTTTTTGCCTGATTTATTTTATTTTTTATTTCAAAATATAATTTATTCACTATTCACGCATTCTGTATCAGTATATTAGTACTCTATGTTGTTTATTTATTTTTTGTTCATTTATTTTTCAGCTTTATCAAGGTATAATTAACAAATAAAATTGTAAGATATTTGAAGCTTACATCATGATGATTTGATATACGTATACATTGTGAAAGGATTCCTCCCCCATCTAATTAACATATCTATCACTTCACATATTTGTTTGTTTGGTTTTTTTTTTTTTTTTTCCTTTTTCTCCCCAAAGCCCCCCGGTACATAGTTGTATATTCTTCGTTGTGGGTTCTTCTAGTTGTGGCATGTGGGACGCTGCCTCAGCGTGGTCTGATGAGCAGTGCCATGTCCGCGCCTAGGATTCGAACCAACGAAACACTGGGCCGCCTGCAGCGGAGCGCGCGAACTTAACCACTCAGCCATGGGGCCAGCCCCTGTTTGTTTGTTTTTTTTGCTGAAAATATTTAAGTTAGACTTTCTTTGCAAACTTTAATTATACAATACAGCATTATCAGCTATAGTCACCATATTGTCAACTATAGTCACCATGTCATCCATTAGATCCTCAGACTTCATCCATCTCATAGCTGAATATCTGTGCCCTCTTACCAACCTCTCCTCATTTCTCCCCCCTCAGCCCTGGCAACTACTTTTCCACTCTCTGTTTCTATGAGTTTGACTTTTTATTCATATTCCACATATAAGTGATGCCATGTGGTATTTGTCTTTTTCTGTCTGGTTTAGTTTACCTGGCATAATGTCCTCGAGGTCGTCAATGTTGTTGTCAATGGTAAGATTTCCTTCTTTCTCATGGCTGAATAATATTCCATTATATATATATATCCCATTATATTATATATATATAATATTCCATTATATATATATTATATATATATCGCATCTTCTTTGTCCACTCGTCCTTTGACAGACACTTAGGCTGTTTCTATATCTTGCCTATTGTGAATAACGTTGTGATGAACTTTGAAGTGCAGATATCTCTCCAATAGCCTGTTTGCATTTCCTTTGGATACATACTGGGAAGTCTTGCCTGATTTATTTTAATGACATCCTTTATTGCCGCCTTGTCTATTGTTTTATGTTCCTCAGATCTATTCTTTACACTGCCTCCAAAATGGTCATTTAAAATCTAAACATGAGTGAGTCACCTCTTTTGCTTAAATAGCTTCTCATGGTCTTTAGGATAGAATTTAAACTCTATAGAATATTTTCCAATGCTTTCTCCATTATCTGGTTCCTGCCAGCTTCTCCACTCTCACATTTTACCTCTTCCCTCCTTGAACTCTATAATCCAGCCTCACCGTATGATTTGCATTTCTATAGTAAATGAACTTGCTGCCTCTTGCATCCAGAATTGCTGTCCTCTATACACATACTTATCTTGAAAACCTTCACTTTTCCTTCATGACTCAGGCTGGTGCCTTTGCTGTTAAGAAACCTTTGATGGGGGCCGGCCCAGTGTGCAGTGGTTAAGTTTGTGCACTCTGTTTCAGCACCCTGGGGTTTGCCCATTTGGATTGTGAGCATGGACTTACACACCACTCATCAAGCCATGCTGTGACGGCGTCCCACATGGAAGAACTAGAAGGACTTACAACTAGGATATACAACTATGTACTGGGGCTTTGGGGAGAAAAAAAAAGAGCTCTGGCTTGGATGTGTTAAAAAAAAAAGAAAGAAAAAGCAATCTTTGATGCTCTGGTCTAAGTTAGGTGCCTCTTCCATTTGTTCTCACAGATCTTGAGAACATCTCCATCATATCACTCATCAAGCCATATCACAATTCTGTTTATTTATCAGGTTCACTTATGAGCTCCTTTAGAACACGTGCAGAGACCTTTATCTGTATATCTCCATGATGTAGCATAGTGCAGGAACATTGTAGATCTCCATTACATATTTTTTAATTGATGAATGAATAAATGGGAGGCAGTAATTCTCAAACAGGGGCTTAGAGGGAAGTTGAAGATTATAAATAACTTCTTGAGAGCAGGGATTGTCTCCTGTTTACCTTTGAGCTCTCAGAAATTAGCACAACACTTAGAATACAGTATGCACTCTGTAAATAAATTGAAGAAATAAAGGGATATATAGAATGATGGGTGAATAGACGCTGTCAACAAAAGTATTGCTGTAAAGCTTTGATTCTCTGCTTGATAGAAGCATCCTTGCCATCTATTTCATGTCTCCTGCCTTTGTTTTCTTCTACTCTCTGCAACTGGGTCTGTGGGCAGAAATACCTATAGTCTCAGACCCACACCAGCTCTGAGCTAGCTATGACAGAGACAGGAATTGTACCAGTTCCCTCAGTCGTACACTCCTGGGATTCAGTTTTGTTGATTACCAAGGTCTAATGCATCAGGAATAAGTTGTGGGGCTGTGTCAGCAACTTATTAATAACAGCCTTGGGTGAGCAACGCATATTTGGCAGGGTTACTTCATCATCCCTCCTATCAGTTTCAATTTCCTCCGTTATATGCCAGTACGTCCCACTTCCCAGACTTGACTTCCTCCATAGACGGCTTATAGGCAATTTTTTGTTTCTTTCCATTATCATACCCTGCTACCTGCTCTGCTCCTGAATGATTAGAATTATCAACTACTCAATCATTTCCAATACTGCATGTACACACCTCTGCTTTCCCTCTCTCCAACTCTACATTTTATGAGGTAAGATGCAGGAGTGATGATGCTGTTTTATTTTAAATCCAATGAGGTAAATCTGGTGGTCTTTGGGGCAGTCCTGGTAAGCCATTTTATCCTTCAGACAAGTCTATTTATGCTGACTATCTAAGCATATTTTTGTAGACTTACTTTTTCTACATAGATGTTGCCAATGTTTCCCCATATAAGTAGCAATATATTTTTATATTGGTGAATTCTTTGGAGGCTTTCTTACGCAATATCCTTAAAATGAAGTAAATATCCACTGGTTCATACTGATATCGGTATATAATTGAAGAAAATAAATGAATAGAGGAAAAAGAAAAGCTCTTCCTTACAGAAGAATTCTGATTAATCAATGTGGAAGAAATTAGAGAAGTTGAAAATCACCAATGGGTAATCACTAGAGTGATGATTATAGGTAAGCTATGCTGATAGATGCTAAAATTAGTGGGCAGAAGTTTGAAAAGAAACACGGTATTTTCATAGTCTCAAAGTGTGTCACCCCAAATATTTACTAATCACAAAGGGAAAAATAGTAACTTTACTGTGGAGAAATCTGGCAGACATCATCGTATCAAATGATCAAGGTTGGTATCATCCCTGTTATGATTCACTGAGAAAGGCACACCATTTCTTTGGTATTGTTGCCAAAAATGTATCATCTTAAGGTAATTGTGAGAAAACATCAGGAAAAAAAAAATCAATTGGAAGACATTCTGCAAAACACCTGACCAGTACTCTTCAAAAGTGCCAAATCATGAGAGACAAGAAAAGACTGTCATAGGACAGGCAAGGAGAGACAAGGAATTGTCACAGATTGAAGAAGACTAAGGAGATATAACAAGTTAGTACAGAAAAAAGGATATTAGAGGAAAAACTTGTAAAAATTTTAATAGTCTGTAGTTTGGTGAATAGTATTACACCCATGTTAATTTCTGTCTTGATCATCCTATGATTATATAAGGCGCTTACACTAGGGGAAGCTGGGTGAAAGGTACACAGACATTCTCTGTACCATTTTAATAAATTTTCTGAAAGCCTTTATTTATTTCAAAATAATGTCCTCAGGTTAAAAGAGCGTAAGTGGCTTAGAATAGGGCCTGGCATAGAGTAAATGCTTAACAAAGGCTAGTCAGTCATCACCAATGCCATTGTAGCTTCAGTCTGCCCAGACTGCTTTGCCAGGATCTCCTACACTGCACACACCTGCACTCTGCCCCAAATCTTATGTGACAAAGCCCATGTTACCAACATGTGGTGCTCTCCAGAAGAGGCACGGAAAAATCAGGCCCAGTCGTCTGTCCCTAAACATGTAGAAAAATAAAACAGGAAATGCTTATTGTTTGCTTAATCTGTCCATCTGCTTTAAGAGACTGCTTGTATTTCTCTGAACGTAAATAGAGAATCCTAGCAAGATTGCTTCGAGATAGTCAAGATGGACTCACGCATGGGAGGCCATATTTCTCTAAATGTCCAGAGCTCTTGGAAGGCACCACTGCCTCAATAGGTAAGAAAAAATTGTTTTCAAAAAGCATTTGACAAGGTTTCACATCGAAGATTTATATCTAAAGCAGATCCAGGGAATGGGAGGCAAAATAGCATATTGTAGCAGAAAACCAATTTAAGACTAGTAGACAAAAGGCAGTCATAGACGGCAAGCTCAGCTTCGAAGGGGGTTAAAAATAGCATGCTTTCCAGAGCTCTGGGAATAAGGCCTACATATTTGGGGACATGTGCAGAGAAGAAAAGACCATTGAATTTGCTGGTGATACTAAAATTGAGGTCTTAGCAAATAATAAGGTGCAATATTATCAGATTGAAGAGGATTTGAATTGTGGGTGATTAAGGCAGAGGATGCCAAAAGCAGTTCAGGTATAAAGACACAAACTAATAAGTACAGGATCAAGGAGCCAATTATGCAGAACATACACCCAGAAAAGGATTTGGAGGATATTGTGGGAAAATCTGCAAAACCATCAGCACAGAGCGCAACCGCATTAGAAAAAGCAACCTGGATTTACTAAGTTATCTCTTCAAAGGGGAAGGAGATGAGAAGAGAGAGTGAAACTGCACCTTCGTAAGGCATTTAGTTGATTCCTACTTTGAATATAGTGTCCACTGCTGGACTGAACAGAAAATTTGAGAGACTAGGCCTGGGGGTTGGGGATGCAATAAAGGGAAACATTTAATTGGGAACCTATTTCCATTTTAGTCTCATTGGGAAATACAGGATTTACTAGTGGAGGTTTTAAAAATCGGGTATTCTCAGGAAAATTTTTGAAATACAGAAAATGGTGTACAAATGATTGTTTAGATGCATGCACTGTTCTCATGATAGGCTCAAATCTCCTTTAAAGGACTCAACCAAAAGTTGACTGTACTTCCAATGCGTTGGTATGTGCATATAAAACAAAATTCAGCCCCAGGGTTAATACAGGGGAACCAGAGCAGAACTATTTAATGCTACATACAAGAAGAAGCTGTCAGGAAAAGCTGGGAAAGTAAAGTGCAAATGAATTGAAGAGACACTTAAACTTATTTTTGGTGAGGGAGGTGATTAAAAATCATCGTTAAAAAAAATCACAGGGAAAAGGAAGTGAGAACAAATTTTAAATGACCAGTTTTGACAAGCTAAGTTTTCCTAATTGCAACATCTTCATATATATACTAGAATGTAGTTATATAAACAAGCCTTGAAGTTTTCCATTTATTTATATTTGTGTGCACTGCCTTTCTGATTCTGCCACAGGGAATGTGGATCCATTTGAATATAAGTACAGTGTATGCCAATTTCTCATAGCTCAATCTAGCATTCTGTTTAACATGGTCTACTGGACTCAGTACGTATGAGTGAAGCATGGCATTCTGGCTGCATCCACACACAGTAAAGTAAAGGTAGAAGTAATAGTACTAGTGATTTAGGATTAAAAAATAATTTTCATCTGAAATTTGCAGACAAGTAAAGCAAACTACTGAGCCTTGTTTACCCTTTGATAAGCTATGTGGTTATCTCAGTTCTCCACTTTACTTTGCATGATAAAGAATCACAGAAAATTCTAGCTGGAAGGGACCTTAAGAATTATCTAGTACAATCCTCTTAAATTCCAGATAAGGCAAATGAGAAACAGAGGGATTAAGAAATTTACCCAAACTTTCAAAGGTACTTAGAAGCAAGCCCAAAACTAGATTCTTGATTCCTAATCCAGCATTCTAACATTTGAAGTTGTGGTCGCCTAAGTTTATAAACCAAAGTTAACAAATTATCTTGAATTTCTACAATTATGTTTAATATGTCTTATTTTTTATGTTCTTTCAAAGTTGGAAATCTAGAATTTCTTCCAGTAGTCCAGTGTAGGGGCCAACTGGGCAGCAAAACATAGGTCAAGAGGTGCCCATCACCTCTAGGACAACAAGACTGACTCCTGACTATTAAGCTGGGAGGAGACATACCACCTGTCCTTGAGAAGGCACAGTCTTTCATAAAGAACCACCTGCTGTAGGGCACAACATTAACTTGGGAGTCAAAGCGACTTGGTATCTAGGGACAGCATTATTGCAATCTGATGCAGCTTGGGCAGCTCAAATGTTCTTCCTATATCTTGTTTCTCCTTCAACGAGAGAATAGGATTGGATGATCCACAAAGTCCCTGAATATTTACGATTCTAACGTATGATTACAGGGAGGATGTTTCTTAAGCAGAGAATGAGGAGGTAGAGAAGATGTAGTGAAGAGATAAAGTGTAGAAGTGAAGTATAGAAGATACAGAGGGTAGTGAAGATGACTTTGGTGGATGATCGAATTTGCACTTGGACGTTCTTTAGGAGGGCACCATGTTGGAAATCAACATGCAGTTTCTCAATAAATCTGGCACTTCAAGTTTTTCCTTCTGAAGCAGACTATATTTTGTGGGGCAGGGGAGTGAGCATCAAATAAAAGAGATGTTTTGTGTTTAGGGATGATGCTATGTGAAAAATATGTACTAAGGTGTTTAAAGTACAATCACAGTGTAGAAAGATGCTCACGGTAGGAGAAGAATCTATACTCCTGAGACCAACTGAAGGAATATATCCCATCTCCTGCTCTCCAGAACCTAGGAAGTGGAAGTTTAGACTCTAATGTACCTTACAGTGGGTAAGATATTTTTACAACTCTTAATTAGGACAGGTCTTCTTTATTTATCCTTCAAGAATGCCTTTCTTGAAGGTTTACCTTAAGCCTTTCTCACCTATTTATGTCATTGTCTCCTGCCAAAAAGTCTCTATCTTGTTAACATCTCTAGAGATAATGTATTAATATCAATATAACATGATATCATATGTGGATTTACATAATTACTTTTATAATAGAAGGACTCTGTACCTATGAAAATCTTTTCGTGCATATTCTTTAAATGTTATGCCAGAACTTTGCTTTTACTAATGAAGATCTATTCAATTATTCAAATAATGTGCTGCGTTACATGTTCAAAGCAGGGTGAGAGCAGTGGAATCTTGCAAGAGGCATTTCATTATTTGGTAGTGGAATGGGAGCAGCCACTACCTATGCCTGGCTCTGAACTTCAAACTGTAGTCGTAAAGCCTCCTTAAGAGTTGAGATTGCCTGCAGTACCTGTTTTCTGAGTGTGATCTGAGTGTATGGTGCTATAATATTGAATTACTTTGTACCAACAATTAATCAACATTTTGGAATATGTTCTATGGATATGTCTACCACCAGGTATGTGATGGTGGGATCTATAATTGATTCTGTAACATTTTGGGAGCTGCTAAAGGACTTGTATAAAATATTTGGTTCTTTGTGCTTCCCAAAAAACGTAATCAAAAATTAAATAAATGATGTAGTAAGGCTCCAAAAAAATAACTTTGTTTTATTCCATTGTTCAATAGCTTAGGAGTCAAAACTTTTAGAACCAACTGGTATTAATGACAATGTAATAGTTGATATATAGTCTCCTTTATTTTCTTGCTATTTTCTTTTGTAATTTATTAATAAGAGGTGATGTTTTGATATTGCCTAAGGCAGACTGTTATTCATTTATATGTGGCCAGATTTTTATTACAAAGCTTATGATATAAAATAATTTTGGTGATTTAATTAAATAGAATTTAATAACAAACAAGATCAGAAAGTATGTTTGGATTATATGATTATAAAGGAATCCTTCTTGTGTTTAAATACAATATTTTATATTTCAGCCATTTTTTGTGCTCAAGAGATAGGTCCATTGATATCTTATAATAAAGTAGATATTTGTAAGACGCTTAAATCTCTAAATTTTAATTATAATTAAATGTCACGAACAGACAGCACTGATATGTGAATAACAATACATGGATGTTTCCTTAGTATATTATCATGTGGACTTTGATATGAAGGAGTAAGTTTGTCTAAATTCAGTACTATTTAGCTATTTAATATTAACCAGAACACTTTTGCCATCTTTAAATGCTACAAAAACTACAAACATATATTAAATTGTTATCATTCAATTGAAGATAACACAGTCTATATATTTTTCATGGCTTTACACATTGAAGTGATAGATTTCCCAGACTATTAGTTATGGGATGCCACTCAGTCCCAGATTATCTGGTCGGTGCTAAAACTAAGAGAACATGGACTGTAAATGAAAAGTAAAAGTTAAACCTCAGAAATTGTTTTAAAATCTGCATTCGGGGTATAAAATAAGGACCTAATGATTAATGCTATTCAAACTGATGAGGAAGAAAAGAAACAATGAAAATTCCTACGGAAACTTTTCACTTATCTAGGCACCCTCACCCATTCCTCTCAATATTACTTTTACTAGAAACAACTATACCAAATATAACCCACACACACAAAAAATAGTTTTGCTTCACTTGCTTCGCCTACAGTGCCAGGGGGATGGATTTAATGATCTCATAGGCCTTTTCAATCTCTCTGATATTTGTGAAATGGCAACTGTCAATGTTGAACAAGAAATTGCTGAAATAGCACAACTTTTTGAAATGGATAATATCTCATAGGACAAGAGACCAGAAATGGAAGGAACAACCATAAACCTCACTGAAGCTCATCTCAACAGGATGCCAACTTTACTCTTCAGCTAATAAAAACAACCAACTTTAAAAACGCTGTCTGTCAGTAAGTCAAAAATCAGCCATTTTGAAAATCTCAGTCCCAGCTATTGTGTATGCCAGAGTACCGGGACTCTTAGTGTGTCTCTTTTTCATTTTGAGTTTTGCTATTTCCTGACCTTTTGTTTCTATTTATGTCTGATTAAGAAGTATGGTCAATTATGTATATGTTACATGTAATTAAATTTAATATTAGATATTATCTAGGCTTGCCTATTTGTCAATAAATAAAACTGTGTATTTTTGTGACAACATTTAAGTAGATTTCTACAGAAACAAAACATTTAAACTAAAGCACTTTCAAGTTCTTCTGGTCCATTAGGTAACTAAAAACTCTCTCATTTTCCAAAATAGGGTCTGAATATCTAAGTATTATCAATATTTGACAATTCTTTTTTCAATGGAGGTTTGAAGCATGAGGGAGAGATCCTTGAGAGGAAGAATGCACAGAGAAAGGAGTCCAAGATTCTTTCATTTTTCCTCCTAGAGATGTTTGACAAATTTTAATGTACAAGGTGACAGTCAAAGAAACAAAGCAAAAGTCACCACACAAAACCTGAATTTTCAGTAGTCTTCTTGTGCTGAGGGCATACGAACTAGACTTCAGGATTTGCCAAAGAGAAAGCATCCTAGACAATCAGATAGGACCCAGGGGAGTCAAGCCTGGGGACAGAGCAGAGCCAGAGGTAGAAAGTGACTTAGAAAATGTCAGTTTAGTTGGTTCCTTCCTTAATTAGATTAAGGGGATCTGTTCCAACGCAGGCAGACTGCCAGATGATGAGGTGCGTATCCTTCAAAGTCTCCTCGATTTTTCTTGTATAATATCTGTCCTTCATTAAAAACAATTACAGGAATACCAAAGGGTCAAGAGAAAGAAAGCTGATAAAATATTTCCAGATCACCCAATCGTTGAAGTTACTAGACACAAACTTTAAAATAACTGTAATTATCAGGTTCCAGAAAATATATGAGAAAATAAAGCATTTCACTGAAAAACTAACATCTATAAAAAGAATCAGATGGAAATTATACAATCACAAAATGCAATCATGAAAATTAAAAACTAGTAAATGGGTTTGACCACAGACTGGATACAACAGAAGAATGGTTTTATGAACTTGAAGATAGGATAGTAGAAAATATCCAGAATCAAACATGAAGGTCAAAAACGATGGAAAATTTGTAAAAGGGTATAAGAAACATATTAGAAATGTGCCAACCCAGTGGCATAGTGGTTAAGTTCCCATACTCTGCTTCAGTGGCAGGAGGCTTACAGTTTTGGCTCTCAGGTTCAGACCTACACACTGCTCATCAAGCCACACTGTGGTGGCATCCCGCATGCAAAGTGGAGGAAGATTGGCACAGATGTTAGCTCAGGGCCAATCTTTCTCAAGAAGAAAGAAAAAAAAAGAAAAGGAAAAAGAAACATGTAAGAGTCTAATATATGGGCAACTGAAGCCTCACAAAGGCAGGGAAGAGAAAATATGACAGAACTAATATTTGCAAAGATAATGACAAAAATATATTTTGAAAACCAGAAAAGACATCAACTCACAAATTCAAGAAGAAACATGAACGCTAAGTAGAATAAATACAAACAAACCACTCCTGGTTGAAAAATCGTCATAAAATTTATGAAAGAGAAAAACAAAGTTAAAAGTTAAAAGAAGACAGAGGAGAATAAAACACATTATCTTCAAGGAGGCAATAGTAAGAAAGAAAACTAACTCCTTATAAGAAACGGTAGATGTCAGTTGCAATAGAATGACAATTTTAGAGAGCAGAAAAAATAGACAACAACCTAAAATTTTACACTCTAGAAAATTATCTTTCAACAGTGTCAGTAAAATATAGACATTTCCAAACAAAAAAACACTGACATAATTTAATTCATTGCCAATCTGAATTAAAGAAAAAAGATGAAAGGACTTTTCAGGCAGAAGAAAAATGATTCTGTACAGAAACATAAAACTGCAGGAAGTAATGAAGAAACAAGATAAAGTAAATATGCGGGCAAAAGTAAGTGAATATTGGCTAAACAAAACATAGCTACAGTGTTTTGGACCTAAAATACATATACGATTAAAAGGCGTAATAACAATTTAAAAAATGTGGTTGAAGGGGAGAGGTAAATGTACACATGAACTATTTATCAAAACTGACTATATGCTGGGCATAAAACCAATCCCCAAAACTTTCAAAGAATGAAAATCACTCAGAATATGTATTCTGATCATAGTAGAATTAATCTTGAAAGTAACAGTAAAAAGTTAACCTAAAAATCCCCAAATGTTGGAGATTAGGAAATTAGAAGTAGTAAGTGACCAAAGTATTAAAGAGGAATTCTCAGTGGATCACAGAAAATATTTTTATTGTGTAGTAATTAATATAGATTTGTCAAAACTTGTAAGATGTAGCTAAACTGGTAATGAGAATGAAATTTGTAGTTTTAAATCTGTTATGTTTGAAGAGTAGGAAGGATGAAATTCAGTCATCTAAATCTTGTCTCAACAAGTTAGAAAAAGGGCAGCAAAAGAAAACCAAAGAAAATCGAAGGAAGGAAATAAAGACAATACAGAAATCAATGAATTAGAAAGGAAACAAATGGAGAGAATTAACCATACCACAAATCAGTTGTTGAAAAGAACAGCATAACTGATAAACATCTGGCAAGATTTATCACAAAAAAAAGATGGTACAAACTCTTGATCTCAGGAATAAAAAAAAGAATCACTATAGATTCTTCGGATCATAAGAATATATTACGAAAAAATTTAACTTGAAAATTTCAATAAAAGGAAACATTCTCAGGAAAACAGTGTTTACCAAAACTGATGCAAGAAAAAATAAAACAATTTGAAAACGCTTTATCTAATATATTGAATTCCCAATTAAAAACCTCTACACAAAAAAATTCCCAGGCCTAAATGATTTCATCAGTAAATTCTTTCAAACATTTATGGAAGAAATAGGACCATTTTTCCACAAAATATTCCATGGGATAAAAATAGGAGAACCATTCCCAAATTGAATAATTATGAGATCAGTGTAATCATAATACCATAGGTTGACAGGTATACTAAAAGAAATGAAAATTACATTTCAATTCACTTATGAACATAGACATAAAAGTTCTAAACACATATTAGTAAATTTAATCCAGCAATAAATAAATAGAATAACAGGACGTAGTTGGGCTGATTTCAGGAATGTAAGATTGATTAAACTTTGAAAATCAATCAATGTAATTCACCACATTAACAGAATACTGGAGAAAAATTATACGATGGTTGCATTAAAAGCAAAATAATTTTAGAAAATTCAATACTTGTTAGTAATTTTAGCAAATAAAGTAGAAGTAAAAATTTCTTAATCTGAAACACGAAATTTGCAAAAACAAACAAAACCTCTAGCACACATTAGATTAGGGCTAAAATGATAAATGCTTTGTCCCTTCTATTGAGAATCAGACAACGGTATTCGCTACATCTTTGCTCCTTAAAGTAGGGGTTTGTAGATTGACAATATCTGTATCACTTGGGAGCTTGTTAGAAATGGAGACTCCTAGGCCTCACTTCAGACTCACTCAATTAGAATTTGCATTTTAAGAAGATCTCCAGGTGTTTCATATGCATGTTGAAGTATGGGAGGGAATTCTTTCAACCACTTCTATTCTTTACAGTCCTATGGTCGATGTTAAGACAGGAGGTGTTAACAATTTCAATAAGGTATGTAGGAAATTTGAAGACTCTACTGATAAGCTATGAGAATTAACAAATGAAGTTAGCAAAGCTGCTAGATGCCTGTTTAATACATAAAATTAAAATTATTTCTATGTACCAGCAGCAAGTGATAATAAACATGAAAATTTAACATAGTATTTAGGAAAAAACTAAGAAAAATATTGTCAGTATTGAAATCTACAAAACCTTACTGAAAGAAATTACAAAAACCTAAACAAATGCAAAGATATGTCATATTTCTGTACTGGAAGGTTTGGTATTGCAAAGATGCCAATTTTCTCCAAATTGATCTAAAAATGCATCACAATTCCAATCAAAATTCCAAGAGATGTTTTGTGTGTGGAAAAAAAATAAGCTTCAAAAAATGATTCAAAATTAGTATGAAAATGAAAAGTTTCAAGAATATTCAATAAACATTTTGAATAAAAAAGCACAAATTTGAAAGGTTTGCACAACTTGATTTGGAGAATTGCTAAAAAGCTATTGTAACTAAGACAGTGTGATAAGCACACAGGGCAGGCAGATGGACCGACAGAACAGAATAATTGTCCAAAACTGTATGTAAAGTCACCTGAGTTTTGACGAAGTTACCACTACAATTCAGTGAAGAAAGGATTGTCATTTCAATAGATGATACTGGGTAAATTGGCTATCCATAAGGGAACTGAATTTTGACCTTACCTTACTTGATTGAAAAAATAAGTTCCAGATGAATTATAGACCTAAATATAAAATCTAAATTAATAAAGCTACTAGAAGATAACTTCGAAAAATGTGTTCGTGACCTGGGGTGGACAAAATTTCTTAAACTCGGCAAAAACACACTTGCCTTTGAAAGAAAAGATTGGAAAATTCTACTTCAATTAAATTAAGAACTTTTGTTCATCCAAAGAACGGTATTAGGAAACTAAAAATGCAAACCACAGAGTGATAAATATGTTTGGAATGCATATGTTCATCAAAGATCTCGTATCCAAAAGAAACTCTTACAAATTAACAAGAAATAGCAAAGAATCTAATAAATAAAATAGAAAAAACATTTGAACAGACACTTCACAAAAGTCAACATCGAAATGCCCAAATATGGAAAGATACTCAACCAGACTTAGTCATCAAGAAAATACTGATTCATACCAAAATGTGATACTAGTAGAGATCCCCCAAATGGGTGCAAGTTAAAAAGACTGTCAGTAGCAATATCTTAGGAGGATGTGGAATGACAAAAATTATCATATGTTCTAGTGAGTGTAAAAATCAGTTTAACAAATTTAAAATCTGTTTGGCAGTATCTACTAAAATTGTAGATATACAAACAAACTCAGTGATGAAGCAATTCCTTTCCTAAGTATATATTCAACAGCAACACATACTGTGTATATCAAAAGACATGCACGAGAACATCCACAGCATTATTTTCAAGAGCCCCAAACAGAAAACAACATGAATGCTCTTCAGTAAATGGCTATATAAATTGTAGTATGTTTATACAAGGGAATATTATCCAGTATTGAGAAATAATAAACTCTTAATATATGCAACAGCATGAATGAATTCAAGCAGTTTTTCTTTAATTTTGTGTTTTGTTTTATTTTTGGTGAGAAAGATTGTAGCTGAGCTTGTGTCTGTGCCAATCTTCCTCTATTTTGTGTGTGAGATGTGGCCACAGCATGGCTTAGATGAGTGGTGTGTAGGACCGCATCTGGATCTCTGCCCAGGATCTGACCCCTCGAACCCTAGGGTGCTGAAGTGAAGGGTGCAAACTCAACCACTACACCACCAGGCTGGCCCCTCAAGCACTTTTTTAAATAAAAGAATCCAGACACAAAAGAGTTCATACCGTATTATTCTATTTATGTAAAAGTAGCCAAGCAAAACTCAATTATTGTTAGAGAAGTCAGAATATTGATGACCTTTGTGTGGAACAATGACTTAGGGACAGTTGGGAGGATTTGGGGTGTGGTAATATTTGGGTGGTGCTACTCAAAAAAGCATCATTCATCAAGATGGGCATCTATGATTTCTATATCTTTTTAAGCATGTTTTTCTTTAATTAAAAAATGTTAATCAAAAAAAGTACAAAACACAAAACTCAAATGGGAAAAGGTATTTGCCAACACAAACAACTGACAAATGACTAATATGAAAGCTGTATACATGTCTTATAAATCAAAAAGCAAAAAACTAAAAAACAAAAAACACAAAAGAGAGACCCAAAAAACCCTCAAAAGATTATACATGTATTTCAGAGACAATGAAACTGAAAAGACCATTAAATATAGGAAAGTTTTCATTAGTAATCAAGGGAAAGAAAATTAAAATCACAATGAGTTACCATTACATCTACCAGGCTGGCAAAAATTACTGTCTGACAACATCAAATGTTGATGAGGATGTGGATCAATGGTAACTATTCTTGGAAATAAAAATTAATACAATTACTCTGGAAATAACTTGACATTGTTTAATACGGGTGAAGATCTATGATTTCACTCTTAGTTAGACAACTTAGAGAAATCAGAACTGAGGGTCTCTCTCTCTCTCTCTCTCTTTCTCCCTAACCAGGGGATAAGTGTAAGAAAATTGATGAGAAGATTGCTTCATAGGAGCGTGAAACAATAAATAACTCAAATATCAAATAAATAACCCAAATATTTTTATATTTAAGAAATGAGATACTATAAAAATAAACTCTAGTGTCTTGCGTTAACATTTTCACAAACAAAATGTTGAACAAAAATACCATATGGAAAAATAATGCCTATAGTGTGATACATATATATAAAGTTTAAAAGCACACAACAAACAATATTCTATTTAGAGATATCTAAAGGCATAATAGTATACAAAGAAAAGTACAGGAATAATAAACACAAAATTTAGGATCATGATTGCCTGTGGGAGGAAAGGGAGGGTTATGTGCTTGTGCAGGTATAGATCAGGATGCCAAGACATTTGTAACTTAACTCGCATGGTTGGTAAATAGTTGTTATGTTATGTTGTTATATTTTTGTTATATTTAATTTTGTAAGTATGCAACATTTTATAATAATTTTTGAAAACAAAGTGGAACAAATCACAGAAGGGGTAAATACAGAGTGCCGTGTATTCACAGGATCTAAACGTGCAAATTTTATGGCAGAATGAGGAGGCGGGAAGGAAAGGTGGGAAAGGAGGGAGGGAAAGAAGGAGGAGAGAGTTAGAGAGAGAGAGATGATAAAGACTCAGCTTTCTGTTTTGCTCTAACTAGCATCTGATTTCTCCCTTTTCCTTGGCAATCAAATCCATAAATGGATAGTTCATTACTGCGCTGTCCAATACGGTAACCACTAGCCACATGTGGCTGCTAAGTGCTTGATATGTGGCTAGGTGTGAATTGAGATGTGTTATTCATGTAAAATATAGATCAGATTTGAAAAAAATTGATAAGAAAAAATGTAAACTTTCTCATAAATACTTTTAATATTAACTATTGAAATGATAATTTTTTGGATATACTGGGTTAAAAGAATATATTATGAAAGCCAATTTCACCAGTTTGTAATGTGGCTACTAGAACACTCAAAATTATATATGTGGCTCACGTTATAGTTTTATTGGACAGCCTTGGTCTAGAAACATTTTTCTATTTTCTCCTATTTAATTAATTCTTCAATTCACTTCCATTACTGCACTGGAAAGGTGATGAGTCATTTATTAATTGCCAGATTCAAAATTCTTTTCTCTACCATGTTACTTGATCTCTTTTAAGCATTTGATACTCCCTTCCCCTGGGACTCTCTCCTTCTTGACAACGACACCACCTTCCTGTCTCCTCCAACAGTCTCACCCTACTTCCCTCCTTCTCTTCCAGCCTTTGTCCTCCTCTGTTAGGCATTAGATGTTAGGCTGCTTTTATATTTGTCTCTTCTCTTTTTTCTTTTTGTTAACTTAATCAGTGAGCATTTGTCAAGCACCCATTTAATGCCAGGCATTCTTCTGGATGCTTATCTTATACCATCAATATACGCTGACAACTCCCAAATCTGTATCTTTAGTTCTAACTACCCTTTTGGGCTCAGAAAGATCTATCCAGCTCACTCCTGGATGTCTTTGTCTGATATTCAACAAATTCAAAACATCTTTTTTCTAATGCAGGATTCTCAAAATGCGGTTCTGGTACTAACACAACCTATATTACATGGGAACTTGTTAGAGATTCTTAGGTCCTGCCCCAGACCTATGGAACCAGATACTGCTGGAATGAGCACACAATCTGTGCTTTTACAAGCCCTCCTGGTTATTCTGATGCTCACTTAAAGTTTGATAGTCATTGACTTAGACTATTCTTTTTTTCCTTTATTACCCACAGCTTATTAGTTACAGACTCCTATGGATTATTCCTCCCACCGTGGCTTGCATGAGCCTCATGTTCCTCTCTCTAGTCCTGGCTCTCTTCTCTCCTGGTACACATTGCTGCAGGAGTATCCTAATTGTTCTCCTTGTGTCCAGTCTCGATGCTGCTAATCTACCATTTGAAACAAATCGGATCATATTACCCTTCTCAAAATCTGTTTAATGGTTTCTTGTTTCTTACAAAGTCCCACTTCTTAGATACATGTCTTTCATCTGTCCTATCATCAGCTTTACCTTGAGTTAAAATTTTCGAGTCAGGTAGAAACAATTTTTAATTTCAGCTATTTTTTTTACTACCTTATTACCTTGTACATGTCACCCGACCTCTCTGAGTCTCAGTTTCCCTTTTATAAAGTAGGAATTATGATAAATCTACCTCATGGGGCTTTTGTAAACACTTGACACTCTGGGGACAGTGGCTAGCACAATGAGCAGTATATTTGAATCTATGCTAGTTACTATTACTTGCAGTAGAATTATTCTTTAAGCCTATTTCTCATATTCTTTTACATAATCTGCTTCATATCTAGCATACTGTTTGAAGTTTACTTAACTTGAAGAGTCTCTTCTTCACACACGTTTCTTCCTTATCCTAGACTGCTCCCTCTGTCTGGGACGGAACACCCATTTCCTGACACTCAGAGCGTTCTACTAGTTTCTCAAGACCGAACTTTTAGAGTCAGTCCTTCTCTTGCTTGTCTCATTCTCCTGAAATGAACCATCATTTCTTCTGAACACACACTGGGTCCTGTACGTGCTTCTCTCAGAGACTCTATTACAATTTACCGTACACCAAATTGTTAAGAGTAGATATTTCTGCTAGTTTGGATTTATGATGCTTTTTGTCTTATTCTTTAAATTTTTCAGAATTCTCCCATTAAAAAATACCACGTCTATAATCACATCAAAGGTTACGTTAAAATTCTGTACGTTGTTACCGCAGCCAAGAAGCCCTGTGAAAGGAATTGTTCAAAAAGTTGGGTTTTATTCAAAATCAACTATTCTGATGTTCATAAAGATTAAGTAAATTTGGATTTTAGGGTGTAATCATATACAGGGAACATCTGATGCCCTTTATTTAACTAAAATCTAAATAAATTATCACCAATGTAATTGAAATAACCAAAGGTTATTCTGGTATGGCCAAGAATTGAGATGGAATGATGTGTCCTCACTATGTTAACTAAGGGCTAAATGAGTCCACTCAGAGCCCTCTTACCACAGCCCAATCTTTTTTTTTTTTGAGGAAGATTAGCCCTGAGCTAACTACTACCTCCTCTTTTTGCTGAGGAAACCTGGCCCTGAGCTAACATCCATGTCCATCTTCCTCTACTTTATACGTGGGACGCCTACCACAGCATGGCTTTTGCCAAGCGGTGCCATGTCCGCACCTGGGATCCGATCCAGCAAACCCTGGGCCGCCAAGAAGTGGAACATGCAAACTTAACTGCTGCGTCACTGGGCTGGCCCACCACAGCCCAATCTTATCTCTTAGTGCATCTTCTTAGTGAGGATGGGAACCTGTTGCAAAAAATTACTTGGTTTGATAAGACTGAGAAGCACAACTCCAGAGCCACTCTGACTTTGATGTACAACTTTACCCTCAGAGAAGTCATAAGAGCATCACTGCCAAAGAAAATGTCACCCACCCACCCTGGCCATCTTTGAAATAGGACCGTAGTAATCCACCATCTGCTAGGATCGTGGTTCTCAAACAACACGATTCTTATTCATGGTAGTTTCCAGGTAGTTCAGAAAACGTGAACTTGTGGGACTCAGAAATAAGCCTATAACAGACTATGCCTGTACTGATTAAAGCATTGTTAACCAATAGGAGAAGGTTGTTGTTTATGCTAAGGGTGCTGTGATATATTCTTATGTTTTTTATTGTTGTAGTCTAATTTGAATTCCTAAAGTATTAATATATTTGTGCTATGGGAAATAGAGTGTGGATGAGTCTGTGGTTTTTAGAGGTCCTGAAAGCACCTTAGCCTACACAAACACACACTCATACACACATTCTTTTTTAATGATTCCAGGATAATAAGCAAAGCCATATTATTATTAAGCTTATTACTTAGGAAAAGGATGAAGGTGTTAAAACAAAGAGACTTCAGAGTGCAGTGGCTTGAAGAAGATAAAAATCTATTTTTCTCTAAAGCTGTGAGGGGTGCAATCTAGGCTTGTGGGGCAGCTCTGTTTTAATGAATCATTTAGGGAGGCATGTCCTTTCCGTGGTTAATGCTGAGTGTAGTGGTCCCTTGCTTTTTCAGCTTACAGAAAAAGGAAAGAATGGAAGTATTTTAGGAAAACTATTTCCTAGTTTATTCCTAAATAGGAAACTATTTCCTTCTAAGCAAATGATCAATGAATTGCAGGCCCAACCCTAGGTACAAGAAAGGCTGGAAAATGTGGTTTCTATTTGGATTGCCGTTGCTGCATTTTCTTCTAGTGCAATGGACAAATGGGAGAAGGGAAAGCAGATTTTGACAGACAACTGCAAGACTATCACAAGTTTGCCAATAAGACAGTCATTAGACTAGGGTGGAAAAGGGATAGAGCTTAAATTGTGGCGGTAAGAGCCTTGCATTAGGCCTACCATTAGTGTGCCTTTATCTTCCTTTCTCATTCCTCATCAGTGGGAAAAACTTGAAAGAATTTAGTTGTAAGTTTCTCTGAAAAGCTCCCTCTCCCTTTCCCCAACAACAGCGTCTGTCATGAATTTAATGATATATGAACTAATATTGAAATACCGTACACTTTACTTAATAGAATGCTAAAGTAAACCCGCTTTGGAATTAAAATATTTTTTAATTTTTTAATGTAACTGACCACTCTCACAGAGTCAAATTTACCTATATTGGTTTTGTTTAAAGTAAAACGTAAGTCATTTTGAAATAGGGTGCTGTTAACTACACCAGCCTTTGGGGTCAATGGAGTGCAATTAATGAGCTAGCATATAGAGATGGTAATTGGTCAGAGATTAAATAAATAATTGAATCTATCTACCAATTAGGACTGGATTCTACTGGTAGTAAGAATGACCTCAAATAATTGTATCTTTAGCAAGACAGAAATTTGTTTACTTTCACACAAGATAAGTCTCTACCATATTTCACAGGTGAGTTCTATTCTCAAAGTCACATTATGTTCACTAGATGGCCTCTCAAACTCCAGCTATCACATCCTCATTTTAGACAGAGGAAAGAGAAAGGAGAGAAAAGGCTATGTCTCAGCTGCCTCAGGAACTCCTATGGAAGGTTCCTAAAAGCTCTACCCAATGATTCCTCCTTATACCTCATTGGCTAAGATATCTGCAAGGTGGACATCAAAAATGTAATTTTATGTTTAGCTAGGTATACCATTGTCCTGATATTGTAATGGATCTGCTACTAAGAGCAAAGAAGAATGAGTAGGAATCCAGTCATCTACAGCCGTGCTGTCTTTGGTCAACTACCTTTGCAGTGAAAACCATGATTGAGAGCACAAAGAACAAGGTAAAGCAAATTTACCCTTAATCACTATTTACATTACTGGCTTCCAAACTGTGATCCAGAATTCCAGTAATATGGTCCTTGGCCCGGTGGAGAGCTCCTCTACTAAGGCTCAGTCATCCTGAGTGCCTTAGAATGGAAGGGGGATGCATTAGTTGAGTCTTCTGAGAAGGAGACTCCAAGGTTACCTGTGAAAGAGATACACTGGGAAAAGCACATGTGAGGGAAAAGAGGGGAGGGCATTGGAGGAGGAGAGGAGGGTTGCAGGTGCTACCCCTGTGAAGGAGAAAGAGAAAGAAGGAAGGCAGAACAGGCAGAGCGGCAGACTCTGGCAAGTTTTAGGAATATTTTGGTCAGGCCAACAGGAAGTTCTTCTTCAGCCAAAGTTATCTGTCCAAGAAGTCCTCTGTCAGAGAGATGCCCCATTTTGCAGGAATGGGTCTGCCTTTGCATCCCTCCATGTTTGGTCTTTCACTGGGAGTAGCTGTGAGAAGCCTGGCCTCAGCGACAGATTCAAAACACAGCAACTAGGGCTATCCATTAATTACCCTCCCTGCAGTAAGAGATATGAGTGGCATATTTTGATGGCCATATCTTCCACTTTGAACTAAAGACCCATAAAACCCATGCCCTTCTCCAACTGGGGTCAGATATCAGGGAGAAGCATTTTGAGAGATGAAGAGCAGTAGCAAAAAAACCCAAGAAATTGGGGCTGGCCCCGTGGCCGAGTGGTTAAGTTCGCGCGCTCCGCTGCAGGCGGCCCAGTGTTTCGTTGGTTCGAATCCTGGGCGCGGACGTGGCACTGCTCATCAGACCACGCTGAGGCAGCATCCCACATGCCACAACTGGAAGGACCCACAAAGAAGAATATACAACTATGTACGGGGGGCTTTGGGGAGAAAAAGGAAAAAAGTAAAAAAAATCTTTAAAAAAAAACCAAGAAATTATTTTCAATTTCATGGAGTGGAAAAAAACCATTAGAGTGTCATCAGATCTTTTCAGATGCAGGAGAGATATCCTTTTACCAGGTAACCTACGTGTAAGCAGAACCAAATGGAAGACTCATGGGGAGCCAAATAGAAAGTAACTTGGCTGGGCCAGTGAGATCAGATTCAGAGCAGCCTATGTTCTTTAAATGCTGGTAGAGAGTTCGAAACAGGGTGAGAGAAAAGAAATAGTCAGGTCACCTCCCTTTTTGGAGTAGTTTAAATGTTGTTAACACTCAAGCACAGAAGAAGCAAGTTACACCAAAGTGAACACAGGCACATACAATCACTTCCCATTTCCATTTAACTTATTTTGTTTGTTTGTTTATATTTTTAGACCAGTAATTGTATTAGTCATCTATTGCTGCATAACAAATTACTCCAAGACTTAGCAGCTTAACCAACAAATATTTATTATTTCAAGTTTTCTCAAGGTCAGGAAACTGAGAGCGATTAACTGGATGGTTCTCACTCAGGGTTTCTTAGGAGGTTGCAGTCAGGTTGTTGACCCAGGGCTATAGTAATCCGAGAGGGGGCTTCAGGTGACTCTCTGTGGGTGTCTTCTTATTTTGCTCGCCTTCTCAGGCATCTGTCTTACTCCACAGTGAATGATTCCAGAAGGAAGAGAAAGAGTGCTCAAGACAGAAGCTGCAGGCTTTTTATAACCTAAGATTAGAAGTGGCGTCCCATTCTTCTGTCATATTTTAATGCATAAAAGCAAATCACTAAGTCCAGCCCACACTCAGAGAGAGGTGCGTTCAATACCGCCCCTTGAGGAGAAGAGAAGTATCAAAGAATTTGTAGACATATTTAAAGTCATATTGGCCATATATAAACATGTTACAAAATTCAAGATATATTAAAATCTCCCCAGGAACTTCAGTTCTGTTTCTTGGGGTTATCAGTTTTTTGCATGTCCTAGAGACAGCCCATGAAGTTACAAGCAAATACTGCTAAGAGTTTAACTCCTTTGAAAGCTCTATCCCCAGTGACTGTAGCCCAGTCAGTCTTCTTGGCTTTGATCAGTTCAAATCAGCACTCCTTTCTGTGCAGGGCGTGAGGAAAGAAATGGAGAATGACCTTCCACATTCCTTCTCCTATAAACTCTTGCCAACTTTGGCCCACTTATAATTGTAGTATATGCCTTTTAAAACATTGGTTTAACAAAAGCTATTTAATTGTAGCTGTTTTCCCCCCTTTGGAGCATTCTTTGTGGCTTTCTCTGCCATTAGCCAGTGCCTTAGGCAGTTACTAGAAAGGACTAAATTGAGTTGCTTTTGTTATTAGCTGTGGTTTGTGAGTCAGCTTACTGCTTCTAAAACAATTATAGAAGGAAGCTATTATTTTGAATAGAAATTTGAGTATATTTAGAAGAAAATGAACCATGTATTTTGTTCTGGCTGCCTCTGCTTTCCAATCTCATTTCAAAGATGAAAAGACTAAAAAGATTGCAAAGAGGGAGGGAGGAAGAAAGAGATGAATTGAAAGTAAGAGAAAGTGAGAGCTAAAGATTGAGAGATGTAGAGACAAGGACTTGAAAGGAACATGACAATGCTCAAAGATTGGGAAAGTGACATTTTAAATTTTACAGAACATACAGTTAAATTATTTTATTATCTTGAGATTTCCCCAAATGATAGGATTTGGGCTGACATACTATGCCAATCCATATTAGCCTAAAGAGATCAATTCTGAATAACTTCCTTCTTTTAGAGATATGTAATATATTCTGTGAGTATTCCTGGGAAATGATGCAGTATAATAAAATCACTGTTTGCCTATGTGTGTTTGTCCCAGATATGTCACACATGGTTTTGATTCCAAGTTTTCAAAAAAAATGAAATCTAAGCTGAAACTAAAACATAAAGCATGTTTTCTTTGACCTAATTCATATCCAGCTAATAAGAGAACTATTTTTTTCCTATGGTTCTAGGATTTGACCATTGTACATATGTCCCTTGCATCACAAATAGTTCAGAAAGTTTTCATGTAAGTAATACTTATAAAGAAACCGTAGTTTACTTGTTTTGCTAGAGCTATATTCCAATTTCAGCCACCTTACATCCTTTTTGGAAGTAGATAGAGCATTTTTAAACATGTTTATGGCAGAGTTTCAGAAAGAATTTTATATATCTAAAAAGTTTGAAAGCAATGAGTATAGGTGAGATTATTTTTATTTAAGAAAAAATTTGAAAACAACTCTTTCTTAGTCTTTCAATCACATTCTTATTCTAGTTCATTCTGAAATAATTTTAAAGGTTAAAATATAACTCTATACAGTTAAGTATGGCTAAACAATAGCTGTACAGTCAAAATGCAAAGTCTAACAATCATTCTGAGAATTTCATCAACGTGAAATGCCAGTCTATCACTAACATCCATTCTAGATTAAATTTTTCTAAAGCACACTTTTAGTCATGAATATTCTAAGTTTAAAACTCCCAGTGACTCACTGTTTACTTAGCTGGCATTCTTGGTGCTCTGGGTTCTGATCTTGACCTGTTTCTCCAGCCTCAGTTCCCACATATCTCCCCCACACGACCCCAGACCTCCCATAGTCCCAGCAAAGTACATTCCTGGGATCCCTGGGCACTGGTGCTCACAAAGAGCAAAAGTGTTCTGCATACCCCTTAGATATCACTGCTCTTTCAGGTTGTCTAACCTGGATGCAGGGTACAAAATGGCTTGTAGATGCTTTACCCTTTTGTTTTCTGGACTTCTCTTAGGACCTAGGCCCAAAGACAAAGGTGAGGCACTTAGGATATCCCTATGAGAGTGTTTGGCTTGATTCCAATGCTAGATATGAGAGGGATCTAAGAGTGACCCAACTGTGGTGATAAGATGTTGAGTGGTCCCAAATGCAACCAGAGATCTTTCTTGCACTAGTAGGGGGGTGATTAAAGCCATAGATATCTAGAGCTCACCAAAAGATAGGCTTACCTAATGAGAGCTCTTGGGAACCACCTCCAAATTAGAAATTGAAGGTCAAATTTTCAGGTTCACTCTTCTGGTATCTCATTGAAGTTAATTCCTATTAATACAGGAGGCATTTCAGCTGAAAAGGGTTATAACACATTTAGGATGACAGGCTTAGCCTATGTAACTATTATTACAACTTATTTCTTAGAGTGTAATTGCAAAATAACATGATCTACTCCCACATTACTACTCCCATATTCCCTAAATTTTCCTGAGACTGCAGGCCTGAAAGGACTTTGTCCTCATTCCATTAACCCAGTGTTTTCAGGAGACGTAACTATCAAAAGGTTTTCCTGGGTACTCTCGGAGCTTAAAGACCTTTTCAAGTTAGGCCTTGTGTTCTGGCCATCATTCAGCCCAAGCATCAGTTTCATTCTTTCCAGTTTCATAATCTTTTGCTTTTAACAGGAATCATATCTAGTGTTATATTTATATGTGTAGGAAACAAATAAAAGTTGAAGACTTTTAAATCAATTTCACTTTAATATCTCTGGTCATTAATGCAGAGCATTCCTCTCTAGTTCTCTACAGTGACCATCACACTGTGTTGAGTTATAGACACACAACTGAACATACTTTCATGGCCTACCTGGCCTTAGAGGCATTTAAGGTGATGTACATATTTTTGGAAATTGGCAGCTTCGTTCAATGAGTCAAATGAAAATACAGATTTGAACATGATCTTTCTCTTAATGGAATTATCAGAGAGGTAGGTATCCCTCATAGTAAGTATCAGAAAATACTCTTATGAGTTACTGAGATAGAAAGTAAAGCTATGAGCAACCAGAGAAAGATAAACACATACATACACACACACACACACACACACACACACACACAAACCCACTATAATCATATGGTTCTGCATTAGAAATTAATAGTAAATTGGGAGGTGGTGAAAGCAGAAAGAAGGTAAAGAATTGAGGGTGGATGTTGAACTTTTAAAGTAGTATTTCTAATATCTAATAAAAGTTGTTTGCGATTTTGCAATGTTGTTTACCAAACCTTCAGTCAAATCCATCTCAAAGACAAATGCATTCTGTGTGTGTGTGATGGAGAGTGGTGTGTATGGGGAGTGGGGGGGAAGATTTCTTTCAGAAACTGAAGAACATGGCAACAGTCCACTTGCAGGTTGATAAGACACAGGACACAGATGGTTCTAATAGATGGAATGATGATTTGCAAATTCAACTAACTCAGCAGAAGTAGTAATCTGAAAAAGTAACCCTGCCCCTGGAAATTCTCATCAACCTTCGGCGATACAAAGGACTTCTATGGGCTGTGAGTTGGGTCTTTAACTAATCTTTATCTTAAGAGGAAGGAAAACCTCAGCTGACATCTACGTTAGACATATGTCCTCTGCACAGTGGTTCTCAATGGTACAACCCACCAGGAAGAATTTTTAAAATTTTGGGGGGAATATTTATGTCACAGTGATGGGGAATGCTGCTGATATTTATAATAGGAGGGAGCCAGGATTGTCCTACACGAAGAATTGTCCTTCAACCCTCATAACATTCAGAAGTCTCATTGGACATTCAAATAGGATAAATAAATAAATTTATGTAATTATTTATATTTATACTATATACATTTATATAAATATGTTGATATTTATCTAAGCCTAAAACCCAACCATTTTACATATAAACACAGAATAGTTTTGCAACTATTTTAACAAACATGAAATTTTCAGAATGTGACTCTTGTATAAATAGAAAAAAACAATTGTTTTGTTTTATTTGGAGCTTTACGAAAAGCTCTTCACCACTTGAGAAAATCATGTCACCTGTAGCAGTGCCATTTGAGTCACTAACACAACACCTCTGTATCGGTCTGCAAAAGCAGACTCTGCCTAGAAACAAACATCTGACTACTTTATCAGGTCTTCAAGTGTGGCCCTGGGATGCATTTATACATTGAGATAGCATCACTTCCCTTTTATGTCACCTTTATAATATAGTTAGGAGACTTTATTGATTTTTAAAATTGACATGTAAAGTGTATCATTTATAATGGAAGCAACAAGAAATATTTGTTGTAAAAAGACGTGGAGCAGAGGCTGCTAGTTACTCCCCCAAATCCAGTTTCTTTTCTGTCCCCTAACACACAAATCAACCACATTTCCCAGCATCCCTTGAAGGTAGTTGATGCTCTGTGACAGAGTTCCAGAAGTGGGATGTGAATAAAAATAAGAAGCAATGCTTCCAGACCTGTACCATGAAAGTATGCCATATGCACACCTTCTGGTTGACAGGACTGAAGACAATCCTGTCCTGTTCAGACCACCGGACCACCCAGCAAGGCACATGTTGAAGACTGCAGAGCTTCCGTTGGCCTGAGTTTCAGCCAGGAGACCTGAAGACAAATGTCCTGTAAACCTGTTCACCCACCCAGTACTATTGATTGAACAAGTAACACACTTTTATTGTTTTTGAACTATCCCACAATTTGGGGCCTATTTGTTACAGCAGTTAGACATCCCAAACTAGTAAGCATCAGGTCTGAAATGGTTCGGACCCGTTTCTCTAGAATATATAATGTGAATTGGAAAGATAAAGCGTTATATCTGACTTTTTCCTTGCATATCGTCTGTGTTGTTCCTGAGGCTATTTGCCTTCCATCTCTAGCCCTTCTCCCAGCCTGCCTCTGTATGTCAGGAAGGCTGTACCCTGTGGCCTGAAGTTCCCAGGTTTCCACACCAACTGGCTTCTGGCTGGGTTCAGGAACTACAGCGGGGACTGGGGACTTGGAGGATGTGGGAATTGGAAAGAAGAGTGAGTGGGAAGAAGCCAGAGTACCTCTCCTTTTCCCTCTGCCCTGCTGCAGTCAGTGTCATGTTCTGGCAAAAACTTCGTCTCTTCCATGGCTAAGCTCCCTCTGGATGGTTATATCATGGCTCTGGATTCTGCAAGTTCCCTTTCTCCAGGAGTTTAGGAATACTGCCTCTTCTCTTTGGTCTCTCCAGCTGAGGAGATAGCAACTTCCTACCATTGCTACTCTCTGAGTTGCCTCACTGATGTCCCTTCCTGCAACATGGCTTTTATCATCCACATAACCAATTCTCTGCATTAAATTGTTTTAAATGCTTACTGTGGTTTCTGTTTTCTAGATTTAACTCTGACTGACACGTCATCCCTAGTCCTTTTTTCCTTCAAAACCTAGTTCACTACTTAGTAGAAGTCAATTTCTCATCAAGTATATTTCCTATGCTCATTTAATTATTTTATCTAAGCCTTATATAAAGTTATCCAATGTTTGAGTTTATTTATAAATATCCTTTCTTTAAACTCTCATGTAGCTATGTTGTAAAATTCCCAATGGCAGGGAAAACGACTTCTAATTCTTCACTAATTCCCTTTTACTTATAACACAATATTTATTGCACAAAGGTTACTGTTTGTTCATTGTTATATACTAATACCATTTACCATATTTACATCATCAAAATTATCTCCAACTCTGAAGACGCAATGTTAGTATAATCAGGTGTCTTTCAATCAATTGAGGAATAGAATTTATCCTAAAAGTTTCATCAAAATACAGTTATTTATCACTTGGAATTCATTTTCCTGTAGCCTCCTCTTCTGATTTTAGAAGGCTTGGAGGGATCAGTGACAGGTTGCTATGGAAAAAGGGAGACAATCTCTTAAGTACTGATAGCTTAGAATAGTCATAGACTTTTAGAGGTGGAACTGAAACTATTACCAGGGCCATAACCATTCCCTATCAGATCTGGTGGAGAGTTCTTCCTACTCATTGTTGATATTTTTACTACTCTCTTTGTCTTGGAAAAATTTCTTTCCTTGGCCTTGCTTTTATTTTCTTCTCCATCAGTTCCTATTGTCTGCCTTTTTCTTCTGCATCTCCAAGTCTGTCAATCACTTTAAATATTGATGTTTCAAAAATTCTGTCCTAGGTATTTTTTTCTCCTTCTACTCTTATTAATGATCCAATGCCTATCTAGAACAGAGATGCATGTCATTACTATCCACTTTCTATCCATTACAGAAGTTACTATACATGACATTTTCCCCCAGTGAACCTGGAAGTAAATTCAGATTCAGTATGACTTCCAGGCAGGCATGGCCAATTTACCTGAGTTGCTACACAAGATGAACATTTAGGTCCCTATTGACAGATATCTAGAACATGAAAAATCTATGTTTTTTTCTTGGCTTCAGATCCAACTACTAATTGGTAATCATCACCAGGCTTTACAACAAATGCAGAGCAATCTTTCATCCCTTTTCCTAAATCTTACTAATCTTTGATAGCAGATGTATAGACATCACTTTATTTCAGTTAATGAATTTAGTATGCTTCTACTAATTGCGCAAACCAGGAAATTGGAAGTCATCTTTCTTTTTTTCTCTTTTCCCAATACCTAAATTTATCACTTTTCAGTTTTACCTAAGAATTATTCCTAAAACTTATTCAAATTCTTCTCTCTACTTCATTACCATTGACTCAGTTCACACAGCATTACCTCTTCTCATAGACTTACAAGAGCCCTCTGACAGTATTCTTAATACTTTGGTCTTTCCCCCCACCAAGCTTAATCCTACAGACTACTCACAAGATTATCTTCATTAATAAAACAGTAAAAATTAAAAATTAAATAATAAATATGAACATGTTAATCTCTCTTATTTAAAAATTTCTATTGACAACCTCTTGCCTCATCAGAAAATATAGTACATCCCTTATAATATAGTAGCCCCTTGCCTGTCTTCTTTCCTTTTCTGTCACAATCCTCCCACGCTCCTGGTCTTACATTTTTTACCTTGATGCTTTGTATACACTCTTCTGTCTGTCTGACATAACCCTCCCCTCTTAGGCATTTCTCCTTTGCTGAGGACGATAAGTACATTATAGTAGTGATGTGCCCTGAGTCCTCTCTTGATTTTTCCTTGCTGTAGTTCCCAGTCCCAGGAATTCAGACTTATTCTTTTTTCTTCTCTAAAACTTTCATCACACAATTCATTCCATGTGGCCAATTTGGTCTTCTTACTCAGTCTCTTCCCTTAGCCGACTATGGAGTCAGCCACAAACTTTTTATTTTCACAATGTCTCCTGAACCCCAAAACACATTTAAAGGCATTACTGGCAATCACAAAGTTACTGCAGTCTCTAACTATATTTGGTATGATGATAAGGGTGGGAGTGGAGACAAGAATGACCTCTTGGTTTGCAGCATGAATGACTGGATGGATGACCACAGGAACCAACTGATATAGAAATATTTGGGGGAAAAACTAAAGAGTTAGTTTTCATCATGATGAGTTTAAAGTGCTTTTGGGGTACTCACAGGAGTTGTTCAGTAGGACCTGTCCAGTAAGGCTCCAGCTAAGAAGAAAGACCTATCCTGAACACTAGACTGGAAGTTGGCCTTCAGTCTGCCTCTCCATAATGCTGCTAGAGAGATATGGTTCTAAAACACGTATTCGAATGATGTCTAAAATTTGTCAACAACTACCTGTAGTTTGCAAGATAAAATCACACTACCACTCTTTAAATTAACACTATCAATGAAAACATCATGTTGCGGGGTTTTGTCATCAAAATGGTTCTGCTAGAGTTCAACTTTCAATAATGACAGATTGTCAACTATCCACCAGGAGATAAAAATTAGAAACTCTAGACAAAATATTTAAAAACAACTATTTGAAGGCAGCGGAAAATGAGCAAAATATAGTATACACTGTATGATTCTATTTATATGAAATTCTTAAACATGAAAATGGATCTCTTGTAACAGAAAGCCAGACCAATGGTTGTCTGAGGAAGAAGAGCAGGTAGGAGTAGGAGGGTGGACCGACAAAGGGGCAGTCAGAAACTTTTGCATATGATGGATATGTTCAACATCTGGATTATAGTAATGGTTTCATGGCTGTATAGGTATGCCAAATTTGTCACATGGTACACTTTATGTACTGTTTATGTTATGCCAATAATGTTTCAGTAAAGTTGTTTGCAAGAAAAACGGTTATCGTCTTCATATACCTAGAGATTTTGCAAATCAATAAGAAAAACGTCTTAATAAAAAATAGGTAAAAACATTTTACAAGGTGCGTTAGTTTTCTATCACTGTTGTAACAAATTACCACAAGGTTTAAAACAACACAAATTTATTATCTTACAGCTATGTGGGTCAGAAGTCCAAACTCAGAGTGGCAGGAGGGCTAGTTCCTTTTTGCACCTTCCAGGGCCATCTGTATTCCTTGGCTTGTATCTTCATCATCCATCTTCACAGTGTATCATTCCAATCTCAGACTCCATCATACCATCACCTTCTCCTCTAACTCTGATTCCTTCTGCGCCCCTCTTTTGAGGACCATCGCGATTACATTAGGCCCAACCAGATAATCTAGGATAATTTCCTCATCTCCAGAACTTTAACTTATTCACACCCACAAAGTCCCTTTTGCCATGTAAAGTAACATTTGCAGGGTCTGGGGATTAGGACGTGGACATATTTGTGGGGCCATTATACAGTCTACCACAGAAGGGAACAAATAAAACTGTCTAATAACGAACAGGAAAAGAGTCCTTCTTCACTGGTTCTCAAAGAAATATACATTAACATTAAATGATGTTTGCCCTCTATCAAGTTGATGGACCTTTAAAAATTATAAACACCGACATTGGCACTACTGTAGAGAAACAAAAACTCATGCACAAGATTATAATGAAAGACATCCAAGTTAGGTATTCTTTGATATCAGTGGTTACCTCTTGCTAATGAGATTATAGGTAATCTTTATTTCCTTTTATGGGCTCAAAGTATTTTCAATATTTATTACTTAAAAACTTGAGAGAGAAACAAAGGATTTTTTGAAGATGTCATCTTTTCCAATCCATAAACCAGACCACTTGAAGAGCTAATATTTGCTTTTCTTTGTTACTGAACCAGCAAGCATAAACAACTTCCACTGGAATATTGAAGCTGATGGTCCAGTTCAAATAATCACTAAACTTTGTCATTGTTGTGGACATCACTTATCACCACACACTATATTTTATGAAAGAAAGTTCAAATTGTATAACTGTGCATGTAAGAATATGGCTCTTCAGAAACACCAGTACCCTCTGGTAATTGTTCAAGATATATATTTTGTATAACATTGCAAATGTATGTACTATTACCCTAAATTATTTACAAATGATTCCAATAGTTTATATTTCACATAAAAATATGACTTTTTAACAAGTAAAAATGAAATCAGACTATATATGGAGAGTTATAGTAAAAAGTAAGCCACATATTTTATGAAATAAAGTGTTTAGAATTGTTAAATGCCTTCCTTGAACACAAGCCAGTCTTTATTTGACTATGAAAAATAGCCATATTTTTCTAGGGACGTAAAATAAGTTCTCAGGATACTGGATTATTTTGCTGAGATCTTTGCATTGGTTTGAAAGAATTTCAGCTCACTTTGGAAGTTCTCCACTACTACAGAAACTTTCTTTAAAAGTTCAATTGCATCTCATTTTAATTTCATACGTAATGAAAGCTACCTATGGGAAACTTTTCTAAGCACATGTTGAAGCATTAGATTTCCAAATTTATTGACAAAGTAATAAAGGAGATATTCGTTTTTCATTTCAATAAAAGATTGCGTACCTCTGAGGTAAACACTGTACTTATACCTGAAAAGGGTCATTGTCAGAAGAGAGCCAAGCATAGTATCCTTAAAACTTTAATTACTGGATAGTAGCTATTATTCCCTGAAGTTTATTGCGATGAGAAGAAAGTTCCAATGGTGGTAAATCTTGGAGGTTGTAGCCATAACTTCTTCTTCCGTGTGTAGCATTGGCATGTCCATAATGACATTCATTACATTTGGCTTCAGGCTGTTCAATAGCTGTCTGCCCAGCCAATCATGAATTCATCACTGTCATTGCCGGTCATCTGGGCGTCCACATCTCCTGTAATTGTTCCAGTGGAAAGGAGCTATCTCCCATATTATAGCATTGCACAGCCCATCTGCAAGGATTCAGTCTTATGTGATGGAATTGTTTTCTTGTATAACCCAAAAGTCATGTGTCAGTTAAATACTTTCAGTTTCCTGACTAGCAAAGAAGCTGATAGCTTTAGCCATGGCTGTTTCAACCTTTCCGACCTCTTTCCCCTTAGCCTCCAAACACTTCTCAAAGTCAGAATTGAACTCTAGGAAGGAAATATGCCATGGGCATAATTGGATTGTGGATTGATTATGTTGTGGATTGTCAACATATGATTACGTTGTCGATTATTAGACAGGTTGGAAATAATTTCAACTGAAATTGAAAGCAATAAACACTTTAAGAGGAATTCATATTAAGAAATCAAGAGACCAAAATCTAGAAGGCTAGTTTTGTAATAAACAGTGTTTCCTGATGGGTTAGAGCAGTCATAGATAACTCGCTTTGTGGATCCAAGATTCCTGTAGTTGGAAGACACATGCTGGGTAGAATATGACTGACATCGGGAGCTTGGACCACTTGCCCTCTTCACTCGTTCTCCCAAATCTGCCTAAGAGGGTTCAGGCCTCAGGCCTCAGAATGGAAATGATGTTGCCTAAAACGACCTGGAGGATAAGAATAACAAAGTTTAGATTTTTCCATAGAGATAGGTATTTCCAGAGTAGCCTGATGCTGTGAACTTTCTTCCTGGAGCTAGCAGCTTACTCCTTTTCCGTCTACTACCTTCTCCAGCCCATTAGCCTGATTTTCTTCACTTGAGTTCTGAGCATGGCATCCTGGTCATCATTTCTTTTCATGAAAATAAATAAATAAATAAACCCTTTCAGCAGGTGACTATGCCAGATGAGTAACACGCTCTAAAGTCAAAATATCCTGAAAGGATGCAATCTAATAGAAGTTCAATAGATTCTGGTAAATGCTTGATCTTACATTTATTCATCATTATGCTGAAGGCATATGAGACTTGTATAAATTACATGAATTATTTTAAGTTCTTGAGGGTAAGCATTTTTTCAGCTTTCTAGGAGGAGAAGGGAACACTGGAAGGATGCTTTGCTTGACAGAAGCCCATGTTGAGGCCTCTGAATTTTCAGACACCCAGTCTCAGGGACAGCCTGCTCCTGGGACTGATGGTAGTCCCTGAGGGTGGCATGCATTATGAGTGACAGAGCCTCAAGCGCATGAGTGGCTGGACTGAGGGTATAATGAGATCTCTACTCTGTGCTTTCAAATGTTCCTTGCCCACATTGCAGGACACAGAGAAACTCAAAGTGCATCAGCAAAGCCCCGAGTGACACAGTGAAAGGAAAAGAAGAAGCTAACCTCTCTGAGGGAGCGGAGGAGATTGAACAACATAAGCTCCTTCTCCCACCTCCTTCAGACACATACTCAACCCCTTAGGTTACATCTCCTAAAATAGTTCAGGACATATTTTACTCCAGGATTGTCATGGGACCATCATTTGCCTTCCAAGCCTCCACTCTTTCCTCTCCCCTGTTAAGAGGGTCAGGGATGGGGACCATGAATGTGTCTTTGGTTCTGTCTATGCATTTTCACTGACCATAGCAATTGACCACACTGGCAGTAACTGTTGTGGTTTAAGGAGAAAGTTGTGGCATCCTCAAACTTTTTCCCCAAACCTAAAATTCAAATATTTAAAGATGTATTTGAATTAACAAGCAAGAATTACTATAGTAATTGAAAGGACACTGTTAAATGAATTCATTGAATCAAATTGCTTTTCCTATTGTTTGTGGGGGTAAAGAAAGAGAGAACTTTCGCCACCTGTAAAATAAGATTACATATCTCTACTTAGCATGATGGAAGAAAGGATTAAAGGAGATTATATATGGGAAATGCCAGACCCTGCTGGTACATGTATACTTTCCAAAAATAATAGCTGTTATCAGAACTCTTATTAGCTAATAAAAGGAAGCTAGACCCAGGAGGTGTTGTTGACTATTCCTTAAGGTTGCTATTTAATGTTCCACTTTTTTTAAAGTTTTAAATTCATAGTGCTGGTTTAACATTAAATTGTTAATGTCTTTTTATTTATAGTCAGCTTCTTTTCTGGGTGACTTGATTGGGAAGAAATAAAGAGAGGTCATTTGACAAGGCTGGAAGTGGGAGTCTAGGATTGAGAAATTAGGCAGATTCCCATAGCCAAGCAGGCAAAGGAAAACCCAAGTTCATTCATCAAGAGGAGAAAGATGGATGGTGTTTCATGATCTGACAGTTGGTTGATGCTTAAGAGTCAAGCAAGCCTCGAGTACCATGTTGAGCTCAAAGGCAAACAAGGCCCAGAGTACAGGGCACCCCGGGGTTTTGAAGCATGGGCAAAACCAAAGAGAAATCCAGAAAGAATCTCTGATCTTAGGACGGAGGTTGTTTGCCTTTTGCCAGATTATCATTTCTTGTAAGTACTAGGTACACAGGTTAGAGGTGGAGTTTGAAGAGATGGTGGCCACTATGCCACTCTAATTCTGTCAGAGTAGAAACAGAGGAACTAGAAGTATAAGGAAGCCCTTGTATTGATACAGATGCATTAGCATTCGCTACTTCTCAAAAATACCGGAAACTTTGGGAAATTGAACTCTATTTCTCAGTCCTCATGTGTACCACTTAATAATTCAAGAAATAGTTCCTTGAAGGAGGACTGAATTCTTCATGTGCCACTTCAAGGTGGCAGCTCTCAATATCATAGGAACTAGGCAACATAAGGAAGCTTATTTAGCATCTTTAATTTTCCTTGTGAATTATCTGTGATAGGAGAACAAGATCAGGTCACCTGAAGGAAATGATTTACTCCTAAATAAGAGCTACTTGACAGACCTATATTATCACCATTCAATGGAAATTAATAGTGTCAGTATTTACATTTCTTTCAGTACAGTGTAAATGGAAAGGGTATCCATTCGCATTGGAATTTTCACTGCATTAAGGATTATATCCACATCTGAAAAGTATGATCAGAGGAAAAAATACATATAAATTATAGTATAAATATATATTTAGAGAGAGAAAAGAGAATACCCCCAGGCTTGCCATTCCCAGTTTGAATATCAGTGAGGTCATATTATCATAATCATCAAATTTGCCTTGCTTGTGGCCCCAATCTACATGACTTCGCATGTCAACACGACTATTAAATTCACACTGGTTATTTCAGGGAGTACCCAAGGGTATGTCACATGTATTCAGAAATGCCTGCTTTTTTGCTTTCATTTGATGTCCTCACTGAAGCCCACTAAATAGAAGTCCTTTGAAGAAACACCTCCATATTGGCCCCGCTGCCACTGGTCTCCCTCATCTTGCTATTGTCCTGGGAGGGGCTCCTTGCAGATTCTCTGTGGGATGCTATTGATTTCCATATAGAAATGGAGAGAATTCCATCACCCATTAGTCACTGGGTCTCTGAAACTGCATTGCTTGCCTCGTAAATCTCACAAGATTCCTCATCCAAAGGGCCCTTTTATCTTCTGTTTGCAGCAGCCCTTTTCTCTCTATGTGGGGTTAGAGATAGTCTATCAGACGGAATGAGAACCATCACCCCAAATAAAAACTTCTCCAGTTTTTCACAATCTCCTTAAATCTGCCCTAAGTTACTTCCTCTTCCTTCAGCGCCTCTCTATTATAACTCAAGTGATCTTGTTTAGGTCCAACTAAGCTACCCCAATACATGTA